>NW_026947517.1:1887187-2516250 GCF_034190915.1 Cavia porcellus
TTCTGCCCTTGTTGGTCACTTGTGGTGATTTTCTTTTAATTTATAAGAATTTTTCTTCTCTCACAGAATGAACTCATGACACCTCTTCTACACCTGTATCACAAACTATCTGTCTGACTATGGCTTGTAGGGAAAGGTTTCTTGTTGTAGTTTCTACATTATACTTGTTTCTGTTTTTCAAATGCAATGAATCAGACCTTTCTAGCTCCCTTCTATCACTGAAGTTATGGGAACACTTTTCCAAAATGAAAAGATGAGTAGATACACAATGGTCTCTACATTTTCCTGATAGAATTGTCTACCTGGGGTTTTCTTCTCTATCAAAGAGCAACAGCAGCCAGTGTCTTCCAGTAAAATTTGACTGAACAGAATCTGATAAATGATTATTAAAGACCCAGAGTACTAAATTGCAGTGAGAAAAAGGTCAGAGGTGGGTGGGGTATAGCAGGAGAGGACAGGGGTATGGGGGGTCCAAAAGTGAGTAGAGAGCTAGAAATCAACAGATGTGGAAATTGTACAAATAGATGATGTACTTATATGCTAATGAATTGAACGTGATGAAACAAATGGTATCTTATCTTTAAAGGTAAGACTTAGTTGTAGAAATGTAAACTGAAAATAATACAAGGTGTACAATGAGAGCGGTAAGGAAAGGCAGGTGCTTTGCAGGAGTGGCCCTAAGTGGAGTTCAGGATGCTTGCTTTGGAGCCAGTAAAAGTCTCAATTCTAGAATTTCTCAACACAGGCTGCCTGGCCATAGTTTTCACTTTGATCCCAAAGCTGGTGAGGTCACTGGAGATGGATCTAGCATAAACTCTGCATGTGGGACTTGAGCTCAGTTAGGTACTACCCTGTGTCAGCAGAAGGAGAAAAATCACCAAATATCCTTGTTCCTTGCAGGCCCTAGAGCTTCCCAGTGCCTGTCACAGACAGATCTGTGCACAAATCCACCCCAGGAGAGCTTCCCATTCTTCTTTGACCCACTCACTTCTGCATGTCTCAGTGTTTCAGGAGGCCCAAAATCTTGGAGTCTTTGTCTGTCTAAAGTGTCCCATGCACTCCCCAGAGGCCCACAGACCTAGGCCAAACCCTTCTGACTGCAGTTCTCATTTTCAGTGAGCTCGGGTTGGCCTAACTCAACTGGGCATCTTACAGATTTGGACATCATCCTCCTGCTGCAGTTGCAGAGCCCTGCCCCAGCCTTTTCTTTGCCTTGAATGGGGTAGTGCTGGCCCAGGTGGTCCTCACGTGCTGACAGAAGTCCCTAATAGTGCTGTGACCACCTGTCCTTCCTTCTTCAGGGAAGCCTGACATACACCTCCCTTTCCAACCATTGTGCCTGTTGTCTCTGAGCAAGATTGGTGTCTGCAGTGTTATTCTACTCATGGTCACTCTACAGGGGTGCTGTACTATATATACCTGCAAAGTGAGTGGACAGAGAGTGTGGGTTCTGCCTGCCTTTCCTCCATATTCAGTTTATGTAATGATGCATCACCTCATTCTGTGTGCCTTAGAGGAACTCCCCTAACCTTATTATGTGTTCACATGTACAGAGGCCCGGAAGTTAGGCACATTCACAGTAATGTGGGTATTACATGGTGTTCTCTCCAGGGTGACTGTGGCCTGTACAACATTAAAGCACAAGACAACAGTGTTTATGTTTAATCTGGTCATTACATCTGTCAGAGCCTAGTAAATTGATAATTAAATGCGTCCACCAGCTTCCTGCATGATTTCTTTGTGGACCATGATATCTCACAGAAATTCCTGCTCTGGATAATAGGGAATCCCACAGAATAACTCTCCATTGTCCTTCACAATAAACAAAAGCTTCATCACCCAAGTGATGGATCCTTGGCAGGATGCAAATATTCCTATGGCTAAGAAAACCAGCAGTGCAGGCAGGGGCTCAGCTCTGATGCAAAATTCAGGGGTTTGGATAAAACTTGTTTTTCTGGTTTCTTATGTCAACCTAGACAAGACACCATGCCTCTCAGGAGCTTCCCAATGTGTTAGTGTACTCTGTGGAGGTCATCCTGGCATCTGCCACCTGGGAACATCATCAGTGATGGGAGATAACACTTGTAAAATCTGTGAGCTGGTGTCACATATACATAGAGCACAGAATTAGAAGTGAAATCCAGGAAAGGGTAGGATGGAGGTGGAACACAGTGCTCAAAATGCTGGCTCCTGCTGTGTGGTGGTAGAAATGAGACTCACCTCCTGGACATGTTTCCCTGGTGGCTTCATGAGGATGTGGAAATGCATTGATTCAGCCATCCACATTTTCCCTAAGCATCCCAATTTCTTCTGTGTATTGATGCTGAGGCCTCTCATCAGGACCTCACATAGGCTGAGCAAGCACTATGGATGGAGCTACATCCCCATATCTAAGTCCATAGCTCCTATATTCACACCTGTGTGAGCCAACAGGCCTATGGCCTGTGCTCCTACTCAGTAGCTGAAAGTTCATCTTGTGATGGCCATATCTTGAGTAGCCTATTCCCTATATTATGGTCCTAACTTTTTTTTTTGTCTTTTTCCTTTTTATCGGTACCGGGGATCGAACTCACAACTGCCTGCTTGCAAGGCAGCCGCTTATGCCACTAAGCTAAATCCCCAGCCCTATGTTCCTAACTTTGTGGCTTATTATTATTATTATTATTATTATTTTAATTTTGCATTAGCAGTGCTAAATTTGAGAACAGGGCCTCATGCATGGCAATCAAGTATTATATCATTTGCTCTCTCCCCAGTTCCTGACTCACTCTTAAATAACTGAATATGGCAGAGGTTATGTGATGGTACTACTAAGGTTCACACAAAATAACTGTGACCAATTTCCTGATCTTTTCCTTTGTTCTCCCCAGTATGGTGTTTTTTTGTTTTTTGTTTTTTGTTTTTGTTTTTGTTTTTGTTTTTTGGTCCCTCTCTGGATCTCTGGCTCCAAAGAAGTCAAAGAAGTCACGGCTATCTCTGCAGCTTCCCTGAGAAGAGCCTGATGAACCTTGAGTGACAAAAGGGAAAACAGACAGGAGACATTAGGCTTTTGTCCTGAGTCCTTCCTGTAGGCAAAGTACAAAGCCTGAGAGCAAATTCTGCCCTAGTGGCATGTTCACTGAGTATGTAGCTCTGTGTACCAAACTACTATGGTAGCAGCCTCAGAAAAGCCTCCTGAATTCCTGAACCACAGCAACTCTTATTAGAACAGAGTATTATCCTGTGTATCAGATAGGCACAGACTGACCTGCCTTGTATATTTTAATATTTTGCAAATGTGTGTAATGACTGGACAAAAATTGTCCTCTCTGCCTTCTTTCACCAATCAATCATTCTGAGGTTACTGTACAGTCTTTTTATATTTTTATTAGAATTCCAAGTCATGGCTTACTGTAGTTTCTTTATTCATTTTTATGTTATTGGATATTCACATTGTAGTTTTCAGTTATTGAAAACAAAGTTGATGTGAATATCTTGTGAAATTCTCTTCATGACATAGGAATGGATGCACAGAATGTTAAGGTAGTCAGATGTGCTACTGTTAAATTAACTGCCAAAATGATTTCTGAAGTGAATATACCACTAGCAATGCAAAAGGAGTCTCCTTCCTCACCAATACCAGTGTACTTTGACCGAAAAAACAAAGTCGGCTCTTAGTGTTCTTCAATACATGAGCAGGGTTTTTCCTTGTGAGATGAATATTCACTTACCTGATTACTGATAATGTTGAGACATGTACAGACTGGGAAGGGTCCATATGACTCCCAAGAGCATGTGGAAGGCCTTCAGAAGTGATAGACATGTGGATCCCACGGAGGCCTTCGAATCACTGCAGGCTCCTGCTGAAATCATACTGCATGAACCAGGGAGCTCCACCTCCTTCTGAGGTTAAGGCCCCATGACTAGGACAGTCTCTGTGAGTTCCCTCAGACCAGCTACTTGACAGAAGGAGGATGTGGAGGAGCCCCTAGCCCAAGGAGGGGGTCTTGAGGGACTGCTCCTCTCTACCCATGATACACCTATACAATCTGTATAGCCCTGGAATATGGGAGCTGGTGAGACAGTTGAATTAAAATGTGAGTGAAACTGTCCCAACATGGGTGTTATAGCTATGGGATTATATCTATAGCTATATGGTATTCCCATATATCCACGACACCATTAAACCCATTATTATGGACACACTGCAATATTGTGAAACTGTTCTATATGTGCCACCATATTGTACAGATGGCCTGGTGGTTTTCTCTGGTGGCTGTGTTGCTACCAAGGACAAAAATCATGGATCTAAACCCTTGTTAATGCAGGGCCCACGGCATTAACTTTACTTTCTAGGCTTGGTGTTGCACATGGATGAAAATTCTCAAATATGAAATTTGGTTTTGCAAAACCACATGAGCCTTGATTTGGGAACCACAGCCCAACAAGTTACTTGCACTGTCTTTCATGTAGAATATGGCATTTGTATCTCTGACAAACAAGAGATAGAAACAAGATGCCCTCCAATAAATGGATATTCACCTGAGACCCCCAGACTGCCACCATGGGTCTGCCCCACAGCCTGGCAACCAAGGGCACACTGAACTGCCACTCAGGCCCACACAGTAAGAAACTCCCCCACCTCGTGGACCTAGTATTAAAGTTGATCTTTGGCTCTGACCCTTTCTCTTAAAACCTTGGACTACAGTGGATTACCATGCTGGCTCAATGAGAGACTCAGGAAACCCTCATGCAAACAGAAGCTGTCAGCAGGCTCCAGTCAGTGTGGTGAGTGTGCCCCTAAAATAGAGGTATGCAGTGGGTAAATAGGAGCAGAAATGAAGCTCCCTCCAACTACAAGCCCTTGGCAAACTTGGCAAGAGAGTGAGTGACACTCCACACAGAGAACATCAGACAAGTTGAGGAGTACACCAATATGGCCTCCCCTCGCTTGGAGAAAATTAAAAGAGCTTATAAAACACCCAGTGGCACAATAGGGCCTCAGCTGACATAAACACTATAGACAGGGAGATCTGGTGACCTGCAACAACCTGAAGACATAGCAATAGCAAGAACTAAGAGTTTTCCTAGATCTATTCTTTTAGGCTAGTTAGTCCAGGAAGAATATAGAACTCACAAAACAGACCCTGCAGGAGGAAATCAGGTGATAGGCTTTCCTCTTCATCTGGGTACCCAGCAATTGCACAAACATCAACCGCACAATAGGACCCTAAAATCCACACTGTGTTGGGATTGGAAGACCAAATATGTACCCAAAGGATGATAATGACAAGGTGAATTGGCAAAATGCAATGTCAAACATCTAGTCAATCAGGAGCAAGTACAGGTAACACTAAAATAGAGAATCTTAAAAATCACATACCAGAAATCTCTGGAAAGATAGCAACTGAAGTAAAGAGAGAAATCCATGAGGCTATAGCAGAAATCAAATTAGAAAGAATGTCCCATGTAAAGACAGAAATACCAACCTTATTAAACTTTTTGCACAACATAGCTAGAGTAGAAATAGATTTAAAAAAGACAAGAGCATGGGAAATTGATTGAAACTTTGAATGAATAATGTAGAAAATAAGCAGAATCCATGAAACAAGTGCAAGGAGATATCCAAGACAAAAAACTATTGAAAGCTGGTAAAGCTATTTATAAGAAGCTGAGGATAGCTTGAGAACAGTGTCATACATAGTGATCATGATAGGGTAGAACTTCTAAAAACAACAGAGCAACATGAAATAACAATTCAGTAGCTTCAAGATGATGTGAGGAGAAACATAACAGTAATAGACATCAGTGAAGGTACAGGAGTTGATACTAATGACGTAACTAAACTATTTAGAGAAATAATAGTAGTACATTTCCCAAAAGCAGTAAAAGTCTGATATACAAAAAAGTGATGCATACAGACTGTCAAACAGTCAAAACCAACATAAATCTACACCCAGATATATAATAATTATGATTTAGACACACAGCATAGAAACAGAATACTGAAAACTGTTAGAAAAAAGACACAACTCACCTATCAAGGAAAGCCTATTAGAATAACAGCAGAATTTTCAGCACAAGTCTTCAGGTTAAGGATCAGATTGGTGTGAAGTATTTCATGAACAACAAGATAACAACTTTCAGCCCTGAATGACTTATCCAGCAAAACTTTCATTCAAGTTTAATGGAGAAACAAGATAGTTCCATGATAAACAACAACTGAAGAAATCCAGGCCCACCAAACCAATCCTAGAAAGAATACTGAAAGACATGCTAGATAGAGATAAAAATGACCACAATCTCCAGAACAACAGAAAGAAACCATCAGACTGGACAGAAAACTAAACAATGGAGGAAAGCAGGAAGCCAAAAACAGGAACACAATATGGCAAATTCAAGCCAGTATATATCAGTGATATCCATAAATGTAAATGGGCTCAACTCACCCATCAAAAGAAACAAGTTAACAGAATGGATCAAGAAATAGAATCCCAAAGTATGCTGCATAAAAGAAACACATCTGATTTAAAAAGAAACTCAGATTAAAAATCAAAGCATGAAAAAAAGTTTCCATGCAACAGGAAACCAGAAAAGAGCAGGGGTAGTATTCTTTTTGCAGACAAAGTGAATTTCAAATCTAAAATGATTAAAAGAGTTAATGAAGGCCACTACAAACTTGTATATTGAAAAATACAACACGAAGTACTAAAAATTATAAGTACGTATGCACCAAATAGAGACGCACCCAACTATGTAAGACAAATCCTAATGGACAAGAAGAACTAAACAAGAACACAGTTGCAATAGGAAACCTTACCACCCCACTGTCACAAAGAGATAGATCAACTAGACAAAAAGTCAGCAAAAAAATAACAGAACTGAATCATACCTGTGAGTGAATGGACTTAGTGAATGTTTACATAGTATTGCACTCAACCACATCAGAACATACATTCTTCTCAGCTCTACATGGGATGTTCTCCAAAACAGACCATATATTCTCCCATAAAATAATTTTAAGTAAATACAAATGGAGCAAAATTATCCCATGTGTAATATGGGACCATAGTGCACTAAAATTGGAAATCAGCAGTAAAAAGTCTGCAAAACCTGCATAAATACACAGATATTAAATAACAAATTTCTGAACAACCATTGGGTTACAGATGAAATTAAAGAAGAAATAAAACAATACTTATAATACAATAAAAATGCAGAATATCATACCACAACCTATGGGACACAAAGCAGTCCTACGTGGGAAATACATAGTAATAAGTAATCACATCAAGAAAATGGAATGAACACAACCTAATGCTACATCTCAAGCTGCTAGAAAAGGAAGAGCAAATCAAACCTAACTTTAATAGAAGAGTGGAAATTATTAAGATAAGAGAAAAAATTAATGAAATTGAAGCAAAAAACAGTACAAAGAATAAATGAATCAATGAATTGGTTTTTTGAGAAAATAAAATTGATAAAATTCTAGCCAAACTTATCAAGAAAAAAACACACTGAAAGGGAAATTACTATAGATCCCATGGGAATTCAAAAAATCATGAACACCTACTTTGAACATCTCTACTCACATAGGGTGGAAAACAGAAGAAATAGATTTCTAGAAACGTGAACTATCAATGCTCAATCAAGAATATATACCAATTTTGAATAACCCAATATCAGCTACTTTAATCAAAAGCATGATTAAAAACTTACCAACAAAGTAAAGCCCAGATCCTGCTGTATTCAGGGCTAAATTCCATAAGAAATTCAGAGAAGATCTGACTCCAATACTCCTTCAACTCTTCAATGAAATTGAAAGAGAAGCAGTCCTCCCTAACTCATTCTTGGAAGCAAGTGTCACTCTGATACCAAAACCAGAGAGAGATCCAAACAAATAGCGAACTATAGACTAATCCCACTAATAAACATTGATGTAAAGATTCTCAATAAAATATAGGCAAATAGAATGTAGCAAATCATCAAGAAGATTATACAACATAACCAAGTAGGATTTATTCCAGGAATGCAGGGATGGTTCCACATACACAAATCAGTGAATGTAATACACCACATCAACAGAGCCAAAAATAAAAATCGTGTAATCATCGCAATGCATGCAGAAAAAGCTTCTGATAACATACAACACCTGGTCGTGATAAAAAAAAAAACCTACAGTAACTCAGAATAGATGCTATATTCCTCAATGTCATAAAGACTATTTATTGCAAACCTACAGCCAATGTTATACTAAATGGACAAAAACTAAAAGGCTTCATACTAAAATCAGGAACAAGACAATGATGTCCACTGTCACCACTCCTAGTCAAAATAGTTCTGGAAATATTAGCCAGAGCAATCAGACAAGAGGGAGAAATAAAAGGAATAAAAATAGTGAAAGAAGAAGTTAAATTATCACTATTTGCAGATGACATGATACTCTACATAGAAGACCCCAAAATCTCAACTGAAAGACTTACAGGGGTAACAAACAAATTAAACCAATTAAGCAGAATAGCTGGATACAAAGTCAACATTCACAAAACAGTAACATCCCTGTACACAAAAATCTCCATGAGAGAGAAATTAAGGAAATGTAGCCTTTCACAACAGCATCTAAACAAATGAAATACTTAGAAATCAACCTAACTAAGAATGTAAAAGTCCTGTATGCTGAAAATTATACTACTCTGTTAATGGAGATTCAAGAGGATATTGGAAAATGGAAGGATATTTCTTGCTCTTGGTTAGGAAGAGTCAATATTGTGAAAATGGCCATACTTCCAAAACTGTTATACATATTCAATGCAATCCCAATCAAAATATCATTAACATACCTTCAGATCTAGAGAAAGTATTTCTGAAATTCATCTGTTAACAGAAGAATCCTAGAATAACAAAAGCATTTCTGGGCAACAATGGAAAGACAGGAGGCATCTCAATTCCTGACTTGAAACTATACTACAAAGCACAGTAATAAAATCAGCATGGTATTTGCAAAGAAATAGACATGAGGATAAAAGGAACAGATTAGAAGATGCAAACACTACTACAAAGACACAGAGCCACCTTACGTTTGTCAAAGGGGCTAAACATGTTCACTGGAAAAAGATACCCTCATATATAAATGCTGTTGGAAACATTGAGTTTACATGCCAAAGACTGAAACAAGACCCATACTTATCACCATACCTTTAACTAAAGGCAAAAAGGATCAAGGATCTTAATACTAAAAAAGAAACAAAATTTTACTGGATGACATGGTAGGTAGAAATCTTGAAGTCATAGGAGTAGGCAGAGAATTCATGAATAAAACACAACCACACGAGAAATACTTCAAAGAATCAACAACTGGGATCTCATATTACTAAAAAGTTTTTGGACTTAAACATATATCAAACAAAGTGAAAAAATCCCCACAGAGTCAGAAAGAATCTGGATATAAGACAAAGGACTTCTATGCAGAACATATAAAGAATTGACAAATGTCAAGCCCCCAAATTCAAAGATCCTTTCCAAAAGTGGGCATCAGAGATGAGCACTCAGTTCTCAGATGAAGATATACAAATGGAAAATAAATACAAACAACACCTGTTCATGATAATGCCCTACAGTAACTCAGAATAGACACTATGTACCTCAATTTCATAAAGACAATGTAGGACAAACCTACAGCCAATTTTATACAAAATAGACAAAACTGAAAGGCTTCACACTAAAATCAGGAACAAGACAAGGATGTTCACTATCACCACTCCTATTCAATATACTTCTGGAAATACTAGCCAGAGCAATCAGACAAGAGTGAGAAATAAAACGAGTAAAAACTAGGAAAAGAAGAAGTTAAGTTATCATTATTTGAAGACAACATGATACTCTGCATAGAAGACACCAAAAACTCCATTGAAAGACTACTAGAGGTAATAACCAAATTCAGCAGCATAGTTGGATACAAAGTCAACACTCAAAAATCAATAGCATTACTACACACAAACAAAAAACTCCATGAGAGAAAAGTTATGGAAATATAGTCTTTCATAGTAGCATCTGAAAAAATGAAATACTTAGGAATCAACTAAGAATGTGAAAGAACTATATGCTGAAAATTATACTACTCTGAAAATGGAGATTCAAGAGAATTTTAGAAAATGAAAGGATATTTCTTCCTGTTGGTTAGGAAGAACCAACATTGAGAAAATGGACATACTTCCAAAACAGTTACACCGATTCAATGCAATCCCAATCAAATCAACATTAATATTTACAGATCTAGAGAAAACATTTCTAAAACTCATCTGATAACAGAAGAAAACTAGAATAACAAAGACAATTCTTGGCAACAAGAGCAAGACAGGAGGCATCTCAATTCCTGACTTGAAACTATACTACAAAGCCAGAGTAATAAAATCAGCATGATACTGGCAAAGAAATAGACCTGAGGATCAATGGAACAGATTAGAAGATGCGAACACTACTACAAAGACACACAGCCACCTTACATTTGTCAAAGGGGTAAAATATGTTCACTGGAAAAAGATAGCCTCATTAATAAATGCTGTTGGAAACATTGAGTTTACAGGCCAAAGACTGAAACTAGCCCCATAACTATCTCCGTACACTAAACTGAAGTCCAAGTGGATCAAGGATCTAAATATTAAAAAAGAAAAAAAATCTACTGGAGGACAAGGTATGTAGAAATCTTGGATATATAGGAGTAGACCGAGAATTCATGAATAAAACGCAAATTGCATAGGAAATATTTCAAAGAATCAACAACTGGGATGTCATATTACTAAAAGTTTTTATACTTCAAAAGAAATCAGACAAGTGAGAAAAAAAAATCTAACAGATTGAGAAAGCATCTGGATATAAGACACAGGACTTAAATGCAGAACATATAAAGAATTGAAAAACATCAAAGACCCTTTCCAAAAACGAACATCAGAGATGAGCACACAGCTCTAAGATGAAGATATACAAATGGCAAACAAATATGTGAAGAAATGTTCACCATAACTGGTCATTTGATAAATGCAAATTAAGACAGCACTGAGGTTTCTTCTTACTCTGGGAAGAATTGCTACCATAAAAAAAAAAAAAAAAACTAAAACAAATGTTGGCGACCATGAAGGGAAAAAGGAACTTCCCCACTGTTGGTGGGAATGCAGAATGGTGAAAGCACTATCAAAATCAATGTGGAAATTCCTCAAAAAACTAAGATGGAAGTTTCATTTAATCCAGCTGTTCCATTCCTGTGTATTTTCCCAGAAAAATTGAAAATATCATGTCACAGTGATATATGTGCACCCATATGTGGAGCACAGTTGTGATCGTTAAATCTTGGAAACAACCAAACTGCCCATCAACCACAAGTGGATGAAAAAATTGTATTTTTACACAATGGAATACTACTCAGCTATAGAAAAGGATGATCCTGGGGCCTATATTTAGAGGTAAATGAAGGTAACAAGAATATTCTCATTAGTAAAATAAATATGACTCACATTAGAAAATCTCACATTGTCTCTCTACTGTAAAAAATAATAAAAACTGATGAAGTAATGGGACCCAAAAAAGTATAATAGATATTATAAAAAAGGGAAGAAAAGTGCTCTAAAGGATATAATGGTATGCATAGTATGTAAGATAAATGACCATATTACTAAATTTCTGTTAGATCACTGAACAGGAGGGTTTGCACTGTCAATGTTTCAGTGTTCAGCAACAATTTATGCTTTGTTTTTGTAACTTTAACAACTATTTTTAAGACAACTATAAGTAATGTATCAATTAGTGATTTTTATGATGTTAATTTTTTGGAATTTATATTCTATACCTTTTTGCTTTTTTGTATTTTGTTTCTTTTAATTTTGTTTTCTTTCTTTAAATAAAAAAAAATAAAAAATGAAAAAAAAACGTAATGGACCAGGAGTTTTGTGCATTTGATTCCTTGAAGGAGGAACTGCTCATGCAGTGGTGGGAATCATTGGGATCCAACTAGCTTTGCATGGCCATAACCTGCACTGCGGTGGTATTAGTGATATTATGCTGTACATTTACTGTTGTCGTGTTCTTTGCATACATGATTCCACCCTATGAGGCACTTACAATAAGCACATTTTCCCTGATTTTTGAGTTGGCGGAATGAGAAAAACTACTGCATATTGTTTCAATATCAAAGGGTATGAGGACCTGTATGGACCTCACACAACCCATTGGCATGTGCACACCATGGACATAGTTATATAAGCATGAGTTAACGTAGACAGCCATGAATGTGCTCAGGCTTGTGACAGTATGCAAGAAATAATGCCTGAGGATGACTGATATATACAGGCTGGATAATAAAAATGCTTGCTTACTACTGTTGCTAATGTTGGCTCTGTGTGGTTTCTTCTCCCTGGGGATGTTACCCACTAAAATACCCACTCACATCCCTAACTCTGAAAAAATATCATACCACAGACACAGGGCACACCCCACAAAACTAAACTCCCTGTGCCCTGTTCCAAGCCAATCATCACATCCAAAAGCCCAATCCTCTGTTGGGATACAGCTTAAGAATGTAGACCGAGTTTTATGCCTGTGTCTTGGTGATCACTTTCTAAGCCCTGTGATGGACATTTGCCCCACTTCCATCCCTCCTCTGTACTCCACAGGGCATTAATCTTCCCAAATGTTCTGACCTGGAAGTGGAACACAGCTCCCCTAGCAGCAGACGTGCAGTTCTCAAGCAGCTTGGTCGGACCATGGTCTGAGGTGAGTCAGTCCCAGGCTGTAGGCCAGGACAATAGGGTCCATTGGCCCTTTCTCACATGGGTGGAGCTACTTGCCAGTATATCTTAGGCTCCCTTGATCCCTGAACACATGGAGACTCATTTTTCCTGTGTATCATAGTGAGTTAAAACCAGGCACAGCATTAACGCATGGTAGGGAGAACCCATGTCCAGCACAAACCCTCCTGAAGGCAGCTCCCCATGTACTCTGCAAGCCATCTGTTCTTAATATGTGGCACCACGTTGTAGCTGAATGCTATGAGGGAGAGCACAAAGCAAGGGCAGGATCGGGTGCTATGGAACCCATAGAGTTGGGCAGCCCTTCTCAGATATGTGTGGACCCCAGTGTCTGTCAGGATATAGTGATGGCCCTCTTGAATAGCTAGGGATATCCCTGCCTGGGGGTGTTGGGTCAGGGTGGCAGTAGACACTGGCTATGTCTGGCAGCCACGTTGGGCAACACAGAGTGTGTACCACTGCCCCATGCCCAGGACATCCTCCCACAAGGTCATTCTTTTGTCATTCCCCTACCAGACTTTGTATACCCAGGGCCCCCCTTTTCCATTCCAATCTTCACTGGACCTTTGAATGGAGTCACAGGAGAAGGCAATGCACGTGTAGCTGCCCAAAATCCAGTGTCACTGGTGTCTGATGTTACCCAAAAGTTATGGTGGGTAACAAAATCACTGAGTAGTGTCCATCACTGAGTAATTTGGGGCCTTTTTCTAATCTTCCTTCTTCCATTGCCGCATTCCTCAGGCATCCCTCCCTCCTCCTTCTATACTCTTCTCCTTCTAAGAGCACACAGCTGGGCTTGTGCTAGCCCTGGCTGGCCTAGGAGCTGCTCTAGGCCCCTTCCATCCCTTTTTGTCCCAGAGAGAATCCTTTTCCCACAAGTATTGGTTATCCCCTAGAACAAGCTTAATCCAATCTGTGTTGCACTTGCTCCAAGGCCTAGGATTGAGGTTCCTAGAAGCCGTTAATTTTGGCTCACAGCTCTAGAAGTTCTCATAACATGGTACTTAGAATAGAGGTCTCAAGGTCAGTCTGGAAACTCCAATCTGTGGAGCATCTAAGGAGCTGATCTAAACTGTGAGTTGCCATGTGATGCATGTGTATCTGGATATGTGGGGAGACAAATGCAGATGCTCCTGTTTGGCACAATCCAAATAGAAACAATTGAAATAGCTCCTGTAAAATAAGCAGAATTGGATCTGGCCAGGGAACAAAAGCTGTGTGCACCAGACCTTGAAGCAGGACCCTGAGATCTGGACCACACATTGGAAGGAAGGTAAATAAGGGTGCCCAAGCCCAACTGTGTCTGGGGACAAATTCTTCCCAACTGTTACAGTACATCTCTGTTCTGTCCCAAGACCAAATGACCATGTTATAAGGCCTGGAATTGTCATCACCCTGTTGTTGGTATATCTCTGGGTCCCTCAGGAGTGGACAGCACCTGGAAAGGAGATGGCCCAAGGCTCACCTGTGCATAATGTACCTCTCAGTGACCGACCCTCAGGTAAGGTGGTCATGGCCATTGTCATCTCTTTTTTCTGTCTGGTCAGCTAGTTGCCAGGCACTGCTGTGTTCTCACTTTCCTGCTCATTGGATCATGAGGGAAATACCTAGTGTTCGAGTCCTGGTGTCCATGAGAATTTAGTCCAGTGTGGTGGAGTGTGATCAGCAATGGGGCAGCTGAGTTTTGAGTGGCCACAGAGTGGGGCAAGAATCCCATACATTTCCTTCCCCACCACATTGATGTGGGTATCTTGTTGTATAAAGCAGGGTTCCTTCCAATTAACTGGCACTTGTTACTACATCTTTCCATCTCATGATAATTTACTGAAAACTGTCTGTATGTGACACAGTATGTCCCATATAAAAGTATGTTGATAAAAGTGTATTGAAGGCCCTGCTGAGCATCTCTTCCCAGACTGCTGGGCAGCTCAGCCTTTAAAACTTAGTGGGAGTGACAGGGGAAGAAGGAGGAGGAAGACAAGGGGCTTTCTCCTTGAAGACAGCAGTTACGGAGGGGCAAGGGTCACCTCCAGGTGTCACTGTTAGACCCACTTTTGAGCCTGTATCCTGAGGCTAGAAAGAAGACAGCAGTTTTGACCCCTTTGCTAGAAATCAGGGATCTGAACAGAGTTACAAAGGCAGGACTTGGGAGCCAGACTGAGGGCTCCTACAGAAGACTTTTCTGTGTTTGGTTTTCACTTTCTGTTCCATGACTCAGTCAACACCAGCTGTTGGCAGTGTGGGTTCACTTGTCTCCCAAAGATTGAGCTGCTTCTGTAGATCTCTGGTACTCAGCACAGTTAGTCCTCTATGTGTCTCTGTTAGGTAGTGCATAGACAAAAGTATAAAGGTGCATATTCCTATGATAGGAAGGTTAGCCCCAGAAATTCCTTTAGCGAGGATGTACATTGAGGACAGCTGATGCTTTGCTCTACAGGTTTGCATCCACATGAAGGACCCACTGCTGGCCAGGTAGAGCGTGTCCTCCCTGTGTGAGGTTTCTCATCAGTTGCTCTTCTTTTCCCACATGTCTGCATAGACTTTCTTGCTTTGTGTTTTGTTTACAGATTATTGTATATTTTTATTAGTACCTATATACCGTGTATGCTGATTACATTGGTGATAGGTCCATTGCAAATGTGATGCATAGAATGGAAATTAGGCCCCATCTTGTGCACAGTGGTACAATCCAACAACCAGTGACTGTTCTCAAAGTTTTGTGCATTGAGCACACATCTCAGGACTAAGACATTGGCAACACAAGGTGCTGGTTTGTCTTGATTGTCCTTTCTTTATGACCAGTACAGTGGGTAATAATACAATATTAGGGAGCAATATTTGGGACTTAAAAGTCTGGCCAACCCCTAAATCTAACTCTAAGCCTAGAAAGTCATTACCAGCATTCTCTGGCCAAATTGAACTTTATGGCACTGATGTGGGAAATGTAATATAGGTTAATTATGAGAATATACAATCTGTGGTGGCTGGGATGGTGCAAGAGGGGAAAGAAAAGAAAACACCGTTGTGTAAACATTTGAAGAATGTATTCTGGAAGTGGACCTTGGGGAAATTAGCTTCAAATTGAGAATGCACTGAATGCCAGCAAGCTGATTATTTTAAACAACATTAAAATCTTAAATTTCCTCTGTTTGTTCTATCACTAACATATCTCTGGTAAATAAGTGTAGCAGTGAATACAGTAATAAGTAAATCTGGAAAAGAAGGGAATGGAAAGTGTGGGTCAAGCGCTGCCCGCAGGTAGACCGCAAGGAATGACTCCTGAGTGGAGGCACCAGGACCCTTCGATCTCCAGCTGCTGGACAAATGAATCCAGATGCTGGCTCTTGCTCTGGGATCACAGCTGGTGAGGGAGTTGCAGGTGAAGCTGGCACAAGGTCTGCAGGTGAAACTTCTGCATGGGCTGAACCTGGCCCTGTAGTTGCAGGAAGTGAAAAGATCACCAACTGTCCATGGGCTTCCTGAGCAAAACCTTCCCACTGCCTGTCAGGGGCAGCCATGTGCACCAATACAGCCCCAGCAAAGCCTCCCTGACTGTATTCACACATTGACTGCTGAATGTTTCATGCTCCTGGGTCACCAAGCATATTGGCACTTTGCTGAGTTCCAAGGCCATCACCTCCCAAAAGCCCACATCCCACATTCCAGGGCAACTTATTTTAGGGCTCAGTCCCTGGTGGTTCAGAAGGCTCCAGCTGTTCCAGGAGAAGCTCAGCCTGGGGATCCACATGAGCATATATTTCCAGTGGGGCATCAAGCACAGAAGACCTGGGGAGACAGAGAACTAGCAGAGTAAGAGGCCTGGCCTTTCCTGTCACAATGTCTGCACAGCTCACTTGTAGAGAGGAGTGTATGGGGTCCTGTCCAGTCTGTACAGCATCCATCCCCATCCTCACCCACCCATAATTGGGCAGTTACAGCCCAAGGAGCTCTTACAGGCAGACAGAAGTCTCAGTGGGTGGGAGTTCTTGCTCAATTGAATCACACCTCTGCTTTGTACAGGGAATCCTGACACAGTTTCTCCCTGCCCGTCCCCAGCGCAATTCAGTGTGTTGAACAAAGAAAGTGGAATCTTCCCTGTCTTTGCACTCAAGGGCTCAGGGCTGCCTCTCCATAAATATCTGAGAAGTGAAGGATCAATCAGTGTCTGTCCTGTGTCACTGCAGTCTCTAGCTCAGGCAGTGATGCATTGCCCAGTTCTCTTAGCCTCTGTATAACTCCTTGTTTATGGTCTGTCCCCACATCTAGTGAGTCCTGGGGACCAGAACAATGGCCTTGAGGTGAGCAATATCTGTTCTGCTGCCAAGGGTGACTCTGTGGCCTTCAAAGAACATCAAAACTCAAAAGGGCAGTGGTTGCACTGGCTCTGCTTATAGGATCATGGTCAATGCCCAGAAAACTGTCTGCACACAGTGTGTCTT
Organism: Cavia porcellus; assembly: GCF_034190915.1. Taxonomy (NCBI): domain Eukaryota; kingdom Metazoa; phylum Chordata; class Mammalia; order Rodentia; family Caviidae; genus Cavia; species Cavia porcellus. Next base: position 1,904,403 of record NW_026947517.1, read on the forward strand.
CATGTACATTTGTGGGTTGATGACATCTATCTGCTCTTCCATGACATCTGACAGCCATGGAAAATTTGCTATTCTTAAGATTTCCTGTGTTGAACAAACCCTGAAGTCCACAAAAGTGACTCTTTAATCTCCTTTCCAATGAACAGAACTGCAACCACCAATTATTGGTCAGTGAATGAGATGGAAGATCATCCATTAGAATCATCACAGCCTCCACAGTAGGTCTTCATTGGGCCAAGGCCACACTTGGCATGGAGCCCCCATTTCATCCTTAGTGACCCTAAGGTCTTAATCCACTCAGACCCCACCCATTCAGCATTGTAAACTAGGGTTGATTGAGGCCCTTGCATATAGCCAGGACCTGAATCCAAAGGTAGCCAAGTCCCACTGGGCTGCTAAGGTGAGAACTCCCCTTCTCAGCCTTGGTGCTTGTGGGCTAGAGATGTGATCCTTGGAGGAGCCAAGCGATCTGCATATATCTGGAGGATCTATCCAGAAGCCAGCTCCATAGGCTCCTTCAGGCTGTGAGGCCCATCTGCCTGCACCGTGCTTCCTGTACAGACCTCTGCCAGGCTCTCTGCTGCCAGACTTCTGAGAATGTGGTGAGACTGTGGGTGGATATGGAATTGGTGTCCTGCATGTGGCTTCTCAGGAGGGTTTGGGGATGAAGCAAAGCCCACACTCCGATTGGTCCACAGAGCCTCGTGGTAATGGGCTCACAGGATGGTCCTTGCAGACAAGGAATTGTCATATTAAAAGTTACATTTCACAAGGCACACTTAGGAATACTAGTATGCTCAGATCACCTCGATAGAGAGGTTGAAAAGAAGTCTATGCATGAACAAAAGCTATGAGTCCTAAGACGGCCCCCCATTTTAGGGATGAGAAAAGGCTGATTCTACATGTCCAGGTCCATTAATGAGACACCTCAGAATATTCTCAGGTTTCTGATGAAAAGTTCCCAGGAAGGAATTAAGTTCCTCTTCCATTGCCATGGGAGGCTGAGCAGCTGTGTTCACTGATCTCTTCTTCTGCTCATTTTGCCCAGAGGCTCCTGCAATAGTAATTGCAGAGCCTGAAAACTCCCATGAGATAAGTGCCAGAGAAATGGACAGAGTGGATGACATTTGAGGTGAGCACATCTCTATCAAGGTGATGCTGTGTAAGAGCTGGAGACAGCGGGGGAAAGACAGCTCACTAATTGTCCTTGGACACCAGGCCCAGGACTGACAATAAGGTGCAATGGCAGAATTCAATCATGACAATAAATGAAATGACTTTCTTCTGTCCCCTTTCTCCTGCTCCCACTGATATGTGTACAGTGACCTTGCCTGTGACAAGGTAGAGACAGAGTTGAAAGTATATGGTAGTTGAGCACTTGGAGTCAAGATTCCTTTGGAGCAGGACCATGGGCCCGGTGTTTGAAAAGCCCTGGAGGCAGGTGCTGGAAGGATTGATCTGACACAAAGTTCCTCTCAGTCATCTGCGGGTCTCCATACAGTCACTTCTGCTCACACACCCTGCACCGGAGCCGATATATGTTGTTACTGTGGGTACCATGTCTTGATCAGGGATGTGGCATGCAGGTTCCAGGGTCCATCACCATGCTGATGTCCTGTATGCAGCTCGGATGGGGCAGTCCCCAGCCACCAACAGGAAGCCTGAGACTCAGACACCACAGGTTTCACTTTGTGAACCCAGATAACCTATGTTCCTTAAAGACAAACAGATCTGTATCAGACGTCGACCCAGGAGGACAAGAGATGACTCTGGAGGCTGTGGATAAACATGAGCTCTGCCCTTCTACTCGAGACTGTCCTGTCCTGGGTGGGAACTTGACAGGAGCACAGGCTCATGCATCCCAGCACCTGCCCGTGCTGCAGAACATCTGTCCTTGGTGTCTGTCCTCAGAGCCCTTTCACTGATGATTTAGAATTGGAAATGTTTAGGAGAACTCACAGAGGTGGCCAGGCCTTAATGTCCCTGTCCTGTACTTGGTGTCTCTGAGTGGCAAGTGGCTGAGCCTAAGGACACCTGTACTGGGCTCCCTCTTGTCTCTGGTCTCTTGGGAAGCCTATGCTGTCCTTGGCATTTGAGCAGTTCCTGGTAAGCATCCTGTAGCATCTTGGCCTGGTGAACCATCCTTTCCTTCATTCCCATGTTGTTTTCCCATGTGGGATCTTGAGGCTGGGGCTTCAAGGGCTGGAAAGCAGCACAGTATACTCACTGGTCACTCTCTTGAACCAAGTTCCTGTGAAGGTCACCTGTTGCCAGAACAAGGTGCCTGGTAACCAGAGCCTTCAGAGTTCTGTTTAGATTGGTTGCCAATGAAGTTGTGTCATGTACTGGGGTCCATAGCTGCCCTGCCCCCTCTGATGCCCCCTTTCTTTTTATTGTGTTCCTTAGAAACGGCAAGTGAAAACTAGAAAATTGAGTGTGGTTTTATACTTTTCTTCACTTTGAAATTTTTAATACAACAAACATGTAGATGCCTCTGATGTGGCAGGTTGGGTGCCAAGTACACATTTCCATCCAAAAATTCTTTTCATTGAGAATTAGGTTTCACTTAGAGATCTGTCAAATTTTAGGATGAGATTCTTTCCTGGCTTCATGTTAGTTTCATTTCAATTCCATTAGAGAGTATGGATAAGTTCCCAGAATACCCATAATAATTTTCCCAAAGGATGTGAATGTTTCATGTTATAACCCCCATATGTCCAGGGTAGGATTCCTAGCAAGTTTTACTCTCACATGCATATAAATGATTACTTATCCTTAGATGTTTAACTCGGCCACACACTGTAGTGCTCCGCACTCTGACATTCTGTGGAGGGGTCAGCAGGTGGTGATTGCAAAGGGTGGGTTTCCAAGGCCATGGACAAAATCACCCCATGCTGAGGAAAGACAGATGCACTTGTCTCCTGAGGAACTTGTCTCATAGCAACTGGTATGACTTTCTGTCCTACCATTACAAATAAACAATGGGCTTTGTGTAGTTTACGTTTCCCAGAGGTGAGGGCCCTGAGGCTGATCAGGCACAATGCTCTTTGGTTGGTCTCCTTCAAGCAGTGTCTCCATGCTGGCCTCCAGGTGTGCTGCCACCACATGCCATTGGGGGGCTGAAGGAAACCAGCTGTCACTTGTTCATGCACCCCTCACCCATCTGCTGATGGCCATTTCTTCTGTTTCTGGGTCAACCCGTGAAAACGAGCTGTCATAGCCATTCTTATACATGGGCTTGCATCAATGCAGACTTTTAAAGAAAAACTTCTTAAATGTGAAATTACTGGATCATATTGCTGGTTTATGGCTAACTTAGAAATTCTTAAAGTATCATTGGAAGCAGTTGTTTAGCAGAGTTAGGTGCTTGCTTTTCATTTTATTTTGATTTGTTTTATGGTATACTGATGGTATACTGTGCTATGCTATGTTATGTTACATTACGTTATATGTTGGTGAGGATTTTGAAACTGTATTTTCTGTGGTTTATGATTTGATTTTGTATAATCAACCTGCGAAAATATAAGAATATCACATAACTCTGAGTAAGTATTTTTTGGAGAAAATTTAAAAATGAAAACACGGTCAGCGATGTTGGTACACACCTGTCATTCCAGTACTCAGAGGTTGACGCAGAGGGATTGTTGTAATTTCGAGTTCATCCTGGGCTACAAGGGAAGATCAAGGCCAGCCTCAACTGCATAGCAGAACCCTGTCTCAAACAAAGAATGAAAGAAAGAAAGAAGAAGAAAAAAAAATATATAAAGCCAATATTGCCTGTGAATTCAGAATAAAAACATATGTGAGTTTTTTCTAGCAAGTGTACTGTAGTTAGCACACCTAGCATAAGGTTTACCATCATGTAGACATTGATGTGTTACCAGGTCTTCATTGTGTCAATTTTTTTGAATGTTTTACTGAGATGACTCTAGATATGCTACTGAATATAACTTCTTACAATTTGCGTAGCTCAGTATGAAGGGAATATGATCATTGCTTTTTATCATCTCCTAAATTTATATTTAGAATCAGAATTTGATCAATCGATTGCTACTTTTTAAAATAAAAATCAGGACCATACAAAAGATACTCTTTTTGTGTCTATGGAAAGATAAAAATAATTGTAGAATAACAGTGGTTAAGGCACCTTGCACAGTGATTTCCAGGATTTCTTAATGATCAATAATTTCATACTTTTGTAAGTTTTTAAAAAAGATTTTAAGACATGGTCTCACCAGTTTTCTGAGTTCCCCAGGCTAGAGTTAAACCCTTCCTCATCTTTCCTCTCACTCCCAGAGGGCTGGAATTACAGGTGTACATTATCCTGAGTTGACAATTGGCAGTAATTTTGTGTATACATGGAATAAAATTCTTGGCTTTGATCTTTAGACTCTTTGTAGAAAGAATTCATCTAGTTAAGCTATCTCCAACCTTCCTAATCCACAGTTTCTTTCATAGTGAGCAAGACTCAAAATCCCATTAACAATATAGGTAGAGTCACTGCTTTTTAACTGTAACAGTGGTCAGCCTGGGATTCAGGAGATCACCCCAAATGCCTTCTGCTGAGGGACTGAGGCTTGGTATCCTTGAAGCACAGTCTCTTTTTCTCTGATCACTCATGGCAATTGATGACTGACATCAAATCCCAAGAAAGATGTGAACGTTAAAGCTACTTGGGGCCCACTGCCCTCCAGAAGGTCAGGCCAGGGTAAAACATTTTGCTTTCACCATTTACTTTCCAAAATTTTTGTTTTGGTTATGATTTTGGTTTTACACTTAGTTTCTAGAATTGAATACAGAGGTTTTGCATTTAGTTCCATTACCTTCCACTTTTAAAAGTCTTCCTTTTTTGAGGAGTTTCTTAATAAGTTGCTAAGTTGGTGAGTCTCTCCTTGAATTTATAATGTTCCTGTTTTAGTCTTCCAGAGTGGTAAGCTTACAAGCCACACCACCTGATGAGGTTTCATCATGGTGTTCTTAAAAACTCATTGGCTGTGCAGGGATTGGTAAAAATGCCTGTCATGTCAGCATTCAGGCCACTGAGGCAGCAGGATTCCTGGGAGTTCCAGACAAGCCTGCAACACACTCTGATTTCAGCTTAGGCCAGAGAGACAGAGGGAGTCCGTGACCAGAAAAAGAAAAGGAAAATATAGGAAAGGACAGAAATGGAAGGAAGATACAATACCAAATTCCTGGTGATTCTATGAGTTTTTTGTATCCAGGCTAGTCATTTTAATCTGTGGTCCTATTGCAGTATAAGACCTTTTGGACTGCTGTCACTTTAAAATATACCTTGACACCAGGGATTTTGGTACTTCTAAGTTTAATGTTCTTTACATGGCTAGACGATGTTGTACTTCTTTGTGAATTTTCATATTAATTTTTTCGATTTTTAGGAAAATATCAGTGGTATTTTGACAAGAATGCTTTGAAATGGCTGGTTCCTTTGGGATGCACATATATTACAACAACGTGAATACTTTCTATCCACCATCATGCTATGTGTTTTCTTTTGTTAGTGCTATTTAACTGATTGCATCAATTTCTACAAATTTTAAACAACAGGTGAGTTTCATTAAATTTATCCTAAGTGTTAATTCTATTTGATGAATTATGAAGTGAATTGTGTTCTTTATACTTGAGGCTGTAGTTTGTTTGAAGCACATAGATATGAATTGTTTAGGACATATGGATCTTGTACCCTGCACCCTATATTATTTATGAATTTGTTCTAAAAGATTTTCAGTGAGATATAAGTTTCTTATATGAAAGGTTGTGTCCTCACGAAACAGAGAACATGCTTAATTCTTCCTTTCTGGTTATGGAAGCCTTTGATTTCTTATTCTTGAGTAAATTCTAGGGATAGGTATTGAAGTACTGTGTTGAAAGACATTGCAAGCCTTGTCTGGTTCCTGATCTGAGAAGAAAATTTTGCAGCTTGTCAGCCTCTGAGCACAATGTCAGGGATGGGCTTCTCATGCATGATCTTTGATGTGCTGAGGTCCATTCTTCCAAAATATCATGTGTGGGTAGTTCTTACAATGAGAAAATGTTGAAACTCAGGATTTTTCAAAGCTATTTTTCCAAATCTATTGAGAGGTTACTTCTGTGTCATTCTTTCAGAGTAACAAGTGAAGCTGAATGGTTTTTACAGTTCTTGCATCACTGAGATTGAGCTGAGTGTTGATCATGGTGCTTAACATTTGCATGTGCTGGCAAATTTAGCTGACAAGTATTTAGCTGAATAATTTTGCTTATGTTCATTAGGAATATTGGTCAATAGGATGCTTTCATTTATTTTATTTTATTTTATTTTTCAATACATTATTGTCTGGCTACATTCTCAGGGTGACTTTGTCATCTAAAAGAATTTGGTGTTGGATTTTTCCCTTCAATTTCCTGGAAGAATCCAAAAATGATTATTATTTATTTTTTATTATATACTTGAAAAAATTCACTGGGTCATTTGCCTTATCCTGGTTTTGTTGTTGTTATTAATGAGTTTTGATTGTTGACCCATCGTCTATATTAATTTTTGCTCTGTTCATCAGTGTGTTTGTTCCTTATGGCTATGGGTCAGTGACACCAAAGGAGACCACATTCCCATTAAGGATCACATCTCATTTTACTTAGGGATGCAGCCATTTACTTTTGTATTTTATATATTTTTGTCAGTAACACCTTTCAGTTACTTAGTCTTTAATGCATACTGTTCTTGTTGGGAGTTTACTGCTGAAGGAAACTGGAGCTGGTCAGGTGCCCATATCTTATTTCAGGCTTCATACTCTGGCCTGCCTGCAGTGTCCCCATCTCCTGATTTGCTCCCTGTAAACACCTGTCCTGCTCCATAGCTGTGTTGAGTCCACATGTGGCAGTTGAAATCTGCACCTGGATGGAAGACATTCTGTCAAGGTGGGCTCTGTAAAAGGCTGACCTTCTCGTACAGTGCTTCCCTGAGTCAGCCAAGGCGCCTAGGGCCTTCAGGAAGGAGTTCTAGGAGCAGGGCCACACCAGCCCTCTTCTGTCCAGCGTGCAGTGTATGCTGTTTTGCTGGAAGCTGACTTGTGGGTCAGGAGGCCTGGACCTGGGCCTTTCTTGCCCCTGGTGACACAGTGTCCTCTGTCTGCCTGGACCATTTTCCACTGACATCAGATCTCCACAGGGATCTGAGCACCCCCTAGACTTGCTCTTCCAGGCTCCAACTCAATGTGGAGACTTCAGGTGTGAAATCTGTCACTATAAAATTCAACATGTATACATTTTTTCTGGAACATCCACTGCTAAGTCTTCATAACAAAAAGTGAGATTTACAGTTTCCCATATTCTATTCTTACTCAGTTAAGGTGTGAAAAGTTAGAAGCCATGAACCTATGACAGCAAAGCTGCTGAGTGAATTATAAACTTACAGGCACTGAAAATGCTGAAAGAAGGCCATGTCCTAGGCCATGACCCCAGTCTTACTTGAGATGACAGGAGCTTGTGGACTGGCCCTCTCTCCACCCAGCAGTGAAGAGACACAGGTCAGCACAGCAGGTGAGGACAGGAGAGAGGATCTGTTCAGTAGCAGACCACTCATCCTTGGAGGGATGCTTTTGTGGTTTTACAATTTTTAATTTCCATTGAATTATTGCTAGTGTCCAACTCACTATTTCTTCTCTTGTACCCAACCTAGTTAAGAAAAAAATAGTATGTAATTTCTCAAACAGATGAGTGAAAATGGACGACTTAATTTTCATTTATGTAAAATGAAGGATATGCACAGTAAAGAAACTTCAAACATCACCTTATAGATGTATAAAATAAGGAGTTTTGTGATTCAGAAAAACAACACATCATTTATGACTGATTTTTAAAACCTTAACACATGCAGAGCCCTTCCATGGCTGGGTGGTGCTGCCCTCCTGCCCTAGAAAGCATCAGTTCACCTGTGCCAATAACTCTCAGAGGACAACAAGAGTTTTTCTTCAGAGTCTTTTTACCAGTCAGGAGGACCTGAATCTTCCTGCTGCCAGGCTGAACATGGAGTGTGCAGTGTGCAGAGGAGCCCAGCACCGCCTGCTTTACACTCCTCTCCCCCAACACATCCATGCTGCAGCCCTGCAGGGACAGCAAGGCAGAGCTGCCAGGATGCAGCCAAGACTCTGCCACATCAGTCCTAAGTCTGCCTCCACCAGGTGCCTGATACTGCCTGGGTGTTGCTCGCATAGTGGGTCTACACACCCTCAGCCTCCTAGGCCAAGTGCATTTACCACAGTGACCCTTCCAGTCTGCAAATTTCACTCCTCTGCTTTCTGACTGTGGCTGCAGCATTCGAACAAAACACAGCATTAACATTACCTTTGTTTCTTCTTTGTTCTTTTCCATTTTGGGTTTTTTTTTTAAATTTATTTAACTATATATTTAAAACTGGATTTTTCCAAAAAAGCTTTTCTTTTATTTTTACTCTCCACTTGCCTGAGGTTTCACAGATTTCTATTGCAGTTCAAACCTTAAGTTCTTGGATGCTCAGAATCTACTCTGCAGCTTGGTAGAATGAGTGAAGCGAAGCAGAAAGTGAACTTGGGCACATTTCTGTGCCTCCCAGCATCTTGTACAGCAAACCCTGACTCATGTCTTTTTATCCCCAAAATATGGGCTTCAGTAGATTCAGTAGCTTGAATCTGCCACTGCAAAATGCGTTTCCTAGATTTTTCCAAATAATGTCATTTCTGCTCAACTGGCTAAGCACATTGTCTAAGGTTTTTTATGCCCAAACATGAAAAATAATTTCCAGTAGACAAGAGGCTGCCACCCATCCTGAAATCATGACGGGATTTTATGTAAACACATAGTGCAATCCGTAGTCTGAGAGCATGGTGCCAGGGCAGGGTTCTCTCCAGCAACCGTGCACAGCATGCTCCACACACTCTCCTACTTCCACCTTACCCGTGGTCTGTGACTTGTGGGAGGGGCCACCCTGACCCCTCATTGTAGGAGTACCGAGGCTGGTAGACATTCCCAGAGCCACCACAGCCTGGCTATGCTAATCACAGAATCTTCAAGTTCTCTTCCTTTCCAGGAGAAGAGGAGACACTGTCTCTCCCCTGTGTCAACGCCATTATCTCAGTGACTGTATTCAGCTTAAGTCCTCATATTTCTACACTGAAGGATTTTTAATGAGCAGAACCTACAGCAAGACCATTCATATCTGTGGAGCAGCTGAGTGGTACACGGCTTCCCACCTTTCCTACAGAACTAGCCAATGTCCAAACAGCTGACATGTAAATACTTTTTAAAAATTTAACATGGTCCTATTGTTCATGCCTCTGGTGGCTCCTTTTTCAGAAACTCTTCTCACCTGGTAGTTGTGTTGTTTTCTTGTTAGTTTTTAACTACAGAAAAAAATCAGACATAGTGGCCCTGTAGGGATACTGTGATCCCCTCTCCCACAGCTGAGCCCTGGTCTTCTTCCAGCCCAGCCTTGTACTCTGTGCTGTGTCCCTGACCTCCCCACTACACACTGGGAAGTTGTCGCATCTCTCTTTGATTTAAGTAAGGAGTCTCAGGTGACATTTTTCAACTGAGGGTAAACCCCATTTCCCCCTTATATGGACCTCACTTCCCTTCCCTCACCCCACTGTCTTCTGAGTCTGCTAATGACAAGCCCATGGATGACTCTGCTACTGGAGAACTATGTGTATGTCATTAATATATTCTCTCATTGTAAATGCCATATTTAGAAAAAGAAAAAGGAAAATCTTCATCTATTTCTCCAGGTTCCTGTTACTTCCTGGTGCCACTTCCCCACCGAAAGATGTCATTGTACAATAAAGGGCTTTGAGAGTAAAACCGAGAAGAGTGTTCGTATTTTCTGTCCTCTGCAGCTTCACTTCATTAAGTGATGGGCAAGTCTCCCAGGCTCTGCCTCACTCTCATCTGTCACTCTGCCTCACACACATCTCTGTGTGTATGCACATTGATGTCAGAAGTATTTCATTGTAAAAACCGAGACCTTCCTCACACACATCCATCTTGCATCCATGGTTATTTCATGACCAGATTCCTTGGCCTCTTTCCCTGTGGGCACAGAGAGACTGAGCTCAGCATCCCTGCAGCTTCCCCTGGTTCCCATTGCCCATACTGGTGCCTGCACCATCTACCTGCAGGGTAGGGAGGGTCCCAGTTCCTTTCTGCTTCTAACAGTGCTGTGAACAACTATCTTGAAAGGAAAGTTAAGAAGTTATGCAGCTTTTTCTTTAATTTTTTGTGTTGTTGTTGTGTGGAAGAAACCTCTATGTGGAAGAAACCTCTATGCTTAGCTAAACGATGTCCAGGGACCTGTGTAGTGCTCTGATGGGAGCTAAGGGAAAGGGCTCTGCTCTGCCCCTCCATTTTCTCCCCACTGCGCTTCCCCACCTGCCTTAAAACCTGAAGTCAAATGGGGACACAGCACATCTCAGTGACATGTCCCTGAATGTATCTGCAGTGTGATACTGTGTATTTTTTATACTTGATGGCCATATGAGCAGATCCCCTTTTGAACTGTAAGAGTTCATCTCGTATTTCACAAAACAAATGGAAAGGTAATTCCAACCTCAAAGATGAATGTATTCAATTTTTACTTATATCCCATAGTTTATCTAGGATAGTCCTCTTTATCAAAGACAAATATCAGTTAATCTCTTCCAGTACTGCTTGGCCAAACAGCTGTGATGCACTGATGTGAAAACATGGTGTAGTAAATCACAGAGGCAGAAAGATTACTGGTGGCTGGGATGGCAGGGAAGAGAGGGAATGGTGTCCAAATGGGAATGAAGTTGGGGGAAACATTCTGGAACTGGGCAGAAATGAAGGCTGTACACATTGAGATTGTGATAGTGTCACTTCCCTGATGATTTTAATTAAAATGAATGAAATCCTATAATTTGTTTAAAATTAATTCATGCCATAATATTTAAAAGGAGTATAGAGGTAAGTGCAAGGAAATGGAAAAAACAGTGGAGGATATAGGAAAGTCAGGTTTTCAGCAGGAGCTGGCGTCAGTGGAGTTGAGGAGCTGACACCAGCTGTGGAGCCCCTGTTAATCATATGTCTGAGCTGACAGAGATGGGCTTCCTGGTGCTGCCTCTTCCCTTGGTCCCAGAGCTGATGAAGGCATTGGAGATGAATCAGGTACAAACTCTTCAGCTGGTCCTTGAGCTTGGTGTCCAGCTGAAACTTCAACAGCAAAAGGAGGAAAGGTCATCAATTTCCCATGTTCCTTGCAGAGCAAACAAACTTCCCAGTGCCTCTCAGAGACAGCTCTGTGCAAAAATCCACTATCAGGAAGTTTCCCACATGGCATCCACCCACTGACTGCTGTGTCTCAGAGTTGCAGGGTGGTCCCTTAGCTTTGTCCACCTCACATACCCACAAGCCTATACCCAGTCCTTCTCACACTTGTTCCTGCCTCAGTGGGTTCACAGTGCTCCAGCTCAGCAAAGTGGAGTTGCATTGGAGGGTCCATGTGGGTTTGCAGCTGCTGCTTAGAGCTAAGAAGCAGGGCTGTGGTTCTGGAGGAGACAGGTGTGGGGAGCTGAGTGTGAGGTCTGGCCCTCCCTCCCAAACTGCTCACCCAAGGCAACCTGCTGAGTTCGACACCTGCCTGCTGCTCCAGCAGTGGAGAGCCGAGTTCACTCTATCTCCACCACCAGTGAAGCAGTGCTGGCCCAGACAGCCCTGAGAGACTGACAGATGACTCCATGGCAGAGTCTGTGGACACTGGGGTGACCATCTCTCCCTTCTTCAGGGAAGCTGTACACACATCTGTCTAGTGCTCCCCAATAGCATGTTGCCTTCATGGGGGATGGAAAATGTCTGCTGTGGAACAGGGGTTCTCTTCCATAAACATGTGAGAAGTGAGGGGAGAGAGGGATATGTCCTGTTCCACCTTTCCTCATTTGTTAGATTGCGCAGTGACTTGCCACCCAGTACTCTGTGCTTCCTCTGGGCTCCTCTTCCACTGTTGTGCATCCTTGTCTAGGGAAGCCAAGAGGGGGTCTCATGTACCATAATTTCAGTGATACATGATCTGCCATTCAGGGTAGCCGCCACTAGTGTGGAGGGTCAAGAGGGGAGTAGATACATATTTCCTGGTCATTGGATCATGGTCAGTACCTGGAAAAGTGTCTGTGCATGTTGTAGCTCTATGTATATTCATGTACTCATGGTACCAACTGGTTCCTGCCCTGATGTCTCAATGGGCCTGATGCCTCTGCCAGCACCCAGAGAATCTGGCTCTGAGTAATACATCCCAAAGCCCATAGAGCAACTCTCCAATCTCCTCTACAATGAAGAGAGAATATTTACTCAGTGTAGGGGTCAGTGCAGGAGAAACAATCCTTTACCATGGAAAGAGCACCTCAAAGGAGAATAAACATGGCTACTCAAGCAGGCCTTCCACAGAGCCTTGGCTGGGGTCAGCAATTGCCTGGAAACCCCATTTTGTTCCATAGGGACCCTGTAAGATTGGCCTTAGGTGCAATTCAGTGTTCTGAGAATTGTACTGCTACTGGGTGCAATTCTCAATTCTCAGTGAACTGAGGCGAGAGATATAAGCACATTTCAAAGACTCAGCTCTAGGTGGCTGAGTCACACTGTACCCCTGAGAGCAAACTCACCTTGCCACCTGTGGGGTGGAAATGTTGGCCCTTGAGGGACCTGGGAAGGAAGAGCTGTGGATAGGGCAGCTGTGCAGAAAGTCCTGCCCCAGGGGTTCCATCAGGCTGTGCAGCCCTTTTGCCTGTGTCACCCTCACTGTGCAGACCACTGCCAGGTTCTCCACTGACTGATTTCCAGTCTGTGATGAAACATGGGAAGCCTGGAGTTAGTGGCCCAGCCATGCCCCACCGTGAGTGCTGGAAGCTATAATGATACTCAAAGGTTAAGGAGCAGTTAGAAATAATAGCATTTTCAGATCAGTTGTGAGCAAATAAGTCATTAGCTTCCTACATGAAGAGTATCATCCCACGTGTCCTGTGACAACCACACATTCTGGAAATGAGAAAACAGGATTTTCCTGGATGTGGGAGTTCAGACCTGTATGCCATGACAAACAGAGTACTTCCCTGTGGTGCTTCTGAAGAAATGGGGTCCATTTTCCTTAGCCATGAAAGGCTGAGTGGCTGTGTTCACTCTCTCCTGGTACAATGTCATTTAGCCTAGTGGGGCCTCAACCTCTGACCTGAGGGGCCTGGATAATTTCCCTGAGACATGGACAAGGTAGCAAGGGCCTATGTTTTGGGTGAGGGCACCCCTGCTGTGTGATGATGTGTCAGAGCTGGGGACAGGGTAGAAGCACAGTCACACCAGTGCCAAAGGGATAAATGGGCCCAGGCATTACAGTGCACTAAAACAGTAGAAGTAAATCATGACAGGAGGTAAAGTGACTTAGTGTCCATGTCCCTATTCTGAGGCTCCCACTAATGTGTGGACAGTGACCTGGCCCCTGGCCGAGGTGGCTGAGCAGAGAGGAGGTGATAGTTGAAGTATTAGACCCCAGTTTCCTTTGGGGGCAGGACCACAGGCCTGCTCTTTACATGCCCTTGAGGGAAGTGCTGAAAATGTAATCTGACCCTGAATATCCCCTGTCCTCTTTGGGCCTCATTACAGAATCCCCTTAGCTCACTCTCTCCCCCTGCTGGCATCTGTTGTTATTGCAAGGCCCCACTGTGGTACAGGTATGTGGATTGCAGCTTTGCAGGGACCTGCTCCAGGCTGATGTCTGGGGCAGCACTGTTGGTGCAGTGACTAGTAGTGTGCAAGAAGCTTCTGAGATCTCAGACAAGCAGAGAATGGGGCCATCAGGACTCCCCTAAAGCATCCCAGAGTTCTGAGTGTAGCACAGAGAGACATGGCAGCTTCTGGAAGCACAGGCTGCACATAGAGCTGCAGGGTCTGCCCTGCACAGTGAGCTGGGAGGGGCCATGTCCTGTTTCATAACCCTGCTCCCCCATGGTAGGGATGATAGGGACACCCAGGCCCACAGATCAGATAGTCACTAAAGCATGTTTACCAGCATTTATGATCCAGGAAGCCCTCAAAGCCACCACCAGCCAGGACAGAAAACCAGGAGGTCTCACTTTGTCTGTTTTGGGATTACCTAAGTGGGAAAGGATTCACCTTTCTAGTGACAGCACAGAAGCCACCAGCCATGTGATGAACCACGTCCTTTAGTACAGTTCCCCATGGCAGCCTTTCAGACAGCACCTGGGGCTTGCTGGCCTGCTGGGGAAGCCAGGCTGGGTCCTTCTGGAAGCTGATCTCACCCACCTTCCCCTCCCCATCTAGAATTTATTCTCACCCTGGGGTTCCCCAAACCCTGGACCAACTCAGGCTCACTTATCAGCCCCCAGCTGGCCTTCCTCAGAGCCCTAGTGAATCTCCCTCTACCTGGGTTGGCTGGCCTCTGCTTTGCATCTGAGGCCTGAAAAAACCCCATCTCTATTCCTGTTTCCTGCTGGGAACTCATGGCCACCTGACTGAGCACTTGGGTAACAGAGCTTTGTATGTACACAGGACGGTTCTTTAGAAATTAAGCAGTGAGTCCCTAGCTTCTGGATTGAAGTTTCCACATTAGAGCCAGGTCAGAAGGCTGTACCATCTCTCACTGGTAGTACATATTGCACACATTACATTTTGTGTCTGGTTGTACCCCCAAAGCCTCATCTAGTCTCAGGAGAATGGTTTTTTGAAAAGTTGTTGAAACTAAGTTTGTGATGGATTCATGGTCTAATGCTGAGATTAAGGGTGTTTGTGGAACACCTGCCCTAGGGCTGGTACCTGCTTACATTGTAAGGGATGGAAGGAGACTTCCTCTCCCCTCCTCACCTGTTGTTTTTACTGTTTTCCACTGCCATGGACTGTTGCCCCCTGCCATGTCCCACCCTGCCTTGAAGCCAGAGGTAATGGACTGAAACCTCTCCAAAGTGTGAACTAAAACACCCTGAACTTTTTAAATTTGGGTGTCTGTTATTTTGCCTCACCAGCAAGAGAAAAATAACTAAGACAGCACACAAGAGACCCAGCCTGCTATATGTTCCCATGCTCCCAGCCTCAGGAATTCTAGCTCACATTGCTGAATTCAGGTGAGTTTAACCCAATTCCCTTATAGACCACGCATCTGATACCCAAAGGAGCAGTGCTGGCCCTGTGTAATTAGAGACCTGCACTTGACCTTGTGTCTCACAGGCCACCTTTCAAGCCTTGTGCTCTCTGAGACTGGGCCTTTGACCTGTGAGATCATGGGGAACCTGGACTGATGAAATCCCACACCAAAATATCCAGGCTCAAGGCTGCTCAGCTCCAAAAAATAAGCTTCTGTCAAAGTCAGACTCCTGATGTGATTGGGGCTAATTATTAGTAGGAAAAGGCTATTCAGAGAGTGAGCTTCATGCTCCATGGGAGCTATGCAGAGTAAAATAGAACACCATGATGTGGTCTGCATCCAGGAGCTGGGTAGTGGCTTCTTCCCCACCACAAGGCTCTGTCTACACAGGAAGGAAGCCCCTCTCCTCCTGGGTGCACAGAATAGAGTGTTGGGGTCAGCAACCAAGACACTGCATGTGATCCTCTCAACCCATGCTCTCTATGGCTGCTCAAATATGTGACCTAATACTTGGTCATGGCCAAGGCCATGACTGTCTGTGTTGAAGCTGACTCACAGTGTCAGAATAACAGAGCAGCACTTAATGAAGGTTCCAACAGGGAACGGGTGAACCTGGGCCCCAAAAGGCTGAGGCATCTATGGAAGCTGTGCTCATTGGGAACCATACCCTAGGGGACAATATTCTGTCACCTGGAGCATGAACCCCATGTCAGGCAGGATGTGGTGGGTCCCAGGCACAAGATACTGTAGATTCCAGTATGTAACCAAGGTTTGGGAGGGAGGTAGAGCATCTGCCCAGGGAGGTTACTCTGCACCCTTTCACTTCCTGCCAGGCTCCCATGGACAGGCAGAGAGACCTGGCAGATGTCGGGGAATCTCCCTTTCTGTTCTGTGAGCCTCAGGCCACAGACAAGGGAGGCAGCTGCATCCCACCCCATGCTCTTCCAGAAGGCACTAATTTCATGGACTAGTGGCTAAATGACCTCCTGACTGGTAAGTATTTGACTGAGAGCAGAATCATCATTGGTTGGCATCTGCCAGCATCTTCAGAAATTCAGGCTGCCAGTTGCCTTCCTTGCACCCGGCCATCAACCTGGTTGGTTCATTGTTCCCAGCCCAAGAGGCAGGATTATGGGAGGCTCATGTCTCAAAAGAGTCTTGACAATGATGATAAATGTTCAGTAGTCCACATCTCTGGCCCCTTTGGTTTTCTGACACTGTTTCCTAACTACTAAAGGAACAGCATTGGGGGTGCACCCTGCAGAGTTCAATGCCAAAAGCATACACTGCCAGAGAATAGCAGAGTTAAGACAGATCTGTCACTATTGGCAATTGAAGAGAGCTGCTGGGGTAACTGTCAAAACTGCCTCCCCAACACAAGGGCAGCTGGATTGCACTGGAGAGACCTATCACACCCATATGGGAAGGACTGGTCCTCACCTCTAGAGGGAGACACTTTCCTGTTCTCCTGGAATCACATTATAGATCATGCTTCATTGTACACTGTGCATCAAAACTGGTGGATTAGGTGCCTCAGCTCTGAGCACACACATTCCAAACTTCAGTGCATTTTGTGTCTCCCTCCAGCAAACCTTTCTGAAGCCTGTGTTTTAAAAAATAGTGGAAGCAGGGCATGGTGGTTGCACACCTGTAAGCCCAGCACTCAAGAGGCTGAGTCAGGATTCTTGAATGTTTGAGACCAACCTAGGTTACACAGTGAGCTCGTCTAGCCTGAACTGCAAAGTGAAACCTTGTTTCAAAAAGACAAAATTAAACTAAACAAATGGTGGATTAGAACACTTCTGAGTAGAGATTTGGGTATTATAATGTGTGCATAGCTTCTTTTTCTGTTTAACTTCTCTCTCTCTCTCTCTCTCTCTCTCTCTCTCTCTCACTCGCTGGGGATTGAACTCATGGCCTTATGAGCCTTGCTTCATTCCTTGCTCTTTCTATTTCTGTCTCTGTCTCACTCTCTCTCCATTTTTTTGAGTCTCCATATTCTTCAGCCTAGGCTTCAACTTCTGATGTTCCTGTCTCAGATTCCTACAGTATGGGAATTGCAGTTGTGCACAACTATGCCACTTTCATAAGGTGATTGTAACAAACACTGTTTACTCTAGATGACTTAGGTGTGTGAGTGTGTGTGTGTGTGTGTGTGTGTGTGTGTGTGTGTGTGGTCTTTCGGTTGGTTTAAAGTAATTTGTCATTTTTTGTTTTGGGTTTTTCAGTAGCATGGAGGAAACTCACAACACTGCATTTTCTAAGCAGGTGCGGAAACTAATGAGCGAAGTCCTCAGCCTAAAGCAGTGACTTCTGTGGTTCTCATTACCTTGAGGATGTCATCTGAAATAAGTAAACAATTTAAAGGGATGTTTGCAGTTACTGGTAACATTTTCCAATGACTGCTTAACTCTATCCCCTCCTGTATAGCAGCTAAGTGTTTTGGGAATGTCTCCTCCTGGGCCACCAGTAAACTGGGAAGGTTGGAGGTTGTTCTTGACTTAATTGTCCTTTGAGGCAACTTCATCCTCTTTGGTCATTGTTACCAAATGCCTGCAAGGACTGTCATACCTCAGACACAGTGAACAAACCCAAACACCTTGTGCCCTGATCCATGGCACTGATGACTAACTAAAGCCCAAATCCCTGGTGAGTACACCTTTTGAGAGGAGACTGAGTTTCATTCTTCTTCCAAGGCATCATTTCCTAAGCCCTGTGATGACATTTGCCTCACTTCCATCCTGCCCCTGTGCCGCACAGGTTACTGAGGGTCTCAGCTGTCCTGAACTGGACTGGAACATGGTTCTCCAAGCAGCAGATGTGCCGTTCCCCTGCTTGCTCCTCTGACCACCTTCTGATGGGCATCATTCCCAGGCTGAAAGTCCAGGGCAATAGCATCTCTTGGCCCCACTTTCACATGTGTCAGCAATATAACTGGGAGTGTGGCCTCGCTTACTCCCTGAGCCTGAGGGGAGTCACTTGAACTGGTATTGTGCACAGCAAGCTGAAACACAGGATCAGTGCCAGGTAGCATGGAAAAATCAGGCCCCTCTGTGTGGTACCATGTGGGAGCCGAGCACCATGAGGGAGGGCACAAAACAAGGGCAGGAGCAGGTGCTGTGGAAACCACAGAGGTGGGCAGCCCTTCTCTGATGTGTGGACCCCAGTGCCTGTGAGGGCATCAGGATGGGCCTCTTGCATTGAACAAGGGAGTTCCTGGCCTGCTATTTCTGGGTCAGGGTGGCAATAGACATTGGCTCTGTCTGGCAGTGAAATTGCACAACACAGATTGTGTGACTGCTTGACTTTCTACCCAGGTCCTTCCTTGTCCAGCCCAGTCTTCTCTGAACCTTTCGGGGGAGCCACAAGAGGAGACACTGCATGTGTAGCTGCCCAAAATATAGCTGGTGCAGCTTGGTGCTAGCAGCCAAAAGGTATGATGGGTGACAAAATGAAGTGCCAACCAGCATGCAGCTCAGGGACTTCTTAGCCTTCTTCTTCCAGCTTCCATTTTCTCTTTCCCCAGGTATCCCTCCATCCTCCTCTTATACACACTTCTCCTCTGGGCTTGTGCTAGCCCTGGCTGCACTGGGAGCTGCTCTGCACTCCCCAGAAGAGAGCATCCAGTACCCACAGGTATGGCTGATTTGTTGTCACCCACAACAAACTAGAACCAAAATGTGTTGTCCTTGATTCACAACATGGGACTGAGGCTACCAGGAATTCTATTCTTGGCTCTAAGCTCTAGAGTTCTCCTCAGGACATGGTGGTCAGAACTGGGGGATCAAGATCAATCTGATTGTGGAGCAACCCAGGACCTGACCTAAGGTTTGGGTCCCTGTGTGATGCATGTGTTCCTGGATATGTGGGGAGACAAATGCAGATGCTCCTGTCTGGCAGAATCCAGGTAGATACAGTATCTTTGAAATGGCTCATATGATATGGGCAGAATTGTATCTGCTCAGGGAACAAAGGCTGGGTGCACCAGACCGTGAAGCAGGACCCTCAGATATGTGTTACACTTTGGAATAAAGGCAAATAAGTGTGTCCCAGCCCAAATGTGTCTGCGTGCAAATTCCTGCCCCCTGGGCTCATGCATTTCGGTCCTGTCCTAAGAGCAATGGAAGGTATTATAAGGTGTGGCAGTGTGGTCAGTCTTCTAATGGCCCAGCATCTGGGCCCCTCAGGAGCTGGACAGCACATGGACAGGAGACAGGCTCAAGGCTCACTTGTGTACTTTGTCTCAGTGACCAGCCTCAGGATATGGCCACCGTCAATTCTTCTTTTGTTTTGTTCGCCTAGTTGCGAGGCTTCCATTGTGTTCTCACCTGAATCACAGTAGAATTGATTTCCCAAGTCCAGCTGCACAGTGAGGTTGTAGGCCAGTGTGCTGGTGTGAGGCAAGCACCTGTGCCAACAGCAATAGGGCTTCTGTGTTGTGAACAGCTTTGGATTGTGGCAAGAACTCTGTTTTGATCCCCACCACATTGTTGCTGCAGTCATGATGTACAGAGCAAGATTCCTGCCACTCAGATGTCACTTTTTACTATAACTTTCCTTCCCATGATAAGTTACTCAGAAGCTGTGTGCCAGATAAATATATGTTCAAGGCCCTGCTAAGTGTCTCCACCCAGACTGTCTGGTAGCAGCTCAGCCTTCAAAGCTGGGTGGGAGAGACAGGGAGGGAGGTGGAGGAGGAAAAGTGGCTTTGTCCTCCAAGACAGCAGCTACAGAGGGGCAGGGGGCACCTTCAGCAGTCATTGTTACATCCACTTCTGAGCCTGTAGCCTGTGGTCAGAGAGGAGACAGCAGTTTTGAACACTTTGCAAGAATCAGTGATCTGAACAGAGCTAGAAAGGCAGGACATTGGAGCCAGACTGAGGGCTCCTCCAGGAGATTTGCCTGCTTTTCATTTTCACTTTCTGTTCCATGACTCAGTCATCACCAGATATTGGTGGTGTGGATTCACTTGTCTCCAAAAGAATGGGCTGCTTCTGGGGGTCTGGGCCAGTCAGCACACAGTGAGATCTCCATGTGTCTCTGTTAGGTTGTGTATACAGCAAAGTATAAATGTGCATGTTCCTATGATAGAAAGATTGGTCCCAGAATCTCCATTAGCAAGGTCTTAACTTGAGGAGAGTTGATGCTTTGTTCTTGAGCCTGCATTTGCCTGAAGGACCCCTTGCATGATGCAATATACACTTTTTTGCAGTGTATATTGATTACACTGACGATAGGCACATGGTTTATTTATTATGCAGAATGCATATTAGATTTCATGTGGTGCATGACATTGCAACCTATCAGCTAGAGACTGTTCTCAAAATTGTTTGCATTGATCACCCAGAATTGAAAAAAAAAAGTGGAAAAGTTTACAGAGAAACTCTTTCAGATACAAAAACATACTTTAAGTCAAATATATTAGAGAACACATAAAAAAAGAATAGATGAACATTGAAAAACAATGGTTGCCCAACATAGCGAAGAAATGGAATACATGAAAGAGATCCAAACAAGAGTTCAACAAGTTCAATGCTATATAAAAGATATATAAAACCTATAAGAGATTAAAATTATATGCACAGACTGAACAAAAGTTTGGTTTAGAATTTCAGATGTTGAAGACAAAATTGTAGCTATTTGTCATGAAAACAATGCTATCTTAAAAGTAGCAAGGGACTATGAGAGATCAATCCAACAGGTACAAAATGCATCAAAGAAGAATTACATGAGATTGTTTGGGGTCAATGAGAAATCCAGAGACAACACAAACACCATAAAAAACTTCACAAAATAATGGAATAAAACTTCGCAAACATGATTTAAAAACTTGCCATACAAATAAGTGAAGCATATAGAACTCCAAACAGACAAAACCAAAATAATACTACACCAAGACATATAATATTCAAGATTTCAGAAATACAGCAGAGAACACAGTATAAAATGCTGTTAAGGAAAATTCACAGATCACTTATAATTGAAAGCACATCAAATTCTTAGCAGTCTCTGTTTTAGCTTGGCATAACTGATATCATCTTGAGCCCTGCTTTTAACTGGTGGCCTATATTTAACCCAAGAGAATGGAAAATTACTCAGAGTACAAGTCCTGTGAGAAAAGCAGAATGAGCTGCATCACCTGGAGAAAAATTACCCTGCTCAACAAAAGAAACATGATACAGGTATCGACTAAAAATTAATGTAAAATTCTAGCTCAGTTGTTTCCAATAGGATGTCACTTTGTGGTTCTCTGTTTAAAAGCTTTGTAAGTCTCCAGTTCAGCCACTTGTTTGGACTCTGAAATTAGCAGGTAATCTAAATGAGTGGTCCTGAGCTCTATTAATCAAATTCCAAATTTATCAATTGTATGCTTTGATTCCTTTATTTTTGTTCATGAACCTACCTCAATCTTCTCAACAGAAATATCCAAGAAAAGAAGAAAGCTGTAGTTGAAACAGAAGATCAAGTCCTGAAGTTGGACAGAAATACAAGTCCTCAAAGGAAAGAACATCCAATCCAGATTGATGTATCCTGCAAAACTTTCAAAATTAATGGAAACATAACATACTTCCATGACAAAGAATAACTTAGAAATATATGACTGATAAACTGACTGTAGAAAAAGTAATGAAAGTTTTACTAGAGAGAGGTAAAAATGGCCACAATTTGAAGAAAAACAGAAACAACCATGCAGGACAAGTAATTAAACAGAGGAGAAAAGCAGAGAATCAACAGCAGAACAATATTACAACAAAGACAAACCAATACATATCATTGTTAATTGTCACACCTCATCGACCAAAAGAATAGATGGGTGAAATGGATCAAGAAACAAGATACAAAAATATGATGTATACAGAAAAAAATGTTTAATTCAAAAAGAAATTCAGAGACTGAAATTCAAAGGACAGAAAACAATCTTCCATGCAACAGAGGCCCAGAAAAAAGCTTGAGTAGCTATTCTCTTTGCAGACAATATGAACTTCAAACCAAGAATGACCAAAAAGATAAAGAGTCTCACTGCATACATGTTAATGGAAAGTTTTTAAAGGATAAGATAACAATAATAAATATGTGTACATCTAATACAAGAGCACCCAACAATATAAGGCAATTGTTAAAAGACACAAAAATAAGGTAAACAAAAAATAACACAATTGACCCAAGAGACTCCAATATCCCACTATCACAAATACATGACCTAGACTAATAATCAGCAAACAAATAAGAAAGTAGAACTGAATCTGTGAACAAATGAACTGAATAGATGTTTACAAAGTATGTGACCCAACATATTCAGAATAAACATTCTTCTCAGCTGTGCAGGGCAGGTCCTCTAAAACATGCCATATAAACTAGTCTACAGAACATGCTGAAGTAAATGCAAAGAAACTGAAGTTACCCCATGCATGTTACCTGACCATAGTGCAATACAATTGGCAAATAATTGTAAAAGAAGGTACAAAAACTTCATAAATATATGGAAATTAAGTAACACTCAGCCAAATAATCAATAGGTCACAGATAAAATAAGGAAGAAACCTGAAAGTATCTACAACACAACAAAAATATAGATGCAAATCTTGGTTCTCATGGGATTCAATGAAAGCAGTTCAAAGTGGGAAATTAATAGTACTCAAATTTCACTTCAGGGAATGGAAAGAGCATAAATAAAGATGTACTGTTGCACCTCACACTTCCAGAAAAATGATGGCATGAAAACCCCAAAGCCAATAAAAGGGAGGAAACTATAGTAATCAGAGAAGAAAGTAATGCAGTGCAGAACATAAAACAATAAAAAGATTTAATGAGTCAAAGAGTTGGTTCATTGAAAGAATAAATAAAATTGATAAACCATTAGCCAACCAGATCAAAAGAAGAAAAGAACCACTAAAAACCATTCACTGAGGAATGAAAACAGTAAGGTAACTACAGATCATTTGAAAATTAAGATCATCAGTATCTACTTCAAAAACTCATGCTTCACTAGGTTGCATAACATAGAAATGAATCAAGTCCTAGATTCATATGACTTGCCAAAGCTGACTTAAGAAGAAATAAAAATTCTAGATAATGCAGTATCTGTCAAAGAGACTGAAGATCTAATTAAATTTTATTGGGTACTGGCTGGGTGGTGCATGCCTGTAACCCCAGAACTTGGGAGGCTGAGGTAGAAGGATTGTTGTGAGTTTGAAACTAACCAGGGCTACAATGTGAGCTCAAGGCCACTCCAGTGCATAATAAGACCCTCTGCAAAATACATTAAAATGAAGCAAACAATGACAACAAAAGGCAACTCACCAACATATAGAAGTCCAAGTCTTCAGGGATTTACTGCTGAATTTTGTAAGAAATGTATAGAAAATTGAAGGCCCCTACTCTTTAATGAAATTGAAAGAGAAGCAGTTCTCCCCATCTCTTTCCTGGAGGCCAGCATTACACTGATACTAATACCAGAGAAAAACACAACCAGAAAAAGAGAACCACTGGGAAGTTTTCCTAATGAACATAGTTGCAAAAATCCTTAATAAGATACTAGCAAAGTGAATGTGGCAAATCATCAAGAAAGTTTTAAAACCTGACAACTTGGATTCATCCCAAGAAGGCAAGGATGTTTCAGTACATACAAATCTACAAATTTAAATGTTATATCAACACAGGCAAAAACAAAAGTCACATGGTGATCATCTCAATAAGCAAATGATAAGCTTTTGATAAAATCAAGCACTGATTTGTAATAAAATCCTGCAGTATGTAACAATAGAGAGCCTTTACCTCAATCTGACAAAACAAGCAAGGACAAAAATACACCCAGCGTAATAGTAAATGGTGAAAAACTAAAACCTTTAACAGTACAATTAAGAACAAGAAAAGGATGATTACTATCACCACTCTTATTCAATATTGCTCTGGAAACATTAGGCAGAACAATTAGATATAAGAGACAAATAAGAATAATCCTATAACAGAAAGTTGGTAAACTATCAATATTCAAAGATGACATGATATTCTATGTAGAAGATGTCAATTACTCCACCAAAAGACTTCTAGACTTAACCAAATTCAATAATGTCACTGAACACAAAGTTGACAATCAAAAATCAAGAGCATTCCTGTACACAATCAACTCACTAAGAGAAAAGTTACAGAAAGCACACCCTTAAAATACCCTCCAAGAAAATAAAATGCTTGGAATGAACCTAACAAAATCAAGGACTTACATATTGAAAATTACAGTACTTTGTAAAAGGATACTGAAGAGATTATCAGAAAAAGGAAAGATACCCCTTGGCCAAATTGTGCATTGTCTTTTCACTGTGTTAGTGATTTCTTTTGATGTACAAATATTTTTTAATAAGATGGAGTCCCAGTGATCGATTCTTTGAAGTTGATTCTTCAAATTTTGTGTTTTGTTCTTGAAGCCTCATTAGTGTTTCTGTTGTAATATTTAGATCTCCAAGCTCGTTTGACTTTAGTCTATTTCATGGTGATAGGCATAGACTCAGTTTAAGTCTTCAGTATGAGGAAAGTCACTTTCTTCAGCATTATTGAAGAGGCTATCTCTCTTCCAGTGAACATATTTGGCTCCTCTATCAAAGACAAGGTAGCAGAGTGTGTTTGTAGTTGTGTCTCCATCTCCAGTCTGTTTGATAGATTATTGGGTCTGTTTTTCTGCCAGGACTCTGGTGATTTTGTGACAGTAGCTTTCTAGTATTATAGCAAGTGAAGAATTGTGATGCCTCCTGACTTGCCTCTGTTGCCCAGGAATGTCTTTGGTATTCTAGATCTTTTCTGTTTCCAAATGAATTTTAGAAAAGTTTTCTCTATATTTGTGAACTATACTAATAGTATTTGGATGGGCATTGCATTAAATCTGTATAAGACTTTGCAATATGATATTTTTGAGCTTTCCATATCCTTAAACATAGTTTTACTGGTTTTTATACTCACCTGATGTATCCTAAAATGTGTGATCCAAGAGTTTCAAACTATTGAGTTCTTTTTCTCAAGGATATCAGCAATAATAGATACTTTTTTCCTATTTGTTTGAGACAGGGTTTCCCTATGCAGTTCAGGCTGACTGTGGACTCACATCTTAGTCCAGTAAATTCACACTGGTGATCCTACCTCAGCGTTCCAAGTCCTGGGATTACAGGTGTGCACGTAGCACCTGAAAGAATTCCTGGTGTTATTTGAAAGATGAGAAAACAGTCATGAGATACACATGTATTCATTAACTGTCATTTTCTTAAAGGACAATTGTTCAAATAAACACATAATACCCTTGGAGTGTAGGGATTCAGAAGATGTGTTTCTATCTCTTATGGTCTGAGGATAACACACTACACTACCTCAAATACCGAGACATCACTGCTAGGAATATGTGTCAAATTTGAGCACCAGTATTATGAATTAAGAGTATTTATGGAAGATGAGTGAAAAGACCAGTGGAAAATAATGAGAGACCTGGTGACTTTAGCCTTTCATGACTGTAGATCAGGCTTTATTATAATGCTGAACATCACAAATACTGAAATAGTCAAATATTATGTGTGTTTTTACCTAGAAAATATTAAGGCTTGGCACTGTATCCTAGCTGTGTTGTAGCTTGGCATAAATCATACAATCTTGAGCCCTACATTTAACTAGTGCCTTGTATTTGAGCCAGGAAAATGGAAAATGACTCAGCATATAAGTACAATGAGAGAAGCAAAATGAGTTGCACCCAAGGAAAAAAGTTTAACCTGCTCAACAAAAAGAAAAACAAAAAAACAGGATACAGGTGTCAATCAAAAATTAACATAAGATTCTAGCTACATTGTTTCCAATAGGATGTTCTTTGTGATTCTCTCTTTTAAAGACTCTTAACATTCCAGTCCAGGATCCTTGTTTAGATTTTGAAATGGGGGAGGTTTTGAAACGGGAGAAGTGGTTACAAGCATAGCTATTTAAATTCCAAATTTATCCTTTGTCTGTGTGGATTCATATATTGTTCACAAACCGACCTCAAGCTCCAGAAAGGTTTACTGACACAAGAAAGAACCTAGATTAAATACAGTGTCACCTTAATGAAAGAATATTAGTGAAAACGAGGAAAGTAAAAAGACAAACACCATGTGTTATGATACCCACCTCTTTACCCAGCATTAAAGAGGCTGAAACAGGAGAATGGCCATGTATTCAAGGACAGACTACCTTACATAGTGAGTGCAAGGTCAGCCAGAACTACAAAGTGGGACTATGTCTTTAAAAACAAGAACAAAAAAAATGAAAAAATATAAAAACCGAGGAACAGAGAAAGACTATTAAAAGAAAACAAAAAATATTAGAGCTGAATGAAAGTTGACTTAACTAAAATGGGAATTATGGAATGATGTTGCAGAGGAAAGCTGGTCCTGAAGTGTTACCCAGGAGGCAGTGAAAAATACAGTTATGAATGGGACCTACTGTGCTACACCACAATAGTGACCTCCTTCCTCCAATATATCTGCAGTCTACTAGACAGGAGGTCCAAAAGTTCATGGAAATATCAAACTCAGAGCAAATAAGCAGCTTAAAATCAAGGCTTTGAATCATGGGCTTTAGCAGATGTTTGATATTCAAGTTGAAATAGGAGAAATATAATCCTACCTGGTTTGATGGCAAATTCAGCAAGTTGGTTGGCTCATGGCATTGAAGAATGAAGTCACAAATCAAAAGAAGTTCAAAAAGTTTTCTTGGAAAAAAAGACAGAATAGCCCTGCCTTTGCAGGAGGGGTCTTCAGTGTTTAGCCCACAGATCTATTGTCAGGGGTCATTTATATAGCAAAGTCAGAATGTGAGTACAGTGTGGGTCTCAAACTACAATTTACCTATAAGTGTATAGCTGCTTAACTAATATTATTCAGAAGGGCAGCAAGTCACCCAGAAAAGGTATGCAGAAAGAGCCAAGGAATTTTGTGGGAACAATAGCCCAGGTGTTCTGTTCATTGAGTATGGTAATAGATGCCTATCTGGACTTCCTGGGGAAGGTGGTGGTAACTGTAGCACATTTCAAGCTATTGTTTTTCTCTTTAAGAGGCATGTAGACATGGTCACTGCATCTTCACCTTCAGGTCTGGCTTTCTTCAGCTGTGCCTCTAGCAGGGATTGTTATATTTAATTTTTTACATTGATTCCTTTGAGGTTCCATTTCCTCTCTTATTGTATATCAATTTGTACCTTGGCCTCCTGTAGTAAAATCACAATACTACTTGAATGGATAAAGTGACATCTATACATTGAAGAAAATATTATTTAATAGGGGCCTGGGTTTTAGCTCAGCAGGCGAAAGTACCTGCCTGGCAAGAGCTGGGTTGTAAATTTGATCCCTAGTACCTTAAAAAAATGATTTAAAATGCAAGGAAAGAAAATAATTTCATTTGTGAAGATGTAGATGAACAAAGTTTTCAATTAAATCTGTCAATGGCAAATTAAAAAGTGGTAATAGTCGTATTTAGAATCTAAGGTTGTTCAGGCTGGGGATTGAGCTCTTTGGTACAAGGACGAGCCAGGCAAGCACAAGGTCATGAGTTCAATCCCTGGTACAAAAAATAAAATTTCTACAGTTGTAAACCGTGTAGTGCTATGAGCACAATTATTAAAATTGACAGATGTTCATTCAGTGGCTCAATTTTTCTTTTGTGTTCTACAAAATATCTACAGATAACATGGTAAATACAGTGAATGATATACTGTCCCCTATACTATGGGTATTTGCTGAGATTTGTTTTTAGTTTTTATTTTTTCACATACTTGAAACCTGAAAATATTTGGTGATGCTAGATAAACTGTGATAATTATTTTTTCATTTTAATCATATATTTCACTATATCCATTAAGTACATTTTATTTGCTACAATTATGCTAAGAGAAGTTGATAAGCGATTCTTAATGTTATGGGCAGCTTAGTTAGTTAGAAATATAAGCAGTCAGACAGTGATATAGGGGAATGCAACTCCTGACCTACTATGTTGGGTATGAGTTTAGGTTCTCTAAAACTGAAGAATGAATAATTAGGAACAATGGAAGTAAGAGCAGAATAAATTTTTGAGAAAAATAAATTGACAGAATTTTGCTCTAGATGAGACATTTCAGCACTGGGAGGTGAGACCAGGGGACATTTACCTTGAGGTCACTTCCCCCTCTCCTTTGCAACTTACCTGTGGCATGAAAAGACTCCCAATCAGCTGCTTGCACATCAGCAATGCCACCTTTAAGCACCACCCCAATGGAAAACTATATGTACGTCCTTAGCTAACATTTTTACTGTGTATTCTCTCTTTTACCACACCAAAAATCCTATCATTTGGTTCCCTGACCAGTAAGGTAGATTGAGTGGCTCCAGGGAATCCCTCCCATTTTGAGTCCCTTTGCCTTAAAACCACCTGTTTCTTCCTCCTGGATGGTTTACTTGCCACTGCTAATATGCATGCAACAGCAACCTTACTCACTGAATAGGGGTGAGATACCTTCTGTTTTTTTGTTTGTTTGTTACTCTTCATTAGCAAGCTTGTGACAGAAAACCCATCCTGCCATCCCCAAACAGGGTTACCAGTTTCCATACTCCTTAGGCCACACAGCTGGAGGTAACATGGAGATTTTTATGTGCTGGGACCCCGCCTTGCTCTCTTTGGTTACCTGCCAAGAAGAATGGCTGTTGGGACTTTGCCTGTCACACTTTCAAAATAGATTATGATCTCTTCTGTTGTGAGTGACCAAGGACAGCTTCCATGTTCCTTGGGGGAGCTACAGATCTTAGTTCCTGATGTGAAATTGTTCTCTCAGCTCCCTTATAATTCTGTCATGGGGACCACTTCCTGCCCTTAAGAAAACACACTTCTTGGTGCCTGGTTCATAACCTTGGTGCTTTTGGCCTCTAAAAGGCTACAACAACCAAAAAGCTGATCTTTTATTTATGCTTTTGTCACAGTCATGGTAAGTTGGCCAAAACCCTTCATCTTTAGGCCTTCTTCACTTTAAGGACGTGGTTTTCTCCCACTCTGTCTTCTGTGATGGCCCAAGTACTCCTGGCTAACTCTGCTCCACCACTGAGTTAAATCCCCAGCCATGTTATTGTTTGATTTTATCAGCTTGAGGTAAAGGTCATCTGTGATTATTTACTGTGGCATAAGCATCTGCATTACAATTGTGTGGTCAGGAGTTCGATCACCAGTACTGATAAAAAAAAAAGACAAAAAAAATCAAACAATGAGAAAAAAATTCCAGCATCATACTAAATAGAGAATAACTGAAACCTTTCGTTTTACAGTTATGAAAAGGACATGGATCACTACTATGACCACTCCCATTCAATATAGGTCTGGAAACATTATGCAGACCAATTATACAAAAGAGAGAAATAAGAATAAATATATCATAGAAAGTAATTAAACTATCATTATTCAAAGATGATATGATATTCTAAATAGAAGATATCAAAAACTCCACCAAAACAGTCCTAGAATTAATAACGAAATTCAATAATGTAGCAGGAGACATAGTTGACAATCAAAAATCAATAGCATTACTGTACACAATCAACAAACTCACCAAGAGAGAAGTTACAGAAACCACAGCCTTTACAATAGCCTCCCAGAAAACAAAATACTTGGAAAGAACCTAACAAAGAAAGAAAAGGACTTACATATTGAAAATTATAGTACTTTGGAAAAGGATATTAAACAGATTATCATAAATAGAAAGATATTCCTTGCCCATTCTGGGCATTGTCTTTTCACTCTGTTAGTGATTTCTTTTAATGTAGAAATATTTTTTAATAAGATGGGGTCCCGGTGGTTGATTCTTTAAAATCTGTATTTTGTTCATGAAGCCTCACTATTTTTTCTATTTTAATATTTAGATCTTTAATCTAGTTTGATTATTTAGATCTTTAATCTAATATTTTAATATTTAGATCTTTAATCTAGTTTGACTTTTGCTTGTTTCATAGTGATAGACATGTCTCCAGTTTAAGTTCTCAGTATGAGAAATGTCATTTTCTTCAGCACCATTTATTGAAGAGGCTATCTCTCTTCCAGTGAACATGTTTGGCTCCTTTGTCAAACACAAAGTAGCAGAGTGTGTTTGTAGTTCTATTTGCATCTTCTAGTCTTTTTGGTTGACTCTCAGGTCTGTTTTTGTGCCAGAACTATGCTGATTTTCTAATAGTAGCTTTCTAGTATAATAGCAAGTCAGGAATTGTGATGCTTCCTGACTTGCCTTTGTGGCCCAGCAATGTCTTTGGTGATCGAGAGCGTTTCTGTTTGCAGATGAATTTTAGAAATGTTTTCTTTACATTTGTGAGCTATCCTAGTGGTATTTTGGTGGGCAATGCATTGCATCTATATGACAGTTTGCAATAAGAATTTTTCAGTTTTCTCCATATCCTTGAAGGTAGTTTTACTGGTCTCTTATACTCACCAGATGAAACATAATAGGTATGATCTTAAGAGTTTCAAACTTAGAGTTCTTCTTCCCAAGGATATCCACAATAATAGGATTTTTTTTTCTGTTTGTTTGAGACAGGATTTCCCCATGCAGTTCAGGCTGACTCTCGATTCACTCCCTAGTCCAGTCAATTCACACTGATTATCTTACCTCAGCCTCCCAAGTTCTGGGATTACAGGTGTGCACATAAAACTTGAAAGAATTCCTGATGTTATTTGAAACCTGAAGAAACAGTCATGATGCATAAGTATTCATTAACTGCCATTCCCTTAAAAGAAAAGTGTCCAATATAACACATAACATCATTGGAGTGTAGGGAATCAGAAGATGTGTTTCTATCTTTTATGAACCCCGGATGCCAGGATAGACTACTGCAGAAAAAGATGTCACAGGTAGGAATATGAATCAAATATGAGCATTAGTATTAAGAATTCAGAGAGTATTGTATTTAAGGATGATGAGAAAAAGACCAGTGGAAAGCAATGAGAGTTCTGGTGAGCTTCGCTTGTCCTGACTATAGATCATGCTTTACTATAAGGATGAACATCATAAACAGTGAAATATTCAAACATTATGTGCTTTTGACCCTAGAAAATATTGAGGCTTGGCACCATACCTCAGCTGTATTGTAGCTTGGCATAACAGATGCCATCTTGCACCCTGCATTTATCTAGTGCCCTGTATTTGACCCAGGAAAATGAAAAATCACTCAGGGTATAAGTTCCATGAGAAAAGCAAAAGGAGCTGTACCCAAGTAAAAAAGAAACCTGCTAAAAAAAGAAGCAGTATACAAGTGTCAACCAAAAATTAATTTAAGATTCTACTAAATTGTTTCCAATGGGATGTCTTTTGTGATTCTCTCTTTTAAAAATGCCTAACTTTCCTGTTCTGAGCCAGTTGTTTAGATTCTGAAATGGGGAAGGAGGTCTGTATAAAAGTGGTTTGGAGCTCAAATATTTAAATTCCAAATTTGTCCTCTGGATGCTTGGATTCCTATACTGTTGTTCACAAACTCACCTCAAGAAGCAGAAAGATTACTGACAGAAGCAAACCTCTGGATTAAATGTCAGTGCCGCTGAAATGAAACAATAATGCTGAAAAGGAGGGAAGAAAATGACCAACACCATGTGTTATGATGCCCACCTCTTTTCCACAGCATTAAAGAGGCTGAGACAGGAGAATGGCCATGTATTCAAGGACAGTCTAACCTATGCAGTGAGTGAAAGGCCAGCCAGAACTACAAATTGAAACTACATCTTTAAAAACAAAAACATAACAATGAAAAAAGTAAAAAACCAAGGAGAGAGAAAGACTACTAAAGAAAAACAAAAATAATAGAGCTGAATGAAAGCTGACCTAAATTGGCAATTATGGAATGATGTTGCAGTGGACAGCTGGCCATGTAGTGGCATCCTGGCAGCTGTGACAAATACAGAGTTAGGAATGGTACCTATTGTGCTATAGCACAACAGTGACCTCCTTCCTCCAATAAATCTGCAATTTGCTAGAATGAAAAGGTCCAAAAACTCATCGAAATCTTAAACTCAGAGCAAGCACGAAGCTTCATGCAAAGGCATTCGAACACTGCTTTGACCACTAAGCTCAAAATGCAGCGCAACCTCTTCAGATTCTATATATGACTATTACCAATGTTTAATTTACCATTGACATATTTAATTAAAACTCTTGTTCTACATCTTCACAAATGAAGCTATTTTCTTTCTCTGCAGTTTAAAACTATGTTTTTTTTTTAGGTATGGGGGATCAAACTCACCACTTAGCCCTTCCCAGGCAGGTGCTTCTGCCTTCTGAGCTAAACCCCTGGCCTTATTGAATAATATTTTATTAAATGTATAAGCATCACATTATCCAGTCAAATGGTATTGTGATTTTACTACAGGAGGTCAAAATAGAGAAAAATTGATATACAGTCAGAGAAGAATTGGAACCTCAAAGGAGTCAACATAAAAAACCAAACACAACAATCCTTCTACAGGCTCAGCTGAAGAAAGCCAGACATAAAGGTGAAGATGCAGTGACCATGTCTACATGCCTTCGGAAGAGAAAAAGAATAGCTTGAAATGTACTACAGTTACCACTACTTCCTCCAGGAAGTCCAAAGAGGCATCAATTACCATACTCAATGACCAGAACAACTGGACTATTTTTCCCACAAAATGCCTTTGCTCTTTCAACATACTATTTCTGGGTGAGTTCTTCCCAGGTTAAATAATATTAGTTAAGCCACTCACACAAGCTTATAGGTTGATTGTAGTTTGGGACTCACACTGTAGCCACATTGTGACTTTGCTGCATAAATGACCCCTGACAATAAGTCTGTGACTTAAACACTGAAAATCCAGGGCTATTCTTCTCTCTTTTTTCCCAGAAAAATTTTGAACTTCTCTTGGTTTGTGACTTCATTCCTTAATGTTGTGAGCCAACAAACTTGTTGCATTTGACATCAAACAGGGCAAGATTATATTTGTCCTATTTCCATTTGAATATCAAACATCTGCTAAATGTTCCAAAACATTTGCATGAAGCTATTTGCATGATCTGCATTTTTAAAGACATATTTTGTCTTAAGACCTGGCCCATAACAAGAGGTATCTGCTCCCCCATAGCTGCAAGGTGTCTGGGCTTCTGCACTGGCCACTTCTAGGACCTGATCCTGTCTCCCTGGTTATATATTTCTAACTAACTCAGCTGCCTGTAACAATAGGGCTGGGCCCTCAGTGGAGCCAGAAAATAAGTTCAGATTGCTTGTAGCATTGGAAGAGACAATCACTTCCTGCTCTGGGCCAAATCTCAAAAGAAAAGGCAAGGAAATACAACAAAGTGCCAAGAACCAGCAGTCTAAATAGTTCTCTGATCACCCTGAGGAACTCAAGAGTCCCCATCCCAACCCCCTACAGGAAGTGTCCCTGCTCTTAAACAGGCCCACTTAGCATGTGACTTGCTTTCCCATTTGCTCCGAAATTAATCAATTTTACCTGAGCAATCAACCTTATTGGTTGACCACAGTCTTATTCCGCCTTATGTTAATCTTGAAAATTCCTATTTTTCCCCTCCTGTGACCCATCTGACCTCATGGTTTAACTCTGTACAAGCTCCGCAAAAGGACAGAGTCTTTGGCAACCCACTCAGAACCCCTTCTGTCTCTCAGAAGCTTTCTTTCTCCCAATAAATATGTTCCATTCTTAAACTTCATCATTCCTAAAATTCATTCTTTAAATTTAGTGAACACAAACTCATACAGGACATATAGTAGGTAAGGAGTTTCATTACCCTATGCAATTAACATGAGCCAAATTAGCATGACTATACTATATAAGATCTGAAATTTGCTCCTTATCCTGCAGTTTTTTTTTTTTTTTGTCTTTTTCATTTTTATCGGTACCAGGGATCGAACTCATGACTGCCTGCTTGCAAGGCAGGCGCTTATGCCGCTGAGCTAAATCCCCAGCCCCTATCCTGCAGTTTTAAGTGATTAATACAAATCAAAGTGATTGTAGTCCTGGCAATATCTAACATTGTATACATCAGTCATTGTAAATGTAAAATAATTGGTTTCAGTGTATTATTTAGCAAGAACTAGACATTGGCATTGCAGTAGGTTATATCTCATTAAAGAGAAGATTCACCTATAATTGTTAAGAAAAGTTTCTACATTATTGGCTGCTTTAACAATTTTTCATTAGAAAAACTGTGTATTTTTGTCAGTTTCTAGAAGGCTTCTATTATATTATTGAAAGCTGTCTGTAGGTCTCTAGGACCTTGGCTGTATTTTAATGCATATTTGTGTTTTTAAATTTATATGAAGATTTATTTTTATTTTAGGATTAAACTTACTGCATTGACACTGATAGAGTGAAGCAACAGCCCACTGCATTAATTTCCATTGGGTCCTCGTGGCATTTAACATGAGAATTACTGAAGAGCTAAATTAGTTTCATACATACACAAGAATCAGTACTGTTACTGAAAGAGTTTTGGCTGAGACAGGACACTGTAGCCAGTGAGGCAGAACCAAGGAGCTCCTATCTCCCCCACCCCTAGGAATTTACCTGTGACCCCAACTTCCCTGCACCTAGAAATTTACCTATCCTGCCAAACAAAGACCAATGGACTACTTGTGCATCCCTAATGCCCCCTCAGGTTCTACCCCAAACCTACGTTGCTTATATGCCCCCATGCCACGAGTCCATGAGAGAGAAAGCCAGACTCCAGTGGTCAGGAAGTTTTTGTTTTCTCTCTTCACATTCTCAGAATAACGGCCTCTTTTGTTTTATACTTCTCATCTTTTGGATGTATTATAATCTTATCAGTTAGGATTTTGTGGCCCAATAGAGAAGCAGAATATAAGAAAAAGTAAAGGTGCCCTTTCTATTTAAAGAATGTGGAGGGGAGCCTACAGCCACCAAGGGTTGGCCTTTTTTTCTGACTGATTATGGGATTAAGGTGTATATGTGAAATTTTGCTCTATGTGTTGACTGGCAGTGACATTGATGTCATGCAAGGAGCTGATAGGAATTTTCTTTGGGCCCCTGGGAAAGGAATGAGGAAGTTGCAATCAAGGAAAAAAAGAGGAAGTAGCCATATAGGTAAGCATGGCTGATTTGAACTTTAACCCTGATGAACTACCACCATGATGTCCTGTAATTTATTCTAGGGCAAAACACTTTAAAGTACATCCTTCAGTTTGAATTCCAAAATGAAAATAAAGAATTTTTGCTATGTGTCTTCTTCCACAGTTAGTGGTAAACAATTCACAAGAAAAGATTTTAGTCATTTCCTTAATGAATTGTACAAGTAAACAAAACTACAGATCAGTTCACTTTCAGAAAACAGAAGCAGCACTTAAAGGCAAGGATAAAGCCCTTCAGTGCAAGTGTCCCTTAAGAGGTGAGATCAACATTTAAGAATACAATCATCTACTGATTTCTCTGACTTCAAGAAAAGAAAAATTTATAGTGGTATTGCTATAGGGGAATGAAACACCTGATCTACTATGCTGCTATGAGTTTGTGTTCTCTGAAGTCAAAAAATGAATTTTAGCAACAACAAAAGTCAAGATAACATAACTATTTGGAGAAAGACAGCTGTGGGAGAGAGCGAACTCATCCTGAGTGGGTTGGCAAAGACTGTCTTTTCCAAGGATTTTTATAGAGTAAAATCATTTGGTGAGATGGGTTTAAGTTGGAGAAAACTGGGAACTCAAAATGCAGATGGGCATAAGATGGGACAGATCTATGCTTGTCAATAAGATAAATAGTCCAGGTAAAGTTAATTAAATTGGGAACAAATGGGGAAGGGAGTCACATAGAAAGCAGGCATTCTTAGGCAGCAGTAATCTACCCTTAGGAGGTTGGGAGGGTGACTCTTGATAGGAACTAATTACAATATCAGTCTTTAGGATATGGAGACATTTATTTGAATGGTGACTCCTGACTTCCTCAGAGTGCTAGGGAACTATTTAGAATATCAGTCCTTAGAGTATGGATGAATTTGTTGATTTTCTGTCTTGAGGCTTGGCCCATAGCAGGAGTTGTCCATTGTTGTAACCTAGTTCTAACCAATGGACCCCCTTTCTGTTCTGTATGAGCCATTTCAATAGAGATTAAAATTCCGTCTCCAGTAAAGACTTAAATTTCAGTTCCTTGTAAACCCCCCTCCCCTCCCTATTCTTTTTAGATTAAGTAAACTTTAAGTTTCAGTTTCTTGTAATCCCCCCAACCCCCTTCAGCCTATCTGCAATACAATGTGCTGTCTTTTAGAAAAATTTAACTACAGGGAAGTTATCAAACTGGGTCCAAGTTTGCAACATTCCTGTGGTTTGTGGCTTTAAAACCCAACCTTTTTAGCTGTAAGGCTGGCAGTCTCCAAATTGGCTCCTGGAGATCACATTGCCAGGCCTGGCCTAAAATAAAGCCTTTGCTCCCCAAATTTTAATTTCTTGCTTCCTTCAGTTTTATTCTGTACTCCAAACTATCACATCCATCTTATACATAGGTGCAAGGTATCTGGGTTTCTGCATGGGCTCCTTGGAGGACCTAGCCCAGTCTCACTGCCAATGGTATTTAACTATCTCAGCTTTCCATAACAGTATTTTTCTGAAAATTGAATACAGATGTCTTGTGCTCTGGGTGAATGATCTGGGGGTGACAGTGTACAATGTATATACCAGTGTTGCCCCCTGATTCACATGTTCTGAAATTTAGTTGTAGTTTATTTTTTCTTTTTATCCTTGAATTACAATGGATTTGGAAATGAAAAGCCAGAAGTAAAGCCCTTTGGTACACATATTCCTCTGTTTAGCTGAGATCAACATTGTAGAAGACAGCCAGCTACAGAAGTCTCTGACTACGTCTATCATTTGGGATCCTCTCTTGCCAGAAGGAGTTCCTTTCCCTGTTTATTTTTGACTCAGAAGGAGGGCAGTAGAGCAGCAGTCAATCAGTGATGAAGAGGCAGGCTATATGAAATGTCCAATTAGGCGAGCCATGATAGGCGGTCTCTTGGGTCTCTTCCATTGTCTAGGCATTATTTACTTGTTTGGAGCACAAAACTGGGAGCAGAATACTTGCTGCATCTCATTTCCTGGTTTTGAAGTCCTGTGGCCTGATTAGCGATGAACCTGTGAGACCCTCTAGCCACAGAATGGTGAGGCTTTGGATGGGAGGCCAGAAATAGGATGGAATTGGGAGAAACCAGTTACAAGTGTTTAGAAGCAGTTCTGGTGTCTGTAGACACAGGTATTTAGATAGCTTCAGCTCCTGATGTATTCTAGCATTGGCTTTGGGTCATCCACTGTCCCTTTTTACTCCCGCTGGGAGTAAGCATGATTTTGTGTCCCCAGAACCCTGACATAACTATGATAGCAACAGACTGGAGTATCATCTTTGAAATTCTCTACTACCCTGGCACCTCCATTATAGGGAGCAGAGGAAGGAGCTTGGGGAGACCCTGACTCTGCTGCAGTTTGTAGCTGGAGCAGCAGTACTGAGCTTGGTCTCTGTTCTCATTCCAGTTAGCAGCAATCTTTAGGTCCTAAAGTTCATAAATATCTGTAATGCAGGGCCTCATATCCACAACAGCTGTCCTTAAACTTCTGCTATTTTGTATTTATAGGGATAGCCTAAATTTATGGTATATTCTCACATTTCCATTCTCATGACAGATGATGACAAAAGTCCTAATAATTCAGAGATGTGTAGTGATGTGGCTCAGTGGAGGAAGGCTTCCCAAACACCTGGTGAACTCCTGTGAATTACACAGAACAGTGCAAAGAATTTCTGAACATACTTTTTGTTACCCACCTGTTCATAGACTATGTTTGTGAGAACAGTGATAGAAGTTTGAATTCTGAAAAATATGAAACCGATTTAAAATTGTTATCAAGGGCAGAGTAAAGTGTGCTTGCTAAGGACAAATTCCAGAAAGGGCTGCCTGTTAGATCCTCATGGACAAATTCCTATATTTAATCATTTGCATGAACATATACAGGTGGTATTGTTCTGAATGGAAAGGAATATGGGTGTCATCTCTGAATTAACAGCTGATGTAAAAGTTTGGTTGATCATAGACATTGTTTAAATATGGAAATGCTCTGCAATGGTCTTTACTAAGTCGTGTGAAGAAGATGTCCTAAATTGAAATTGTGCAGGAATATCAATAGTTTAGGCATGAAGGGTTTTCTGCTTAGGGTGGATCAGAAGAGCATGGAAAGGATGTGGAAGTGACTGGCAGGAAACAATGTGCCAATAGCAGGACATACAACAGAGAGCGTCCTCACTAAAAGTCAGGTATTCTTAGGGCAAGCATGAAGTTAAAGGTGGCTTATGGTTTCTTCCTTGAGGTGAAAAACACCAGGTCTGGTAAAAATCATTATTCCACATCTCTGTAAATCCATGAATTCTGTGTTCTTCACTTGAGATCCAAGTTTGATTATCTCTAATTATGACCCAGTGTCATGAAAGTGAAAGTTGAATGTTTTTTATACCAAGGGTCAAACTCATGATCTCAAGCTTGCCAGTTAGGTTTTCATGCTGCTGAGCTAAATACCCAGCTATGAAAGTGTTTTCTCTATATTATGAATGGTATCAATATTGTTCCTCAGAAAATGTTGAATATTGTGGAATTTTTTATATTGCATGGCTATAATTTTTAAAGCAAATGAAACATGTCGTATGCAGTCATTTTTCAAGTTTCACATTGTCCGCATGTATCTCAGTCAGGGTTTCTTTATTTGAGACAGCTCTGTAACTTAGGGTAGCCCCAAACTCAAGGCAGTTCTCCTGCATCAGCCTCCCAAGATAGGTTTCTTATATCTGAATGTAAAGTGATCACTTGGTGACACTGAGCTATAATTTGAGGCTTGTACCTGGTTTCATTGTTTATACATTTTTTACATACAGCAGTTTTCCATGAACATTTGAGTTATTATTTATGTACCATATTTGATGTTATTAATGTTTTGTTCTATGAAACCAAATTCAAATATCAAAATGCTGCTTAAGTATATTAAGGATAAAGGACTCAGTGGCCTAAATGAGATTTTAAGAGATATCATTGGTAGTACATCAAGGTAATTGATGAGATATTTGTCTGTCTCTGTGCTTTATGGATGTTGATCCGGCAGGCGCCCACTATAAGCTCTGCTTTAGAGACAGTGAATAGGGACTCTTGCACTGACTCAGCACAAGAATCAGTGCTCTTATTTGGCTGTAGCATTAGCAGTGAGTTCCAATCTAGTATTAAATTTGCTGTCTCAAATAATGTGTATATACAAAAAATTAATGCCTGAGACATGGAATTAAGATTTGAAGGAATCAGTCTCCATTCAGCTGTTTTGTTTGGATTTATTTGTTTAGTTTAGTTTTGTTTTATTGAGACAAGTTTTCTCTATATATATCAGCTAGATTTGAACCCCTTACAGAGCTCAGAATTGCCCTAACCTCAAAGCAGCACTCCCGTTTCAGCCTCTTAACTGTTGGGAATTATAGATATGTTATTTTTACTGCAGAAAATATTGAGGCTTGTAACTTAGCCATGTTGTAGCTTGGCATAATAGATGCCATTTTGAGGTTTGCATTTAAATGGTGCCCTGTATTTCACCCAGCAAAAGGGAAAATCACAGAGGGTAGAAGTCCCAGGAGAAAAGCAAAATGAGCTGTACCCAATGAAAAAAAAATTAACCTGCTCAACAAAAGAAGAAGAATGCAGTTGTCATCTGGTGCTAGGTAAAAAAACTGTGATAATCATTTTTTCAGTTTAGTGATATATTTCTCTAAGAAATTTTCATTAAGAACATTTTATTTGCTACAATTATTCCAAGTGAAATTGATAAACAATTCTTAAAGTTACAGGCAGCTAAGTTAGATATACAGGCACCCATACCGTGTTATAGTACAATGAAAATCCTGACCTTCTATGTCTGGTATGAGTTTGTGTTCTCTAAAATGAAAGAATGAATTTTAGGAACAACAGAGGTGAAGAGCAGAATATATATATTGAGAGGAAAAAAGGTAAAAGTATTTTGCCCTAAATAGGATATTTTGGCAGTGGAATGAGGAGCCAGTAAACTTTTATCTTGAGATCACTTTCCCCTCCCTTATGCAACTTACCTGTGTTCAGAAAAGAGTCTCAATCAGGCACCTGCATACAGCAATGCCACCTTTAAGCACCACCCAAATCAAAAACTATATGTGTGCCCCACACATTTTCAGAAGAAAAAGCCAGAACCCAAGTGGTCATGGGGTTCTCTCCCTGATTTTAGAATAAAGGCCTTTTTGACTTTATATTCTCTTCTTTACTACACCAAAAATCCTATTGGAAAGCTTCTGTCTGAGAGAAAGAGGAGGGGTTCTGAGCATGTAGCAAAGGGCTCTGTCTTTTCTAGGGACTTTATAGAATAAAATCATGTGGTTAGATAGGTATAAAGTGGGTTAGATTACTGAGGTTACTGAGGAGGTAAATTAGCACAATAGAGAAGCAGAATATAAGAAATGGAAAAGTGACCTTTTATTTAAAGAATGTAGGGAGGTCTCCACAGCCACCAAGGGTTTGGCTTTTTTTTTCTGACTGACTATGGGTTATGGTTGACTGGGTGTTGTACTTGGAGGGGACATTGATGTCATGCAAGGAGCTGATGGAAATTTTCTTTAGGTCCCTGGGAAAGAAAGAGGAAGTTGTAATCAAGGAGAAAAGAGGAAGTGCCCATATGAGTAAGCATCCCTGATTTCACCTTCTTCCACCTTGAACTACCACCATGAGGTCCTGTAATTGTTTCTAGGGCAAAATTCTCTCAAGTATATCCTTCGGTTTGAATGAAGAAATCAAAAAAAGAATTTTTGCTATCTGTGTTCCTCCATAGCTGGTGGTAAACCATTCATAAGAAATATTTTGAGTCATTTCCTTATGTATTGTTGATACCATAACCAAAATTACAGATCAGTTCACTTTCAGAAAACAGAAGCAGCACTTGAGGCAGGGACAAAGCCCTTCAATGCAAGTATCACTGGAATGGTGAGATCAACATTGCAGATCAACAAACTACTGCTGATTTCTCTGACTTCAAGAAAGAGAAAAATTTATACTGCTATTGCTGTAGGGGAACGAATCTCCTGGTCTACTATGTCAGATATGAGTTCGTGTTC
This sequence comes from Cavia porcellus, assembly GCF_034190915.1. NCBI lineage: Eukaryota > Metazoa > Chordata > Mammalia > Rodentia > Caviidae > Cavia > Cavia porcellus. Next base: position 1,945,656 of record NW_026947517.1, read on the forward strand.
TCCAAGGTCAAAGAATGAATTTTAGGAACAAAAGAGATTAAGGGAAAAATACATTTATTGAGAGAAATAAAGCTGCTGGAGAGAGAGAAGAGTTTCTGAGCAGGTTGCCAAACACTGTTCTTTCTACGGACTTCATAGAGTAAAATCATGTGGGGAAATGAGTTTAAGGTGGGGAGAACTAGGAACTCACAATGCAGATGGGCATAAGATGGGACAGAGCTATGGTAGCCAATAAGATTATAAGTTCAGGTAAAGTTGATTAAATTGGGATCAAAGGGGGAAGGGAGTCACAAAGAAAGCAGGCATTCTTAGGCAGCTGTGACTCTTCCCTTAGGGGTTTGGGAGGGTGACTCCTGAGTTGATCAGGATGATAGGAAATATTTAGAATGTCAACCTTTAAGGTAAGGATACATTTATTTGAATGGTGACTCCTGACTTCCTCAGAGGGCTATGGAACTATTTAGAATATCAATCCTTAGGATAGGCATGAATGTGCTTATCATTTGTCTTGAAACCAAATTTTTATTTCAAAATACTGCTTAATTATATTAACAACAAAGTACTCAAATGAGATTTGAAGAGACATCATCTGTAGTCAATCAAAGGGTTTGATGAGATTTTTTTTAATTTTGAAAGTGGTAAAAAACAACAGAACAAGACAGAATAAGGCCATTTAAGATTGTACAGTGAAATTGGTACAGAACTTCACAGCAGGGTAGAGGGATAATAATAATAGGTATCACAGTATATTTCATTATCTTTATAATAGTTGTTCTTTCAATCACATACATCCAAATGAGATGAAATACAGAGCATTATAGAACTTGTCAAAACAAAATATTGAGTAGAGCAGTACCACCAATCATAATAGAGCAAAACAGTAATAAAAATATTTGCCTTTCAAGAGATAGTAGAAGGAAGTCCCCCTTATTTGCTTTGGTCAACTTCCTAGGAGACGTTCATTTTCGTGGTTCCCATTTGCTAACAGGAGGATGATAGGAGAAGAGGGGTAGGGGAAGTGGGATATTTGATTCTAGGCTGTGAATCAGTACGTTCACCATTGCTTAGCAGGGAGGCAGGCTGGTTGTTTGGTTTCACAGCATCATAAGTTCCAAAATGGCCTGGATTTCAGGAGCTGCTGTTGATTCTCCCCCTGAAGGGCAGCAGTCTGCCAAACCACCACTGCTTACCAGGGATGGCAGGTACTGGCTTGGTTTCCCAGTGTCCTAAGTTCCAATATTGCATGGATCTCAGGAGCTGCTGATGGTTCTCCCCCTGGAAGGCCTGCAGTATGCCAGACTGCCACAACTTACCAGGGAGGGGATTTGCTTGTTGGTTTCCCAGTTGATATATGAGATATTTATCTGCCTCTGTACTTTGTGGATGCTGGTCCTTCAGGCTTCTCACTGTGAGCTCTGCTTTAGAGACAGTACACAGGGAATCTTGCAGTGACTGAGCACAAGAATCAGTGCTCCTATTTGGCTCTTAAATTAGCAGTGAGTTGCAATCTAGCATCAAACTTGCTGTCTCCAAAAGTGTGTATATATACACAATTAATGACCCAGACATGGAATTAAGATTTAAATGAATCAGTCTCCATTCAGCTGTTCTGTTTGGTGTTATTTGTTTAGGTTAGTTTTGTTTTATAGAGACAAGTATTCTGTATGTATATCAGCTGGATTTGTACCCTGTATGGAGCTTAGAATTCTCCTGACCTCACCAAAGCCCCCCATCTCAGCCTTGTGAGTGCTGGGATTATAGATATACACCACCACATTTTGCTTTTGATTCAGATTTGTAGGAGAGAATTTAAGATATCCCAAATCTGGCATCTCAACCTTCTGTGAGGAATATATGTATGATTCTTTAGAAGGTGGTGACCTTTAAGGATGTGGCTGTGAACTTCACCAATGAGGAGTGGACTTTGGTGAGTACATCCCAAAAGAAACACTACAGAGACGTGATGGGCGAAATCTTTAGGAACTTGACTGTGATAGGTAAGCATGACATCTTTTTGTCACTCAGGCTGTTAGAATGTTTGTTGCTCATCAGTGCTGTTCCATTAAAAGGAATGTAAAAATATTTTGAAAAATAGCTCAGACCTAGTCACATTATATCATAAATCTAAAAAAATCTATTAATTTGTATTTATTACTCTAATGAATCCTGATATTTCTATGTCTACAACTCAGGAGGACTTGGGGATATCCAGGAAGCTGAAAAAGAATTAAAAATTTACTGGAGATACTGAAGGTAATTTACACTCACAAGGGGAAGGAATGTTCCTGAGTAATTAGTTTGTGAGCAGAAAAATGACAGCCAAAGAAATGAGGCACCTTTTAATTTAATGTCAGAAATATTGTCCCAAGATCTATCAGCCAGGGTATGCATAATGAGAGAATTAAATCATAAAAATGTATGATATTGCATATAGATGTGTACAAAAGGCATACAGTTTGAGTTATGACATTCTGCCTCCAGTTTTTCTATCCATATATACTTGCAAATACAACACATTCATTATCTAACAATTGCTAAGATTGCAATAGCATTTGCAATAAAACTGAGTGCTCATGTTTCCAAGCCATGCTATAGAGAATCAGCCATTCTGATTAAAATTCTAAGTAGGCTGGTGGAATGTTAAGTGCATTCATTCTGAATATCAGTATGCAGTTATTTCTAGAAGTTGATCCCCTCATACAGTTCCTGGATATATTTTTATAAACTCAAAATCCACATAAAATACAGATACATGCTTACTCATATACAAAGCAGATCAAGTTATACGAGATCAGATCCGTAACTCCCTGGTGCGCAGTGGTGGGCGGGAACACCTAGCCAGCGCAATTTGATCAGGCTGTGGCTGACAGGCAGGGAATCTGGGCCTCCTTTGTAAGCTTGCATTTTATAAGGAACGGAGAAAATGGGGAAGGGAAGCAACAAGAAAGGCTCCCCAGCCCCCAATTCTGAGAAACAAGCAATAGTGGACACCGCACCAATAGACATTAAGCGCCATATAGAGAGCCTCATAGACCAATTCAGGAATGAAGTTATCAACGACCTGAAGCTAGAAGTATGCAGAATAGTTAGAGAAATGCTAAGCACCACCCAGGAAAAAACAGATGGTGGAATGGAAGAACAGAAAAAGAGGGGAGAATTGTTTGATGGAGAAAACAGAGAAAGCATAGAGTATGTGAAGAAGGTTCAAAGGGACTATCAAGAAATTAAGAAGTCTATCCAAGACTGGCATAACAGCTTGAAAGAAACTAAGGACAGACTATCTGAACTGGAGGGCAGACTTGTAATATGGGAGAATGAAATGAAAAACTTCTTAAAAATAACAAAGAAACAAACAGCAATAATACAAAGACAAGAAGATGATAAGAGGAGCCATAACTTAAGGATTAAGAACGTAAAAGAAGAAGTAGGGACACAAACAAGTGAACTACAAAAGCTACTCACAGAAATAATCCAGGAGAATTTTCCTAATTTAGCAAAAGGTAAAGATACTCAGATGTATGAGGCATACAGGACCCCAGCTACCTACAACCCTAACAGAGAAACACCCAGGCATATAATAATAAAAATTCCAGAAATTCAATACAAGAACAGAATATTAAAAGCTGTCAGAGACAAGAAACAGACCACTGACAAGGGAACACCCATCAGAATTACAGCAGATTTCTCTGCACAAACCATCAAATCACGAAGAGCATGGGGTGAAATAATTCAAGCTTTGAAAGATAATAATCTCCAGCCAAGATTGAGATATCCTGCACAACTGCCCCTGGAAATTGATGGAAAAACAAGGTGCTTCCAGGATAAAGAGGAACTGGGAGAATTTGCAACCACCAATTCAACCCTACAGAAAGTATTGCAGGATATTCTAAAAAAAGAAAAAATACAAAGAACCCAGAAATGGTGGCGGGGAGGCCACAGTGAATGGAGCAGAGAACAAAATGAAGAAGACAAACTGACAGCTACTGACAGAAAAGGAGCTCAACAGAAATGAGACAGAGAAGATTGGATGACAGGAACAGCTATTTTAGAGAAAATGACATCTTAATAGGTAATACTGATTTAGTATCATCTTGTTTTGAAGTCTCATCTAGCTTTTGTTCTTCTGTCTCCAATGGTCTAAACAGGTTGTATCTTACTGCACTTTATTATGTACGATAGTATAAGCAAAAACCTTTTAAAGACAAGGAGATTATACAGAAACCATTGTTCATTTTCTGTTAGTCGATTCTAAATACTCTGTAATGCTGTCATTCTCTTAAATGGTTTTACATTGTTTTGATACACTTAATGCTACAGTATATGAAGTTGTACTCAAGGACTTCAAGGAAAGAGTCAATATGGTAACTACTTTTAGGTCGGAATTATCTGGTGGTGAAACACTATTCTGCTTAAATGGTTGTGTTTTGATCTGCGCTGTTTTGCTGTTATGCCCTCTTTTTTCTCAATCTCCACTCCATTATTTACTTTTTTATTTTTATCCGTTTAATTAAAGGGAAAAAAATAGCAGGATATAATATAGTAACCCACTTTGACTTTCTATTATCTCGATTTGAAGCCCTGTATTACTCTCACCATCTTGTTTTTGACTGATGTTCCCCTATTCTGTTTTGATGGATAGTATCAGGTTCGAAAGTTTAGGCATCAGCTGAGAAGATAATGAGATTCATTATAACGCCCATTCTCGTTGACTTTTATCTACTTTTGAAGACCTACAATGTCTCTAATGTTTTGGTTTTGTCAGTAATGTTCTTTACTATTTTGTTCAATTGTATTATAACTAATGATATAGGCAATTCTATTAGAGATAGCAGGAGGCATTATGGTAACCATTGATGATCACCTTGTATTATGTTTTTATATTATCTATTATGTCCACCCTTTCGACTTGACTGATTCTGTCCTGTTGTCGATGTCACTCCCGGCCGGCAGGAAGGACACACGACAAAGTCTGGCAGTGGACAACCTTTTCTTTTATTTTCTCTCCGTACAGCCTGCCCTGGGACCGCTCCCAGCTGAAGCCTCCTCTGGTCCGCTCCCCGTGGCTCCTTTTGGGCTTCTCTCCGAAGCCTCTACTGGTCCGCTCTCCGCGGCTCCTTTTGGGCTTCTACTTCCGGGCTTCTACCTGGCTTCTACTTCCGGGCTTCTACCGGGCTTCTACTTCCTCCCAGGGGTGGCACCAGTATATATATACGGATACAGTGTCCAATCATGTTAAAGTAAGCAAGGCAAGCTGATTGGCTAACATCATCAGTTGCCAGGCAGACTATATTGTTGAGCGGGTTGCTTACGCGGTAAGCAGGAAACTAACGTACTCGATGGGAGGGGAAATCTACCTCAGGCTTTACTCTTTACCACAGGCCGCACGTCCGCCGCGCATGGCGAGCTATCACAGACGCGGCTCCCAACATCTCCCCCTATTTTATTTTAAATGAATACGCGCATCGCAGCCCGTCCTGGATAGAGTGCAGAGGCCTACGCCCTGTATCTGAGGCCCACCGCAGGCCTTTGGGTTGGAACCCGGGCGGCCGTCCCAGGGTCCACCAAGGCCTTGAGGCCCTCGTCCTTTTTTCCAGGGCCAGGAACGAACTGGACGGAACCTGGATGCACATAGGCATGCACTCATGCCACTCCATGTGACCCCCTTGGAGTGACATCTAGTTCTGGGCGGAATCTAGCAATCCAGCGGCTCTCGTGCGATATGGGGTAGGGCCTGGCTTAGGTCGAGTCGTGCTGGGGAGGCACGCTCTTACCCGTCATTGACTCACCTACCCTGCTGTGTATTGTCACCTTATGGAGGAGAATGAGGGATGCCCGCCATATCTAGACTCGGTCGTGGGCCAATTGAGCAAGCCATGCATATGCCTGAGGATCTTTTTGTCCATTTCGGGCTACCGCTATTTCTATTCATCTTGTTGGTTGGTCTGTGATGGATCTCCGGTAGGGCAGGTCTGATCTTCAGTCAAGGGCTTTGTTGCCCGTTTCAGTCTCTCCGGTATCCACAGTGGTTCTCGTCCCGGTTCCTGTGGGAAAACACAAACCGCGCCTCGGTTCCAGCTGACCACTGGATCCGGGCCCATCCATTGTCCTGTCAGGACATCTTTCCACTTCACCCACCCTTTATGGTTGGGGGAAGGGTTGCAGTGCTCCACAGCTGGGGAGCGATTATCATTATTTAAATTTAAAAAATTGTGTGTGAATAGTGCCATGGATAATCGTGCCTTTGGGGCCAGGCCTTGGCCTACTCCCCCTTTTTGTTTTTGTAAAATTTCTTTGAGGCTTCTATGAGCCCTCTCAATGATTCCTTGACCTTGGGGATTGTATGGGATACCATGTTTTAATTGAACCTCCATCATTTATCAGTTTTTAATATTTTTGGTTTGCCCCATGCGGCCCAAGCCGCCAGGCAATGATTGATCACATTAGACACTTTTTCACCTGTTTCTGCTGTTGTAATTTTTGTTTTTTATTTTTTATTTTTTATTTTTATCTTTTTCGTTTTTTTTTTTTTTATTGGTACCAGGGATCGAAAATCCCCAGCCCCCGTTTATGCCACTGAGCTAAATCTCTAGCCCCCGTTTCCTCGGCCGGCGTTTTTCTCAGCCTGCTCTGCAGAGAACTCTGCGTACCAGGCTCGCCAATCCAGGTAACTACCCGAGGGCAGACACGCCTTTGCCAGCTGAATCCAGTCCGCGGGGGTGAGGGGCCCAGAAGACAGATTCTCCAGCATGGCAATGGTGTAAGGCGCAGTTGGCCCAAAGGTTGTAACTGCATTTTTAAGTTCTCTAATCAGCTTTATCTCAAAAGGCTCCCATACATTACGTCTCTGGCCCATAGCTACTTGTACAGGAAATATCCCGTAGGGGCCACTATCTATCCCAGGTGGATGTACCTCATGAGACAAGCGTCCCCCCTGCCAAAGCCGCCTGTAAAAATACCGACCCGCCGGCGGCGGAGCACAAGACGGCGGCCGTGATTGGGCGGAAAATGGGGGCCCGTGCATCACTTCCTGTTCTGGTGAAAGGGGAGGGAGCTCCCAGGCGGCCGCCTCGTGGCGAGGGATCGCCTCCCTCTCGCGCCGGGGAGCGCTCAGGAGCTCTCTACTCCTCCGCAGACCAGGTTGAGCAGAGCGCAATTCGCGGCGCAACGCTGGAAAAGAACCCTGCGACTCCTTATTGAGCGACTTAGGCTCCTGACAGCTGGTCTCTTTGGCCCCCTTGCCATTTAACTTTCCCTCGTCCTCGGAGTCAGACGACTCCGAGGCTAGAGCCCCGTCCTCCTCCTTAGCATCTTTGTTCCCCTTGACGGGCCCCTCTCGGGAGCTCCCTGACTGGGCCTGCTCAGATACCCTGCGTACTTTGGTAAGCTCTTGAGAGCTTTCTCCACAACCACCCTCGCTCTTAGTGTTGCTACCTAGCATGTTTCCCATTTTTTAATATGTTACTCACCGCATGAGGCCCAAGGAATCCGCCACTTACGCGTGAGCCTGAGGGGAGTCTAAAAGCCCTGTAGGTGCGCGCCACCCAGAGCCCAGGCTTATCCCTAACTCACCTGTCTCGCAGCTCTGTACTGGAGCGTTGTCCACTTCCACGTCTCAGGGGTGATCAGTCCCCGGGCGGGCCTCCAAATGTCGATGTCGCTCCCGGCCGGCAGGAAGGACACACGACAAAGTCTGGCAGTGGACAACCTTTTCTTTTATTTTCTCTCCGTACAGCCTGCCCTGGGACTGCTCCCAGCTGAAGCCTCCTCTGGTCCGCTCCCCGTGGCTCCTTTTGGGCTTCTCTCCGAAGCCTCTACTGGTCCGCTCTCCGCGGCTCCTTTTGGGCTTCTACTTCCGGGCTTCTACCTGGCTTCTACTTCCGGGCTTCTACCGGGCTTCTACTTCCTCCCAGGGGTGGCACCAGTATATATATACGGATACAGTGTCCAATCATGTTAAAGTAAGCAAGGCAAGCTGATTGGCTAACATCATCAGTTGCCAGGCAGACTATATTGTTGAGCGGGTTGCTTATGCGGTAAGCAGGAAACTAACGTACTCGATGGGAGGGGTAATCTACCTCAGGCTTTACTCTTTACCACAGGCCGCACGTCCGCCGCGCATGGCGAGCTATCACAGACGCGGCTCCCAACATCCTGTTATGTCTCATTTGGTTTTACTCTCTTCCAAAAAAGCAATAAGAACCATGGGAGCAATGAAACCCAAAATGTGTAATAGTCATTGTACAAAAGAGAGGAAAAGAAAGTGCTCTAAACTATATAACCACATGTATATTTAAGTGTATAAGATAGAAAATGATATCACAGAGTTTTATTGGATCATTGAACAGAACTCTTTGCAGTGTCATTGTTGGAATGTCCACTCTAAAAGCTTTAATTTTGTGACTTGAACAATTATTTTTAAGATGGCAATATGTAATCCATTAACTAGTGATTTCCTACTGTTCATTTTTTTCTTCTGTAAATCTGTATAACTTGTACCCTTTCACTTTTTTTTCTTTTCTCCTTAAATAAAAAAAACAAAAAAAAACATTTAGATTTGTTGATTTACATGTACTGAAACATCCCTGAATTCCTGGGATGAATCCAAGTTGTCAGGTTTTAAAATCTTCTTGATGATTTGCTACATTCACTTTGGTAGTATCTTATTAAGGATTTTTGCAACTATGTTCATTCAGAAAACTTCCCTGTAGTTCTCTTTTTCTGGTTGTGTCTTTCTCTGGTATTAGTATCTGTCAGTGTAATGCTGGCCTCCAGGAAAGAGATAGGGAGAACTGCTTCTCTTTCACTTTCATTAAAGAGTAGGGGCCTTCAATTTTCTATACATTTCTTATAAAATTCATCAGTAAATCCCTGAAGACTTGGACTTCTATATGTTGGTCAGTTCCCTTTTTGTTGTGATTGTTTGCTTCATTTTAATGTATTTTGCAGAGGGTCTTATTATGCACTGGAGTGGCCTTGAGCTCACATTATAGCCCTGGTTAGTTTCAAGCTCACAACAATCCTTCTACCTCAGCCTCCCAAGTTCTAGGGTTACAGGCATGCACCACCCGGCAAGTACCCAATGAAATTTAATTGGATCTTCAATCTCATTGACAGATACTGCATTATCTAGAATTTTTATATCTTCTTGAGTCAGCTTTGGCAATTCATATGAATCTAGGAATTGATTCATTTCTATGATGTGCAACCTAGGGAAGCATGAGTTTTTGAAGTAGATACTGATGATCTTCTTAATTTTCAAATGATCTGTATTTATCTTACTGTTTTCATTCCTCAATGAATGGTTTTGAGTGGTCCTTTTCTTCTTTTGATGTGGTTGGCTAAAAGTTTATCAATTTTATTTATTCTTTCAATGAACCAACTCTTTGATTCATTAAATCATTTTATTGTTTTTATGTTCTGCACTGCATTACTTTCTTCTCTGATCACTATAGTTTCCTCCCTTTTATTGGCTTTGGGATTTTCATGCATTTTTTTTTCTCGAAGTGTGAGGCACAACAGTATATCTTTATTTATGCTCTTTCCATTCCCTGAAGTGAAATTTGAGTACTATTAATGTCCCACTTTGAACTGCTTTCTTTGAATCCCATGAGAACCAAGTTTTGCATCTATATTTTTGTTGTGTTGTAGATACTTTCAGGTTTCTTTCTTTATTTCATCTGTGACCTACTGATTGTTTGGCTGAGTGTTAATTTCCACATATTTATGAAGTTTTTGTACCTTCTTTTACAATTATTTCCCAATCGTATTGCATTATGGTCAGGTAAAACGCATTGGGTTACTTCAGGTCCTTTGCATTTACTTCAGCATGTTCTGTGGACTAGTTTATATGGCATGTTTTAGAGAACCTCCCCTGCACAGCTGAGAAGAATGTTTATTCTGAATATGTTGGGTCACATACTTGGTAAACATCTATTCAGTTCATTTGTTCACAGATTCAGTTCTACTTTCTTATTTGTTTGCTGATTATTAGTCTAGGTCATGTATTTGTGATAGTGGGATATTAAAGTCTCTTTGGTCAATTGTGTTATTTTTTGTTTGCATTATTTTCATGTCTTTTAAAAATTGCCTTATATTGTTGGGTGCTCTTGTATCAGATGCACACATATTTATGATTGTTATCTTATCCTTTTAAAACTTTCCATTAACATGTATGCAGTGAAGCTCTTTGTCTTTTTGGTCACTCTTGGTTTGAAATTCATATTTTCTGCAAAGAGCATAGCTACTCATGCTTTTTTCTGGGCCTCTGTTGCATGGAAGATTGTTTTCTATCCTTTGACTTTCAGTCTATGAATTTCTTTTTGAATTAAACATTTTTTTCTGTATACAGCATATTTTTGTATCTTGTTTCTTGATCCATTTCACCCATCTATTTCTTTTGGTTGATGAGGTGTGACCATTAACAATGATATGTATTGGTTTGTCTTTGTTGTAATATTGTTCTGCTGTTGATTCTCTGCTTTTCTCCTCTGTTTAATTACTTGTCCTGCCTGGGTGTTTCTGTGTTTTTCTTGAAATTGTGGCCATTTTTACCTCTCTCTAGTAAAACTTTCATTACTTTTTCTACAGTCAGTTTTGCAGTCATATATTTCTCCAGTTGTTCTTTGTCATGGAAGTATCTTATGTGTCCATTAATTTTGAAAGTTTTGCAGGGTACATCAATCTGGATTGAATGTTCTTTCCTTTCAGGACTTGTACTTCTGTCCAACTTCAGGACTTGTTCTTCTGTTTCAACTACAGCTTTCTTCTTTATTTGGTTATTTGTGTTGAGAAGACTGAGGTAGGTTCATTAACAAAAATAAAGGAATCAAAGTATACAATTGATAAATTTGGAATTTGATTAATAGAGCTCAGGACCACTCATTTAGATTACCTGCTAATTTCAGAGTCCAAACAAGTGGCTGAACTGGAGACTTACAAAGCTTTTAAACAGAGAACCACAAAGTGACATCCTATTGGAAACAATTGAGCTAGATTCTTACATTAATATTTTGTTGACACCTGTATCATGTTTCTTTTGTTGAGCAGGGTAATTTTTCTCCAGGTGATGCAGCTCATTCTGCTTTTCTCAAAGAACTTGTACTCTGAGAGTCACTTTCTATTCTCTTGGGTTAAATATAGGCAACCAGTTAAAAGCAGGGCTCAAGATGATGTCAGTTATGCCAAGCTACAACAAAGACTGCTAAGAATTTGATGTGCTTTCAATTATAAGTGATCTGTGAATTTTCCTTAACAGCATTTTATACTGTGTTCTCTGCTGTATTTCTGTAATCTTGAATATTATATATTTTGGTGTAGTTTTATTTGGGTTATATCGTTTGGAGTTCTATACGCTTCACTTATTTGTATGGCAAGTTCTTTAATCATGCTTGGTAAGTTTTATTACATTATTTTGTGAAGGTTTTTATGGTATTTGTGTTGTCTCTGGCTTTCTCATTGACCCCAATCTATATCATGCAATTCTTCTTTGATGCATTTTGTACCTGTTGGATTGATCTCCCAGTAGTCACTTGTTACTTTTAAGATAACATTGTTTTCATGACAACTCGCTACAATTTTGTCTTCAAGATCTTAAATTCTAAACCAAACTTTTGTTCAGTCTGTGCATATAATTTTAATCTCTTATAGGTTTTATATATATTTCATATAGCATTGAACTTGATGAACTCTTGTTTGGACCTATTTCATGTATTCCATTTTTTCACTATGTTGGGCAACCTTTGTTTTTCATTGTTTTCCTATGTTCATCTATTCTTTTATTTGTGTGTTCTCTAATATATTTGACTTAAAGTATGTTTTTGTATCTGAAAGATTTTCTCTGTAAACTTTTCCACCTTTTTCAATTCTGCATGATCAATGCAAACAATTTTGAGAACAGGCTCTAGCTGATGGGTTGCACTGTCATGCACCACATAGGATCTAATATGCGTTCTGCATAATAAATAAACCATGTGCCTCCCATCAGTGTAATCAATATACACTGCAAAGAACTGTATATTGCATCATGCAAGGGGTCCTTCATGCAAATGCAGGCTCAAGAACAAAGCATCAACTGTCCTCAGGTTAAGACCTCATTAAATGTGTTTCTGGGACCAATCTTTCTATCATAGAAACATGCACATTTATACTTTGCTATATACACAACCTAACAGAGACATGGGGAGATCTCACTGTGTGCTGACTGCCCCAGATCCCCAGAAGCAGCCCACTCTTTTGGAGACAAGTGAATCCACACCACCTATGTCTGATGATGACTAAGTCATGGAACAGAAAGCGAAAATGAAAAGCAGGCAAATCTTCTGGAGGAGCCTTCAGTCTGGCTGCAATGTCCTGACTTTGTAGCTCTGTTCAGATAACTGATTCTAGCAAAGTGTTCAAAACTGCTGTCTCCTCTCTGACCACAGGATACAGGCTCAGAAGTGGATGTATCAGTGACAGCTGAAGGCCTGCCCCTCTGTAACTGCTGTTTCAGAGGACAAAGCCACTTGTCCTCCTCCATCTCCCTCCCTGTCCTCTCCCACCCAGCTTTGAAGGCTGAGCTGCTACCAGACAGTCTGGGTGGAGATGTTTAGCAGGGCCTTGAACATATATTTATCTGACACAGCTTCTGAGTAACTTATCATGGGAAGGAAAGTTACAGTAAAAAGTGACATCTGAGTGGCAGGAATCTTGCTCTGTATATCATGACTCCAGCAACAGCGTGGTTTTTCTTTTTCTAAATACGGCATTTACAATAAGAGAGAATATATTAATGACATACAAATAGTTCTCCAATAGCAGAGTCATCCATGGGCTTGTCATTAGCAGACTCAGAAGACAGAAGGGTGAGGGAAGGGAAGGGAGGTTCATATAAAGGGGGAAACGGGGTGTAACCTTAGTTGAAATAAATGTCACCTGAGACTCCTTACTTAAATCAAAGAGAGATGCCACCACTTCCCAGTGTGTAGGGGGGGGTGGGGATGCAGCACAGAGGCTGGGTTGGAAGAAGACCAGGGCTCAGCTGTGGGAGAGGGGATCACAGTATCCCTACAGGGCCACTATGTCTCTGCTTTTTTCTGCAGCTAAAAACTATCAAGAAAACACAACTACCAGGTGAGAAGAGTCTCTGAAAAAGGAGCCACCAAAGACATGAACAATAGAACCATGTTAAATTTTAAAAAGTATTTACATGTCAGCTGTTTGGACATTGGCTAGTTCTGTAGGAAAGGTGGGAAGCCGTGTACCACTCAGCTGCTCCACAGATGTGAATGGTCTTCCTGTAGGTTCCCCTCATTAAAAATCCTTCAGTGTAGAAATATGAGGACTTAAGCTGAATGCAGTCACTGAGATAATGGCGTTGACACAGGGGAGAGACAGTGTCTCCTCTTCTCCTGGAAAGGAAGAGAACTTGAAGATTGTGTCATTAGCAGCTCTGGAAATGTCTATGGGCCTCAGTACTCCTACAATGAGGTGTCAGTTTGGCCCCTCCCACAAGTCACAGACCACGGGTAAGGTGGAAGTAGGAGAGTGTGTGGAGCATGCTGTGCATGGTTGCTGAAGGGAACCCTGCCCTGGCACCATGGTCTCAGTCTACGGATTGCACTATGTGTTTACATAAAATCCCATCATGATTTCAGGATGGGTGGCAGCCTCTTGTCTACTGGAAATTATTTTTCAAGTTTGGGCATTAAAAACCTTAGACAATGTGCTTAGACAGTTGAGCAGAAATGAAATTATTTGGAAAAATCTAGGAAACACATTTTGCAGTGGCAGATTCAAGCTACTGAATCTACTGAAGCCCATATTTTGGGGATAAAAAGACATGAGTCAGGGTTTGCTGTACAAGATGCTGGGAGGCACAGAAATGTGCCCAAGTTCACTTTCTGCTTCACTTCACTCATTCTAACAAGCTGCAGAGTAGATTCTGAGCATCCAAGAACTTAAGGTTTGAACTGCAGGAGAAATCTGTAAAAACTCAGGCAAGTGAAGAGTAAAAACAAAAGAAAAGCTTTTTTGGCAAAATCCAGTTTCAAATATATGGTTAAATAAATTAAAAAACCCAAAAATGAAAAATAACAAAGAAGAAGAAAAGGTAACGTTAATGCTGTGTTTTGTTCGAATGCTGCAGCCACAGTCAGAAAGGAGAGGAGTGAAATTTGCAGACTGGAAGGGTCACTGTGGTAAATGCACTTGGCCTAGGAGGCTGAGGGTGTGTAGACCCACTATGCGAGCAACACCCAGGCAGTATCAGGCACCTGGTGGAGGCGGACTTAGGACTGATGTGGCAGAGTCTGGCTGCATCCTGGCAGCTCTGCCTTGCTGTCCCTGCAGGGCTGCAGCATGGATGTGTTGGGGGAGAGGAGTGTAAAGCAGGTGGTGCTGGGCTCCTCTGCACACTGCACACTCTGTGTTCAGCCTGGCAGCAGGAAGATTTGGATCCTCCTCACTGGTAAAAGAGACTCTGAAGAAAAACTCTTGTTGTCCTCTGAGAGTTATTGGCACAGGTGAACCGGTGCTTTCTAGGGGAGGAGGGCAGCGCCACCCCACCATGGAAGGGCTCCGCATGTGTTAAGGTTTTAAAAATTAGTCATAAATGATGTGTTGTTTTTCTGAATAACAAAACTCCTTATTTTATATATCTATAAGGTAATGTTTGAAGTTTCTGTACTGTGCATATCCTTCATTTTACATAAATGAAAATTAAGTCATCCATGTTCACTCATCTGTTTGAGAAATTACATACTATTTTTTTTTCTTAACTAGATTGGGTACAAGAGAAGAAATAGTGAGTTGGACACTAGCAATGATTCAATGGAAATTAAAAATTGAAAAACCACAAAAGCATCCCTCCGAGGATGAGTGGTCTGCCACTGACCAGCTCCTCTCTCCTGTCCTCACCTGCCTTGCTGGCCTGTGTCTCTTCACTGCTGGGTGGAGAGAGGGCCAGGCCACAAGCTCCTGTCATCTCAAGTAAGACTGGGGACATGGCCTAGGACATGGCCTTCTTTCAGCATTTTCAGTGCCTGTAAGTTTATAATTCACTCAGCAGCTTTGCTGTCATAGGTTCATGGCTTCTAACTTTTCACACCTTAACTGAGTAAGAATAGAATATGGGAAACTGTAAATCTCACTTTTTGTTATGAAGACTTAGCAGTGGATGTTCCAGGAAAAATGTATACATGTTGAATTTTATAGTGACAGATTTCACACCTGAAGTCTCCACATTGAGTTGGAGCCTGGAAGAGCAAGTCTAGGGGGTGCTCAGATCCCTGTGGAGATCTGATGTCAGTAGAAAATGGTCATCCAGGTAGACATTGAGGACACGGTGGCACCAGGGGCAAGAAAGGCCCAGGTCCAGGCCTCCTGACCCACAAGTCAGCTTCCAGCAAAACAGCATACACTGCACGCTGGACAGAAGAGGGCTGGTGTGGCCCTGCTCCTAGAACTCCTTCCTGAAGGCCCTAGGCGCCTTGGCTGACTCAGGGAAGCACTGTACGAGAAGGTCAGCCTTTTACAGAGCCCACCTTGACAGAATGTCTTCCATCCAGGTGCAGATTTCAACTGCCACATGTGGACTCAACACAGCTATGGAGCAGGACAGGTGTTTACAGGGAGCAAATCAGGAGATGGGGACACTGCAGGCAGGCCAGAGTATGAAGCCTGAAATAAGATACGGGCACCTGACCAGCTCCAGTTTCCTTCAGCAGTAAACTCCCAACAAGAACAGTATGCATTAAAGACTAAGTAACTGAAAGGAGTTACTGACCAAAATATATAAAATACAAATGTATATGGCTGCATCCCTAAGTAAAAGGATATGTGTCCCTTAATGGGAATGTGGTCTCCTTTGGTTTCACTGACCCACACCCATAAGGAACAAACACACTGATGAACAGAGCAAAAATTAATATAGGCAATGGGTCAACAATCAAAACTCATTAATAACAACAACAAAACCAGGATAAGACAAAGGACACAATGAATTTTTCAAGTGTATATTAAAAAAATAAATAATAATCATTTTGGATTCTTCCAGGAAATTGAAGGAAATAATCCAACACCAACTTTTAGATGACAAAGTCACACTAAGAATGTAGCCAGACAATAATGTATTGAAAAATAAAATAAAATAAAATAAAATAAATGAAAGCACCGTACTCACCAATATTCCTAGTGAACATGAGCAAAATTACTCAGCTAAATACTTGTCAGCTAAATTTGCCAGCACATGCAAAAGTTAAGCACCACAAACAACACCCGGCTAAATCTCAGTGATGCAAGAACTGTCCCACTGTAAAAACCATTCAGTGTCACTTGTCACTCTCATAGAATGAGACAGAAGTAACCTCTCAATAGATTTGGAAAAATAGCTTTGAAAAATACTGAGTTTCAACATTTTCTCATTGTAAGAACTACCCACACACCATATATTGGAAGAATGGACCTCAGCACATCAAAGATCATGCATGAGAAGCCCATCCCAGACATTGTGCTCAGAGGCTGACAAGCTGCAAAATTTTCTTCTCAGATGAGGAACTAGACAAGGCTTGCAATGCCTTTCAATACAGTACTCCAAGTCCTATCCCTAGAATTTACTCAAGAATAAGAAATCAAAGGATTCAGTACCAGAAATGAATAACTAAGCATGGTCTCTGTTTCCTGAGGACACAACCTTTCATATAAGAAACTTACATCTCACTGAAAACCTTTTAGAACAATTAACAAATCATATAGGGTGCAGGGTACAAGATGCACATGTCTTAAACAATTCATATCTATGTGCTTCAAACAAACTGTAGCCTCAAATACAAAGAACACAATTCACTTCATAATTCATCAAATAGAATGAACACAGGATGAATTTAATGAAATTCACCTGTTGTTTAAAATTTGTAGAAATTGATGCATCAGTGAAATAGCACTAACAGAAGAAAACACAAAGCATGATGGTGGATAGGAAGAACTCATGTTGTTATAATATATGTGCATCCCAGAGCAACCAGCCATTTCAAAACATTCCTGTCAAAATACCACTGATATTTTCCTAGAAATCAAATAATTAATATGAAAATTCACAAAGAAGTAGAACATCCTCTAGCCATGTAAAGAACATTAAACTTAGAAGTACCAAAATCCCTGGTGTCAAGGTATATTTTAAAGAGACAGGAGTCCAACAGGTCTTATACTGCAATAGGACCGCAAATTAAAATGACTAACCCAGATACAAAAGAACTCATAGAATCACCAGGAATTTGGTATTGTATCTTCCTTCCATTTCTGTCCTTTCCTATATTTTCCTTTTCTTTTTTCTGGTCAGGGACTCCCTCTGTCTCTCTGGCCTAAGCTGAAATCAGAGTGTGTTGCAGGCTTGTCTGGAACTCCCAGGAATCCTGCTGCCTCAGTGGCCTGAATGCTGACATGACAGGCATTTTCACCAATCCCTGCACAGCCAATGAGTTTTTAAGAACACCATGATGAAACCACATCTGGTGGTGTGGCTTGTAAGCTTAGCACTCTGGAAGACTAAAACAGGAACATCATAAATTCAAGGAGGGACTCACCAACTTAGCAACTTATTAAGAAACTCCTCAAAAAAGGAAGACTTTTAAAAGTGGAAGGTAATGGAACTAAATACAAAACCTCTGTATTCAATTCTAGAGACTAAGTGTAAAACCAAAACCCTAACCAAAACAATAATTTTGGAAAGTAGAAGGGGAAGGCAAAAACGATTTACCCTGGCTTGACCTTCTGGAGGGCAGTGGGCCCCAAGTAGCTTTAACATTCACATCTTTCTTGGGATTTTAAATCAGTCATCAATTGCCATGAGTCATCAGAGAAAAAGAGACTGTACTTCAAGGATACCAAGCCTCAGTCCCACAGCAGAAGGCATTGGGAGTGATTTCCTGAATCCCAAGCTGACCACTGTTACAATTAAAAAGCAGTGACTCTACTAATATTGTTAATAGGATTTTGAGTATTGCTCACTGTGAAAGAAACTGTGGATTAGGAAGGTAGGAGATAGTTTAACTAGATGAATTCTTTCTACAAAGAGTCTAAAGATCAAAGCCAAGTATTTCATTCCATGAATACACAAAATTACTGCCAATTGTCAACTCAGGATAATGTCCACCTGTAATTCCAGCCCTCTGGGAGTGAGAGGAAAAATGAGGAAGGGTTTAACTCTAGCCTGGAAAACTCAAAGAACCGGTGAGACCATGTCTTAAAATCTTTTTTAAAAACTTACAAATGTATAAAATTATTGATCATTAAGAAATCCTGGAAATCACTGTGCAAGATACATTAATGACTGTTATTCTACAATTATTTTTATCTTTCCATAGAGATAAAAAGAGTATCTTTTATATGGTCCTTATTTTTATTTTTAAAAAGTAGCAATGCATTGATCAACTTCTGATTCTAAATATAAATTTAGGTGAGGATAAAATGCAATGATCATATTCTCTTCATACTGAGCTACGCAAATCCTAAGAAGGTATATTCAGTAGCATATCTAGAGTCATCTCAGTAAAACATTCAAAAAATTGAAACAATGCAAACTTGGTAACACATTAATGTCTACATGATGGTAAACCTTATTCTACATGTGCTAACTAAAGTACATTTGCTAGAAAAACTCACATATGTATTTATTCTTTATTCACAGGCAATATTTGACTTTATATTTTAATTGTTTTTTTCTTCTTCTTACTTTCTCTCTTTCTTTCTTTTGTTCTTTGTTTCAGACAGGGTTCTGCTATGCATTTCAGGCTGGCCTTGATCTTCCCTTGTAGCTCAGTATGACCTCAAATTTAAAACAATCCCCCTGCCTCAACCTCTGAATACTGGAATGACAGTGTGTACCAACATCGCTGACTATGTCTTCCTTTTTAAATTTTCTACAAAAAATATTTACTCAGAGTTATGTGATATTCTTATATTTTCTCAGGGTGATTATACAAAATCAAATCAGAAACCACAGAAAATACAGTTTCAAAATCCTCACCAACATATAATGTAATGTAAAATAACAGCATAACACAGTATACCATAATAAAACAAATCAAAATAAAATGAAAAGCAACCATCTAACTCTGCTAAACAACTGCTTCCAATGATACTTTAAGAATTTCTAAGTTAGCCATAAACCAGCAATATGATCCAGTAATTTCACATTTAAGTAGTTTTTCTTTAAAAGTCTGCATTGACACAAGCCCATGTATAAGAATGGCTGTGGCAGCTCATTTTTATGGGTTGACCCAGAAACAGAAGAAATGGCCATCAGAAGATGGGTGAGGGGTGCATGAACAAGTCACAGCTAGTTTTGTTCAGCCCCACAAATGGCATGTGATGGCAGCACACTGGGAGCCCAGAATGGAGACACTGCTTGAAGGAGACCAACCAAAGAGCACTGCGCCTGATCAGCCTCAGGGCCATCACTTCTAGGAAAGGTAAACTACCTAGCAGGGACACAAAGCCCATGGTCTATTTGGAATGGGAGGACAGGAAGTCATACCAGTTGCTATGAGGCAAGTTCCCAGGAGGCGTGTACATTTGTCTTTCCTCAGCCTGGGGTGATGATGTCCATGGCCTTGGAAAGCCACCCCTTGCAATCACCACCTGCTGACCCCTCCACAGGATGTCAGAGTGCAGAGCACTACAGTGTGCAGCCGAGTTAAGCCTCTAAGGATAAGTAATCATTCATATGCATGTGAGAGTAAAACTTGCTAGGAATCCTCCCCTGGACATATGGGGGTTATAACATGAAACATTCACATCCTTTGGGAAAATTATGATGGGTATTCTGGGATCTTATCCATACTCTCTAATGGAATTGAAATGAAACTAACATGAAGCCAGGAAAGGATGTCATCCTAAAATTTGACAGATCTCTAAGTGAAACCTAATTCTCAATGAAAAGGACTTTTGGATGGAAATGTGCACTTGGCACCCAACCTGCCACATCTGAGGCATCTACATGTTTGTTGTATTAAAAATTTCAAAGTGAAGAAAAGTATAAAACCACACTCAATTTTCTAGTTTTTCACTTGCCATTTCTAAGGAACACAATAAAATGAAAGGGGGCATCAGAGGGGGCAGGGCAGCTATGGACCCCAGCACATGACACAACTTCCTTGGCAACTGGTCTAAACAGAACTTTGATGAAGGTTCTGGTCACCAGGCACCTTTGTCTGGTAACAGTTGACCTTCACAGGCACTTGGTTCAAGAGAGTGACCAGTGAATATATTGTGCTGTTTCCAAGGCCTTGAAGCACCAGCCTCAAGATCCAACATGGGAAAACAACATGGGAAAACCACATGGGAATGAAGGAAAGCATGGTTCACCAGGCCAAGATGCTACAGGAGGCTTACCAGGAACTGCTCAAATGTCAAGGGCAGCATAGGCTTCCCAAGAGACCAGAGACAAGAGGGAGCCCAGTACAGGTGTCTCTAGGCTCGGCCACTTGCCACTCAGAGACACCAAGTACAGAACAGGTACATTAAGGCCGGGCCACCTCTGTGAGTTCTGCTAAACATTTCCCATTCTAAATCATCAGTGAAAGGGCTCTGAGGACAGACACCAAGGGCCAATGCTCTGCAGAAGTGGCAGGTGCTGGGATGCATGAGCCTGTGCTCCTGTCAAGTTCCCACCCAGGACAGGGTAGCCTCAAGGAGAAGGGCAGAGCTCATGTTTATCCACAACCTCCAGAGTCATCTCTTGTCCTCCTGGGTATACATCTGGTACAGATCTGTCTGTCTTTAAGGAACATAAGGTTATCTGGGTTCACAAAGTGAAACCTGTGGTGTCTGAGTCTCAGGCTTCCTGTTGGTGGCTGGGCACTGCCACATCCGAGCTGCATACAGGACATCAGCATGGAGATGAACCCTGGAACCTGTGTGTTGCATCCCTGATCCAGTCATGGTATCCACAGTAACAACATATATCGGCTCTGGTGCAGGGTGTGTGAGCAAAAGGGACTGTATGGAGACGCGCAAATGACTGAGAGGAACTTTGTGTCAGATCAGTCCTTCCAGCACCTCCCCCCAGGGCTTTTCAAACACTGGGCCCATGGTCGGTCCTGCTCCAAAGAATCTTGACTCCAAGTGCTCAACTACCATATACTCTCAACTCTGTCTCTACCTTGTCACAGGCAAGGTCACTGTACACATATCAGTGGGAGCAAGAGAAAGGGGACAGATGAAAGTCATTTCATTTCTTGTCATGATTGAATTCTGACATTGCACCTTATTGTCAGTCCTGGGCCTGGTGTCCAAGGACAATTAGTGAGCTGTCTTTTCCCCGCTGTCTCCAGCTCTTACAGAGCATCACCTCTCTAGAGATGTGCTCACCTCAAATGTCATCCACTCTGTCCATTTCTCTGGCACTTGTTCCATGGGAGTTTTCAGGCTCTGCAATTACTATTGCAGGAGCCTCTGGGCAAAATGAGCACAAGAAGAGATCAGTGAACACAGCTGCTCAGCCTCCCATGGCAATGGAAGAGGAACTTAATTCCTTCCTGGGAATTTTTCATCAGAAAACTGAGAATATTCTGTGGTGTCTCATTAATGGACCTGGGCATCCAGAATGAGTCTCCTTTTCTCATCTCTAAAATTGGGGGCCGTCTTAGGACTCAGCTTTTGTTCATGCATAGACTTATTTTCAACCTCTCTATCGAGGTGATCTGAGCATACTAGTATTCCTAAGTGTACCCTGTGAAATGTAACTTTTAATATGAGAATTCCTTTTCTGCAAGGACCATCCTGTGAGCCCATTATCAGGAGCCTCTGTGGACTAATTGGAGTGTGGGCTTTGCTTCATCCCCAAAACCTCCTGAGAAGCCACATGCAGGACACAATTCCATATCCACCCACAGTCTCACCACATTATCAGAAGTCAGGCAACAGAGAGCCTGGCAGAGGTCTGTACAGGAAGCACGGTGCAGGCAGATGGGCCTCACAGCCTGAAGGAGACTATGGAGCTGGCCTTCTGGATAGATCCCTGAGATTTATCCAGATCCCTGGTCTCCTCCAAGGATTACATCTCTACCCCACAGGCACAAAGGCTGAGAAGGGGAGCTTTCACCTAACAGCAACTTGGTCACCTTTGGATTCATGTCCTGGCCATATGCAAGGGCCTCAATCAACCCTAGTTTACAATGCTGAATGGGTGGGGTCTGAGTGGATTCAGAACTTAGGGTCACTAAGGATGAAATGGGGGCTCCATGCCAAGTGTGGCCTTGGCCCCATGAAGACCTACTGTGGACACTGTGAAGATTCTGATATTTGATCTTTCATCTCATTCACTGACCAATACTTGGTGGATGCAGTTCTGTTCATTGGAAAGGAGATTGGAGAGTCTCTTTGTGGACTTCAGGATTTGTTCAACACAGGAAATCTTAAGAACAGTAAATTTTCCATGGCTGTCAGATGTCATGGAAGAGCAGATAGATGTCATCAACCCACAAATGTACATGAAGACACACTGTGTGCAGACACTTTTCTTGTCATTGACCATGATCCTATAAGCAGAGCCAGTGCAACAACTGCCCTTTTGAGTTTTGATGTTCTTTGGAGGCCACAGGGTCACCCTTGGCAGCAGAACAGATATTGCTCAACTCAAGGCCATTGTTCTGGTCCCAAGGCCTCCCTAGATATGGGGACAGACCATAAACAAGGAGTTATACAGATGCTAAGAGAACTGGGCAATGCATCACTGCCTGAGCTAGAGACTGCAGCAACACAGGAAAGACACTGATTGATCCCTCACTTCTCAGATATTCATGGAGTGGCAGCCCTGAGCCCTTGAGTGCAAAGACAGGGAAGATTCCACTCTCTGTGTTCACCACACTGAATTGCACTGGGGACGGGCAGGGAGAAACTGTGTCAGGATTCCCTGTACAAAGGAGAGGTGTGATTCAATTGTGCAAAAACTCCCACCCACTGAGACTTCTGTCAGCCTCTAAGAGCTCCTTGGGCTGTAACTGCCCAATTATGGGTGGGTGAGGATGGTTATGGATGTTGTACAGACTGAACAGGAGGCCCATGCACCCCTCTCTACAAGTGAACTGTGAAGCCATTGTGGCAGGAAAGGCCAGGCCTCTCACTCTGTCTCCCCAGGCCTTCTGTGCTGGATGCCCCATGTGGATCCCCAGGCTGAGCTTCTCCTGGAACAGCTGGAGCCTCCTGAACCACCAGGGACTGAGCTCTAAAATAAGTAGCCCTGTAGTGTGGGATGTGGGCTTTTGGGAGGTGATAGCCTTCGAACTCAACAAAGTGCCCATATGCTTGGTGACCCAGGAGCGTGACACACTCAGCAGTCAATGTGTGAATACAGTCAAGGAGGCTTTGCTGCAGCTGTATTGGTGCACATGGCTGCCTGGACAGGCAGTGGGATGGTTTTGCTCAGAAAGCCCATGGACAGTTGGTGATCTTTTCACTTCCTGCATCTACAGGGCCAGGTTCAGTCCATGCAGAAGTTGCACCTGCAGAATATCTCTGCAAGCAGGGAGGGATTGCAGGTTCCTGAGACACCTTGGCCTGTGGTGAGTGCTCAGCACACTCTGCCCAAATCTCAGACTGTTCTGGACCCCCAGGCTTCCGGGTGCAGTGAAGTGGAGCAGTGGGTTAGAGGCCACTACATCCGCCTCCCCATCCTGGCTACTCTTGGAGGTCTGCTGAGCTCCTGATGGGTGGGCGGGCCTACACTATCCCCCGAGCCCAGCCACGCCTAGCCATTGGTGTGCAGAGGAGGAGCTGGGCGGATCTGGAGTGCCTGCAGAAGCCCCTTCCTTTGTCTGGAGGACTGAATATCATTGCAAGCAGGGAGGGATCGCAGGTTCCTGAGGCACCTCGGCCTGTGGTGAGTGCTCAACACACTCTGCCCAAATCTCAGACTTTTCTGGACCCCCCAGGCTTCAGGGTGCAGTGAAGTGGAGCAGCAGCTTAGAGACCACTACATCCACCTCCCCATCCTGGCTGCACTTGGAGGTCTGCTGCGCTTCTGACGGGTGGGCGGGCCCACACAATCGCCCGAGCCCAGCCTGTTTTGCTGCCGTGCCTTCCTTTGTCTGGAGGACTGTGGATATCTCTGCAAGCAGGGAGGGATCACAGGCTCCCGAGGCACCACGGCCTGTGGTGAGTACCCTAACCCGGCTGCGATTGAAGAGCTGTGGAGCTTCCAAGGGGCAGGTGGGCGCACAGTGTCCCTGAGGCCCAGCTTGTCTGGAACTGCGGAGTTCTGAACAAGCAAAGGAAGGCCATTGGTTCTGCAGGCCCAATGGCTTGGGGTAGCGTGGTGCCAGAGTCTCAGTAGCTACAAACATAGAAGGGGATTTTCAACAGATACTGAGGAAGCTTTCAAATAACACTTGAAACACAGAAATATAGGAAAATGACAAAACAAAAGACCAAATTACAACCTCAAACCTCCAGCCCATCTCAGGAAACCCTAGGAGGAATGTATTTAGAAGAAAATATATCCCATCCACCTCATATATCAGACACAATAGCCACTGAAATTGACAAGCAACTCCAGGAAGCTTTAAAGAAATTCAAACTCGAAATAATCTCCCAGATAAAAGAAGAAATGATAAAAGAAATGAAAGCAATTCTAAATATATCTAAAGAAAACACAGATAAAAAATTGGAGGAACTAAACAAAAAGATAGAATCCCTAGACGAGCAATATAAGAAACAAACAGAATACATAATGCAGATGCACAGAGATATACAGGAAATAAAAAACTCCACTGAAAGTTGTAAAAACCGCCTTAATCAAAGTGAAGATAGAATTTCAGACCTTGAAGACAGGATTGCAGCTAGTGAACAGGAAAGGAAAGATCTTTTAAAAATAACAAGGAATCAGGAAACAACAATTTAACAACTGCAAGACGATGCAAAGAAGAATAACATAAGAATGATAGGGATTAATGAAAAAGAAGGAGACAACATAAAGGATATCAAGAGGATATTTAGAGCAGTAATAGCTGAAAATTTCCCAAGCATGAGATCAGAAACTGACATCAGGATCAGTGAAGCATATAGAACTCCAAATAGTCATAACCAAAATAAAACTACAGCCAGACATATAATAATCACCATCCCAGAAATTCAACACAAGAATAGATTATTAAAAGCTGTCAGAGAGAAAAGATAGATCACTTATAAAGGAAAACCTATCAGAATCACAGCAGACTTCTCATCACAAACAATAAAGTAAAGAAGAGCATGGAGTGAAGTATTCCAGATCCTAAAGCAAAATTATTTTCAACCTAGACTGACATATCCTGCAAAACTATCATTCAAAATAGATGGTGAAATACGATACTTCCATGACAAAGAACAACTGAAGAACTTCATGAACACCAAACCAACCCTGCAAAAAATATTGAAAGACAGTTTAGATACACAAAGGAAAAAACCACTAAGCAAAGCAAATAATTAAACAGAACAGAAAGATACAGATGCAACAGCAGAGAGAGAAGATTCCTACAATTAACCAACATTTAACAGTAATAACCATTAATGTAAATGGTCTCAATGCACCAATCAAAAGAAACAGACTAGCAGAATGGATCAAGAAACAAAATCCAACCATATGCTGTTTACAGGAAACCCATCTAACCCAGAAGGATATTCACAGACTGAAAGTCAAAGGATGGAAAACAATTCTTCATGCAGCAGGAATCCAAAAAAAGGCAGGAGTAGCCATTCTGTTTGCAGACAACGTGAACTTAAGCCAACAATGACCATAAAGGATAAAGAAGGTCACTACATACTCGTAAGGGGAAAACTCCAAGAGGAAGAGATAACTATCTTAAATATATACGCACCAAACTCCAGCGCACCCAGCTATATAAAACAATTATTAACGGAAATGAAAACTCAAATTATCAGTAACACAATTGTAACAGGAGACCTTAATACGCCATTGACACCAAGGGACAGATCAACCAGACAGAAAATGAGCAAAGAAATAACAGAACTGAATCATACTTGTGAACAAATGGGTTTGATAGACATATACAGAATGTTCCACCCAACAACATCAGAACACATTCTTCTCAGCAGTACATGGATCATTTTCTAAAATAGACCATATATTAGCTCACAGAACATATTTAAACAAGTGCAAAAGAGCTGAAATCATCCCTTGCATGTTATCGGATCATAGCGCTCTGAAATTAGAAATTAATGATAAAAGATACTGCAACAATCCCACAAACACATGGAAACTGAATAACACTCTATTGAGTAATCAGTGGATCACAGAGGAAATTAAAGAAGAAATTAAACAATACCCACAAGAAAATGAAAATATATACACAACTTACCAGAATCTGTGGGATGCAATGAAAGCCATCCTCAGAGGAAAATTTATTGCACTGAGTTCCCAGATCAGGAAAACAGAACAAATACAAGTTAATAACCTGATGCAACACCTCAAACAGCTAGAAAAAGAAGACTGAGTCAAGTCAAAAGCCAAAAGAAGAGAGGAAACTATAAAAATCAGAGCAGAAATCAACACAATAGAGGCTAAGAAAGCAATCCAAAGAATCAATAAATCAAAGAGTTGGTTATTTGAACGAATAAATAAAATTGATATGCCCCTAGCTAAACTTATTTTTAAAAAAGGAAAAAAAGCTCAAATTCATGCAATAAGAAATGAAAAATGTGTAATCACTACAGACTCTACAGAAATACAGAATATCAGCAACACCTATTTTGAACACCTCTACTCTCAAAGCTTTGATAACACAGAAGACATAGACAGATTCCTAGAAACATATGAAGTACCAAAGCTAGATCATGAGGATGTAAAACTGCTGAATAACCCAATCTCTATTAAAGGAATTGAAAATGTAATTAAGTCCTTACCTACAAAAAAGAGCCCAGGCCAAGATGGATTCACTGCAGAATTCTACAAGAAATACAAAGAAGACCTAATGCTGACACTCCTCAAACTATTCAATGAAATTGAAAGGTAAGTAATCCTTCCTAAGTTATTCCTGGAAGCAAACATTACTCTAGTCCCAAAACATGAGAAAGACTCAACTAAAAAAGAGAATTATAGACCAGTCTCCCTAATGAACACAGATGCAAAAATCCTCAATAAAATATTGACAAATAGGATGCAGCAAATCATCAAGAAGATTATACACCATGACCAAGTGGGATTCATCTCAGAAATGCAGGAAGGTTCAACATACATAAATCAATAAATGTAATCCACCATATCAATAAAGCCAAAAGTAATCACATGATCACTTCTATAGATGCAGAAAAAGCCTTCAATAAGGTCCAACATTCATTCATGATAAGAACTTTATAGAAAATTGGAATACATGGCCTTTACCTCAATATAATAAAGGCCATTTATGACAAAACAACAGCCAGCATCATACTAAATGGCCAAAAATTGAAAGCCTTTACTTTAAAATCAGGCACAACACAAGGATGTCCTTTATCACCTCTCCTATTTAATATAGTACTGGAAGTACTAGTCAGAGCAATTCGACAAGAGAGAGAAATAAAATGTGTAAAGATAGGACAAGAAGAAGTTAAATTATCATTGTTTGCAGATGACATGACATTCAATATAGAAGACCCCCTAACCTCCATTGAAAGACTTCTAGATATAATAAGTAAATTCAGTAATGTAGCTGGATATAAAATCAATACTCATAAATCAATGGCATTCCTGTACAGTAATAACAAAATCACAGAGTGGGAAATAAGAGAAACCACACTGTTCACACTAGTAAGCAAAAAAATGAAATATTTAGGAATTAGACTTATGAAAGAAGTGAAAGACCTATACAGGGAAAATTATAATACGCTGAAAAAAGAAATTGAAGATGATCTCAGAAAATGGAAAGACATCACTTGCTCATGGATAAGAAGAACAAACATTGTGAAAATGGCCATTCTCCCAAAACTGTTATACAGATTCAATGCAATCCCAATAAAAATGCCATCAACATACCTTATAAATCTAGAGAAATCACTCCTAAAACTCATCTGGAACCAGAAGAGACCTAGAATCGCAAAGGCAATTCTAAGCAGCAAAACCAAGGAAGGAGACATCACAATCCCTGACTTGAAGTTATACTACAAAGCAACAGTATTAAAATCAACTTGGTGCTGGAATCAGAACAGAGCCAAAGATCAATGTAATAGATTAGAAGATACAACCACAACTACAAACACACTGAACAATCTTATCTTGGATAAAGAAGGCAAGCAGGTTCACTGGAAGAACGACAGTCTCTTAATAAATGGTGTTGAAATAAGTGGTTCTCCATTTGCTGAAAACTACAGCTAGACCCATGCCTATCACCATGTACTAAATTAAAATCTAAATGGATCAAAGATCTGAATATTAAAACAGAAACACTAAATCTATTGGAAGACAAATTGGGTAGAAATCTTGAAGACATAGGAGTAGGTAGAGAATTCACGAACAGGAATCAAATCACAAGGGAAATACTTCCCAGAATCAATAACTGGGATCACCTCTTATTAAAAAGTTTCTGCATGTCAAAAGAAATCTCCAGCACAGTGAAGAAAAAAACCCACAAACTGGGAAAAGGTCTTAGTGAACTTCTCTCAGACAAAGGACTTTTGTCTAAAACATATAAAGAATTAAAAAGTCTCAGACCCCCAAAGTTCAAAGATCCAATCCAAAAATGGGCATCTGAGATTAATATGCACTTCTCAGATGAAGAAATACAAATGGCAAATAAATACATGAAAAAATGTTCATCATCATTGGTCATTATATAAATGCAAATTAAAACCACACTGAGATTCCATCCCTTTCTCGAAAGAATGGCCAGGATCAAGAAAAACAACAACAACAAATGCTGGAGAGGCTGTGGGGAAAAAAGAAACTCTCCTGCACTGTTGGTGGGAGTGTAGACTGGTACAATCTTTGTGGAGGTCAGTCTGGAGATTTCTCAAAAAACTGGAATTGGAAGTCGCATTTGTTCCAGCTATTCCACTTCTAGCCATAATTCTGGAAGAACTGAAAGCATCATACCACAGTGATATTTGTGCACCTATGTTTATAGCAGCCCGATCTTGGGAAAAAAACCCTTGTCCATCAACTGAGAAATGGATAAAAAGTTGTGGTATTTCTATAAGGAACAGAAGGATCACATTGAGATATTTATCAATAAATGGGCGCAGCTTGAGACTATACTCATAAGTGAAATAAATCAATCTCACATGTGTGAATACCGAATAGTTTCCCTAATGTAAGTAATGATTCAAATATATAAAAGTATGTGGTAATCATGATTCCCATTATGTGGCCTTGAAGCCTTATAAAGTTTTCACTTATTAGTTGGAATGGCTTTCTTCTGGGCTGCTTGATATTATTGCCTGTTATGAAATGAACAGCTATTTTGAAGAAAATAAGGCATCATAATAGCTAGTGCTGATTTACTATCATCTTGTTTTGAAGCCCCACCAAACGATGGCTCTTCTGTCTCCATTGGTTTTATCATGATGTATCTTGATGGATTTTATTATATGTGATAGTATAAACAAAAATTGTTATAGGCAAATGTTAGTATAGAAATCATTGTTCGTTTTCTGTTAGCTGGCTCTAAATACCCTACAATGCTTTCATCCACTTGAATGGTTTTACACTGACTTATTATGTTTGAAGCTATAGTATATGAACTTATATTCAAATATTTCAAGGAAAAAGACACTGTGGTAACTACTATTAAGTCGGGTTATTTGGTGGTGAAGCACTAGGTTGCTGAAACTGTCATGCTTTGACCTGTATTGTTATGTTGTTATGTCCTCTTTTATTTCAATCTCTCCCTTATTCATTAAAAAATTGTTTAGTTATTTTTTAAGATTTTTTTAATTAAGGGGAAAAATAAAAAAAATTAGCAGGATATATTATAGTAACTTTTTGATTTCCTATTAACTTGATTTGAAGTCCTGTAATACTCCCACTATCTTGTTTTGACTGACTAGACTCTGTTCCATTCTGTATGATAGCATCAAGTTTGAGGGTATAGACAACTACTTTGAAGGCAATAAGATTCACTATGATGCCCATTCTGGTTTGACTATTATCTTCTTTGGAATTCCTGTAATGTTTATAAGGTTTAGGTTTTACTGGTCTTGTTCTCTATTGTTTTGTTCAACTCTATAATACCTAATGAGATAGACAATGGTTTTTAAGTAAGCAAGAGGCATTATAGTCCATTGTTGATAACCTTGTACTCTGTTTTTACATCATGTCATATGTGTATCCTTGGTTTTGACTGGCAGCGGTGTTTTGCCATATTTGACTTTATTCTCTTCCAAAAAAAAGTAATAAGAACTAAAGAGCAATAAAGCACAAAATGTGTAAATTTAGTTGTAAAAAAGAGAGGAAAAAAGTGCTCTAAAGGATACAACTGCAGGTGTGTTTAGGGGTGTTAAATAGATGACCATATTAGTGTTTTCGGTTGGATCATTGAACACAACTGTTTGTAGTGTCACTTTTTGAATGTCCACTTTGTATGCTTTGATACTGTGACTTGAGCAACTATCTCTAAGATGATAATGTGTAATCTATTAACTGGTGATTTCTTACTGTTCTTTTTTTTTTTTTTTTTGGTAGTTCTGTATTACATGTACCCTTACACTGCTTCATTTTTTTTCTCTCTCTCTCTTTTTCTTTTAAATAAAAAAAATACATGGGGGAGAAGACAAAGCCAGTGGACCAGCCAAGCCAGTACAAGAACTCCTTTAGGGACCTTCTGCACACAGCATCTCTTAAACCTAAAACCCACATGTGCACTCAAATGGAGTGGGACAAAGTCATAGATCTTGTCACCTCCCTCTGGTTGCCATCTCTCCTATGCACCCCAATTCTCACCTACAACTGTAGTTAAGAGTCATCAGTATGAGATGTCTTTCTCATATCCTACATCTTAAAAAAAACCCTGAATCCTTGGGAAAACAAATGTGTTTAATATACCATAAGGTTAGCAATAATTAATTTCAATGCAGTATAGAAACCTTTACATGTATTTACTTAGATTTGTCTCTTAAGGCAAAATTTAGATTTTTTTAACAGACATATACATAATTTTTCTGAGTTATGTATTTATGAGAATTAAAGGACATCTATAGAAATCTCATAAATTTAGGAAACAGCATTAATGATCATATATATATATATATATACATACATACATATATTTAGACTTATTGCTCAATACAATGTGTCTCATTTATGTAGTAACAACATACTTATTTAATAAATTCTGGTAGATGTACACCAAGCTTTAAGTACTAGGACCTACTTTAAGGAGATGTTGAAATATTTTATTGTTTTGTTTAACCTTTAGATTTACACTGTGTGACAGACAGCACCTGTTATTTTTGTATGCACTAAACATATGTAGCCTTAACACTATATCTGAGATTCTCCTGATCTCAACATGTTTGTATGTATGTGTGTGTGTGTGTGTGTATGATAGCTAATAGTCATAATACTGATTTCTTTGAGTTCATAGAACAGAGAGGTTTGTGCTAATATTGTCCAGACAATTAAATGCAGACATCTTGTATTCTGAGGAACAATTTAAAGATGACAATATGTAAAGTATTAACCATTGTTACCTTCTAATTATCATGTTTTGAAATTTTGTTATGAAATTTCTCTTTACAATTAAAAAAAAGAAAGAAACACAAATTGAAAGGAGGCCTGCAATATCATGTTTTGAAATTTGTTTTGAAATTTTTCCCATTAAAATTTAAAAAAGAAAGAAACACAAATTGAAAGGAGGCCCCCAAAACTCATAATTGCATTTATAGGGAACATTCCAGCTTCAGGTACAAACGTATTCCAGGTTACAGTTTCTTTTCCACAAAAGTAAAAAAACAGAAACTAGTGTCTTAAAGATAAAATAAGGCTTTAAACTGGACCTTTTCTTGCCTTTTACCTAGAAAATGGGCCACCAACTGTCACCTGTAAGTTGAGCCCCTGCTATCTACAGAGTCACAAACTCCACAGATTTCCATCCCCCAGAACACAGAAGCCTCCAGCCCTAGACCATAATGTGCCTGATTCTCTGAGTGCCTGCACTCTGTTCTGATTGTGTGCATCAATGATTCTCCCTACTAAATTTACCTGAGGCTCTCACAGGGACATATAGCAATTCTCCTCCATGACAAGCCAGGAACCTCTACACCAGCCACAGGATGAGTGGAGGTCCCCATCTCCTCTTTGTGGAGACTCCTCAGACCCTGTCAGGTGACCAAAGCATCCTGACTAGGCTTTGGGCAAGGAAAGAACATTTGTCAGACACAAATGCAAATGACACATGTTACTACCCACTAGAAACCTTAAGCATCAGTGCTGTGAAAGAAAATAAAATGAAATCAGGAAAGCTAAGACTTTGTGAGGTAAGTAAGGAAATGGCTGCAGGAGAATATGCAAACCCGCTTGAGGGTAAACTGCAGAATGTTCCTAGATTTAGAGAAAAACTGAAGCTCTTCAACTCTTCCTCCAACATCTATCTCCCAGGAAGATCCTTGTTAACTAACAGTCAGATGCATGTGTGACTCAGGTGTCTGCCTAGGAAGGGAGCTGCCTCTGAAAATAACTCTGGGAATCCCCTACAACAGACTTCACAGCATCTGCCTTATGGGACTACCTTGAAAGAATGGTTCCCCATGTACCATTTCTTTTGACTTCTATTTTTGCAGTAAATGCTGAATAATTATTAAAATTCTTTTTCCTCTGCTGTAAGAAGTGCAGTGTCTCACTGAAGGGAAGCACGTGCAGGTGATGTGAGTTAGATACCACTGTTGGCCCCTAAGGAATTCACACATAAGAAATACTTTTTGTTTGTGTGTGTAATGGTTTGAATTGTAATTGTATCTCAGAGATCCTTGTGGTAAAGTCTTGTTGATCAGCTTGCAGCACTACTGGGATGGGTGAACCTTTAGGAAATGAAACCTAGAGAGAGGAAGTTAGGTCATTTTTGTGTTCTCTGGAAGGCAATGGGGGACTATCAGGACCCTAGACATCTGCCCCTTACTTTCTCTACTTCCTAGCCACTATAGCTTGAGCAGTTTTGCTATAGCATGATAGCCTTGGCCCAGGTCCAAAGCCACAAGGCCAAGTTACCATGAACTGAAACTCTGAAACCACAGGCCAAAATAAGCCTACGTTCCTTGAAGTGCTCATCTCAGGTACCTCATCATAGGAGTGGAGAGCTAAGATAGTGAGCCCTAACAAAGATTTAGGTTTCATTTGTTACTGCAGCTGGACCCAGCATGACCTGACCTACAGAGCAACTTTGATTCCTCATCACACTGCTGGCTCCCTAAATGAGTCAGCCCTTGTGCAGCAGCTCTGCCAGGTTCCTGAGATCAAGAAAAGGCCTATTTCTCTCACCCTTTGTTTGCCTTGGCTGCCTGCTGGTATTAATAGGACCCAGCTGTTCTTTCCATGAAGTGACCTTGCTAGGGTTGGTGGGCAGAGGGGCTCCTTAAGGGCTTGCACCCCTGGCCTCCAGGGAGAGTCTACTTCATCTGGTGAATATTTTTTGCACAAGATTCCAGTTTATGATTGTTTCAAAGGACTTAATTCATTTTTTATATTTTGAGGTGCTGAAGCTGAAACTCAGGGTCTTGCCTATGCTAGTGCAATGTTCCTAACCTCTGAGATACAATGCCAGACCCTAAAGATCTTGGTTTATATTTCAGACCTAAAAATTATTATACCCAAAACTTTTGAAAGCCCTGCAAAAAAAAAGAAAGAAAGAAAACCATACATATTTATTTAAATGTCCACAAAACATAAACATTTACTCAGTGTCTTTACAGATAGACTTAGTGTTCATAAAATTTTCAGGAGAGCAGAAAACACGTAGCTTAGATTTTTTTCATTTTGCAAAATGTGTTCATAAAACCATCACACAAGGTAATTGCTTAGAAACCACAGTGACTCTTAAATTGAGTGAATCACTTGTAACCAAATGATTTAGGAATTGGTATGATAAATGCAGCAAAGAGCTACATTTTCTGCACTTGGTGGGTGTGTCCTATATATTTAACAAAGGATGTGGAGTACAGTGTCTAAAGGCCATGTGTGAAGCAAGCTCTTCACGCTGTTTATGGCCTTTGTGGGACATGGGCTGGTGACTTTCCTGTGTCTAATGGTGTTGCCAAGGAGCCCCAATGTCTGTGTTCTTTGTGTCTTCAGAAAAAAAGTTCTGACAGGATGGCTCTTGAAGTGCCATACCCAGACTATAGCATAGCATCACCTTGGGTCTTGTTTTAGAAACATCAGTGCTCATGTTTCACTCCAAACCTACTGAATCAGGAATCTGACAATGGGTCCAGCACTGCATTTGAACAATTCTTAAAAACATAAACACAGTGATTCCAATTCATACAAGACCTCCTCCAGTTGTTCCACCACTGCTTATCCATTAAGGGCAACAATGCACACAGGAAAAGACTTCATTTCCCAGCATCCTCTGCTGCAAGGTGTGGTCATGGAAGTGAATTTTGACAAATGAGATGGAAGTGGAAGTGAGATTCCAAGAAAACCTCCTGGAAAGGAAGAGATGGCTCTTTGGAATTCTTCTCAAGATGCAGGGCTGGATTGTTCACTCACCATGATGTCCTCACCAGAGCTGAACGGATGCCAGCCCTATATCCCGAACCTGTAGCATTGTGTACTAAATGAACTCTGTTTCCTCAGAAGTATCCAGCTGTAGATATTTCACTGTGGTAATGAGAGATAGAGGAAGTGAGTCAGGACAGGTGAGGTGACAACTCAACTGACAGGTCCACAGGGTCCAGTATGCAGGGCACAGGATGTGTTTCTCAGACAAGGCAGGTTTTAAAATAAGCTTTATAGAAGTATCATTTATATGTCATAAATAGTAATCCTTCTACATGGACTATCCTGCTATTTCTGACTAAAGAACTTTTCAATTACTGTAAAAATTTTCCCTTCATAGTTTGCAGGTGTAGGCAACTCTACTCTCTGCCTGCATAGATTAAATTTACCTTTTCTATAATCTCATATAAAGGGATTGCAGAATGTATACAGTGTTTTCTGTCATTCACATAATGGTTTTTAGAAGAATCCATGAGTCAAATTTTATTTTATTAATATATTACACTTTGTTCATCCATTTCCTAGCCCAAGGATGTTTGGACTATGTCTGATTTTTTGTGACAATATTTAAAGCTGCTATGAATATTGACATATAAATGTGTTGATAGAGAATGTTTTCATTTCTTTAAGGTAAGTGTCTAGGAGAGGTTTGCTGGATTGCACTGTAAGTGTAGGTTTGATTTGATAGGAAACCACAGAAATGCTTTCCAAGTTTACTGTTTCAAGTTTCCAGTGACCATCTATGTGAATTCTTGTCGCTTCACTTCTTTACCAAAAATATTGTTGTTTGTTAGATGTCTATTCTTGTGACAAAATACCTGGGATATTCAAATTAAAAAGCAGGTGATTTGGGCTCATGGTTTTACTCTATGTTCACTTGACTCTTGCTTTGGGCCTGTGGTAGCACAGCACATCATGGTAGGAATACTGTGGAAAAAACCTGTTCATGTCATAGCCATTGGGAAGCAAAGGGAGAAAGAAAAAGAGGAAATGACAGGGCCTATTCTCCTTCAAGGGCATGTCTCAGTGATCAAACTTCCTCCTACTGGGCTCAACCTCCTAAAGGGTCTACCACCTTCTAGTAGTAGCATGGGCTGAAGACCACACGGTTCTAACATGGAGGGAATACAGTTCATGAACCATGGTACCCACTGTACATGCTCAGTTGTAAATCACTGAGCTTTAATTTACATTTTGCTGAAGACTAATAATAGTAAGCAGCTTTCACTGGCCAGGAATTGTTGGTTCTTCATATCCGTAATTGGAAAGTGAAGTCACCAGGAAGCAAGGTCCAGGGCCCCTGTCTTCAGTCTTCTTTAGCAGAGGTTTTCAGTGCATGAAGGAGAAATACCCGTTCAGTTTAGAGTCAGGACTCTGCTTCTCACACAGTTGTAGGGCAGGTAGAGGAGGAGATCAGTGGGCTCCACAGACTCCAGCTCAGAATGAGGTATTTAGCCAAGCAAGTGGAAAATGATTTGCGGGTTGTTGGTAATGATTCCAGCTTAGGGTCTGGGAGATTATGGTCTCTTGCAAGGAAGGAGTCCCAGCACCCTTGTCGTGGGCTGCTGCTGTGACTCAGAAAAACCCAGAATAGCTGCAAGGAAGAGCGATCATTGTGTGTGGCTTATCTCAACCTCACTGTGGCTTTGCTTCATTGCCAGGTGCCATAAATTCATGGTTCAAATATGGTTCCCAACTGTCCTCCAGGAGGGGGGTGGCACTAGCTTACTCATAGATCAGGAAACTGAGGGTCAGGGAAGAGCAGCAACTTCTGAAGTATTATAGCCAAAGATGCTGACACTATTATCATTAATTATAATGAATTTCATATTGTAGAAACTACTTAAAGCAGAGAACATTTTTAAAATAACATTTCTAATACTAAGCATATTTCTAAGACTGCTCAAGGATGAGACCAGGAGATACAGCCCATTCACATGGTTAGAAAGCTACAGACTTAATGAGCCTTGATACTCCAGGTGCCAGTTAAAAGATAGGAGTAACTCAGCTAGGAAGAAATGCTTCTCTTACTTCCAAGTCCCCAGAGAGTAACCACTTCAAGGATACTTCTGCCTGGTCTCATCCAATGATGGATTCTCCTTCTGTGTTGCACGATAGTAACCTCATTTCGTTGCTGTTTCTCTAAGAGTGAATTCTGCCTAGCACTTAGTGACAAAAACATGTGTAAACAACAGAGGTATTATGTTATTTCCCTTTTTTTCCTTCCTTTTGGAAACACAGATAAATGATTT
Organism: Cavia porcellus; assembly: GCF_034190915.1. Classification (NCBI taxonomy): domain Eukaryota; kingdom Metazoa; phylum Chordata; class Mammalia; order Rodentia; family Caviidae; genus Cavia; species Cavia porcellus. The sequence goes on from NW_026947517.1 coordinate 1,982,556, forward strand.
GAAAATTCCAGTCATCGCTGATGATTTGGAACTGAGATTCCCATCAGCCTGCTAGCATAATAAAGCTGTCTTCTAAAATCCCTGTGGTACCATGTTTGCATTTGGTCTGGTCCTGGATTCCACATTGATATAAAATAATAATACTATTGATATACTTAGGGAAGAAATGCTATACAGCTGCTTGTAAGTACTGGACACATGCAGTACAGTTTACAGGGTATTAAAGCAGGATTCTGTTAACTGCTTGATTTGTAGTGGCTGGCCCACTGGGTTGTCTTAGGAAGTGGGAGCTTTCTTGTTCCTGCTGTGATCCCAGCTCTAAGCACCAGCAAATAGGAAGTACTCCATATCTGATGGGCGGGGGATAAAAGATGATATTCAGCTGGCAGTTTGGCAAGCATAACAAGGGACAGCTTGATTTAAACAAGTAATTTTTTAAAAAAACTGACAAACTTTGACCATTAACTCAGGCAACATAAAAATATGGTGGTGCCAAGGTTGATGAGAAAATAGGGATATTCTGGTGAGAATATAAATTAATTCAAAATGCCTGGGTAACCAGATTGGAAAAGGTCACACTCTCTTGACACAACAAACTTACTTCTAGAAATTTACCATCAGGAAATAATTGGGTAATTATACCAAACAGGTTGTACAAATACCCAGAATTAGGGAAGAGTTTTAAAAAATCATGACCCATCCAGAACACAGTAGTCCTAAGTGTGGCTAACAGAAAATAGTTGGTCAACTGTGCATAATGTACAACTCACTCAGCTGTCTTCACAGCACCATGAAGTAACTGCCATGATTGTTCCCATTTCATAGATGAGAAACAGGTCCAGGAGAGTTAAGGAACTTTCTCAGGTCACACAGCAGAAGAGAAGAGGGGAAATAAAGAGGGCCTGGCCACTGGTTCCTAAATTTGTGCTCTTTGTCCACTGTTCACATGATGATAGTGACACCAGAATGGCAGGGTTGTGTCCCACAGCAATGAGAAATGAAACCACAGATGGAAGAGGTAGGATACAACCAAATTCACTGAAAAGATACATTATCTAGCAAGTAAAGAATATGGTGCGGAACCACAGCAGATTACAGCAAACCCCAGGGAGTCTGTTGACACCTGAGGATGTGAACCTGCTGTCTAGTACAGGTGCAGAGCAGGATACACTTAAGTGTAACAATGACTTAGCATGAGATGACCACATATGTGCTGGTGAGACCAGCATGCAAGAATGTAAACATAACAACACGTACAGAGACTGGACAATAAAGACACAATGATTCTCTCTGTTTGCTGCCTGCTGCTGCTGCTGTGCTGATGACTGCCTTCCTGCAGTCTCTGGGGAACTCACAAACAAATTTACACCTTAGCCTCCTCAACTCTGATACATACAAAGGCAAGGAAGTAAAGTGCAACCAGTAAGGTGGGGGATCTGAGTAGGATACCCATGAGGGAGTCTTTGTCTAGAAGTTGTTAATGGTTTTAGAAAAGAGCTATCCTATGGAAGACTACCTACTTTTCAGAGTCCAATATATGTACTGTTGCGGGGAATCACTCAGACTGCTTCACAGTTCATGGATGTCTAAAGACAACTGAGGACATGACTCTGCTTGTCTGCACAGGCACACAGTGAGCTACAGTTTTGTAACCATGACTTAGCACAGGTAAACTCCCATGCACTGATTAGAGCACTACACAAGAATGTAAATATGAGATAACAACCTATGTAAGAATTATTCAACATAAGCAGGGGTTCTCTGCTCTGCTCCATTCTGCCTACACTGTTGTTGATGTCTTGAACATGTACATTCTCTAATCTTGGGACCTCACCCATGAAAATCTTCCTTGGGCCCTCAAAGCAGGCCAACAAATGTCCACACAGAACCCATGCAAATCCCATGTACCCTTCAGGAATGGCCTGCCTGATGATGCTCTGGAAATGTCCCAAACATCGGAAGGACAGTCAAGAGATGCTTTTGTAAGGTCCCTGGAGGGTCACAACTTAGCAGGCTCCATTTTGGACTTCCTGACTCCATTTTGGGCTGCTGTCCTTAATGCCTGGTAGAATCCTAACTCCTATTTCACTGATTCCTGTTAAAATGATGTAAATCTAAATCAATCACCCTGGAACCATGTCTACAATAAATTGTTAACAGGAAAAAGGAGGCTAAAAACATATGAACAATAGTTACCTCTCTACATAGAAAAATGGCAAACATTTCTACATTTTTAATTGTTTGTTTGATTTTTTGAAGTGTGTAAATATTGTCAAAATTACCAAAAGATTAATTTAGGTAGAAAAAGGAAAACACAAACTAGAGGATAGGGAAAGTATTCAATGATGAAACTTTCAAAGCCTGCATGTGAGGTGACCTGATTTGGGCCTCTGCTGCCTCTCACTGCAGGACAAGCCGTTGTCCTCTTCTTTTCCTTAGGGAAACACATGAGCCTTTTCTTCATCCTTGATGGCCACAGATGTCAGAGTGAAGAAGCACTTGCAAAACACTTTTCTCTGGCCACCTCTGACTCATGAACACCATGGAAATGCTGTTTCTCACCTCCAGTCTCTACAGCTGCTAACATAAGTGATCGTTTTTCAGGGACAAAACTAACTGTGGAAAAGCAATAGGATCTGTTCAAGGTCATTTCTGCAGTATGAGAGTCAGCATGCAGTCCCTGTTCCTGGTGTGTGACAGCCACCTCCTCGCCATCTGAAGGCAGAGAATCATTCTGCTATAGTGCATTGCTTGGGAAAAAATTCTATCAAATCATAGCAAGATTCTTAGGCTTGGGCCTCTTGATTCATGTTCCAAATGCAAGAGTCTGACCAGTGAATATGGCCAGTGATGTTTTCCCAGCAATCTAGGCACTCCTATCACATGAACACCACCAAAGGGGCAAGGGATTAGCAAGGGATTCAGCAATGTCTTAATTATATGTAACTGCCCGCATGCTTTAAATTTTATTCCATCTCCTTTCTGTTTTAAAAACTATAATTATTGACACATACTAAGGAGACTCATTATATTTTTGTATTTGCATATATTGTGCATCGATCAAGTTCGTCCACCCCTCTCCTACCTTCTCCCTCTCCCTTTATCTTCCTCCCCGGTCTGTGCAGTCCCTCTTCTACTTTTTTTTAAGTTTCCACATATGAGAGAAAACATACAATATCTTTCTGTGTCTGAATTATTTTGTTTAACATATATCCTCCACTTCCATGCATTTTTCTGCATATGACAGGTTTCATTCTTCTTTATGGTTGAGTAGAATGTATGTGTGCATGTGTTCATGTGTGCATGCCATGCTTGCTTTGCGAATTCACCTGCTGACATGTATCTAGAGTGATTGCTTGCCTAGATTATTGTGAATAGTGCCTCTCTGGCTCCTTTCTAGCTCATTATCCATTTTGTATAACAAAGCACTCCCAAACTCAGTGCCTTATTGGAAAATTTTATAATTATTGCTCAATTTTCTGGTTTGACTAGGCTCAATTGGGTAGTTCTTGCTTAGAGTAGCCTCTCATATAACTTCAGTCAGCATGCAGCTAAAACTGCACTTCCCTGGTGAGTCATTTGGGCTGGTCATCCACCATAGTACATTCCCATGGCCTAAATTCCAGGAATAAGGAAAGGAGGGCTGGAATGTATCTTGAGGATAGAGCACTTGTCTAGCATGCAGGAAGTCCAGAGTCCCATGCCCAGCACTGTGGGAAAAAAGAGATTGCATAACAGCTTATCAGAGATTTTTAAGACCATAGGGTGAATGAAAACTGGATAGAGGAGAATTATTTGCTATAATAAGGCAAAATAAATAATAAGCTTAGTGCCTACAGTCAGGAAAACTGATGAAACCTCATTTTAATGCAGAGCCTTGGAAGTAGTGAAATTCTGTGTGACACAAATCTATAATTGTGTGCTACTGCTGGTTTTCTTTCTGTCAACAAAAGTGCACCATTCTTGTGTCAGGCATTGAATTGGGTACTGATAATCAGTGATAAGCAATTGTCTTAGTTACTTTTCACTGGTTGTTGAGACAAAATATCTGATGCCCAACATGAAAGAAGGAAAGATTTATTTCTTACTTGTTGGAGGCTTCAGTCCATATTCAGTTGGCTCTAAGACAAAATGCCATGGCTGAGGGGCAGCAGTTGATGGCAGCTACAAACAGCAAGCATTTGACAGCAAAAGAGAAAGTTATGCCTTCTTTCCTCAGGTACACTGAATGCTGGCTCCACCCTGGGCAGATGTAGCACTCATACCACCAATCTGAGTGCTAGACAACAACCAATCAGAAAACATAGATATGGTCTCATCCATGATTGCATGAGGCTTGGGGGACATTGAGATTAACCATGACAAAGAGCCTGCTATCATACTCTCACCATAAAGCCTACAGTCTATTGAGGTGGAGGGATATTTATCAAATCACTATGCACATATCAGCTGAGCATTCCTAATCTGAATCCTGAAGTCTGAAATTCTTCAAAGTCTAGAACTTCTGAGTACCGATACAGTGCCACAGTGAAAAATTCCACAAGAAATTTTGTTTCAAACACAAAGTATTTTTTCATTAAGTTTATTGGTACATTTTAGTTGTAAATAATGACCATGTAAACAATGGGAAATTTGTATCATACATTAAAAACTTGCATGTGTTATTTTCCATTCCCCTACCTTTGCTTCAATCCCCTTCTCTTCCTTATTTATGAAAGCTTTGTTTCCTTCTTTTCTCATTTTTTCTTTTCTCTTCCTTCCTTTCTCCCTCCTACAACCCTAATTCCTTATTCCATTAGAAAATGTTCACAATATCTATATTAGTTTAGTCCTTATCTACATTTTCAGTTTCCTACACCAGAGAAACAACACAATACACATGTCAAACACAAACTCCTTAAAAGTATTGTATAAAATTATCTTCTGGTTATGAGTATAAAGCATATGTGAACTATAAATAAATTTCATGTTTAAACTTGTGTCCCATCCTCAAGATAACATATTATGTCTATGCAAATTCTCCAACAAATAAAAAATTCAGAAATTCCGAACACTCCTGGTCACAATCATGTTGTATAAGAGACACTGAATATGTAGATGTTTAATTAACAACCTCAAGGCAGAAGTACAAGGAGTGATCAAAATATACAGCTAATACTTAAATTTTTTAGCTGTACTACAGTAATGATATGTGGCAATTAATCCTCCTTTAAAAGCACCCGTTTACACAAATAAATTAAATAAAATACACATCCTCACTTCAAAAACACTTCTGCATTTGTTCTTGTAATTTCTTAAGCAGTTTTGGAAGTTCTCTTTTGTGAATGTCCTTACAAATTGAGATTAAAAATATAGTGAATGCTGCTGCTGAGTGCCATCCAACAGAAAGGAAGCTTCATAAATATATTATGGTGTGTCCTCATCCACCTGATTAACCAGATCTGGACCCCTATGACTCTTCCCAAAATCAAAATAACCATGAAAGATAAATACTTTGAATTGATTCAAGACATTGTGGCAGCCACAACAGCACAACTAGTGATACTCATAAGAGGACTTCCAGAACTGTTTCAAAGAAAATGGCAAAAGGATTGAATAAGTGCATTCAAATGAAGGAGGAACTGGGTGTGGTGGTGCATACCTGTAAACTCAGCACTTGGGAGGCTGAGGCAAGAAAATCTGAGTTTGAGGCTAGCTTGGGCAACACAGTGAGTTCAAGGCCAGCCTGAACTCCATAGCAAAATCCTGTCTCAAAAAAAAAAAAAAAAAAAAAAAAAAAAAACAAGGAAGAACACATAGCTGATTATTTTAACACAATTTTGAGTCTGTGTGTAGATTACTGACTCACTGAAGATGGAAGACTTTCCCTGTGTATGATGGGCAACAAATAGGCCTGCATCCTGGATGCAGTAAAAAGGGAAAGGAGAAAGTCTGGCTTCTGCCTCTTCAGAAGAGTTCGAGTCCTTGCCATCACCTTAGGTGTCATTTTCAGACTCCTAGCACAGATTCTTCTGCTTCCTGCCAGAGACTCTCTCGGGACTCTGCAGTGAGCTCCAGGCCTCAGACTTGTGAGTGGATCTTTTGCATCTCCAATGAGCACCTGGCCCTTTTGAGTTCTCCACCTGACTCTGCAGATCGCAATCCTAAGCCTCCTTTGTAAAGCCTTTATGTACCCTTTATATAAGGGTACATTTGTGTACATAAAGGATACTTGTGTAAGTATCAAGTATCCTTTATGTACACAAATTATGTACATAACAACTACGTACACAAATTAAATCTGATTCTCTAGTGAACCCTGACACAAACTGCCTCTAGCTACCTGAGCAGCCTCCCACGAACAATTTCATGCCTCACTCATGTGAAAAATCCAAAGCGGAATTGCAGAGGTGCTGTGCTAAGTATGGGTTACTTAACAGAGGTGTTGGAGCAAGGCCTATTGGGTTAAAATTATGTCCACTGTTTTGTAATTGGAAAAAGTATTTAATGGTGTGTAGGCTCACACAGCTATGAAAATGAAGATAATTCCTAACTCAACTCTTGTAAGAATTAACATACATAAAGCACCTCAAAGAGGCCTGATACTGATAAGTGCAAAATATTTTTGTTCGTATGTTATATTAACATGTAAATATACTTTTAAGATAGGAAGACATCAGACGATGGATACCAAAAGCTCCCATTTCTCTGTAATAAAAGAAGGGCAACAACGCAAATAACAACAATGGTATCTGAGCACTTGCTATATGCTAGGAACCCTGGGAAGAGCTCTCCCCTCTCCTCCTGACAGCTGTGTCCTGGATGGGAACATGACAGGAGCACAAGCCCACACTTCCCAGCACCTGCCCTGCCCCAGAGCATCTGCCTTCAGTGCCTGTCCTCAGAGCCCTTACACTGATGATTTAGGATAGGAATTGTTTAGGAGAACTCACAGAAGTGGACAGGCCTTAATGTGCTGTCCTCTAGTTGGTGTCTCTGAGTGGCTGGTGGCTGAGCCTAGGGACACCTGTCCTGGGCTTCCTCTTGTTTCTAGTCTCTTGGGGGTTGGGGCTCGTGGGCTCTGCCCTATGCTGCCCTTGACTTTATGTGGTTCCCGATGAATGTCCTGAAGCATCTTGGCACAATGAACCATCCTTTCACTCATTCCCATGTGGTTTTCTCATGCAGGGTCTTAAGGCTGGTGTGTCAAGGCCTCAGAAAGCAGCACAGCATATTCACTGGTCACTCTCATGAGCCAAGTGCCTGTGAAGGTCAACTGTCTCCAGACAAATGTTCCTGGTGAGCAGAACCTTCAAAGTTCTGTTTAGACCTGTTGCCAAGGTAGTTGTATCATATGCTGGGGTCCATAGCTGGGCTGCCCCCTCTGATGCCCCCTTTCTTTTTGTTGTGGAACAAATTTGTGTTCCTTAGAAACAGCAAGTGGAAAACTAGAAAATGGAGTATTGTTTTACACTTTTTGTCACTTTGAAATTTTTCATACAACAAACATGTAGATGCTTTAGAAGTGGCAGGCTGAGTGCCAAGTGCACATTTCCATCCGAAAAGTTCTTTTCATGAGAATTAGGCTTCACTTAGAAATCTGTCAAATCTTAGGAAGATTTCTTTCCTGTGCTTGTTAGTTTCATTTCAATTTGATTAGGGAGTATGGAAATGTTCACAGAATACCCATAATAACTTTCCTTGAAGGATGTGAATGTTTCATGTTATAACCTCCTCACATCCAGGGGATGAGGATTCCTAGCAAGTCTTACTCTCATGGGCCTATGAGTGATTATTCATCGTTAGATGTTTAACTCAGCCACACACTTTAGTGCTTCATACTCTGACATCCTGTAGAGGGGAGAGAAGGTGGTGATTGCAAGGGGATACTTTGCAAGGCCAAGGACATCATTACCCCATGCTGAGGAAGGACACATGCACATCACTCCTGGGGAACTTGTCTCATAGCCATTGCTATCACTTCCTCTCTTCCCATCCCAAATAGACCATAGGCTTTGTGTCTGTGCTAGGTAGTTTGCCTTTCCTAGAGGTGATGGCCCTGAGGCTGATCAGGCAAAATATTCTTTGGTTGGTCTCCTTCAAGCAGGGTCTCCATGTTGAGCTCCCAGTGTGCTGCCACCAAATGCCATTGGGGGCTGAATGAAACCAATTGTGACTTGTTGGTGCACCCCTCACCCATCTGCTGATGGTCATTTCTTCTGTTTCTGGGTCAACCCTTGAAAGCGAGCTGCCACAGCCATTCTTATACATGGGATTGTGAGGATGCAGACTTTCATTTCAAAGAAAAACTACTTAAATGTGAAATTGTTGGATCACCTTGCTGGTTTATGGCTAACTTAGTAATTCTTAAAGTATCTTTAGAAGCAGTTGTTTAAAGTAGAGTTAGGTGGTTGCTTTTTGTTTTGTTTTGCTTTATTATGGTATACTGTGCTATGCTATGTTACATTACATTCATTATGTTATATGTTGGTGAGAATTTTGAAACTGTATTTTCTGTGGTTTCTGATTTGATTTTGTATATTCAACCTGAGAAAATATAAGAATATCACAAAACTCTGAGTAAGATTTTTTTTTGGAGAAAATTTAAAAAGGAAAACAGAGTCAGCAATGTTGGTACACACCTGTCATTTCAGTACTCAGAGGTTGAGGCAGGGGAATTGTTGTAAGTTGGAGGTCATCCAATGCTACAGGGGCAGATCAAGGCCAGCCTCAACTGCATAGCAGAACCTTATCTCAAAAAAAGAATGTAAGAAAGAAAGACAGAAATAAAAGTAGAGAAAAAGAAAAAAAGATTAAAAGTGCAAAATGAAATATCACCTGTGAATTCAGAATAAAAACATATGTGTTTTTCTTGCAAGTGTAATTTAATTAGCACACCTAGCATAAATTTTCCCATCATGTAGACATTGATGTGCTGCCAGGTTTGCATTGTTTCAATTTTTTTGAATGTTTTACAGAGATGACTGCAGATATGCTACTGAATATACCTCCTTAGGATTTGGGTAGCTCAGTATGAAGAGAATTTGATCATTGCTTTTTTTCCTCTCCTAAATTTATATTTAGAATCACAAGTTGTTCAAAGGATTGCTATTTTTTGAAATAATAATAAGGACCATATAAAAGATACTCTTTTTAAGACTATGGAAAGATAAAAATAATTCTAGAATAACAGTGGTTAATGTACATTGTACTGTGATTTCTAGGGTTTCTTAATGATCAATAATTTCCTACATTTATAATTTGTTTTACAGATTTTAAGACATGGTCTCACCAGTTTTCTGAGTTTCCCATGCTAGGCTTAAACCCTTCATCATCCTTCTTCACCCTCTCAGAGGGCTGGGATTACAGGTGTACATTATCCTGAGTCAGCAATTGGCAGTAATTTTGTATATTCATGGAATAAAATATTTGACTTTGATCTTTAGACTATTTGTAGAAAGAACTCATCTAGTTAAGCTATCTACCACCTTCCCAATCTTCAGTTTCTTTCACAATGTGTAGAACTGAAAATCCCATTAACAATATTGGTAGAGTCACTGCTTTTTAATTGTAACTGTGGTCAGCATACACTTCAGATGATCACTTCAAATGCCTTCTGCTGGGGGACTGAGGCTTGGTATCCCAGAAGCATTTACTCTTCTTTTCTGATCACTCATGGAAATTGATGATTGGTGTCAAATCCCAAGAAAGATGTGAAGGTTAAAGCTACTTGGGACACACTGCCCTCCAGAAGGCCAGGCCAGGGTAAAACATTTTTGCCTTCCCTCTGCTTTCCAAGGTTTTGTTTTGGTTATGGTTTGGGTTTTCCATTCAGTTTTGAGAGACTGAATGCAGAGCTTTTGCATTTAGCTCCATTACATTCCACTTTTAAAAGTCTTCCTTTTTTCAGGAGCTTCTCAATAAATTGCCAAGTTAGTGAGTTTATTATTGAATTTAAGATGTTCCTGCCTCAGCCTTCAGGAGGGGTAGGATTACAAGCCACACCACCAGGCATGGTTTCATTATGATGTTATTAAAAATTCACTGGCTGAGCAAGGAATGGTGAAAATACCTGCAATGTCAGCATTCAGGCCGCTGAGGCAGCAGGATTCCTGGGAGTTCCAGACAAGCCTGCAAGCCTTCTGATTTCAGCTCAAGGCAGAGTGACAGAGGAAGAACCTGATCAGAAAAAGAAAAGGAAAATATAGGAAAGGACAGGAATGGAATGAAGAAACAAATTAAAATTCCTGGTGACTCTATGAGTTGGTTTGTCTCTGGACTAATCATTTTAATCTGTGATCCTATTCTTTCAGTATAAGACCCTTTTGACTGCTGTCACTTTATAATATACTTGGAAACGAGGTATTTTGGTGCTTCTACATTTAATGTTCATTACATGGCTAGAGGATGACTCTCTGTACTTCCTTGTGAATTTTCATATTGTTTTTTCGATTTCTAGGAAAATGTCAGTGGTATTTTGACTGGCACGCTTTATAAGGGCTGGTTGATATGTTTAGCATGTACATTAACAACATGTATTCTTCCCATCCACCATCATGGTATGTGCTTTCTTCTGTTAGTGCTATTGCACTGCTTGCATCAATTTCTACAAATTTTAAAGAACATGTGAGTTTGGTAAATTTTTCCTAAGCATTAATTCTTTTTGATGAATTATGAGATGAATTGAAGTCTTTGTATTTGAGGCTGCAGTTTGTTTGAAGCACATAGAAATGAATTTTTAGGACATGTGGATCTTGTACCCTGCACCTTATGTGATTTTTGAATTTGTTCTAAAAGGTGTTCAGTGGAATATAAGTTTCTTATATGAAAGTTTGTGTCCTCAGGAAACAGAGACAATGCTTAATTCTTTCTTTCTGGTTTGGAAGCCTTTCATTTCTTATTCTTGAGTTAACTCTAGGGCTAGGATTTGGAGTACTGTGTGGAAAGGTGTTGCAGGGCTTATCTGGTTCCTGACCTGAAAAGAAAATCTTGCAGTTCATCAGCCTCTGAGCACGATGTCAGGGATGGGCTTCTTATGTATGATTTTTGCTGTGCTGAGGTCAATTCTTCCTATACATGTTGTGTGAGTAGTTCTTACCATGACAAAATGTTGAACTTCAGAATTTCTCAAAGCTATTTTTCTGAATCTATTGAAGGGTTAGCTCTGTCTCATTTTGTGAGAGTGACAAGTGACACTGAATGGTTTTTATAATGGAACGGTTCTTGCATCACTGAGATTGAGCTGAGTGTTGATCATGGTGCTTAACTTTTGCATGTGCTTGCAAATTTAGCTGACAAGCATTTAGCTGACTAATCTTGCTTATGTGCATTTGGAATATTGGTCAGTAGGGTGTTTTCAATTTTTTAAATTGTATTTTTCAATACATTAATGTCTGGCTTCATTCTCAGGGTGACTTTGTCATCTAAAAGAAGTTGGTGTTGGTTCTTTCCTTTCAATTTCTAGGAGGAATCTAAAAATGATAACTACTTATTCTTTATTATACACTTGAAAAAAATTCACTGGGTCATTTATCTTATCCTGGGTTATGTTGTTGCTATTACTGAGTTTTGACTGCTGACCCATTGCCTATATTCATTTTTGCTCTGTTCATCAGTGTGTTTGTTCCTGATGGGTGTGAGTCATGTGACACCAAAGAAGACCACATTCACATTAAGGGCCACATCTCATTTTACTTAGAGATGTAGCCATTTACTTTTGTATCTTCCAACTAACTCTACAGTATATATTTTTGTCAGTAACTCCTTTCAGTTACTTAGACTTTTAATGCACACTGCTTTTGTTTAGCGGTTACTTCTGAAGGAAACTGGAGCTGGTTAGGTGCCCATCTCTTATTTCAGGCTTCATACACTAATCTGCCTGCATTGTCCCCACTTCCTGACCTGCTCCCTGTAAACACCTGTACTGCTCCACAGCTGTGGTGCATCCACATGTGGAGTTGAGATCTGCACCTGGATGGAAGACATTCCATCAGTATTGGCTGTGTAACAGACTGCCCTTTTCATATAGTGCTTTCCTGAGTGAGACAGGGGGCCTCAGGCATACAGGGAGGAGCTCTGGCAGCAGGGCCATTGTAGCCCTCTTTTGTCCAGCATGCAGTGTGTGCAGGTTTGCTGAGGAGCTGACGTGTGGATCAAGAGGCCTGGACCTTGGGCTTTCTTGGCCCTGGTGCCACGGTGTCCTCTACTACTGCCTGGCTCATTTTCCCTGACATAAGATCTCCATAGAGATCTCCATAGAGACTTCCTCTTCCAGGCTCCAACTCAATGTGCAGACTTTAGGTGTGAAATCTGTGACTATGACATTCAACATGTATATATTCAACCTAGAAAATGTACTGCTAAGTTTTCATTATAAAAATGAGATTGACAGACACCTGTATTCTCTTCTTACTCAGTTAAGTTGTGACAAGTTAGAAACCATGAACTGAAGTTAGAAAAGTTAGAAACCAAAGCTGCTGAGTGAGTTATAAACTTACAGGAACTGAAAATGCTGAAAGAAGGCCTGTGTTGGCCATGTCCCATGTCTTACTTGAGATGAGAGAGAGCTTATCACTTGGCCCTCTCCCCACCCAGAAGTGAAGAGACACAGGCCCACACAGCAGGCAAGGACAGGAGAGAGGAGCTGGTGGATGGCAGACCACTCATCCTAGTGGCCCTGATAGGTATACTGTGATCCTCTCTCTCACAGCTGAGCCCTGGCCCTCTTCCTACCCAGCCTTGTACTCTGTGCTGCCTCCCCGCCCTGCCCCACACCTTGGGAAGATGTGGCCTCTCTCTTTGGTTTAAGTAAGTAGTCTCAGGTGACATTTTTTTTCAACTAAGGGAAAACCCCATTTCCACCCTTATATGGACCTTCCTCCCCTTTTCCCACCCTCCTTCTGTCTTCTGAGCCTGCTAATGACAAGCCCCTGGAGGACTCTTCTACTGGAGAACTATTTGTATGTCATTAATATATACTCTCTTATGATAAATGACATATTTAGAAAAAAGAAAATCTGGATATACTTATCTATTTCACCAGGTTTGTGTTAGTTCCCTGCACCACTTCCCCACCCAAAGATGACATTGTATAATGAAGGACTTTGAGAGTAAAACCAAGAAGAACATTCACATTTCAGGTCCTCTGTAGCTCCATTCATTAAGTGATGGCAAGTCTCCCCATATCTGCCTCACTCTGCCTCTGTCATTCTGTTTGTCTCTGTCACTCTGTTTGTCTCTGTATGCACATTGATGTCAGAGGTATTTCATTGTAAAAACTGAGACCTTCCACACACACATCCATCTTGCATCAATGGTTATTTCATGATCAGATTCCTTGGCCTCTTTCCCTGTGGGCCCAGAGAGACTGAGCTCAGAATCCCCACAATTTTCCCTGGTTCCTGTGGCCCACACTGGTGCCCTGCACCCTCTACCTGCAGGTAAGGGAGGGTCCCAGTGCCTTCCTGTTCTAACAATGCTGTGAACAACAGTCTTGAAAAGAAAGTTAAAAATTTACACAGATTTTTCTTTCTTTCTTTTTTTTGTTGTTGTTGTGCAGCTCTTTGTGTGGGAGAAACCTCTATGCTTAGCTCAGCAAGGTCCAGGGACCCTGTGTAGAGGTCTGATGGGAGATGAGGGATAGGGCTACACTTCTCCACCCCATTTTCCCCACTGCTGTTCCCCACCTGTCTTAAAACCTGCAGTCAAATGGGGACACAGCACATCTCTGTGACATGTCCCTGAATGTATCTTCAGTGAGTTATTGTGCATTTTGTACACTTTTTGGCCATATGAGCTGATTCCCTTATGAATTGCAAGAGTTTATCTCTTACCTCACAAAACAAATGGAAAAGCAATTCCAACCTCAAAGATGAATGTATTTCAGTTTTACTTATAAACTGGGATCTATGTGGAATTGTTCTCTTTATCAAAGAGAAATATCAGTTAGTCTCTTCCATTAATACTTGTCCAAACAGAGCTGTGATGCACTGATGTGAAAACCTAGAGTACTAAATCACAGAGGCAGAAAGATCAGTGGTGGCTGGGGCTGGCAGGGAAGAGAGGGAAATGTGTCCAAATGGGAATGAAGCTGTGGGAAATGTTCTGGAACCGGGCAGAAATGAAGATTGTACACATTGAGAATGTGTACATGCCACTGCACTGAGGATGCTAATTAAAACAAATGACATCCTATCATCTGTTTAAAATTAATTTATGCCATAATATTTAAAAGGAGTATAGAAATAAGGGCAAGAAAATGGAAAAAAATAGTGGAGGAGATGGAAAATTCAGGTTTTCAACAGGAGCTGGCCTCAGTGGAGTGAGAAGCTGCCACCTGCTGTGGAACCCCTGTTAGTCATACCTCTAAGCTGACAGAGATGGCTTCCTGGTGCTGGCCCTTCCCGTGGTTCCAGAGCTGGTGAAGGCACTGGACATGGATCGGGTGCAGACTCTGCAGCTGGTCCTTGAGCATGGTGTGCAGCTGACCTTTCAACAGCAAGAGGGGTAAAGAACATCAATTTCCCAAGTTCCTTGCAGAGCAAACAAACATCCCAGTGCCTGTCAGAGACAGCTCTGTGCATAAATCCACTATCAGGAATTCTTCCCACACTGTATCCACCCTCTGCTTGCTGTGTGTCTCAAAGCTGCAGGGTAGTCCCTTAGTCTTGTTCTCCTCACACACCCTCAAGCCTGTACCCAGTCCTCCTCACCCTTGTTTCTACCACAGCACACTCACAGTGCTCCAGCTCAGAAAGGTGAAGTGGCATTGGAGAGTCCAAGTGGGTTTTCAGCTGTTGCTTGGAGCTAAGAAGGAGGGCTGTGGTTCTGGAGGAGACAGGTGTGGGGAGCTGAGTGTGAGGTCTGGTCCTCCCTCCCAAACTGCTCACCCAAGGCAACCTGCTGAGCTCCACACCTGCCTGCTGCTCCAGCAGTGGAGAGCCGAGTTCACTCTATCTCCACCACCAGTGAAGCAGTGCTGGCCCAGACAGCCCTGAGAGACTGACAGATGACTCCATGGGAGAGTCTGTGGACACTGGGGTGACCATCTCTCCCTTCTTCAGGGAAGCTGTGCACACATCTGTCTAGTGCTCCCCAGTTGCATGTTGCCTTCATGGGGGATGGAAACATGTCTGCTGTGGTACAGAAGTTGTGTTCCATAAATATGTGAGAAGTGAGGGGACAGGGGGATGTTTCCTGTTCCACCTTTCCTCAGTTGTTATATTTTGTAGTGACTTGCAACACAGTACTCTGTGCTTCCACTGGGCTCCTCTTCCACTGTTGTGCATTCATGTCTAGGGAAGCCAAGAGAGGGTCTCATGTACCATAATGTCAGTGGTACATGATCTGCCATCCAGGGTAGTCCTCACTAGTGTGGAGGGTCAAGAGGGGAGTAGATACATCTTTTGTGGTCACTGGACCATGGTCAGTTCCTGGAAAAGTGTCTGCGCATAGTGTAGCTCTATGTATATTCATGAACTCATGGTACCAACTGGTTCCTGCCCTGATGTCTGAATGGGCCTGATGATTCTGCCAGTCCCCAGAGAATCTGGCTCTAAATAATACATCCCAAAGCCCATAGAGCAACTCTCCAATCTCCTCTACAATGAAGACAGAATGTTTACTCAGTGTAGGGATCAGAGCAGGAGAAACAAACCTTTCCCATGGAGAGGGCAACTCTATGGAGAATAAACATGGCTAATCCAGCAGGCCTTCCACAGAGCCATGGCCAGGGTCAGCAATTGCCTGGAAACCCCATTTTATCCCACAGGGACCCAATAAGCTTGGCCTTATAGGTACAGTTCACTGTTCGGAGAATTGCCCTTTTACTGGGTGCAATTCTCACTTGTCAGTGAACTAAGGCTGAAAGATATAAACACATTTCAAAGCCTCAGCTTTAGATGGTCTAGTCACACTGTGCAGCTGAGAGCAAACTCACCTTCCCTGCATCAGGGCCTATGGGGTGCAAATGTTGGCCCTTGAGGGACCTGGGAAGGAAGAGCTGTGGATGGGACAGCTGTGCAGAATGT
This sequence comes from Cavia porcellus, assembly GCF_034190915.1. Taxonomy (NCBI): domain Eukaryota; kingdom Metazoa; phylum Chordata; class Mammalia; order Rodentia; family Caviidae; genus Cavia; species Cavia porcellus. The sequence goes on from NW_026947517.1 coordinate 1,998,563, forward strand.
CCTGCTCTATGAGCTCTGTGAGGCTGTGCAGCCCACGTGCCTGAATCACCCTCACTGTGCAGACCACTGCCAGGTTCTCCACTGACTGATTTCCAGTCTGTGATGAGACAGTGGGAAGCCTGTAGTTAGTGGCTCAGCCATACTACACCCCCCCATGAGTGCTGGCACCTGCAGTGATACACAAAGTTTAAATTTCATAAGGAGAAGTTAGAAATGATAACATTTCAGATCAATTTGTGAGCAAATAAGTCATTAACTCCATACATGAAGAGTATCATCCCATGTGTCCTGTGACAACCACACATTCTAGAGATGAGAAAACAGGCTTGTCCTGGGTGTGGGAGTGGGGACCTGTATGTGATGACACACAGGGTACTTCCCTGTGGTGCTGCTGAAGAATTTGGGTCCAGTTTCCTTAACCATGAAAGGCTGAGTGTCTGTGTTCACTGTCTTCGGGTACAATGTCATTTAGCCTAGTGGGGCCTCAACCTCTGACCTGAGGGGCTGGATTATTTCCCTGAGACATGGACAAAGTAGCAAGGGCCTAGGTTTTGGGTGAGTGCACCCCTGCTGATGTGATGATGGGTCAGAGCTGGGGACAGGGTAGAAGCTCAGTCACATCAGTGCCAAAGGGTTAAAGGGGCCCAGGAGTTACAGTGAACTAAAGCAGCAGAAATAAATCAAGACAGGAAGTGAAGTGACTTAGTGTCCATGTCCCTATTCTGATGCTCCCACTAATGTGTGGACAGTGACCTGACACCTGCCAGACTTAGTGGCTCAGCAGAGAGGATGTGATAGTTGAAGACTTAGACCCCAGTTTCCTTTGGGGGTAGGACCACAGGCCTGCTGTTTACTTCGACCTGGAGGGAGGTGCTGAAGGTATAATCTGACCCTGAATATCCCCTGTCCTCCTTGGGCTTCATTACAGATTCCTCTCAGCTCACACTCTCCCCCTGCTGTCATCTGTTGTTATTGCGAGGCCCCACTGTGGTACAGGTATGTGGATTGCAGCCCTGCAGGGACCTGCTCCAGGCTGATGTCTGGGGCAGCACTGTTTGTGCAGTGCCTAGTAGTGTGCAAGAATCTTCTGAGATCTCAGACAAGCAGAGAAAAGACTCACCTAAAGCCTCCCAAAGATTTGAGTATAGCACAGAGAGACCTGGCAGCTTTCTGGAAGCACAGGCTGCTCACAGGTATGCCCTTCCCTCTCTCTCTCTGCTTCTCCCTCTCTTTCTCCCTCTGTGTTTTTTTGATTCTCCATATTCTTCAGCCTAGACTTGAACTTCTGATGTTCCTGACTCAGATTCCTACAGTATGGCAATTGCAGTTGTGCACACCTATGCCCGTTTCACAGAGTGATTGTAACAAACACTGTTTACTCTAGATGACTTACAAGGGTGGGTGTGTGTACTCTTTTGGTTGGTTTAAATTAATTTGTCAATATTTATTTATTTATTTGGTACTGTGGACCAAACTCACAACTTTGCATTTTCTAGGCAGGTGCTGAAGCTGCTGAGCTAAGTCCCAGCCTAAAGCAATGTCTTGTGGTTCTCATTACCTTGAGGATGTCATCTGAAATAAGTAAACAATTTAAAGAGTGGTTTGCAATTACTAGTAGTGTTTTCCTTAACGCTCACCTTCCCAAAGAACAAATACTTAACCCTATCCCCTCCTGCATAGCAGCTAACTACTTTGGAAATGTCTCCTCCTGGGCTACCAGTAAGCTGGGAGGGCTGGACAGTTGTTCTTGACTGAATTGTCCATTGAGGCAACTTCATTATCTTTGGTTGTTTTTATGAAGTACCTTCAGGAACTGTCATACCTCAGACACATTGAATAAACCCAAATGCCCTGTACCCTGATCCATGGCACTGATGACTAACTAAAGTCCAAATCCCTGGTGAGTACACCTTTTGAGATGAGACTGAGTTTCATTCTTCTTCCCTGGCATCATTTCCTAAGCCCTGAGATGGACATTTGCCTAACTTCCATCCCACCCCTGTTCCCCACAGGTCAGTGAGGGTCTCAGCTGTCCTGAGCTGGACTGAAACATCATTCTCCAAGCAGCAGATGAGCAGTTCCCCACTTGCTGTGCTGACCACAGTCTGATGTGCATCACTCCAGGGCTGAATGACAGGGAAATAGCATCTCTTGGTGCCACTTTCACACATGGCCACCATGTAACTGGGAATGTGGCCTCTCTTATTCCCTGAGCCTGAGGGGAGTCACTTGAACTGGTACCATGGCACAGCAAGCTGAAGCACAGGATCAGTGCCAGGTAGCATGGAAAAATCCAGGCCCCTCTGTGTGGCACCATTTGGGAGCTGAGCACCATGAGGGAGGGCACAAAACAAGGGCAGGAGCAGGTTCTGTGGAAACCACAGAGGTGGGCAGCCCTTCTCTGATGTGTGGACCCCAGTGCCTGTGAGGGTATTGGGATAGCCCTCTTGCATTGAACAAGGGAGTTCCTGGCCTGATGTTGATGGGTCAAAGTGGCAGTGGACACTGGCTTTGTCTGATAGTGAATTTGCACAACACAGACTGTGTGACTGCCTGACTTTGTCTACCTAGGTCCTTCTTTGTCCAGTCCAGTCTTCTCTTGACCTTTAGGTGGAACCACAAGAGGAGACACTGCATGTGTAGCTGCCCAAAATATAGCTGGTGCAGTTAGGTGCTATCTGCCAAAAGGTATGGTGGGTGACAAAATCAAGTGGCAGCCATTGTGTAGCTCAGGGACCTTTCTTTGCCTTCTTCTTCCAACTTCCATTCTCTCTTTCCCCAGGCATCCTGCCCTCCTCCTCCTCTTATACTCCCTTCTCCTCTCAAGAGCACACATCTGGGCTTGTGCTAGCCCTGGCTGACCTGGGAGCTGCTCTGCACTCCCCCAGACACTTTTGACAAAGAGAGAATCCAGTACCCACAGGTATGGCTGATTTGCTGTCACCCAGAAAAAGTTAGAACCAAAATGTGTTGTCCTTGATTCACAACCTGGGACTGAAGCTACCAGGAATCTTATTCTTGGCTCTCATGGTGGTCAGAACTGGGGAATCAAGATCAATCTGACTGTGGAGCAACCCAGGACCTGACCTAAGCTTTGGGCCCCTGTGTGATGCATGTGTTCCTGGATATGTGGGGAGACAAATGCAGGTGCTCCTGTCTTGCAGAATTCAGGTAGATACAGTAATTTTGAAATGTCTCATATTATATGGGCAGAATTGTATCTGCTCAGGGAACAAAGGCTGGGTGCACCAGATGGTGAAGTGGGGCCCTCAGATCTGTACTACACTTTGGAATAAGGGCAAGTAAGTGTGCCCCAGCCCAAATCTATCTGCATCCAAATTCCTGCCCCCTGGGCTCATGCATTTTGGTCCTGTCCCAACAGCAATGGAAGGTATTATAAGGCATGGCAGTGTGATCAGCCTTTTAATGGCATGGCTCTGGGCCCCTCAGGAGCTGGACAGCACCTGGACAGGACACAGGGCCAAGGGTCTCTTATGTACAATGTTACACTGTCCCAGTGACCACTTTCAGATTATGGCCCCAGTCAACTCTTCTTTTGTTTTGGCCACCTAGTTGCCAGGTTTCCATTGTGGTCTCACTGTTCTTGCCCACTGTCTCCTGATTCACAGCAGAATCGATTTCCCAAGTCCAGTTGCACAGTGAGATTGTAGGCCAGTGTGCTGGTGTGAGACAAGCACCTGTGCCATCAGCAATAGGGCTGCTGTGTTGTGAAAAGCTGTGGAGTGTGAAGAGAACCCAATGTGTATTGATCCCCACCACATTGTTGCTGGGGTCATGATGTACAGAGCAAGATTCCTGCCACTCAGATGAAACTTTTTTACTATAACTTTCCTTCCCATGATCAGTTACTTGGAAGTTGTGTGCTAGATAAATATATGTTGAAGGGCCTGCTAAGCTTCTACACCCAGACTGCCTGATGGCAGCTCAGCCTTCAAAGCTGGGTGGGGGAGGCAGAGAGGGAGGTGGAGGAGAACAAGGGGCTTTGTCCTCCAAGACAGGAGCTACAGACAGGCAGGGGCACCTTCAGCTGCCACTGATACACCCACTTCTGAGCCTGTATCCTGTGGTCAGAAAGGAGACAGCAATTTTGATCATGTTGCTAGAATCAGTGATCTGAACAGAGCTACAAAGGCAGGAAGTTGGAGTCAGACTGAGGGGACCTCCAAAAGATTTGCCTGCTTTTCGTTTTCACTTTCTGTTCCATGACTTAGTCATCACCAGATATAGGTGGTGTGGATTCACTTGTCTCCAAAAGAGTAGGCTGCTTCTGGGGATCTGGGGCAGTCAGCACACAGTGAGATTGCCATGTGTCTCTGTTAAGTTGTGTATACAGCAAAGTATAAATGTGCATGTTCCTATGATAGGAAGATTGGTCCCAGAAACTCCATTAGCAAGGTCTTAACTTGAGGACAGTTGATGCTTTGTTCTTGAGCCTGCATCTGCCTGAAGGACCCCTTCCCTGATGCCTGGAGGGTGTCCTTCCTGTGTGAGATTTATCATTAGTTTCTCTTTTTTTCTCCACAAGTAAGAAGTGGATTTTCTTTCTATTTTGTTTGTTATTTAAGATATACTTTTTTATTGTTTACTAGAACTTCTTTGCAGTGTATATTGATTACACTGATGGTAGGCACATGGTTTATTTATTTTGCAGAATGCATATTAGATCCTATGTGGTGCATGATAGTGCAAACCATCAGCTAGAGAATGTTCTCAAAATTGTTTGCATTGATCACCCAGAATTGAAAAAATGTGGAAAAGTTTACAGAGAAAATCTTTCAGATACAAAAAATACTTTAAGTCAAATATATTAGAGAACACACAAATAAAAGAATAGATGAACCTAGGAAAACAAATGAAAAACAAAGGTTGCCCAACATAGTGAAATAATGGAATACATGAAAGAGATCATAACAAGCATTCAACAAGTTTGATGCTACATAAGAGATATATAAAAATATAAGAGATTTAAATTATATGCACAGACTGAACAAAAGAGAGGTTTAGAATTTCAGATCTTCAAGACAAAATTGTAGTTCATTGTCATGAAAACAATGCTATCTTAAAAGTAGCAAGAGATTATGAGATATCAATCCAACAGGTACAAAATGCATCAAAGAAGAATTTCATGACATTGATTGGGGTCAATAAGAAAGCCAGAGACAACACAAATACCATAAAAAATTCACAAAATAATGGAAGAAAACCTCCCAAGCATGAATAAAAATTTGCCATACAAATAAGTGAACATATAGAACTCCAAACAGACATAACCAAAATAAAACTACACCAAGATATATAATATTCAAGATTCCAGAATTACAGCACAAGAACACAGTATAAAATGTTGTTAGGGAGAAGTCACAAATCACTTATAATTGAAAGCACATCAACTTCTTAGTAGTCTTTTTTGTAGCTTGGTATAACTAACATCATCTTGAGCCCTGATTTTAACTGGTGCCCTATATTTAACCCAAGAGAATGGAAAATTACTCACAGTGCACATCCTATGAGAAAAGCAGAATGAGGTGCACCACCTAGAGAAAAATTACCCAGCTCAACAAAAGAAACAGGATACAGGTGTCAACCAAAAATTAATTTAAGATTCTAGCTCAGTTGTTTCCAACAGGATGTCACTTTGAGGTTCTCTGTTTAAAAGCTTTGTAAGTTTCCAGTTCAGCCACTTGTTTGGACTCTGAAATTTGTAGGTAATCTATATGAGTGGTCCTGAGTTCTATTAATCAAATTCCAAATTTATCAATTTGTATGCTTTGATTCCTTTATTTTTGTTCATGAACCTACCTCAGTCTTCTCAACACAAATATCCAAGAAAGCTGTAGTTGAAACAGAAGAACAAGTCCTGAAGTTGGACAGAAGTACAAGTCCTGAAAGGAAAGAACATCCAACCCAAATTGATGTACCCTGAAAAACTTTTAAAATTAATGGACACATAAGATACTTCCATGACAAAGAACAACTGGAGAAACATATGACTGCAAAACTGACCGTAGAAAAAGTAATGAAAATCATACTAGAGAGAGGTAAAAATGGACACAATTCCAAGAAAAACACAGAAACAACCAGGCAAGACAAGTAATTAAACAGAGGAGAAAACAGAGAATCAACAGCAGAACAATATTACAACAACGACAAACCAATACATATCATTGTTAATGGTCACAGCTCATTAACCAAAGAAATAGATGGGTGAAATGGATCAAGAAACAAGTTACAAAAATATGCTGTATGCAGAATACAATGTTTAATTCAAAAAGAAATTCAGAGACTGAAATTCAAAGGACAGAAAACAATCTTCCATACAACAGAGGCTCAGAAAAAAGTATGAGTAGCTATTCTCTTTGCAGACAATATGAACTTCAAACCAAGAATGACCAAAAAGATAAAGAGCCTCACTGCAGACATGTTAATGGAAAGTTTTTAAAAGGATAAGATAACAACCCTAAATATGTGTGCATCTAATACAGTAGCACACAACAATATAAGCAATTGTTAAAAGACCTGAAAATAATTCAACAAAGAATAATACAATTGACCCAAGAGACGTCAATACCCATTATTGCAAATAGATGTACTAGACTAATAATTGGCAAAGAAATATGAAAATAGAACCGAATCTGTGAAAAAATGAATTGAAGAGATATTTACCAAGTATGTCACCCAACATATTTCAGAATAAACCTTTCAGCTGTGCAGGGGAGGTCCTCTAAAACATGCCATATAAAGTAATCCACAGAACATGCTGAAGTAAATGCAAAGAAACTGAAGTTACCCCATGCATTTTACCTGACCATAGTGCAATACAATTGGGAAATCATTGTAAAAGAAGGTACAAAAACTTCAGAAATATATGTAAATTAAATAACACTCTGCCAAACAATCAATGGCTCGCAGATGAAATAAAGGAAGAAACTTGAAAATCTCTACAACACAACAAAATTATAGATGCAAACCTTGGTTCTCATGGGATTCAATGAAAGCAGTTCAAAGAGGGAAGTTTATAGTACTCAAATCTCACTTCAGGAAATAGAAAGAGCATAAATAAAAATATACTGTTGTGCCTCACATTTCCAGAAAAAAATGGCATGATAAACCCAAAGCCAATAAAAGGGAGAAAACTATAATTATCAGAGAAGAAAGCAATGCAGTGCAGAATATAAAAACAATAAAAAGTTTTAATGAATCAAAGAGTTCGCTCATTGAAAGAATAAATAAAATTGATAAACTCTTAGCCAACCTCATCAAAAGTAGAAAAGAACCACTTAAACCATTCATTGAGGAATGAAAACAATAAGATAACTAAGATCCTGTGAAAATTAGGACCATCAATATGTACTTCAAAAACTTATGCTTCCCTAGGTTGCATAATATAGAAATGAATCAATTCCTAAATACATATGAATTACCAAAACTGACTCAAGAAGATATAAAAATTGTATAAATGCAGTATCTGTTAATGAGACTGAAGATCTAGTTAAATTTTATCAAGTACTGGCTGGGTGGTGTATGCCTGTAACCCCAGAACTTTTGAGGCTGAGTTAGAAGGATTGTTGTGAGTTTGAAACTTACCAGGGCAAAAATGTGAGCTCAAGGCCACTCCAGTGCATAATAAGACCCTCTGCAAAACACATTAAAATGAACCAAAACAATGACAACAAAAAGGCAATTGACCAACATATAGAAATCAAGGTCTTCATGGATTTACTGCTGAATTTTACAAAAAAGTATATAGAAAATTGAAGGCCCCTACTCTTTAATGAAATTGAAAGAGAAGCAGTTCTCCCTATCTCTTTCCTGGAGGCCACCATTACACTGATACTAATACCAGAGAAAGACACAACCAGAAAAAGAAAACCATAAGCAAGTTTTCCTAATGAAAATAGATGCAAAATTCCTTAAGAAGACACTAGCAAAGTGAATGCAGCAAATCATCCAGAAGATTTTAAAACCTGATCAACTTGGATTCATCCCAGGAAGGCAGGGATGTTTCAATACATGCAAATCAACAAATTTAAATGTCATATCAACACAGGCAAAAACAAAAGTCACATGGTGATCATCTCAATAAATGCACAATAATCTTTTGATGGAATCAAGCACTGATTTGTAATAAAATCCTGCAATTTGTAACAATAGAGAGTCTTTACCTCAATCTGATAAAACAAGCAAAGACAAAAATATACCCAGCATCATACTAAATGGTGAAAAACTAAAAACTTTCATATGCAATTAAGAACAAGAAAAGGATGATTCCTATCACCACTCCTATTCAATATAGCTCTGGAAACATTAGGCAGAACAATTAGACTTAAAAGACAAATAAGAATAATCATATAACAGAAAGTAGGTAAACTTTCATTATTCACAGATGACATGATATTCTATGTAGAAGATGTCAATTACTCCACCAAAAGACTTCTACACTTAACCGAGTTCAATAATGTAGCTGAAGACAAAGTTGACAATCAAAAATCAAGAGCATTCCTGTACACAATAAATTCACTAAGAGAGAAGTTACAGAAAGCACCCCCTTTATAATAGCCTCCAACAAAGTGAAATGCTTGGAATTAACCTAACAAAGAAAGTCAAGGACTTACATATTGCAAATTACATACTTTGTAAAAGAATACTGAAGAGATTATCAGAAAATGGAAAGATATCCCTTGCCCAAACTGTGCATTGTCTTCACTGTGTTAGTGATTTCTTTTGATGTACAAATATTTTTTAATATGATGGGGTCCCAGTGGTTGATTCTTTGACGTTGATTCTTCAAAATTTGTGTTTTGTTTTTGAAGCCTCATTAGTGTTTCTGTTGTAATATTTAGATCTCGAAGATACTTTGACTTTTTTTCTGTTTCATGGTGATAGGCATGGACCCAGTTTAAGTCTTCAGTATGAGGAAAGTCATTTTCTTCAGCATTATTGAAGAGGCTATCTCTCTTGCAGTGAACATATTTGGCTCCTTTATCAAAGACAAGGTAGCAGAATGTGTTTGTAGTTGTGTCTCCATCTTCTAGTCTTTTTGATAGATTATCCGGTCTGTTTTTCTGCCAGTACTCTGGTGATTTTGTGACAGTAGATTTCTAGTATTATAGCAAGTGAAGAATTGTGATGCCTCCTGACTTGCCTTTGTTGCCTTGGAATGTCTTTGGTATTCTAGATCTTTTCTGTTTCCAAATTAATTTTAGAGAAGTTTTCTCTATATTTGTGAGCTATACTAATAGTATTTGGATGAGCATTGCATTAAATCTATATAAGAGTTTGCAACATGATTTTTTTTTGAGTTTTCTATATCCTTAAAAGTAGCCTTACTGGTTTTTGTACTCACCTGATGTATCCTAAAATGTATGATCCTAAGAGTTTCAAACTATTGAGTTTTTCTTCTCAAGGATACCAGCAATAATAGATAATTTTTTCCTATTTGTTTGAGACAGGGTTTCCCTATGCAGTTCAGGCTGACTGTGGACTCACATCTTAGTCCAGTAAATTCACACTGATAATCCTACCTCAGTGTTCCAAGTCCTGGGATTACAGGTATGCACCTAACACCTGAAAGAATTCCTGGTGTTATTTGAAGGATGAGGAAACAGTCATGAGATACTCCTGTACTCATTAATTGTCATTTCCTTAAAGGAAAAGTGTCCAAATTAACACATAATACCATTGGATGTAGGGAATCAGAAGACACATTTCTATCTCTTATGGGCTGGGGATAACAGACTACACTACTGCAAAAATGGGAGATGTCACAGCTAGGAATATGTGTCAAATTTGAGCACCAATATTATGAACTGAGGGCGTATTTATGCAAGATGGGGAAAAAGACCAATGGAAAATAATGAAAGACCTTGTGATGTTAGCCTTTCATGACTCTAGATCAATCTTTATTATAATGCTAAATGTCACAAATATTGAAATAGTCAAATATTATGTGTGTTTTAACCTAGAAAATATTAAGTCTTGGCACTGTATCCTAGCTATGTTGTAGCTTGTCATAAATCATGCCATCTTGAGCCCTACATTTAACTAGTACCTTGTATTTGACCCAGGAAAATGGAAAATAAGTCCAATGAGAAAATCAAAATGAGCTGTACCCAAAGAAAAAAATTTAACCTGCTCAACAAAAAAAGAGGATACAGGTGTCAGCCAAAAATTAACACAATATTCTAGCTACATTGTTTCCAATAGGGTGTTCTTTGTGATCCTCTCTTTTAAACACTCTTAACTTTCCAGTCCAGGATCACTTGTTCAGATTTTGAAATGGGGGAAGTTAGTCTGTATAGAAGTGGTTCTGAGTGCAGCTATTTAAATTCCAAATTTATCCTTTGGCTGCTTGGATTCCTATATTGTTGTTCACAAACTGACCTCAAGCTCCAGAAAGGTTTACTGACACAAGTAAGCACCTGGGTTAAATACAGTTTCACCTTAATGAAAGAATCATAGTGAAAAGGAGGGAAGAAAAAAGACAAACACCATGTGTTATGATACCCACCTCTTTACCCAGCATTTAAGAGGCTGAAACAGGAGAATGGCCATGTATTCAAGGACAGACTACCCTAGATAGTGAGTGCAAGGTCAGCCAGAACTACAAAGTGGAACCATGTCTTTAAAAACAAAAATCAAAAATGAAAAACATAAAAAAAATGAGGAAGAGAGAAAGACTATCAAAAGAAAAAAAAATAATATAGCCAAATGAAAGGTGACTTAACTAAAATGGGAATTATGGAATGATGTTGTAGAGGAAAGCTGGTCTTGAAGTGTTACCCAGGAAGCAGTGAAAAATCCAGTTATGAATGGGACCTATTGTGCTACATCACAACAGTGACCTCCTTTCTCCAATACATCTGCAGTCTACTAGACAGGAGGTCCAAAAGCTCATGGAAATGTCAAACTCAGAGCCAATAAGCAGCTTGAAATCAAGGCTTTGGATCATGGCCTTTAGCAGATGTTTCATATTCAAATTGAAATAGGAGAAATATAATCCTACACTGTTTGATGGCAAATTCAGCAAGTTGGTTGGCTCACAGCATTGAAGAATGAAGTCACAAATCAAAACAAGTTCAAAAATTTTCTTGGAAAAAAAGACAGAATAGCCCTGCCTTTGCAGGAGGGGTCTTCAGTGTTTAGGCCACAGATCTATTGTCAGGGGTCATTTATACAGCAAAGTCAGAATGTGAGTACAGTGTGGGTCTCAAACTACAATCTACCTGTAAGTGTATAGGTGCTTAACTAATATTATTCAGAAGGGCAGCAAGTCACCCAGAAAAGGTATGCAGAAAGAGCCAAGGCATTTTGTGGGAACAATAGTCCAGTTGTTCTGTTCATTGAGTATGGTAATAGATCCCTACCTGGACTTCCTGGGGAAGGTGGTGGTAACTGTAGTACATTTCAAGCTATTGTTTTTCTCTTTAAGAGGCATGTAGACATGGTCACTGCATCTTACCTTCAGGTCTGGCTTTATTAAGCTGTGCCTCTAGCAGTGATTGTGGCATTTAGTTTTTTACATTGACTCCTTTGAGGTTCCATTTCCTGTCTGACTGTATATCAATTTCTGTCTACCTTGGCCTCCTGTAGTAAAATCACAAGACTATTTGAATGGATAAAGTGCTATTTATATATTTAATAAAATATTATTTAATAGGGCCCTGGGTTTTACCTCAGGAGACAGAAGTACCTGCATGGCAAGTGTCAGGTTGTGAGTTTGATCCCCAGTACCTAAAAAAAAGTGATTTAAACTGCAAGGAAAGCAAATAATTTCATTTGTGAAGATGTAGATGAACAAAATTTCAATTAAATCTGTAAATGGCAAATTAAACAGTGGTAATAGTCATATTTAGAATCTAAGGTTGTTCAGGCTGGGGATTGAGCTCAGTGGTACAAGTACCATCCAGGCAAGCACAAGGTCATAAGTTCAATCCCTGGAATTTCTACAAAATTTCAAAAAATTTCTACAATTCTCAACCATGTAGTGCTATGAGCATAATTATTGAAATTGATAGTTGTTCATTCAATGGCTCAATTTTTCTTTTGTGGTCTACAAAATATCTACAGATAACATGGTAAATACAGTGAATGTTATACTGTCCTCTATACTATGGGTATTTGCTGAGTGTTGTTTTTAGTTTTTATTTTTCCATATACTTGAAAACTGAAAATGTTTGGTGATGCTAGGTAGAGAAACAGTGATAAATATTTTTTCAATTTAATCATATATTTCAATATATCCATTAAGTACATTTTATTTGCTAAAATTATGCTAAGAAAAGTTGATAAATGATTCTTAAATTTATAGGCAGATGAGTTAGTTAGAAATAAAGGCAGTCAGTCACTATATAGGGGAATGGAAATCCTGACCTACTATATTGGGCATGAGTTTAGGTTTTCTAAAATTGAAGAATGAATAATTAAGAACAATGGAGGTAAGAGCAGAATATATTTTTGCGAGAAAGAAATTGAGAGGATTTTGCTCCAGAGGGGATATTTCAGCACTGGGAGGTGGGACCACGGGTCTCTTTCCTGTCTCCTATGCAACTTACCTGTGGCATGAAAAGAGTCCCAATCAGCTACTTGCACATCAGCAATGCCACCTTTAAGCACCACCCCAATGGAAAACTATATGTATGCCCCCAAATGGCATTTTTACTTTGTATTCTCTCTTTTACCACACCAAAAATCCTATCATTTGGTTCCCTGACCACTAAGGCAGATTGAGTGTCTCCTGGGAGTCCCTCCCATTTTGAGTCCCTCTTCCTTAAAACCACCTCTTTCTTCCTCCAGGACAGTTTGCTTGCCACTGCTAATCTGCATACAACCGCAGCCTTACTCACTGAACATGGGTGAGACACCATCTGGGTTTTTTTGTTTCTGTTCCTTAGCAAGCTTGTGACATAAAATCCATCCGGCCATCCCTGAACAGGGTTACTAGTTTCCACACTCCTTGGGCCACAGGGCTGGAGGTAACACTCTGATTTTTGTGTGCTGGGACCCTGCCCTGCTCTCTTTGACTATCTGCAAAGAAGAATGGCTGTTGGGACTTTGCCTGTCACACTTTCAAAATAGATTATGATCTTTTATGTTGTGTGTGACTGAGCACAGTTTCCACGTGCCTTGGAGGGAGCTACAGCTCTTAGTCCCTGAGGTGAAATTGTTCTCTCAGCTCCCTTATAATTCACTCATGGGGACCGCTTTCTGTCTTCCAGAAAACACCTCTGTGGTGCCTGGTTCGTAACCTTGGTGCTTTGGGTCTCTAAAAGGCTACAACAACCAAAAAGCTGATCTTTTATTTATGATTTTGTCAAAATGGTGACAAGTTGGCAAAAACCCTTCATCTTTAGGCCATCTTCACTTTAAAGATGTGGTTTTCTCTCACCCTGTCTCCTGTGATGGCCCAAGTACTCCTGGCTCACTTTGCTCCACCAGGATCTCTCCCTTCCCCTCACTTATGATGCGGCTTCTGTCTTTACAGCTTCTCCCCATATCTCTCATACCAAATCCTGCTGCTTTCTGTATTTACAGCTTCTCCCCATATCTCTCCTAACAAATCCCGCTGCTTTCTCAGCCAAAGCTTTCTATACTCCTGTGGCATCCTCTCCCCCTCCTTCACTCCCAAGGGTCTCCAATACTCCCCCTAGGGTCTCCAGTCCTTCCCCTAGGGTCTCTCATCCTTCCCCTAGCATTTCTCACAAGGCTCTGACTTCTCAATCCCCTGCTCTAGCCATCTGTCCCATCTGAGGGTTCTTTTCCTCCTTCCCCTGCATTGCCATTTTCTCTGCCTGCCCACCATACTCAGTCTCAGGCATTGAAGCCTTCTGGCAGGCCACATGGATGCCAGCAGCCATGTTGATTACACACATGCACCTGATGGGCTCATCTCTACTGCTGCTTTGGGAACAGACTGGACCTAAAAGATTAACTAATATTTGTGTTCCTTCTTTTTAACTTTCTGAGCTACCACAGGTTAATCATCAATTAGGTTCCTTTTCAGTTATTCTTATTTCACGAGATCTCTATTAATTGATCTATAAGAAGGTTCACTATATTATAGTTCAAGTTGGCCAAATATATTTGAGGGCATTCTAATTTTATAAGATGATTGTCAGTTCATATATATCTGTTGTCCATTTGTCCAATTGTCTGCTCTGTTAGCAGCTTTTTCTTTTTATTTGAGCTTGACAACTTTTTCCTCGGCATTTATATTTTCAGATCATGTAATAAAGGTTTATTTGGGTAACAGATTTAAAAGACATGCTTCCACCTAAGTTGCCAGCTGGTCAAAATGATGCTAAAAGTGGTTAAACAAAATCCATTGGGGTGAGGCAATATTAGACAGCACTTCAATTGATAGACAAGAATGTGGCACCTGGTAACTTTTTTAAAAATTTATTTTAATTTTAAAGAGATTAAAATAAAAGAGCACTTAACAAATGTGATTGGAGCACAACAGTTTAAGCAACACAGTATTTTAACACAATACAACCTGACATACCAGTAGCTATCTTAGTATCTCTTTCCTTGAAGTAGTTTGAGTATATCTTCATACACAATAGTATCAAACATAACAAAATATTATAAAATCATTAAAGAGCATGAAATTATTACAGATAATTCAGAACCAAATAACACAAAATGAACAATGGTTACTATATTATCTCATTGTCCATAAAATATTTGTTTATACTACCACACAAAATACAATCCAATTAGATACAACAAGATAGAACCAAGGAAAGAAAAGACTAAAAGCATGTTAGCACTTCAAAACAGGATGATGTTAAATCAGCACTAGCTATTATAATGTCTTGTTTTCTTCAAAATAGCTGTTCAAATAATCATAGATAATACAGCAACCATTGTTCATTTTGTGTTATTTAGTTCTGAATAAAATCAAACAACCCAAGATGAAACCATTCTGAGTAATGAATGGGAATATTATAAGGCTCCAAAGCAATGTAATGGGGAAGCAGGATTACCACAAACTCTTATGTACTCTTATCATTTCTCACACTAGGAACACTATATGATATTTACACATAAACAACCAGGTAACTTTAACCAGGTCAGGTTCACTGATTGGAGGTCCAAATATACCTTATAGCCCTATGGGAGAAAGCTCAAGTAAAGTTCATATTACTAAGACAATTCATTTTGCTGATCTGATGGTATATTCATGCCTTCAAATATAAAATTGTGATTTTTCATGATGACAAATATTTTCTTTCATATCTAGATGTCTTATGCCTTTTTCTTGTGTTCCAGCCTGGTGATTTAGATCAGAACAATACAAGGTCACCAGTCAAATAATAATTTTTAACACAAATTTATGTAATGTAATAGTGAGCAGTCCAAAATGTGTCACACATTTCTTCAGTGCTCAAATGTTAAAACACCCATGGTTAATAGAATATAACAGTTCAATTTATTGTTCTGTATTAAGTTTACTGCTTGTCCTGCATGGTATGGTATTAATCTTCTGGATGTTTAACAGCTACAGTTAAGAAATAATTATAAATTCCCTTTGGATTCCTTGTGCTAGGACCCACCAGATATTTTTTAGAAAAAAAAAAGTTCTATGATGCAGGGGGCAACAGAACAATGAGACCAGCAGTGGGGTTGAGACTGGGGCAGCAGCCAGGTCAGAGCCAGTCCAAGCCTGTCTGTCAGCACTGGCTCAGCCCTTAGGATAGGGATGCATTTGCTTGGTGTTTTGTCTTGAGGCCTGACCCAAAACAGGAGGTATCCATCTCCCTTGCATAGTTGCAAGGTATCTGGGCTTTTGCATTGGCCATTTCTAAGACCTACTCCTGTCTCACTGCCTATATATTTCTATCTAAGTTGACTGCATGTAACAACAGGGCTGGGACTTCAAAGGAGCAAGAGGATAAATTCAGATTGCTTATAGCCTTGGAAGAGACAATCACCTCCTGCTCTGGGCCAAATCTCAAGACAAAAGCCAACAGAAATACAACCAAGTGCTAAGGACCAATAGTTCAAATAGTTCTATATCACCCTGAAGAAGTCAAGATTCATCATCCCAGTCCCCTACATGAAGAGTCCCTGCTGTTAAGCAAGCCCACTTATTATGGGACATGCTCCCCCATTTGTTCCTAATTGAATGAATTTTACCTGAGCAGTTGACCCTATTAGTTGAACACAGCTCTATCCTGCCTTATGCTCATCTTGCAAATTCCCATTCTTCCCCTCTTTTGACCCATCTAACCTCTGTTATTACTCTCTAAATACAGAGTCTTTGGCAACCCACTCAGGACCCCTTCTGTCTCTCAGACAGAAGCTTTCTTTCTCTCAATAAATATAATCTATTCTTATACTCCATCATTCCTGAACTTTATTCTTCTATTTTAGAGAACACAAGGTCATACCAGACATATAGTAGTTCAGGGGTTTCATTCCCCTCTATCGTTAACATGAGCCAAATTAACATAAAAATCTCTATGATCTGTCTGAATGCTTTTTCCTTTTCTTGCAGTTTTAATTGATCAATACAACTCACAGTGGTTGTATTCCTGGCAATGTATAAAGTTGTATACATCAGTCATTATAAGTGTAAAATAATTGGTTTGAGTGTATAATTTAGCAAGAACTATATATTGCCACAAAGTAGGTTACCTCACATAAAAGTGAAGGTTCACCTAAAATTGTTCACAACAATTTCTACATTACTGGCTGCTTCAACAATTTTAAGACACATAAACTGTGTATTATTTTCCTTTTTCTAGAAGGCTTCTAATATGTTATTGAAAGAAGTCTGTATGCCTGTAGGACTCTGTTTATATTTTGATGCTTTTTCTGCATTGAAGTTTATATGAAGATTTATTTTTACCTTAGGATAAAACTCACTGCATTGACACTGATGGGGTGAATCAACAGTCCACTACATTCGTTTCAATTAGATATTCTTGGCATTGATCATATGAATTACTGAGGAGTAAATTAGCTACAAACATAGACAACAATCAGTATTGTTAGCATTTTCTGGTGCAATAGAGAAGCAGAATATTAGAAAAAGTAAAAGTGGCTTTTCTATTTAAGGAATGTGAGGAGGAGCCCCAAAAAATCAAGGGTTTTTTTTTTTTTGACTGACTATGGGGTTAAGGGTATATGTGACTTTTACCTGGATGTGGAGATTGGAACGGACATTTCTCCCACTCCCTGCAGCTCCACATGTGCGGAGTTGATTGGAATTTTCTTCAGGCACCTGGGAAAGGAATGAGGAATTTGTAATCAGGGAAAAAGAGGAAGTGGCCATATGGTTAGCATCCCTGATTGGGCCTTCCACCATGTTCAACTACCACCAGGAGGTCCTGTAACTCATTCTAGGACAAACTCTTTCAAATACATCCCTCAGTTTGAATGACAAAACAAAAATAAAGAAGTTTTGCTATGTGTCTTCCTCCAAGGCTGGTGGTACATCATGCACAAGAAATATTTTGAGTCATATCCTTAATAAATTGTAGATACCATAACCAAAATTACAGATCAGTTCACTTTCAGAAAACAGAAGCAGCACTTAAATGAAGGCATAAAGGCCTTCAGTGAGAGTATCCCTGAATAGGTGAGATAAACATTACAGAACACAAACTACTACTCATTTATCTGAGTTCACTAAAGAGAAAAATTTATAATGGTGTTGCTACAGAGGAAAGAAACTCCTGATCTACTATGTCCGGTGTGAGTTTGTGCTCTCTAAAATTAAAGCATAAATTTTAGGAACAACAGAATTTAAGAATAGAATATATTTATTGGGAGAAAGAAAGCTGTCTGAGAGAGAGAAGGGGTCCTGAGTGCGTTGCCAAAGACTGTCTTCCCTAGGGACTTTTAAAGAGTAAAATCATTTGGTGAGATGAATTTAACATGGGAATACTCAGAACTCACAAGACAGATGAGCATAAGAAGTTTGTGTTGTTAATTTTGATCTCTGGTACTTATAAAAAGGAAAAAGACAAAAAAAATAGAAAGAAATATGGGAGCCAATAAGATTAATAGTTCAGGTAATTTGATTAAATTGGGATCAAATGGGGAAGGGAGTCACATAGAAAGCAGTCATTCTTATGCAGTAGTGACCCTTCACTTATTGGGTTCACAAGGTGACTCATGACTTCACCAGGATGATAGGAATTATTTAGAATATCAGGCTTTAGGATAGGGATACATTTATTTGAATGGTAATTGCTGACTTCCTCAGAGGGCTAGGGAAGTATTTTGAAGCAATCTTTACAATATGAATACATTTGCTTAAACTTTTATCCTGAAGTCTGAACCCTAGCAGGAAGTGTCTGTCTTCCCCATAGTTGCAAGGTATCTGGACTTCTGCATGGGCTCCTTGGAGGACCTAGCCCTGTCTCACTGCCAACATTATTTGACTAACTCAGCTCAGTATTGTTTGGAAAATTGAATACAAATGTCTTGTGCTCTGAATGATGATCTGGGGATGACAGTGTGCAATGTATTTACAATTGTTGTCCCTGAGTGACATGATTTGAAATTTAGTTTTACTTTTTCTTTTTATCCTTGAAATCAAATGGATTTGGAAATAAAAAGTCTGAGGTAAATCTCTTTGGTACAAGCACTCCTCTGTGAATATCAGCACTGAAGGAGACAGCCAGCTCCAGAAGTCTGCACTACAGTCTATCATTTGGAATCCACTCTTGCAGGGAGGGGTTCCTTCCCTGTTTATGCTTGACTCACAAGGAGGCAATAGAGCAAGACTCAATCATTGATGAAGAAGTGGGCTATATGAACTGTCCAACCAGGTGGACCATGGCAGGCAGTCACCAAGGTCTTTCCTGTAGCAGGGCATTATTGACCTGTTGTGAGCACAGTACTGGAGGAGAATGTTTGCTGGATCTCATTTAGTGGTTTCAATGTCATGTAGCCTGATTAGGAAAGAACCTGGGAGATCTTCGAGCCACAGAATACTGAGGTTGTGGATGGGAGCCCAGAAATAGTGTGCAAATGATATAAACCAGTTACAAGTGGTTAGAAGCAGTTCTAGTGTCTCGATCCTCAGGTATTTAGTTAGCTTCAGCTCCTGAGGTCCTCCAGCATTGGCTGTGGGTCATCAATTGTGCACGTTCCTCTTTCTGGTGGCAAGAGTGACTCTATCTTCTCTTTGACAGCAGCAGATTCCAGTATCATCTTTGAAATTCTCTGCTGCCCTGCCACCTCCACAAGCTCAGTGAGGGAAGGAGCTTGGGGATACCCTGACTCTGATGCATTTTGTAGCTGCTACAAAAGTACTGAGGAAGGTCTCTGCCCTCATTGCTGTGAGAAGCAGACCTGGAGGGTCTGATGTTTATAAATGTCTGTGATACAGGGCCTCATAGCCACAACTGCTCTCCTTAAACTTGTGGTTTTTTGTACTTAGAGAGATCTCCTAAATTTGTAGTATGTTCTTGTGTTTCCATCCTCATCACAGGTGTTAGCAAAGGTACTGAGTATTCAAAGATGTGTAGTGATGTGCCTCAGTGGAGGAAGGCTTCCCAAACACCTGGTAAACTCCTGTATATCATACAGGACAATGCAAAAGAATTTTGAAAATAATTATTTAGGTGACTCCTCTGCTCACAGACTGTTTGTGAGAACAGCCATGGATTTTTGAATTCTGAGAAAAATGAAGCAGATATGAAAATGTTATCAAGGGCAGGGTAAAGTATGCTTGCTAAGGACAAATTCCAGAATCACCTGCCTGTTAAACCCTCATTGAAAAATGCCAAAACTTATGCATTTGCATGGACACATGAACATGATATCCTTCTGGATGGAAAGGAATATGGGTGTCATCTCTGAATTAACACCTGATTTAAATGCTTGGCTGATAATACACATTGTTTATATATAGAAATTCTCTGCAGTGGACTTTACTAAGTGGTATAAAATAGAATCCCTAAATAGAAGTTGTGCTGCAAGGATATGCATAGTTAGGCATGAAGGGTTTTCTGTGTAGTGTGGATCAGAGCAGCATGGAAAGGATGTGCAAGTGATTGGCATGATACAGGGAGTCAATAGCAGGATTTACAAGTGAGAGGATATTTACTGAAAGTCAAGTAGTTCTTAGAGTAAGCATGAAGTTAAAGCTGGCTTCTTATTTCTTACTTGAGATGAATAACACCAGCTCTGTCAATAATCAGTATTCTATATACTTGTTAACACATGAATTCTGTGTTCCATAATTGAGATCTAATTTTGATTTTTTTTTGTCTTTTTCCTTTTTATCGGTACCAGGGATCGAACTCATGACTGTCTGCTTGCAAGGGAGTTGCTTATGCCGCTGAGCTAAATCTCCAGTGCTAATTTTTATTTTCTCTAATTATGTGCCAGTGTCATGAAGTAGGAATTTGAATCTTTTTTTTTTTTTTTTGTACCAGGGATCAAACTCATTACTTCATGCTTACCAAGCAGGTTTTTATGCCACTGAGATACATACGCAAACATGAATGTGTTTTCTGTATATTATGGAAAGAATCAACATTCTTCCTCAGAACATGTTGATAGTTCTTGGAATGTTACTATATTGTATGGATATAATTTTTAAAGCAAACCAATGGTGCTTTATGCAGTCAATTTTCAAGTTTCATTTTTTGTGGGGTTTTGCTGTCAGGATCTTTCTCTCTATTTCAGACAGCTCTGTAAGTGAGGCTGGCCTCCAACTCAACACAGTTCTCTTGCATCAGCCTCCCAAGATATATTTCTTATTTCTGAGAGAAAGGTGATCACTTTGTGACATTGAGCTATAATTTGCAATATGTGCCTTGTTTCAATGTTTATACATTGTTTACATACAAAGTTTTCCATTATCATTTGAGTTATTATTTATGTACCATATTTGATGTTATTTATGTTTTGTTGTATGAAACTAAATTCAAATTTCAAAATGCTGCTTAAGTATATTAAGAACAAAGGACTTAGTGACCTAAATGAGATTTGAAGAGATATCATCTGTAGTTTATCAAAGTGATTCATGTGATATTTGTCTACCCCTTTGCTTTGTGGATGCTGGTCCTGCAGGTTCCCACTGTGAGCTCTGCATTAGAGACAGTGAGCAGGGACACTTGCAGTGACTCAGCACAAAAATCAGTGCTCCTATTTGGCTGTGAGTTGCAATCTAGCATCCAAATTGCTTTTTCAAAAATTTGTCTATACATAAAATTACCAAGGCATGGTATTACCCTTTGTAGAATTCAGTCTCCATTCAGCTGTGATGTTTGGTTTTGATTTGTTTAGTTTAGTTTTGTTTTATTGAGACAGGCTTTCACTATGTACATCAGCTGGATTTGAAACCTGTATGGTGCCTACAATTTCTTTGACTTCACAACACCCTTGTCTCTCAGCCTCTTGAGGGCTGGGAGTATAGATATGCACCAACTCTGCTTTTGATTCACATTTTTATGAGAGAATTTAAGATATCCCAGGCCTTGAGTCTCAACCTTCCTTTGAGAAATATATGTATGAATCTTTAGGATCATACTTTTATTACTGGACCACTCAGCAGTATCCCCTAACATCACTTGGAAAGCACATTTGTTTATGCACTGACTATGCTGAGCATCACTGGGGCATTTGTCATTTTAACCAGTTGATTCTTATATTGAATATATTACAATAGTCACTTTTATATTTCTTGTTATTTGATAAAAACTAACAAAAAATATACAATTATTGATTATCTTTTATTTAAATAATTGCACTGGTAAGGACTTACGTATAAAGCCCTAGGCTATGTGTGATTCCTTTAGTCCCAGCATCAGTAGAGGATGAGATCAGATAATCATGGCTTTGAAGCTGACTTTGGGAGGCAATTTTGCTATATGATCTAGCAGAATGTGTGGCAGTTGTCTTTATACCTGCATTTGAAGTTTAAGGAAACAGGTAAGTTTAGGTCAAGAATATAAATGTAGGATGGGATAACTGAAGCAAACTGCAAATCAAGATTCTTTGGCTCAGGAAATGTGCTTTCCATGGTAATTTGTGCAGCAGTCTTAAATATGCCTGTATTAGAGTAAAACATAGTGAAACATGAATGAGCCAAGCATTCTATGTTCTGAATGTAGAGGCATTAACAAAACTTTTTTTACTCAATGCTATTGCTGGTGTTTTTTATAGAAAATTAGATAGGGTAACAAAACAAGCAAAAAGAATTATATAAAATTTTAATACTCATGCACAAATGAAGAAGCCAAAAAACAAAACAAAACAAAAAACCCCAATCAAATTTAAAAAGGATGAAGAAATAATCTATAGGATAGGAGAAGATTGCATGTTACTCCCTGACAGCTAACATGTAAATCCCATAGAAATGTGAAATGAATACACACTTTTCAGAACAGATACAAATTGTCAAGAAATACCTGAAGAACTATTGAGCATTTATGCACAATAGAGAAATGCAAATCAGTACACCATCTCATTGCAGAGACAAATCACCACAAGTTCAAAAGAACACTCATGAGACAGCAGGAGAAAAGAATCTGATTAACTTTGTTGGTGGAAATGTAAGCAAGTACTTCAACCACTACTGAAGTCAGTGTTCAAAGTATTCAAATGATTAAACATAGAGAGTCCACTAAGTGCAATGCTTCCTTTAATGGGTCTCATACTCAAAGATCTAAGGACCCACTGCAGTGATTCATGCATATTCCTGTTACTGCAGCAATAGTCACTTTTCTGTGGAGAGCAGCAGCAAGCACTGCTCCATCACCACCAAATGCCAATGATGAACAACAAATATTCATCAGTGTACTCTGTTTAGTAAATGATATGATATTTTATTATGAAATGGGCTCTAAGTTAGGTTTTCATAGTGCAATAAGCATGATATAAGCATGAGTTATGCTAATGTAACAAGGCGCTTACTATTACACTATGTTTACTAGATTTGAACTGTTTTTCTTTTGGAGGTAACATCTTGCTATGAAGTTCAGGTTGGCTTTGAGATCACTTTATAACCCAGAGTGGTCTCAAACAATTCTCCTGCCCCAGCCTCTCAAGTACTTGGCTTACACACACATGCCATCAGGCCCAGTTTAGATTTGGAATGTTAAATGCATTTTCAGTGTTTTTTTTTTAATTTCAACTGTTTTGGTTGTTACATTATTTCCACATTTTACCTCCAGCATCTATAACCACTGCAACCTTATTGAGGTGGCGATTTCCACATTTTACCTCCAGCATCTATAACCAGCCTCATGGCATGCTCTCCTGGGTTCAGTGCTGTCAGTGTACTGCAGTGAGACTTATGTGTAAAAATGTATATAACTCTTTGTTCTTATACTTTCCTTCAAAAAGATTTTAAAATTGCCTTATACAATCAATAACCTTGTCTACAGTTTGATGCAAATGCCCACAGTTAAACAGAGTGTAGCACACACACATGGGAAAGAGACCACATAGTTCCCATGAGAGGTTTGTCAAGGCACATGAGAAGACAACTCTCTGGAGGTATGTGTTTCTGATTATTACATTTGAGTGATTCTCAGGTTTTCTCACTGTTGTTTATGTGCAGTAGGCCAGATGACTACTTTAAGACATGGAGTTATACAATGTCCTTTTTTTTTGTACAGAGGATCAAACTCATGACTTTGAGCTTGCTAAACAGATGCTTATGCCACTGAGATCAATCCTCAGCACCCATAAAGTCTGTTTTGGAATTTAAGTATCTAAAGAAATGATTTGGTGGTGTGGCCCACTTAGTAATGTCAACTTGTGAACTGTGGCACCATGGTTTTGGGCATTGAGCATCCATTGAAGGATTGTTGCAAACACCATCAAAGGAGAAATGGAGGGGAATGTGCTGGGCTGTTGATTCTCATGGAAACCTGGTATCACAATTTTCCAGATATGAACGCAGACATCATCATCATCAGAGGAGAAGGACCTCAGGACATCATTAATACTGTGCCTGGCTACTGTTTTCTTTTGCAGATCTCTGGCCCTCAACTTGAGCTTTTTGTCTTGGCTCCAGTATGATCACTCAGCCTGATGGCACACATGCTGCACCCAAGTGCACAGACTTTGTAGCTTCCAACACTGAACTTTGACTCTTCCTAGTACACAACCTTGATAGAGACTTGCATGAGACACTGACAGTGCCTCTAGGTCTCCAGGTAAACTTGTGGTGGTCTTTGCCATGGGCTCTAGGTGTTCAGCAGAACATAAGTATATTGTCATAGGATTCAGATTCTCAGTTGGATTTTTTAGGTGTCTAGTATGTGGACAGGTCTACACCTCTCTAAATCTGAATTTTTGGGAGTAAACATTTTAATATAATCTTATCAACTATAAGTTGCATATTAAATCTCTTTCCTTGCAAAACCTGGCTACAACATATGGGAAAGGGTAAGAGGCGACATTTTTCAGACATGACGAAGTTCTTTACTTAGCTAATGTCCCATGCCACATTTCTCATGTGGAGAAGCCCAGCTATATCAATAGCTTGGTTTTGAAAACTGTTGTAGATTCTCTAAGGATATTAAGCCATTACATTCTGTGTTGCATGATCAAGAAGCACATGGGTTAGGAATGTACATGGTGCTTTCTGTCACCTGAACCTAGCCTTTGTAGCCTATACTGTCTGGCCTCAGTGTACCTGAATTGCCAAAAAATGGATGCACTCACAGATGCAGTCATTTTATGTTTACAATTAATTTGCAAGTCTATTGACATGTTATATCCTGCTATTGCATCTTTAACTTTCATGACAAAGAACATCTAAAGAAATTTATGAACACCAAGCCAATCCTGCAAAGAATACTGAAAGACAGTTTAGATACCCATAGAATAAAACTACTAAGCAAGTCAAACAATTAACCAGTATGGAAAGATAACATGTCAACAGTAAACCAATACATAACAGTTATAAACATTAATGTGAGTGGCCTCAATTCACCAATTAAAAGAAACAGACTGGTACAATGGATGAAGAAACAATGACCAATCACATGCTGTCTATAAGAAACCCATCTAACCCAAAATGAAACTCACATACAGAAAATCAAAGGATGGAAAACAATGCATCATGCAACAGAAAGTGAAAAAAAAACAAGGGTAGCTATTTTGTTTGCAGACAATGTGAACTTCAAACCAGGAATGATTCTAAGACATAAAGAAGTCACTACATACTGGTTAAGGGGAAAATTCAAGAGGAAGAGATAACTATTTAAATATATATGCACGAAATTCCAGAACACAAAGTTATCCAAAGCAAGTATATATAGAAATGAAAAATCAAATAAGCAATAACACAATTCTAACAGGAGAACTTAACACACTATGGACACCAAGAGACACATCAACCAAACATAAGTCAGCAAAGAAATAACAGAACTGAATCACACCTGTAAACTAATGGACTTGATGGACATATACAGAGTGTTCGTCCTAACATCAGAATACATATTGTTCTCAGCATTACATGGGATACTCTCTAACATAGATCAAATACTAGGCCACAGAACATTTTTAAATAAAAGCAAAAAGTTGAAATTATCTCATGCATATTATAAGGTCATAGTGGCATAAATCTAGTAACTAATGATAGAAGAAACTGCAAAAATCACACAAACACATGGAAATTGAATAACACACTCGAGCAATCCATGGGTCACAGAGGAAATCAAAGAACAAATTAAACAATACCTAAAAGCAAACAAAAATACAGATACAACTTACTGGAATGTGTGGGATGCAATAAAGCAGTCCTCAGAGGAAAATTTATTGCACTGACTTCCCACAACCTAGTGAATACAAATAAACAACCTGATGGTACACCTCAAATATCTAGAAAGACAAGAGCAAGTGAAGCCCAAAGTCGAAAGAAGGGAGGAAATTATAAAAATCAGAGCAGAAATTAATGCTATAGAGCCTAAGACCACAATCCAAAGAATCAATGAATGAAACAGTTGGTTCTGTGAAAGAATAAATAAATTTGATAAGCACCTCACCTACCCTATTTTAAAAAGGGAAGAAAAAGCTCAAATTCATGAAAGAAGGAATGCAAATGAGAAAATCATGAAGGACTCTTGGGAAATACAGAAGATCATCAACACCTATTTTAAAATTGTCTACTCTAATTGGTTTAATAACACAGAAGCAATGGACAGATTCCTAGAAACATATAAAGTACCAAAGCTTTGTCAAGAAGATGTAAAACTACTGAATAACTCAATCTCTATTAATGAAATTGAAAATATAATAATTCTCCTTATGTACAAAGAAGAGCCCAGGCCCAGATTCATTCACCGTGGAATACTACAAGAAATGCAAAGAAATTTAATGCTAGCACCCTTCAAACACTTCAATTAAATCAAAAGGAAAGCAATTCTTCCTTAGTCATTCCTGGAAGCAAATATTATTCTAGTTGCAAAACCTAAGAAAGACCCAACTAAAAAACAGAACTACAGGCCAATCTCCCTAATGAACACAGATGCAAAAATCCTCAAAAAAATATTGGCAAACAGGATGCAGCAAATCACCAAGATGATACACCACAACCAAGTGCAATTCATCCCAGGCATGCAGGGATGTTTCACCATATGTAAATCAATCAATGTAATCTACCATATCAATAAAACCAAAGGTAAGAATCACATGGGCATTTCTGTTGATGCAGAAGAAGCTTTTCATAAGGTGCAACTTCCATTCATGAAAAGAACCTTACAGAAAATTGGAATAGATGATCTTTACCTCAATATGATAAAGGTCATGTATGGCAAACCAACAGCCAGCATCATATTAAATGGTCAAAAGCTCAAGACCTTTACCTTAAAATATGGCACAGGACAAAGATGCCCCTCATTACTGATCCTATTCAAAATTGTACTGGAAATACTAGCCAGAGCAATGAGATAATAGACAGAAATTAAAGGGGTAAAGACAAGAAAAGAGGAAGTTAAATTACTATTATGTGCAGATAACATGATACTCTACCTAGAAGACCCTCAAAATTCCATTGGAAGTCTCCTAGATACAATAAATTGAGCAAAGTAGCTGGATACAAAGTCAATACTCAAAAATCAATAGCATTCCTATACACTAACAACAAAATTATTGAGAGAGAAATAGGAGAAGCCATACCCTTCACACTACCAACCCCAAAAATGAAATACTTTGGAATTAATCTCATGAAAGATTAAAAAAAATCTACATAAGGAAAATTAATATTCTGAAAAATACACCAAAGAGAATCTCAGAAAATGGAAAGACATCACTTGTTCATGCATAGTAAGACTATGTATTGTGAAAATGGCCTTTCGCTCAAAACTGTTATACAGATTCACTGTAATCCCAATGAACATAGCATCAACATACCTCATAGAGAGAAATCTAGAGAAATCACTCATAAAATTATTCTGGAACCAGAAGAGACCTAGAATAGCAAAGACAATTCTAAGCAGCAAAGGAAAGGCAGGAGGCATCACAAGCTCTGAGTCTAACTTATACTGCTAAGCAATTATAATAAAATCAACATGGTATTGGAATAAAAACATATCTGAAGATCAATGGAATAAATTAAAAGATACGACCACAACTACAAACAAACTCAAGCATCTTATTTTTGATAAAGGGGCCAAACATGTTCACTGGAAGAACTACAGTCTCTTTAATGAATTGTGCTTGAAAAACTGCCTCACCATAGGCCAAAAACTAAAAATAGACCCATTCCTATCACCATGTATTAAACTAAAATGTATGTGGATCAAAGATATGAATATTATAACAGAAACACTAAATCTGTTGGAAGATAAACAGGGTACAATTGTTGAAGACATAGGAGTAGGTAGAGAATTCATGAACAGGAGTCAAACCACATGGGAAATATTTCCCAGAATCAACAACTGGGATCACATCTTATTAAAAAGTTTGTGCATGTCAAAAGAAATCTCCAGCACAGTGAAAAAAACAAACCACAAACTGGGAAAAAATCTTAGTGAACCATCCCTCAGACAAAGGGTTTCTGTCTAAAACATATAAAGAATTTTAAAAAATCAGACTCCCAAAATTCAAATAGCTAATCCAAAAATAGCATTTGAGATGAATACACAATTCTCAGATGAAGAAATACAAATGGCAAATAAATACATGAAAAAATGTTCATCATGATTACTCTTTAGAGAAATGCAAATTAAAGCCACACTGAGATTCCATCTCACTCCAGAAAGAGTGGCCAGGATCAAGAAAACTACCAACAACAAATGCTGGAGAGGCTGTGGAGAAAATGGAACTCTCCTGCACTGTTCGTTGGAGTTTAGACTGGTGAAACCATTACGGGATCAGTATGGAGATTTCTCAAAAAACTGGGATAAGAAGTCCTACTTGATCCAGCTATTCCACTTCTAGGCATATTCACAGAAGAACTGAAAGCATCATACCTCAGTGATATAAGTACACCCATTTTTATAGCAGCACAAATTTTATAGCAGCCAGATCTTGGAAACAGCCTATCAGTCTGTATACTGAGGAATGGATAAAAATCTGTGGTATTTTAATTCAATGGAGTACTACTTACTACTCAGCTATAAAGAATGATCACATTGAGATATTTATAAATAAATGGATGCAACTTGAGACCTTACTCATATGTGAAATAAATCAAACTCACACATATAAATACTGTATACTCTCCCTATTGTAAGAACTGGTAAGAGTACATAAGAGTTTGTGGTAACCATGAATCCCCATTACATTGCTTGGAGACTTACAATGTTCCCATTCATTAGTTGTAATAATTTTATCCTGGGTTGTTTGATCTTATTATTTGTGATGGTATGAACAGCTATGTTTAAGAAAACAAGACATTATCATAGCCACTGCTAATTTAATGTCATCTTGCTTTGAAGTGCTGTCATGCTTCTGTTCTTCTGTTTCCAATCGGTTGCATCATGTTTTATCTAATTGGATTTTATTATGTGTGACACTATAAACAAATCTTTTATGAATAATGAGATAATATGATGACAATTTTCCATTTGGTGTTGTTTGGTTTTGAATTTCCTGTAATAATTTCATTCTCTTTAATGGTTTTATACTATTTTGTTATGTTTGATACTATTGTATATGAAGGTATACTCAACTATTTCAAGGAAAGAGGAATTATGGTAGCTACTGATATATGGGGTTGTCTTGTGAAATATTGTGTTGCTTAAATTGTTCTGTTCAGAAAAAATGTAATTTTCAAGTCTCCCATATCTTTTACTGATTTTGCTGATGTGAAAAAATGCAGGATGCACAATCTGAGTTCCCAATAATTAATTATTACAGATCTATAGACCTATCTGAACTCTTGGAAATTTAACTATAGAATCCCCCTGTTCCATCTAGAATTGGCCTTGAACCTAAGTGGTTCTGCAACATGTTACTAGAGTTTTACAAGCACAGAGCTTCTCTTCTCCTTTTTAGTTTACATTTAAACAGTGTGTAACAATGCCATGTCTCTATGGACAGGAGATCCTCATGTCTTTGCTTCAAAGGACTGCTTCTGCAATCAATGCTATTTTTACATTGTCTGGGTAAGCTATTTGCGTTATTCAAGCAACTCTATGTAAAATGCAATTTTACTCTTCATTTGCACTAGTGAGTTTCACACTGCTTTTTCTCATTTTCTTACAGCATCTTGCACTTTTAATTTTTCCTTACTATCATCACTGTGACTTTCATACTCACTTGGTCTAAAAATATTACGCACGCTGAGAAATAGTATTGATCAAAAAAAGTGTTACTCTGTCCTCAGCATCTGATGGCTCAGACTGACAAATTCTCTTCTGTGGAGCATGGTGACTAAGCATAAATGTGCTGAGATAGGGCAAATGTCTATCAGCATTCAGTAAAACTGAAAGGCCACATCTGTGAGTGAGAGAAAGTGGCAGTGATGAATGAGACTGGAGTGATGTTCACTGGTGATTGATGCAATTATATGGAAAAATGTTGGAACCATTGAAGCTGAATACACATGCAAGACTGTGGTGTGGCCTGGGCATGACTGAACTGAGAATGAGGAGACATTACAGGGGAAAAGATAGGGCAGGATAGTTTACATAAATTAGCATCATTTGTTCCTCTGAGGGATCCTTGAATCCCTTTCAAGATCCTGCTCAGGTTTCCTCCATTGTCCACTAAACTCCTTTCTGGTTCTGATTAAATACTTGCTACCCAGCATCATTCAGCCAGGTGCCTAGCAGACTTATGAGCTCTGCCAAGAATTTTACTTCTCCTGCAGCCCTAAAGATTGTGTCACTTGTTTCATTGTTTTGGGCCTTTCCCATGAACCTGTTTGAGGGGTTGTGGATCCAGGAATGGACCCCAAAATCTTGGTGCCTGAATGTGACTCTACAATGGAGATGTCTGATGTAGAGTGTAACTTACTTTTGCTGAATTCCTGGAGTGGAATACAGCCCCCAGAGCATGTCTATTTCACTTTCTTTGGAAAATCCTTTCATTTTCTTTGAAAAAAATCCCTTCACCCATTAAATCATGGAGAATTCTGTGTCTAAAGTGCAACAGAAACATAATGAAGAACTTCACTTCCTTAGGAAGGCAGGCCATGTGACTTTCAAGGATAGTTTGGTGCACCTCTTGTGGGAAATTCATGATCATTCTGCTTGTTATTCTGAGGTTGGTGTGGTCACTGTGGCAGATTGGGAGAAACATATATAAACTGCTGCATTGAGGAACCTTGAGCTCTGTTCTCTGTCTTGCACACTTGGTATCTTTGCTGGGATGTGGTGACATTTGGCAGGCAGGCACATGGAACAACACACGGTTCACTTCCCAGTTTTCCTGGATGCCTCACTGGTGCTGCTTCCCACCTCCTCTTGCTGCTGCCTCCAAAATATGCAAACCCTGTAAAACACCTGGGCAACTCTTCACCTGT
The DNA here is from genome assembly GCF_034190915.1 of Cavia porcellus. NCBI lineage: Eukaryota > Metazoa > Chordata > Mammalia > Rodentia > Caviidae > Cavia > Cavia porcellus. The sequence continues at coordinate 2,029,476 of NW_026947517.1, forward strand.
TTGACCTCCCAAGCAAAAGATGGCCCAAGAAGGTAAATAATATGGCAAATTAATTGCTTGACCTGTTTTGTATAAATAGGAAAACAGTCCCACTTTGAAAGTTTGTAGTACTCTTGGGAGAACTGCTGAGCTCCCGAGGGGTGGGCAGGCCCACACTATCACCCGAGCCCAGCCTGTTTTGCTGCCGCGCCTGGCCATCGGTGTGCAGAGGAGGAGCTGGGCAGATCTGGGGTGCCTGCGTCGGCCTCTCTGTGTGTCTGGGGGACTGTGGATGTCTCCCCCCAGACTGTTTGGATCCCTCCAGGCTTCCAGGTGCAGTGAAGGGGAGAGGTGGGTTTGAGGCCTCTACATCCGCCTGCCTATCCCGGTTGCACTTGGAGAACTGCTGAGCTCCAGACAGGTGGGTGGGCCCACACTATCCCCAGAGCCCAGCCTGTTTTGTTGCCACACCTAGCCATCAGCGTGTGGAGGAGGAGCTGGGCGGATCTGGGGTGTCTGCATCAGCCTCTCCATGTGTCTGGAGGACTGTGGATATCTCTGCAAGCAGGGAGGGATCACAGGTTCCTGAGGCCCCATGGCTGTGGTGAGTACCCTGGCCCGCCTGCGATTGAAGAGCTGTGGAGCTACCAAGGGTCAGGTGGGTGCACAGTGTCCCTGAGGTCCAGCTTGTCTGGAACTGCGGAGTTCTGAGCAGGCAGAGGAGGGCCACTGGTTCTGCAGGCCCAATGGCTTGGGGTAGCGTGGTGCCAGATTCTCAGTAGCTACAAACATAGAAGGGGATTTTCAACAGATCCTGAGGAAGCTTTCAAATAACACTTGAAACACAGAAATATAAGAAAATGACAAAACGAAAGACCAAATTACAACCTCAAACCTCCAGCCCATCTCAAGAAACCCTAGGAGCAATGTATATAGAAGAAAATATATCCCATCCACCTCATATATCGGACACAATAGCTACTGAAATTGACAAGCAACTCCAGGAAGCTTTAAAGAAATTCAAACTCGAAATAATCTCCCAGATAAAAGAAGAAATGATAAAAGAAATGAAAGAGATTCTAAATATATCTAAAGAAAACACAGATAAAAAATTGGAGGAACTAAACAAAAAGATAGAATGCCTAGACGAGCAATATAAGAAACAAACAGAATACATAATGCAGATGCACAGAGATATACAGGAAATAAAAAACTCCACTGAAAGTTGTAAAAACCGCCTTAATGAAAGTGAAGATAGAATTTCAGACCTTGAAGACAGGATTGCAGCTAGTGAACAGTAAAGGAAAGATCTTTTGAAAATAACAAGGAATCAGGAAACAACAATTCAACAACCGCAGGACGATGCAAAGAAGAATAATATAAGAATGATAGGGATTAATGAAAGAGAGGGAGACAACATGAAGGATGTCAGGAGGATATTTAGAGAAGTAATAGCTGAAAATTTCCCAAGCATGAGATCAGAAACTGACATCAGGATCAGTGAAGCATATAGAACTCCAAATAGTCATAACCAAAATAAAACTACACCCAGACATATAATAATCACCATCCCAGAAATCCAACACAAGAATAGATTATTAAAAGCTGTCAAAGAGAAAAGACAGATCACTTATAAAGGAAAACCTATCAGAATCACAGCAGACTTCTCAGCACAAACAATAAAGTCAAGAAAAGCATGGAGTGAAGTATTCCAGATCTTAAAGCAAAATGATTTCCAACCTAGACTGATATATCCTGCAAAACTATCATTCAAAATAGATGGCGAAATACGATACTTCCATGACAAAGAACAGCTGAAGAACTTCATGAACACCAAACCAACCCTGCAAAAAATATTGAAAGACAGTTTAAATACACAAAGGAAAAAACCACTAAGCAAAGCAAACAATTAAATAGAACAGAAAGATAAAGATGCAACAGCAGAGAGATAACATTCCTACAATTAACCAGCATTTAACAGTAATAACCATTAATGTAAAAGGTCTCAAGGCACCAATCAAAAGAAACAGACTAGCAGAATGGATCAAGAAACCAACCATATGCTGTTTACAGGAAACCCATCTAACCCAGAAGGATACTCACAGACTGAAAGTCAAAGGATGGAAAACAATTCTTCATGCAGCAGGAATCCAAAAAAAGGCAGGAGTAGCCATTCTGTTTGCAGACAATGTGAACTTTAAACCAACAATGACCATAAAGGACAAAGAAGGTCACTACATACTCGTAAGGGGAAAATTCCAAGAGGAAGAGATAACTATCTTAAATATATACGCACCAAACTCCAGAGCACCCAGTTATATAAAACAATTATTAACAGAAATGAAAACTCAAATTATCAGTAACACAATTGTAACAGGAGTCCTTAATACGCCATTGACACCAAGGGACAGATCAACCAGACAGAAAATGAGCAAAGAAATAACAGAACTGAATCACACCTGTGCACAAATGGGTTTGATAGACATATACAGAATGTTCCAACCAACAACATCAGAATACACATTCTTCTCAGCAGTACATGGAACATTTTCTAAAATAGACCATATATTAGCTCACAGAACATATTTAAACAAATGCAAAAGAGTTGCAATCATCCCTTGCATGTTATCAGATCATAGCGCTCTGAAATTAGAAATTAATGATAAAAGATACTGCAAAAATCCAGCAAACACATTGAAACTGAATAACACACTCTTGAGTAATCAGTGGGTCACAGAAGAAATTAAACAATACCTAAAAGAAAATGAAAATGCAGATAAAACTTACCAGAATCTGTGGGATGCAATGAAAGCCGTCCTGAGAAGAAAATTTATTGCACTGAGTTCCCACATCAGGAAAACAGAACGAATACAAATAAATAACTTGATGCTACACCTCAAACAGCTAGAAAAAGAAGAGCAAGTCAAGCCCAAAGCCAAAAGAAGAGAGGAAATTATAAAAAACAGAGCAGAAATCAATGCAATAGAGACTAAGAAAACAATCCAAAGAATCAACGAATCAAAGAGTTGGTTCTTTGAAAGATTAAATAAAATTGACATGCCCCTAGCCAACCTTATTAAAAAAAGGGAAGAAAAAGCTCAAATTCATGCAATATGAAATGAAAAAGGAGAAAGCACGACAGACCCAAAAGAAATACAGAAGATCATCAACACCTATTTTGAAAATCTCTACTCTCAAAAGTTTGATAACACAGAAGAAATAGACAGAGTCTTAGAAGCATATGAAGTACCAAAGCTAGATCAAGAGGATGTAAAACTGTTGAATAACCCAATTTCTGTTAATGAAATTGAAAATGTAATTAAGTCCTTACCCAACAAGAAGAGCCCAGGCCCAGATAGATTCACTGCAGAATTCTACAAGAAATACAAAGAAGATCTAATGCCGACACTCCTCAAACTATTCAATGAAATTGAAAGGGAAGCAATCCTTCCTAAGTCATTCCTGGAAGCAAATATTACTCTAGTACCAAAACCTGAGAAAGACCCAAATAAAAAAGAGAACTATAGACCGATCTCCCTAATGAACACAGATGCAAAAATCCTCAATAAAATATTGGTAAATAGGATCCAGCAAATCATCAAGAAGATTATACACCATGACCAAGTGGGATTCATCCCAGGAATGCAAGGATGGTTCAACATACGCAAATCAATAAATGTAATCCACCATATCAATAAAGCCAAAAATAAGAATCACATAATCATTTCTATAGATGCAGAAAAAGCCTTTGATAAGGTCCAACATTTATTCATGATAAGAACTTTACAGAAAATTGGAATAAATGGTCTTTACCTCAATATAATAAGGGAATTTATGACAAACCAACAGCCAGCATCATACTAAATGGCCAAAAATTGAAAGCCTTTACTTTAAAATTGGGCACAAGACGAGGATGTCCTTTATCACCACTCCTACTTAATATAGTACTGGAAGTACTAGCCAGAGCAATTAGGCAAGAAAGAGAAATAAAAGGGGTAAAGATAGGAAAAGAAGAAGTTAAATTATCATTGTTTGCAGATGACATGATACTCTACATAGAAGATCCGCTAAACTCCATTGAAAGACTCTTAGATACAATAAATAAATTCAGTAATGTGGCTGGATACAAAATCAATACTCAGAAATCAATAGCATTCCTATACACGAACAACAAAATCACAGAGAGGGAAATAAGAGAAACTGGACTATTCACATTAGCAAGCAAAAAAATGAAATATTTAGGAATTACTCTTACGAAAGAAGTGAAAGACTTATACAGTGAAAATTATAATACACTGAAAAAGGAAATTGAAGATGATCTCAGAAAATGGAAAGACATCCCTTGCTCATGGATAGGAAGAACAAACATTGTGAAGATGGCCATTCTCCCAAAACTGTTATACAGATTCAATGCAATGCCAATAGAAATACCATCAACATACCTTATAGATATAGAGAAATCACTCCTAAATTTCATCTGGAACCAGAAGAGACCTAGAATCGCAAAGGCAATTCTAAGCAGCAAAGACAAAGCAAGAGGCATCACAATCCCTGACTTGAAGTTATACTACAAAGCAACAGTAGTAAAATCAACAGGTATTGGAATCAAAACTAAACCGAAGATCAATGGAATAGATTAGAAGATACAATCACAACTACAAACACACTCAACCACCTTATCTTTGATAAAGGAGCCAAGCAGGTTCACTGGAAGAACGACAGTCTCTTTAATAAATGGTGCTGGAAAAACTGGCTCTCCATTTGCTGAAAACTAAAGCTAGACCCATGTCTATCACCATGTACTAAATTAAAATCTAAATGGGGGCTGGGGATTTAGCTCAGCGGCATAAGCGCCTGCCTTGCAAGCAGGCAGTCGTGAGTTCGATCCCCGGTACCAATAAAAACGAAAAAGACAAAAAAAAAAAAAATCTAAATGGGTCGAAGATCTGAATATTAAAACAGAAACACTAAATCTATTGGAAGACAAATTAGGTAGAAACCTTGGAGACATAGGAGTAGGTAAAGAATTCATGAACAGGACTCAAACCGCACAGGAAATACTTCCCAGAATCAATAACTGGGACCACTTCTTATTAAAAAGTGTCTGCATGTCAAAAGAAATCTCCAGCAGAGTGAAAAGAAAACCCACAAACTGGGAAAAGATTTTAGTGAACTCTCTCTCAGACAAGGGACTCTTGTCTAAAACATATAAAGAATTAAAAAAACAGACCTCCAAAATTCAAAGATCCAATCCAAAAATGGGCATCTGAGATGAATACGCACTTCTCAGATGAAGAAATGCAAATGGCAAATAAATACATGAAAAAATGCTCATCATCATTAGTCATTAGAGAAATGCAAATTAAAACCACACTGAGATACCATCTCACTCCTGAAAGAATGGCCAGGATCAAGAAAACCAACAACAAATGCTGGAGAGGCTGTGGGGAAAAAGGAACTCTCCTGCACTGTTGGTGGGAGTGTAGACTGGTACAGCCTTTGTGGAGATCTGTCTGGAGATTTCTCAAAAAGTTGGGATTGGAAATCCCATTTATTCCAGCTATCCCACTTGTAAGCATATTCCCAGAAGAACTGAAAGCATCATACCACAGTGATATATGTGCACCTATGTTTATAGCAGCACAATTTGTAATCACTAGATCTTGGAAACAACCCAAGTGTCCATCAACTGAAGAATGGATAAAAAAGTGGTGTTATTTCTATACAATGGAGTATTATTCAGCTATAAAGAAGGATCACATTGAGATATTTATCAATAAATGGGCGCAGCTTGAGACCATACTCATAAGTGAAATAAATCAGTCTCGCATGTGTGAATACTGAATAGTTTCCCTAATGTAAGTAATGATTCAAATATATAAAAATATGTGGTAATCATGATTCCCCATTATGTGGCCTTGAAGGCTTATAAAGTTTTCACTCATTAATTAGAAAGGCTTTATTCTGGGCTTCTTGATATGGAAATATTTGAAGCTAGAGTATATGAAGTTTTATCCAAATATTTCAAGGAAAAAGACAGACACTATGGTAACTACTGTTAAGTCGGGTTATTTGGTGGTGAAGTACTAGGTTGCTGAAACAGTCATGCTTTGACCTCTATTGTTATATTGTTATGTCCTGTTTTATCTCAATCTCCCCCTTATTCTTTAAAAAAATTATTTAGTTTTTTCTTATGTTTGTTTTAATTAAGGGGAAAAATTTAAAAAATTAGGATATATAATAGTAACTCTTTTTGATTTCCTATTAACTTGTTTTGAAGTCCTGTAATACTCCCACGATCTTGTTTTGACTGATTAGACTCTGTTCAATTCTATATGATAGTATCAAATTTGAGGGTATAGGCAACTATTTTGAAGGCAATAAGATTCACTAAGATGCCCATTCTGATTTGACTATTGTCTCCTTTGGAAGTCCTGTAATGTTTACAATGCCTAAGTTTTATAGGTCTTGTTCTCTACTGTTTTGTCCAACTTTATAATATCTAATGAGATAGACAATTCTTTTTAAGGAAACAAGAGACAACATTGATAACTATTGTTGATAACCTTGTACTCTGTTCTACACCATGTGCTATGTCTATCCTTGGTTTTGACTGACAGCTTTGTTTTGCCATATTTGACTGTATTCTCTCCCCCCTAAAAAAGTAATAAGAACTAAAGTTTAATAAAATCCAAAATGTGTAAATTTTGTTGTAAAAAGAGAGGGAGGGAAAAAAAAAGAGCTCTAACGGATATAACAGCAATTGTGTTTAGGGGTGTTAAATAGCTGACTATATTAATGTTTTTGGATCATTGAACACAGCTGTTTGCAGTCTCCCTGTTTGAATGTCCACTTTGTATTCTTTGATACTGTGATTTGAGCAACTATTTTCAAGATGATAATATGTAATCTATTAACAGGTGATTTCTTACTGTTATGTTTTTTTTTTTTTTTTTTTTTTTTTTGTAGTTCTGTATTACGTGTACCCTTACACGGCTTTGTTTTGTTTTGTGTTTTTCTCTTTTTCCTCTTAAAAAATTTAAAAAAAAAGAAAGTTTGTAGTACTCTATTTAAAGAGTTAAAAGGAGCAGGGGGTAATCTCAGCGGCCTACCTAGCTGCCTGAAACACTCAAGTTTGTGAGTTCAATCCCACGTTCCAAAAAAACAAAAACAAGAAAGATCAAGAGTTTAAAATGGCTGTCAAGGAATATGGATTTAAAAGTACTTTTGTAAATGGCATTACTGAGGGTATTCTTCATGATTGTGAAATGATCCTTTTGGACTGGAAAGTCTCAGTGCATACTATTATCATTCCAGCCCAACATCAGGTGTGGCTTAAGAACTTTCTGGTGCTGAGGACATGCAAGCTATTATTAATTTTGATTGCTATATTCCTATAGGAGCTGCTGAATTATGAGGGGAGAGAGATTTTTCAGACATTTGTCACCAAGTTCATTGCCACCCTCTGGCTATTATCCTCAAATTGCTTTAAAAGCTTGAAAAAGAATCTCTGAAGCAGTAGACACCCAAGGTTTTTTAGTACTATTAAACAGGAGGACACTGAACCTTCTCTATATGCAGTTCAGGCTGACCTTGAGTTTAATTTGTAGTCTATCCTCATTTGATAACACTAAAGAAAGCCCCACCTTTTTTCACTAATCTGCTTGTTCCTTGCACAAACTGTTTCACATTCCACCTTGTGCAGCTAGAGCTTTTATTTCCACTGGTTTCCATTGTTCTGCCATGCCTCACCCTTTTCCCTGTGATGCTGTCAACTCTCGTGGCCTCTGCTCCAATGACTCATGGTAACATGCTACACACAGTGTTCCTCCTTAAAACTTTTTCATTTCTTCAAGTTTTTGTTGATATATTTTCTGTTTTTATTTGTGCTTCAGCACTGCATGATGAATCTGCCCTGCATGTAATTCAACATCTCCTGGCTGCATTAGCTGTCAAGGGTGTATCTTCCTTTTTTAAACTGACAATGGTCCAGCCTACACTTCACAGCCTTTTACTTCTTGTTATTCCACATGGCAAATTTGTTATATAACTTGTATCCCCTGTAATCCCAGTGGCCACACTATCATTGAACAATATCATTATTCACTCAAATCTCTTCTCTTGAAACAATTAAAGGAGAAAAATGCTCTTCCTGCACAAGTTTTACTATTCTGTTCATGGTGCTATTTGCTTTCAGTTACTTGTCTTTCCCTACAAGGCTTTCTTCTTCTCTGATTCAAAGGCATTTTCACGAGGGTATCCCTCTAACAAAGCATTTTATATTATATAAAACACCCCAAGAGCCACATAGGCAGGGTCAGGTGCCCCTACTGAACTGGGTTAAATGGGATGCTTCTATGTTATTGCCTTCTGTGGATTTCTGCTTGTTGTGTTTGCCCTGCATGGAATGAGTTGGTACCACAGGCTACTCAACATAATTCCAACATTTCATCTCTCTCTGAATCAAGCCTTGGATCCTTTTGTACCAGATCTTTGCTAGTTGCTGTATAACAAATCCAACTGGTTGATTTGTACTTGGAAATTCTAAATTCGTAAGAAGGTATTATAATTTTGGCTTGATTAATGATATGCTCAAGTTTACTCTGATTTTATATTTGTCAGCCTGTCCACATATCAGTTGCCTGTTTGTCCAGTCAGCTTGTAAGAAGGTGCTGAAAGTTGCTGAGCTTGTGATTGTTCATCCCTGTAAAGCAGAAAGCAAAACTGCCCATACAGGAGTGCTCAAGGTGCCCAGAACATCTGGGAAATGTCCTGAGGGCATGGAGTGCTGGAGGTGAACAGGTGTTCCAGCACTGGGGGCACGGATTTTAAGAAGTGAGCTCGTTTTCTTCTGTTTTATTTCTTCTGTTTTCATCTAAGTTATCTTCTGTTTTTATCTCTCCTGTGGCAATGGATCACAATTTTTGTCTTTTTTTCACATCTACAGATTATTCTTTGCCCTCAAAATGCTGCTCTTTTTCCATTACATATATGTAGTCATTTACACCTACCTGGCTTTTTACAAGATAATGCTATTTCTGATCAAGGATTGCAGATACTCTACAGCCCCCACTCTTCTTTTTTGGCCTTTTTGAGGCAGGTTATCCCTATGCAGTTCAGTCTGGCCTTGGGCTTACTCTGTAGTCTACCCTCTTTTTGATAACACTAAGCAAAGCCATGCCTTTTTTCAACAATAAGCTTGTTCCTTGCATAAATTGTTTCACATTCCAACTTCTGAAGCTAAAGCTTCTATTTCCACTGGTTTCCATTGTGCTGCCATGCCTCACCATTTTCCCTGTGCTGCTGTCAACTCTCATGGCCTCTGTTCCAATGACCCTTGGTAAGCATGCCACACACTGTTCCTTGATTTCTTTTTCATTTCTTCATGTTTCTGTTGATACAATTTCTGGTTTTATTTGTGCTTCACCACTTCACGGTGAATATGCCTGACATGTAGTTCAGCATTTCCTGACTACATTTGCAGTCATGGGTGTATCTTCCTTCCTTAAAACTGTCAATGGTCCAGTGTATACCTCGCAGGCTTTGGCTTCCTTTTGTTCCACATGGAACGTTTCTCATTTAACTTGTATCCCCTATAATGCCACTGTACAAGCAATCATTGAACAAGCTCATTATACTCTCAAATAAGCTTACTGCCTCAAATATACTGTGTTGTTATCAATCTTTTCTTCTGGATGTCCAACAGCTAACGTTTAGAGACCAAAAATGTGAGACACACAAATGGGCTAAATGGATAGCCAATATTTTGGCCCCAGTGCTTAAAGCTTGGAGGAGACTCAAGATGTAAAGAAATTCTGCTTGACCTGCGTGCCCTATGAAAAGATACTCAGTGAGTACCTAGTATTCTGATCAGGAAGATGAAGAGACCACAAAGGAAAGTGAACTGTCATGCAAGGTGTGCCTAAGGAGAGTCATGAGTCACCAAAAAAATCTCCTAAGCTTTCCCAGAAATCAATGTGGTTAAGCAATGGCCCTAACTCTTCCAGGTGGCTGACACTGACAGAAGAGATATGAGAAGATATGCATGGTTATAAGAGTGTTCTTGAGTAGACCTAACTGGCCTTGATAGGAAGTAATGAACCAATTGTCCTTAGTGCAGTCCTTATGTTAGCTTGGTCTTGAACCTTCTGCAGAAAAGTCTGGCCTCTGGAGGTACAGTGCAATGTAAAATATTGTCTGTGGATGAATCTTGGATCACCCACAACCTCTGAAAATTGCTGGCTATGCTGGTAACTGACTACCATTATGAACCTATGGACTGTGCAGTGGTGGGAGCTCTAACAGAGCCTCTCCATTTATGCTGGTCACCCATCTGTGTATCAACCAAATCAAAAGGAGGGATATGTTGGAGCCATTGAAGCTGAATACTCATGCAGGGCTGTGATGTGGCACAGGCATGATTGAACTGAGAATGAAGAGATGCCTCAGGGGGCACGATAGGTCAAAGCTGAGGCCACCTAGACACTTCCTGTGGGATAGTTCTCTGCAGTTGGCATTATCTGTTGCTCTGAGTGGGTCTTGAGCCTCCCCCAAGATCCTTATCAGGTTTCCTCCATTGTCCACTCAACTCCTGCCAGCATGAGTTGGCCAGCTGCCTAGCAGAGTGATGAGTTCTGCCAAGGATCTCTCTCCTCCTGCAGCCCTGAAGACCATGCTGTGTTTCTCATTTCTTAGAGCTTTTTTGGTACCCCTTTTTGGAGTCTTGATGTCTAAGAAAAGACCCCAACATGAAACATAAAATGTATCTGTTTTAAAGACTCAGCACTGAAATATGGTATTGTTGGATGATGACAGGACCAAGTATCAAACCTGTTTAAGACAATTTAAGTATACAGATGCTGTTCTATTCCACTGTACTTTATTGGTTCACCAATGCCAAATCCTCTCACATGACACAACTTTCCTCAAGACATTTCCACTCCAATCAATGACCTACATATGAATTATTTTCTGTAGGACACACACATAAATATGCAGGTTTTATAATATGTCTCCACTAAGTCATGCTGATGACAAAATTAACAATCCTGATCCATTTCAGACCTGAGAGGAGAAATAGAAAGCTAATCTGCCCTTCCTGTGAGCTGGTGGATGTCATGTGGGGAATAGTAGAGGAAACTAGCCAATGTGTCCATGTTGTGATTCTGCGGAAGCTATTCTGGTTCTTAGAAGAAAAGCAAGAAAATAACTTACACTTCCTGTGAGCTAACCCGTGCATTGGCTGGGAGCAGAGCACCACAGTCACCTCCTCCCAACACCAACCATCTGACTAGCTTAGAGGACATGCTGAGTTAATAGCAATGAAAGTATAAAAACAACTTAATCCTTGTATTACTCGATTGAGTTTGCAGACTAAGGCTAGTATTCTTAAGCATGTGTTTAAATTGGGAAATAATGGTAAAAGAAGTTGGAAAAACTTCATAAGTATATGGAAATTAAACAGAACTCTCCTAAACAACCAGTGGGTGACAGGTGAAATAAAGGAAGAAACATAAAAATACCTACAACCTAACAAGCATATAGATGCAAAATCCTGTACCTTATGGGATTCAATGAAAGCAGTCCAAAGAGGGAAATTTATAGTAGTCAAATCTCACATCAGGAAATAGAAAGAACCCAAACAAATAATGAAATGTTGCATCTCAATCTTCCAGAAGAAGAATGGCAAGACAAACACAAATCCCATACAAGGGAGGAAATTATAAAATCATGCAAGAAATTCATGCAAAGAAAAAATTCAAAGAATTAATGAATCAAAGAGGTGGTTCACTGAAAGAATAAAAAAAATTGATAAACCCTTGGACAACCATATCATAAAAGAAAAAAATAAAGACTGAAAACCATGCATTGAGGAATCAGAAGAATAAAATAACTACAGATCCTGTGAAAATTCAGAAGAGCATCAATATCTACTTGAAAAGCTTATACTTTCATAGGTTAGAAAATATAGAAATGCACTGATTTCTAGATACATATAAAATGCCAAATCTGATTCAAGAAGATATAAAAATTCTAGAAAACACAGTATCAGTTAATGAGAATGAAGATCTGATTAAAAATGTATCAGCTGCTGGGCATGGTGGTGCATTCCTGTAATCCCAGAACTTGGGAGGCTGAGGTACAAGGATTGTTGTGAGTTCGAGACTAAACAAGGCTACAAAGTGAGCTCAAGGCCAGCCTGGCCTGAATAATGAGAGCCTGTCTCACGAGCACATTAAAAAAAAGAAAAACAATGACAACGGAAAAGCAAATGACCAACATAAAAAAAGTCTAGTTCCTGATGGATTTACTGTGGAATTCTACAATAAATGTAGAAAAAAATTTAAGGCCACTGCTGTTTAATGATTTTGAAAGAGAAGCTGTTCTCCCTAACTCACTCCTGGAGGCAAGAATTACCCTGATGCTAACACCAGAGAAAGACCCAACCAGAAAAAGAAAACTATAGGACAGTTTTCCTAATGAACATAGATACAAAAATCCTTAACAAGATACTAGCAAAGTGAATGTAGCAAATCATCAAGATTTTAAAACCTGAACAACTTGGATTCATCCCAGGAAGGCAGTGATGTTTCAGCACATGCAAATCAACAAATTTAAATGTCATATCAACACAGGTAAGATCCTAAGAGTTTCAAACTGTTGATTTTTTCTTCCCAAGGATATCCACAATAATATGATTATTTTTGGTTTGTTTGAGGCAGGATTTCCCTATGCAGTTCAGGCTGACTGTGGACTCACTTCTTAGTCCAGTAAATTCAAACTGATTGTCCTACTTCAGTCTCTTAAGTCCTGGGATTACAGGTGTACACCTAACACTTGAAAGAATTACTGGTGTTATTTGAAACATGAAGAAACAGTCATGAGATACACATGTATTCATTAACTGCCATTCCCTTTAAGGAAAATTGTTTAACACATAACATCATTGGATTGAGGGAATCACAAGATGTGTTTCTATCTCTTATGGGCCAGGGATGCCAGGCTAGACTAATGCAGAAACAGGAGATGTCACAGGTAGGAATATGAATCAAATGTGAGCATTAGTATTAAGAACTCAGAGAGTCTTGTATTTAAGGATGAGGAGGAAAAGACCAGTGGAAAGCACTGAGAGACCTGGTTAGCTTAGCTTGTCCTGACTATAGATCACATTTTATTATAAGGATGAACATCACAAATTATGAAATATTCAAACATTGTGTACTTTTTACCCTTGAAAATATTGAGGCTTGGCACTGTAGCTCAGCTCTTTTGTAGCTTGCAACAAAATATGCCATCTTGCACCTTGCATCTCTCTTGTGATCTGTATTTGACCCAGGAAAATTAAAAATCACTCATTGTTGGGAGCCGCAGCCCCGAGCCCGGTCGCCTCACTTGGCGGACGTGAGGCCTGTAGTAAAGAGTGAGGCCTGAGGTAGATTACCCCTCCCATCGAATATGTTAGTTTCCTGCTTACCGCGTAAACAACCCGCTCAACAATATAGTCTGCCTGGCAACTGATGATGTTAGCCAATCAGCTTGCCTTGCTTACTTTAACATGATTGGACACTGTACCCGTATATATACCGGTGCCACCCCTGGGCGGAAGTAGAAGCCAGATAGAAGCCCGGAAGTAGAAGCCCAAAAGGAGCCGCGGAGAGCGGACCGGTAGAGGCTTTGGGGCAGACTGAAGCACAAAAGGAGCCGCGGGGAGCGGACCAGAGGAGGCTTCAGCTGGGAGAACCCAGGGCAGGCTGTACGGAGAAGGAAAATAAAAAGAAAAGGTTGTCCACTACCAGACTTTGTCGTGTGTCCTTCCTGCCGGCCGGGAGCGGACATCGACATTTGGAGGCCCGCCCGGGGACTGATCACCCCCGCGACGTGGAAGTGGACAACGCTCCAGTACAGAGCTGCGAGACAGGTGAGTTGGGGATAAGCCTGGGCTCTGGGTGGCACGCACCTACAGGGCTTTTAGACTCCCCTCAGGCTCACGCGTAAGTGGCGGATTCCTTGGGCCTCACGCGGTGAGTAACATATTAAAAGATGGGAAACATGTTAGGTAGCAACACTAAGAGCGAGGGTGGTTGTGGAGAAAGCTCTCAAGAGCTTACAAAAGTACGCAGGGTATCTGAGCAGGCCCAGTCAGGGAGCTCCCGAGAGGTGTCTGTCAAGGGGAACAAGGATGCTAAGGAGGAGGACGGGGCTCTAGCCTCGGAGTCGTCTGACTCCGAGGACGAGGGAAAGTTGAATGGCAGGGAGGCCAAAGAGACCAGCTGTCAGGAGCCTAAGTCGCTCAATAAGGAGTCGCAGGGTTCTTTTCCAGCGTTGCCCCGCGAATTGCGCTCTGCTCAACCTGGTCTGCGGAGGAGTAGAGAGCTCCTGAGTGCGCCCCGGCGCGAGAGGGAGGCGGTCCCTCGCCACGAGGCGGCCGCCTGGGAGCTCCCTCCCCTTTCGCCAGAACAGGAAGTGATGCACGGGCCCCCATTTTCCGCCCAATCACGGCCGCTGTCTTATGCTCCGCCGCCGGCGGGTCGGTATTTTTACAGGCGGCTTTGGCAGGGGGGACGCTTGTCTCATGAGGTACATCCACCTGGGATAGATAGTGGCCCCTACGAGATATTTCCTGTACAAGTAGCTATGGGCCAGGGACGCAATGTATGGGAGCCTTTTGAGATAAAGCAGATTAGAGAACTTAAAAATGCAGTTACAACCTTTGGGCCGACTGCGCCTTACACCATTGCCATGCTGGAGAATCTGTCTTCTGGGCCCCTCACCCCCGCGGACTGGATTCAGCTGGCAAAGGCCTGTCTGCCCTCGGGCAGTTACCTGGATTGGCGAGCCTGGTATGCAGAGTTCTCTGCCGAGCAGGCTGAGAAAAACGCCAATCGAGGAAACCGGGGGTGGAACAAGGAAATGCTTATGGGAGAAGGTCGGCACGCTGATGACCAGACCCAGTTCCCCGGCGCTGTCTATGAGCAAATCAATGCCATAGGACTCCGCGCCTGGAAGCAAGTAAGTGGTGCTGGAACAGCCTCCTTATGTCTTTCAAAAATAATTCAGGGTACCACAGAGCCATTTGTTGACTTTGTGGCCCGAATGCAAGATGCTGCCGATAAGATATTTTCTGATCCGGGAGTGGCTCGACCGCTGGTAAGGCAGCTGATTTTCGAACAGTGTACAAAGGAGTGCAAGGCAGCGATAGCTCCTCATAAGAACAAGGACCTCAATGCCTGGATTAGGATATGCAGAGAGATAGGGGGGCCGCTCTCCAACTCGGGAGTGGCTGCTCTCCTGGCCGCGGCTATACAGCAGAGGGGACCTCGCGGGTTAGAAGGGGAATGTAAGGCTAAAGGGTGTTTTGCCTGCGGGGAGCCAGGACACATTAAACGTCACTGCCCAAACAATGCAGATGCTAGGCCTCGCCCTAGGAATGAAGAACCATATGTTTGTGGGCGATGCAAGAAGGGATCACACAAAGCTGAGGAGTGTAGGTCGGTCTTTGATGCTCAGGGCAACCGTATTTGTGGACGAGATGCTAGAGGGCCAAAAAACGGCCAGAGGGGGCCCCCTTCACAGGCAGGCCCCCGCCCCAGAGACAGGACAGCTCAGGATGGCAGCCTTCAACAAGGGCCACCCCTGGGTCAGCAGGTGTGGACCTCAGTGTCGCCTCCAGACTTATACAGAAGGTCACCATTAGGATGGATGGCGTTAGGACCCTAAATGACATGCAAAAGCTATTGGGAGACATTAATTGGATTAGGCCATATTTACATATACCAAATTCAGATCTCAAACCCCTGTTCGACCTTCTAAAGGGAGACCCAGATATAGCCTCCCACAGGAGGCTCACTCCTGAGGCAAGAGCTGCCTTACAGAGAGTGGAAAAAGCCTTAGGTGGGGCTACCTTACACAGAATTGAACCAGGGCGACCCTTTGATGTCTGTTTGCTACAGACTAGTCTACAGCCTACAGCGGTGATTTGGCAGAAAGGACCACTACTGTGGATACACCCTAAGGTCTCACCTGCAAAAGTCATAGAGCATTACCCGGAGGCAGTCGCTTCATTGGCCCTTGAAGCGCATGATAGAGCTGTCCAACATTTTGGCTCAGGACCACAAGCCATCCGAGTACCCTATACCGCCAGCCAGATCAAGACCCTGGCTGCCTGCATAGATACTTGGGCCATTCTGAGATGTGTTTTCCATGGGGATATAAACAATCAATACCCTAAAGACCCTATCTTGTCATTTGTCACTCAGCACCCTATAATTTTTCCAAAGGTTACTGCCTCTGAGCCATTAGTCCCAGCAACTACAATATATACAGATGGCTCCAAGACGGGGATAGGCGCCTATGTGATCCTAGGCAAGCCCCCGGTTACCATACAATTTGAACCAGATCAGCCTCAGGTGGTGGAACTGCAGATCGTTAAAATGATTCTTGAACGGTTCTCAGAAGCCATTAACATTGTCTCCGATTCTAGGTATGTGGTCAATGCTATGCAAGTGCTTGAGACTGCCGGTTTAATTAGATCCACTTCCACAGTGGCTGGGCTGTTCCTGTCTATCCAGACATTGCTTCAGAACAGACACCATAAGGTCTTCACCACCCACATAAGAGCACATACATCCCTGCCAGGGCCTATGGCACAGGGGAATGCGGCTGCTGACACTGCCACTCGCCCGTTATGGATTTTTACCTTACTAACACCAATCGAGCGAGCCCGTGCCTTCCATGATAAATTTCATGTTAATGCCAGGACACTAGCAAACCATTTCCATGTTTCTAGAGCAGATGCACGAGATATCGTGCGACTATGTGACTCCTGTGCCACATACAAACCTGCCATACCGATGGGAGTAAACCCTCGAGGTTTGATCCCTGGTGATGTTTGGCAGATGGACATCACACATATACAGGAGTTTGGGACTCTTAAATATGTTCATGTTTCCACAGACACCTGTTCTCGCGTCATATTTGCAACAGCAGAAACAGGTAAAAAAGTGTCTAATGTGATCAATCATTGCCTGGCAGCTTGGGCCGCATGGGGCAAACCAAAAATATTAAAAACTGATAATAGACCAGCCTATATAGGCAAAGCCTTCAATGAGTTCTGCAAAATGATGGAGGTTCAATTAAAACATGGTATCCCATACAATCCCCAAGGTCAAGGAATCATTAAGAGGGCTCATAGAAGCCTCAAAGAAATTTTACAAAAACAAAAAGGGGGAGTAGGCCAAGGCCTGGCCCCAAAGGCACGATTATCCATGGCACTATTCACACACAATTTTTTAAATTTAAATAATGATAATCGCTCCCCAGCTGTGGAGCACTGCAACCCTTCCCCCAACCATAAAGGGTGGGTGAAGTGGAAAGATGTCCTGACAGGACAATGGATGGGCCCGGATCCGGTAATCAGCTGGAACCGAGGCGCGGTTTGTGTTTTCCCACAGGAATCGGGACGAGAACCACTGTGGATACCGGAGAGACTGACACGGACAACAAAGCCCTCGACTAAAGATCAGACCTGCCCTACTGGAGATCCATCACAGACCAACCAACAAGATGAATAGAAATAGCGGTAGCCCGAAATGGACAAGAAGATCCTCAGGCATATGCATGGCTCGCTCGCCTAGCCTACGACCGAGTCTAGGGACGGTGAGCTTCCCACACTCCTCCTCTAAAAAATTATGATATAGCAGGGTAGATGAGTCAATGACGGGTAAGAGCGTGCCTCCCCAGCATGACTCGACCTAAGCCAGGCCCTACCCCATCCTGCACGTAAGCCGCTGGACTGTTAGATGCTGCCCAGGTCTAAATTTCTCTCCGAGGGGATTTCTTTACGGAGAGAGAATGAGTGCAAGCTTGTGTGCATCCAGGTTCCGTCCAGTTTGTGCCTGGCCCTAGAAAAAGGACGAGGGCCTCAGGGCCTTGGCAGACCATGGGACGGCCGACCAGGGTCTAAGCCAAGGACCTACGGTGGGCCTACGCATAGGGCATAAGCCTCTGCACCCAGTCCAGGAAGGGCTACGATGCGCACATTCATAAAAAATAAAAAAGGGGGAGATGTTGGGAGCCGCAGCCCCGAGCCCGGTCGCCTCACTTGGCGGACGTGAGGCCTGTAGTAAAGAGTGAGGCCTGAGGTAGATTACCCCTCCCATCGAATATGTTAGTTTCCTGCTTACCGCGTAAACAACCCGCTCAACAATATAGTCTGCCTGGCAACTGATGATGTTAGCCAATCAGCTTGCCTTGCTTACTTTAACATGATTGGACACTGTACCCATATATATACCGGTGCCACCCCTGGGCGGAAGTAGAAGCCAGATAGAAGCCCGGAAGTAGAAGCCCAAAAGGAGCCGCGGAGAGCGGACCGGTAGAGGCTTTGGGGCAGACTGAAGCACAAAAGGAGCCGCGGGGAGCGGACCAGAGGAGGCTTCAGCTGGGAGAACCCAGGGCAGGCTGTACGGAGAAGGAAAATAAAAAGAAAAGGTTGTCCACTACCAGACTTTGTCGTGTGTCCTTCCTGCCGGCCGGGAGCGGACATCGACAACTCATGATATAAGTCCCATGAGAAAAGAAAAAGGAGATGTACCCAAAGAAAAAAAGTAACCTGCTAAAAAAAGAAGCAGGATACAGGTGTCAAATAAAAATTCATTTAAGATTCTAGCTAGATTGTTTCCAAACAGGATGTCTTTTGTGATTCTCTTTTTAAAAAATGCTTAACTTTCCAGTTCAGGGCCACTTGTTTTGATTCTGAAATGGGGAGGGTGGTCTGTATATAAGTGGTTCAGTTATTTAAATTTCAAATTTATACTTTGGATGCTTGAATTCATATCCTGTTGTTCACAAACTAACTTCAAGATGCAGAAAGATTTACTGACACAAGCAAACATCTGGATTAAATGTCAGTGCCCCTGAAATGAAAGAATAATAGTGAAAAGGAGGGAAGAAAATGACAAACACCATGTATTACGATGCCCACCTCTTTTCCACAGTATTAATGAGGCTGAAACAGGAGAATGGCTATGTATTCAAGGACAATCTAATCTACACAGTGAGAGTGAAAGGCCAGCCAGAATTACAAGGTAAGACTATGTCTTTAAAAACAAAAATAAATATGAAAAATGTAAAAAACCAAGGAAGAGAGAAAGACTATCAAAGTAAAACAAAAATAATAGAGCAGAATGAAAGCTGACCTAAATTGGCAATTATGGAATGATATTGCAGAGGAAATCTGGCCATGTAGTGGCATTTGGGCAGCAGAGAGAAATATAGAGTTAGAAATGGTGCCTATAGTGCTACAGCACAACAGTGACCTCCTTTCTCCCATAAATCTGCAATTTGCTAGAATGAAGAGGTCCAAAAGCTCATGAAAATCTTAAACTCAGAGCGAGCAAGTAGCTTCACACAAAGGCTTTGGAACATGGCCTTTAGCTGATATTTCATATTCAAATTGAAATAGGACAAATATAATCCTGCCCTGTTTGCACCAAGCTGGTTGACTCACAACATTGAGGAATGAAGTCATAAAACAAAAGAAGTTCAGAAAGTTTTCTGTGAAAAAAGAGAGAATAGCCCTGGATTTTCAGGAATGTTCTTCGGTGTTTAAGGCACAGACCTATTGTCAAGGGTCATTTTTACAGGAAAGTCGTAATGTGGGTACAGTGTGGGTCTCAAACTAAAATCAACCTAAAAACTTGTAGTGGCTTAACTAATATTATTGGACCTTGGAAGAAGTCAACCAGAAAAAGTATGTTCAAAGAGCCAAGGGATTTTGTGGGAACAGTAATCCAGTTGTTCTGGTCATTGAGTATGGTAATGGATGCCTCTCTGGACTTCCTGGGGAAGGTGGTGGTAACTGCAGTACATTTAAAGCTATTGTTTTTCTCTTCAGGAGGCATGTAGACATGGTCACTACATCTTCACCTTCTGGCTTTTTTCAGTTGTGCCTCCAGCAGGGATTGTTGTGTTTAGGTTTTTACACTGACTCCTTTGAGGTTCCATTTCCTCTCTGACTGTTATCAATTCCTCTTTACTTTGGCCTCCTCTAGTAAAATAACAATACTATTTCAATGGATAAAGTAATGTTTATACATTTAATAAAATATTATTTAATGGGAGCCTGGGATTTAGCTCAGCAGGCAGAAGCACCTGCCTGAGAAGTGCTAGGTTGTGAGTTTGATCCCCAGTACCTAAAAAGAAAGTGTTTTAAATGGCAATGAAAGAAAATAATTTCATTGAAGATGTAGATTAACAAGATTTTTAATTAAATATGTCAATGGCAAATTAAACACTGGTAACAGTCATATTTAGAATCTAAAGATGTTGGGCTGTGTATTGAGCTCAGTGGTCAAAGCACCTGCGTGGCAAGCACAAGGTCAGGAGTTCAATCCCTGGTACCAAAGAAAAATCTACAGTTGTCAACCACCATGTAGTGCTATGAGCACAACTATTGAAATTGATAGTTGTTCATTAAAAAGCTCAATGTTTCTTTTGTCATCTATGAAGTACCTACAAATAACATGGTAACTACAGTGAATAATACACTGTGCACTATACCATTGCTATTTGCTGAGAACTGCTGTTATTTTTCCCCACATAGTTGAAAGATGAAAATGATTGGTGATGATAGAGAAACTGTGATAATAATTTTTCAATTTTATCGGATATTTCACTACATCCATTAAGTACATTTTATTTGCTACAATTATGCTAAGTGAAATAAATAAATAATTCTTAATGTCACAGGCAGCTGTGTTAGTTAGAAATATAGGCAGTCAGATAGTGATATAACGGAATGAAACTCCTGACCTACTGTGTCTGGTAGGAGTTTGTGTTCTATAAAATAGAAGAATGAATTTTAGGAACAATGGAAATGAAGAGCAGAATATAACTACTGAGAGAAAAAAGTGAAAGATTTTTGCTCTAGATAGGATATTATAGCAATGGGAAGCAGGCCAGGGGACATTTACCCTGAGGTCACTTACCTCTCCCTTAGGCAACTTACCTATGGCATGCAGAATCCCTATCAGCTACTGGCACATCATCAATGCCACCTTTAAGCACCACCACAGTCAAAAAGTAGATATGAGCCCCCTCACCAAGTATCTAGCAGAAAAAGGCAGACATCTAGTTGTCATGTGGTACTCTCTACCTTCTTACAATAAAGGCCATTTTTACTTTATATTCTATCCTTTACCACAGTGAAAACCCTATCAGAAATCTTCTGTCTGAGAGAACAGGAGGGGTTATAAGTGGGTTGTCAAGGACTCTGTATCTTCTAGGGACTTTATAGAATAAAATCATGGGGTGAGATGGGTTTAAGGTGGGGAAAATTGGGAACACACAAGGCAGATGGGCATAACTTTGGACAGAACTATGTTTAGCCAATATAATTAATAGTTCAGGCAAAATCATTTACCCTGCAGACAAATGGGGAAGCAAGGTCATAGAAAGCAGGCATTTTACATAACAGTAACTCTCCTCTATGGGATTGGGAGGGTGACTCCTGACTTCAGCAGGGTGACAGGGAACTATTTAGAAAATCAATTCTTAGGATATGGATGCATTTGCTTGGTATTTTCTCTTGAGGCATGTTCCGTAACAGGAGGTATCTGTCTCCCATAGCTGCAAGGTATCTGGGCTTCTGAGCTGGTCACTTTTAGGACATGATCCTGTCTCCCTGGCTATATATTTCTAACTAACTCAGCTGCCAGTAACAACAGGGCTTGCCCCTCAAAGGAGCCAGAAAATAAGTTCAGATTGCTTGCAGGATTGGAAGAGACAATCACCTCCTGCTGTGGGCCAAATCTCAAAACAAAAGGTAAATTAAATACAACCAAGTGCTAAGGACCAACAGTCCAAATAGTTCTCTGATCACCCTGAGGAACACAAGAGTCACCATCCCACCCCTCTACAAGAAGAGTCTCTGCTCTTAAACATGCCCACTTACTATGACTTGCTCTCCCATTTGCTCCCAATCTAATTTTACCTGAGCAATTAAACTTATTGGTTGACCACATTTCTACTCCGCCTATGCTTAACTTTCAGATTCCCATTTTTCCCCTCCCCTGGACCCATCTAACCTCATGATTTAACTCTATACAAGCTCCTCAAAAAGACAGTCTTTGGCAACCCACTGAGACCCTTCCTGTCTCTCAGACAGAAGCTTTCCTTCTCCCAACAAATATATTCCACTCTTAAACTCCATCATTCCTAAAATTCATTCTTCAATTTTAGAGAACACAAACTCATACCAGATATATAGTAGGTAAGGAGTTTCATTCCCCTATACCATTAACATGAGCCAAATTAACATGACTATACTTTTATAATGTCTGAAATTTGTTCCTTTTCCTGCGGTTTCAAGTGATTAATACAATTCACAGTGATTATAGTCCTGGCAACATCTAAAATTGTATACAACAGTCATTATAAGTGTAAAATAATTGCTTTGATTGTATTATTTATCAAGACATAGACTTTGCCATGGCACTAGGTTATATCTTACCAAAGAGAAGGTTCACCTATAATTGTTCAGAAAAATTTCTACACTATTGGCTGCTTGAACAATTTTTAATTAGATAAACTGTGTATTTTTTCAGTTTCTAGAAGGCTTCTATTATATTACTGAAAGATGTCTGTAGGCCTCTAGGACCTTGGCTATAATTTGATGCATAATTTTGTTTTGAAACTTGTATGAAGATTTATTTTTATCTTAGGAGTAAACTAACTGCAATGACACTGATAGAGTGAAGCAAAAGCCCACTGCATTAATTTCCATTGGATACTCATGGCATAGAGCGTGTGAATTACTGAGGAGGTAAATTAGCTTCATACATGGACACGAATCAGTACTGTTATGATTTTGTGGCCCAGTAGAGAAGCACAATGATAGGATTATTTCCAAAAGATGAAAAATATTTCCAAAAGATGGGAAGTATAAAACAAAAAGAGGTCTTTATTCTGAGAACATGGAGAGAGATGACTGGCATCCCCCACCTCTGGAGTCCAGTGATCTCTCTGGCAGACACGTGGGTTGGGGGTATGTAAGTAGACTCAGTTTGGGGTGGAACCGAAGGAGGGCATTGGGGATGCACAGGTAGCCCATTGGTCCTAGGTTTGGTGCCATAGGTAAATTTCCAGGGGCGGGAAGATGGCATCACAGGTAAATTCCTAGAGGCAGGGAGATAGGGGCTTCCTGCTTCTGGTTGATGCTTTCCTGGCTACAAAGTCCTGTCTGGGCCAAAACCCTTTCACAGAATATAAGAAAAAGTAGAAGTGTCCTTTCTATTTAAAGAATGTGGAGAGGAGCCTACAGCCACCAAGGGTTTGACTGTTTTTTTTCTGAAGGATTATGGGATTATAGGGTATATATGAAATTTGGTGGTGCTGGCACTGACATTGACAACATGTAAGGAGCTGATTGGAATTTTCTTTTGGCCCCTGGGAAAGGAATGATGAAGTTGTATTCAAGGAAAAAAGAGTAAGTAGCCATATGGGTAAGCATCCCTGATTTGACCTTTCACCCTGATGAACTACCACCATGATGCCCTGTAATTTATTCTAGGGCAAAACTCTTTAAAGTACATCTTTCAGGTTAAATTAAGAAATGAAAATAAAGAATTTTTGCTATGTGCCTTCTTCCATGGTTAGTGGTAAACAATTCACAAGGAAAGTTTCTAAACATTTCCTTAATGCATTGTAGATAGCATAAAAAAACTACAGATCAGTTCACTTTCAGAAAACAGAAGCAGCACTAAAAGGCAGGGATAAAGCCCTTCAATGCAAATGTCCCTTAAGAGGTGAGATCAACATTTAAGAATACAATCATCTACTGATTTCTCTGACTTAAAGAAAGAAAAATTTACATTGTTATTGCTATAAGGTAGTAAACTCCAGGTCTACTATGTCTGGTATGAGTTTGAGTTCTCTGAAGTCAAACAAATGAATTTTAGAAAAAACAGAAGTCAAGATAATATAATTATTGAGAGAAAGAAAGCTGTGTGAGAGAAAGCAAATGCGTCCTAACTGGGTTGGCAGAGACTGTCTTTTCCAAGGACTTTTAGAGTAAAATCATGTGTGAGATTGGTTGAAGGTGGGGAAAATGGGGAACTCACAATGCAGATGGGCATAAGATGGGACAGAGCTATGGTAGCCAATAAGATAAATAGTTCAGGTAAAGTTGATTAAATTGGGAACAAAGGGGGAAGGGAGTCACATAGAAAGCAGGCATTGTTAGGCAGCAGTGAATCTTCCCTTAGGGGTTTGGGAGGGTAACTCCTTAGTTCATCAGGATGATAGGAACTATTTAGAATGTCAGTCTTTAGGATAAGGATACATTTCTTTGAATGGTGACTCCTGACTTGCTCAGAGGGCTAGGGAACTATTTAGAATATCAGTCCTTAGGATATGGATGAATTTGTTGATCTTCTGTCTTGAGGCTTAGCCCATAGCAGGATTTGTCCATCTTCTCCATAGTTGCAAGGTATCTGAGTTTCTGGATGGGCTCCTCAGAGGACCTAGCCCTGTCTCTTTGCTAATTATAATTAACTAACTCAGCTCCACATAACAGTATTTTTAGGAAAATTGAATACAGATGTCTTGTGCTCCGGGTGAGTGATCTGGGGAAGACAGTGTGCAATGTATATACCAGTGATGCCCCCTGATTCACATGTCTTGAAATTTAGTTTTAGTTTATTTTTTCTTTTTATCCTTGAAATGAAATGGATTTGGAAATGAAAAGCCTGAGGTAAGGCACTTTGGTACACATATTCCTCTGTGTAGCTGAGATCAACACTGTTGAAGACAACCAGCTTCAGAAGTCTCTGACTACTGTCTATAATTTGGGATCCTCTCTTGCAGGAAGGAGTTCCTTTCCCTGTTTATTTTTGACTTAGAAGGAGGACAGTAGAGCAGCAGTCAATCAGTGATGAAGAGGCAGGCTATATGAAATGTCCAATCAGGCGAGCCGTGGCAGGAGGTCTCTTGGGTCTCTTCCAGTGTGTAGAAATTGTGTACCTGTTTGGAACACAAAACTGGGAGCAGAATGCTTGCTGGATCTCATTTACTGGTTTCGATGTCCTGTGGCCTGATTAGCAAAGAACCTGGGAGACCCTGTAAGCCACGGAATGGTGAGGCTTTGGATGGGAGCCCAAACATAGGGTGGATTTGGGAGAAGCCAGTTACAAATGGTGAGAAGCGGTTCTGGAGTGTGTAGACTCAGGTATTTAGTTAACTTCAGCTCCTGAGGTCTTCTAGCATTGGCCGTGGGTCGTCCACTTTTACCCTTTTTTCTTCTGCTGGGAGCAAGGATGATTCTGTGTCCCCAGAACCCTGAATTAACTATGATAGCAACAGACTGGAGTATCATCTTTGAAATTTTCTACTGCCCTGGCACCTCCACCATAGGGAGCAGAGGAAGGAGCTTGGGAAGCCCGACTCTGATGCATTTTGTAGCTGGACCAGCAGTACTGAGCTTGGTCTTTGTTCTCATTCCAGGGATGAGCAATCTTGATGTTCTAAAGTTTATAAATGTACGTAATGCAGGGCCTCATATCCACAACGGCACTCCTTAAACTTGTACTTTCTGTATTTATAGGGATTGTCTAAATTTATGGTATGTTCGCATTTCCAACCCCATGACAGGTGTTGCCAAAGATTATGAAAATTCAGAGATGTGTAGTGATGTACTTCAGTGGAGGATGGCTTTCCAAACACCTGGTGAACTCCTGTGTATTATAAATAACAGTGCAAAGTATTTCTGAACATACTTTATGTGACACATGTGCTGATAGACTACATTTGTGAGAACAGCCATAGAAGTTTCAATTTTGAGAAAAATGAAGCAGATATAAAAGTGTCCTCAAGGGCTTGGTAAAGGGTGCTTGATAAGGACAAATTACAGAAAGGGCTGCCTGTTAAATTCTCACTGAAAAATGCCTAAATGTAGGAACATGCTTAAATTGCATGAACATAGACATGTGATATCCTTCTGAATGGAAAGAAATATGGGTGTCATCTCTGAATTAAGAGCTGCTTTAAGAGCGTGGTTGATCATATACATTGTTTAAATATTGAAATGCTCTGTAATGGACTTTACTAATTCATGTAAAGCGATGCCCTGAATTGAAATTGTGCAGGGATATCAATAGTTAAGGCATGAAGGGTTTTCTGCTTAGGGTGGACCAGAGGAGAATGGAAAGGATGTGAAAGTGACCAGCAGGACACAGTGTGCAAATAGCAGGACATACAACAGAGAGGGTCATCACTTAAAGTCAGGTAGTTCTTAGGGTAAGCATGAAGTTAAAGTTGGCTTATGATACCTTCCTTGAGGTGAATAACAATCTGGTAACCATCAGTATTCCACATCCCTGTCAACCCATGAATTCTGTGTTCTTCACTGGAGATCTAGTTTTGATTATCTCAAATTATGACCCAGTATCATGAAGGTGAAATTTGAAATTTTTTTTGTACCAAGGATTGAACTCATGATCTCAAGCCTGCCAGTTAGGTTTTCATGCTGCTAGCTAAATACCCAGCTCTGAAAGTGCTTTCGGTATATTATGGATAACATCAACCTTGTTCCTCACAAAATGTTGAATATTGTGGAATTTTTCTATATTGTATGGGTATAATTTTTTGAAGCAAACCAAAGGTGTCTTATGCAGTCACTTTTCAAGTTTCACATTGTCTGTGGGGTGTCTCAGTCAGGGTTTCTCTATTTCAGACAGCTCTGTAACTTAGGCTAGCCCCAAACTCAAGGCAGTTCTCCTGCATCAGCCTCCCAAGATATATTTTTTATATCTGAATGGAAAGTGATCACTTGTTGACACTGAGCTATAATTTGAAGCTTGCAACTGGTTTCGTTGTTTATAAGTTTTTTACATACAGCAGTTTTCAATGAACATTTGAGTTATTATTTATGTACCATATTTGATGTTATTTATGTATTGTTCTGTGAAACCAAATTCAAATATCAAAATGATGCTTAAGTATATTAAGAACAAAGGACTCAGTGGCCTAACTGAGATTTGAAGAGATATAATTGGTAGTACATCAAAGTGATTGATGAGATACTTGTCTGCCTCTGTGCTTTATGGATGCTGGTCTTGCAGGCTCTCACTATGAGCTCTACATTAGAGACAGTGCACAGCGACTCTTGTTAGACCGGTGTTGCAAGGAAGACTCCAAGGGCCTCGCTCTCATGTAAAAAACAAAGGGGTTTTTATTATTCCGTGTACACGGGGTCCTCCAAACAGGTGGAAACGGAGAACCCCTTACTCAAGCAGGGCTGTGCCTTTTAAGGCCTAAAACCGCAAAGCAAGCAAGCATTGTTACAGAAGCCAATCATAACAATTAGAGCAGAGCTGATGGTGAGCTGTCCTTAAGGGACTGGGTTTTTTAGTGGGGCAAGGGAGTGTCTCCCTAGAAGGGGTGGCATTTCTTAGGAATGGGCGTTTGTCTCATGACTGAGAGATCTGCCTTAGGTTAAGACTGTTTGTCTTAACTGTTTAAGAACACTGGTTCCTGTGGGGGTGGAGCTGCACATAGTTTCGAAACTCGCACCACAAGGCCTCCTGAATAGAAAAGTCTAACAGCAATTAACAACCTTAATTATCTTACTTTAGCACCACAACCTTTCTATTTGTAGAGGGCAACAATGGTTAGCATATCAATTGGGTAAGATTTTACAATTCTTTACAGAAGAGAGCATTGATTAACATATCAATCTTTTACCCAGGGGAAAAGGAAGACACACATTTACAGTTACAGGTATTACTGTGATATAAATGAAGCTATTTTTGTGAAGAATGTACAATCTAATACAATCTGATGCAATTAACACAATTTGTGATGGGGCTTCTGGATAGGGAAGACCCAGGATGACAGGAGCTATTACCTCCGGCCTTTGTTTTATGGCCTTTAGGAAGTTAAAACTTAACCTAGTTGGATTTGAAGGGAGAAGGGGAGGGGAAGCAGCAGATGGAATGAGCTTTCTTGGTCTCTTCATTCCCCCCTTTTTCTTGTGGATGACCTCTAATCTTAGAGGTTTGTTGTAGCTAGGGGTTTATATTGGTGACGTATGACCATTACTTTGACCTGAGAGACTTGTCCCCTTATGAATTGGGTAATCCAGTTAATGAGGCAAGGGGCAATGGCTAGGATTAGGATTAAGGTCACTAATGGTCCTATCAAGGGAAGGAGATAGGGGAGAATTCTGTTTTACATTTTCTAAAGGGGGCTCCCATACAACGATCTTTAACAATTGTTTTTTTTTTTTTTTTTTCTTACAGGGGGACCAAAGCTGCCATGCAAGGTCGGCATCAATGTTATTAAAATCAAAACAAGCAAGCTAAAACAGTTTATGACCAGCATAATCTAACTATGCTTTAGTCAATTTTTAACTTCAAGGGTTACCAGTCTGTTGTGTAGTCCACTGAGTATGTCCCTCGTTGTCTGCTGTTTCCAGTGGCTTTACATGAGTGTAGTGAATCCGCGCAGTTTTTCCTGCTACCTTGATGGCAGTGG
Organism: Cavia porcellus; assembly: GCF_034190915.1. Classification (NCBI taxonomy): domain Eukaryota; kingdom Metazoa; phylum Chordata; class Mammalia; order Rodentia; family Caviidae; genus Cavia; species Cavia porcellus. The sequence continues at coordinate 2,057,985 of NW_026947517.1, forward strand.
GGGTACTGAGCACCACGGTGAAAGGTCCTTCCCAGTGGGGTTCGAGGGAATCATGGTGGTGACATCGAACCAAGACTGGAGTCCTTGAGGCCTTGGTCTCTGAAGGCAGGTCCAAGTGTTTTTGTCTAAACAGCTGGTGGATCCAGGCCAACACAGGTTGGAGTGTCTGTAGGGACTTAAGATCTCGATTAGTAATTTTAGCTAATTTGTCTTCTGACAATCTTGGAACCAATGGAGGGGGCCTCCCAAACATGGCTTTAAAGGGGGAAATTTTAGAAACATATGGGGTATATCTAGCTCTGAACAGTGCAAAGGGAAGAAGGCTCATCCAATTATCACCATTTTTTGAAAACAGCTTAGCTAAAATGTCCTTGAGACTTTGGTTTATACGTTCTACTTGCCCTGAGCTTTGTGGCTGATAGGCACAGTGGAGTTTTAATTAATCTTTAATGCCTGGGCTAACTTTTGGGTGACTCGGGCTATGAAAGCCAGGCCATTATCGGACCCCATTGATAGTGGGAGGCCAAATCAAGGTATGATCTCATGCAATAGCCTTTTAACTACCACTAAGGCTGACTCAGACTTAGTAGGGAAAGCCTCTGCCCAGCCAGTAAAAGTGTTTATTAATACCAAGAGATAGCGGTGTCCCTGTAAATTAAGTTTTACCATGTCTATGAAGTCTATTTTCCAATGTTCTCCTGGAACAATTCCTTGATGTTGGGTGGTCTCCAGCGCAGAGCTCTTGGCTGAGTTGACTAACAAGCACTGTGGGCATCTAGAGCTCGAAGAGGTGGTCAGTTTGTAGAGTTTTGGAATAAAATACTGAGTTCTGGACAAATCCACAAGTTTAGTTTTTTTTTTTTCTAAATGAGTAGTCCTGCGAGCCCGGTATAACAGCTCCTGCCCTAGTGTCTCCAGTAACCGTACTTTTATATCAGGTAACTGGTATTAGCCCCTTGGGGTGGGAGACTTTATTCCAAGTTGAGATGCCAACTGTAGGTCTTTCTGTGTGTAGACTGGTTCTGACAAGGTCAGAGGACTAGTATACAGTAGCAAAGGCATGTCTACAGTAAGAAAAATGTTTTACCCTCTTTCCCGTGGCTAGTTTTAGCCTCTCAGTCAAAGCAACAAGCTTCGCCTTTTGGGCAGAAGTGCCAGGCTCTACCCGCTTAACCCAGAGTACCTCCTTTTCGGTGGTCACTGCTGCCCCGGCCACTCGTTTGCCGTTTTGGATGAAGCTGCTTCCATTGAACAGTTGTCGGCATTTCCCAAAAGCTGGTCAGTAAGATCAGCCTGTAGGTTCTGCTTCAGTTCGAGGATGTCAGCACACTCATGGAGAGGTGTCCTTTGTTCCTCCGGATCATCATCAGGCATAAGGGTGGCTGGGTTTAAAGCTGAAGAAGTCTTGAATATCATTGACTCTGGGTCTAGAAGCAGGGCTTGACAGTAGAATTTTGGCATTTGAGAGCCTTTTGTTCAGGAGGGGTTTTGATAAGAGTCTCTAAACTGTGAGAGGTTACCACAGAAATCACTTGCCCAAAGCGTGTTTCTTCGCTTTATTAAGTAACATTGTCACAGTAGCTAGTATTTTAAGGCAGGGGGCCATACTCCTGTTACTGGATCAAGTCTTTTGGAGAGTTAGGTTATAGGCCTCTTTCAAGGGCCAATGTCCTGAGTTAGGACTCTTTTGGCAATGTCTCTGAGTTTATCTATGAACAAGATGAAAGGCTTGGTAACGTCAGGGAGTCCCAGGGCTGGGGCCTCTGTCAAGGCCCGCTTGAGCTGTTGGAAGGCCTGTTTACATTTATCAGTCCAGTTCAGCGAATTTTGAGTTTCTCCCTTATGGGAGTCATATAGAGGCAATGTTTTCAGTAAAATTTAGCCTACAGTATCCAACTGCCCCCAGAAACTCTCGTCTGTTTTTTTAAAAGTTTTTTTCTCTCATAGAGCAATTTTAACACATTGGCTATCTTTTTGTGAATTTTTTTAGTTCTCAAAGACCTTTTTGTGCTATCTCTATTAACTGGCTGAGGGGCATTTCCTTAAACCTCTCAAACCTTTGTAATTTTTGTCTAACATGTGGGGCCGACTGAGTTACAAAGAGAACAACTGCCGATATTGGGAAACCTCCTTACCTCTGGATGTTCAGTCAGGGTGGCACAAAAGGAGAACATGGTTTTGGCATTCCGGATCAGAGAGCCGGCTTCATCTGGATGGCACACTGCTTTTTGTCCAAGGGTGTCACGTGGCAGGCCATCATTTTACTAAAATTATATTCTTAACTAAAAGGGCTTTTTCATAGGTAACAAAATTGTGCTGCATAATCTCCCAGATGTTCACAGTACATGCAAGAACTTGTATCTTATTTCTAGTATCACCTATCATCTCATTTTAATGAAAACATTTTGCAGCAAAGTACAATCTTATGTATGCTTCTACCAAAACTGATCTAATACTGTCAAATTCTGAACACATTTACTTCTTGTCAAACCTGTTATTTGCAGTACTATAAACCAAGACAAATAAAATTCACATCCTCTTGAGCCTTCTACAACTTACAATAATACCTCTCAAACTAAGCTTTAATCTTTTTTACATTCTGGCATAGCCAGATACCTTTACTTGAAGACCACTCTCTTTGTCCCTCTTTTTACTATTACCAGTCAATTACCTTTTTTCTCACTTCTCAGACAATATCAAAACTCTCAACAAAACCCTTGAAGTCACCTTCTAGTAGTCCAAAACATACTTATTTTATGTCTTTTTATCACATAAAAATGCTGCATTTTAAAAACAAAACTGTGACCTTTTAACTGGCTCAAATATAGTACCGCCTGGTTTTTACTTGGCAAAGTTGACATGACTCTTAATAACCATATATATATATATATATATATATATATGTGCACATGTTTACATTTTCACCAGAGAGAAAAAAATACTCCTTTTAAAAGGCATGCCGAGGTTGCAAGCAATCAATTGAAGTCTTACATATTAAACAAGGCGCCACAACATTAAAGACACAAACAAAGGGAGCTTCTTGCACAGTTTGGTCAGCTAAAGGAAATAATTTTTCTTATCATGAACCTTGAATCTAATAAGCCATATGGATCCTGCAACAGAAATGGGCAACAAGCCCCTAAGTTAGTAACAAGTTTAAACAGGCAACCAAGGAGAGGGCGGAGGAAGGAAGTGTTTTACCCACGGTGGGGGCTCCTCCCTGAGGTCCTGCCATACCAAGATGTAGGCGACCTGGTTGGGGTGGCCCTCTCGTCCAGGGCAGAAGATGATGTTCTTAACTGCTAAGATGAGGGGAAGGTGGAAAGTCCCCTCCGGTGGCCAACCCACGGAGAATGTGGGCCACTCAGATGAGCAGAAAGTCTGCCATTTACTTTTTTAACCTGTAAGGAGAGATTGTGAGCCCTTTCTCGAACCTCCGACCAATGGTCGAGGGTGAGGGACAATGGGGATGATGTCGTCTGTCCCATGATGTTCTGAGGACAAAGAGTGGTTAGCGTACGCGCGACACAACAAATAACCGATCACAACAGTCACAACACACAGGACAAACAGGCCGGCCACCTCACTCTCACGCATTAGTTTCACACCAAACGAGTCACCTTAGGGGGTGCCTCCAGATTGGCCCAGACGGACCACAGATTGGGAATGAAATTCCCCAGACAGATAGGAAAATCCTATCACAGACCGTGAGTCACTGAAAACCATGTGGGGCGTCCCCCGATCACCCAAGAACAGAATTTGCCCCTGAAGTAGAGCCGGAGTTCGGCCTGGGGTGAAAGGAAACGGTGGATCGATCCAAAATGAAAGTAAACAAAAACCGGCAGTACTACTTACCCAGAGAGGTGCCGTTGGGGTCTCCCTCTGCGAGGAGGTCTGATCTCAGTTTGATCTCGCTAGGGCCTCCAAAATGTTAGACCGGTGTTGCAAGGAAGACTCCAAGGGCCTCGCTCTCATGTAAAAAACAAAGGGGTTTTTATTATTCCGTGTACACGGGGTCCTCCAAACAGGTGGAAACGGAGAACCCCTTACTCAAGCAGGGCTGTGCCTTTTAAGGCCTAAAACCGCAAAGCAAGCAAGCATTGTTACAGAAGCCAATCATAGCGATTAGAGCAGAGCTGATGGTGAGCTGTCCTTAAGGGATTGGGTTTTTTAGTGGGGCAAGGGAGTGTCTCCCTAGAAGGGGTGGCATTTCTTAGGAATGGGCGTTTGTCTCATGACTGAGAGATCTGCCTTAGGTTAAGACTGTTTGTCTTAACTGTTTAAGAACACTGGTTCCTGTGGGGGTGGAGCTGCACATAGTTTCAAAACTCGCACCACAAGGCCTCCTGAATAGAAAAGTCTAACAGCAATTAACAACCTTAATTACCTTACTTTAGCACCACAACCTTTCTATTTGTAGAGGGCAACAATGGTTAGCATATCAATTGGGTAAGATTTTACAATTCTTTACAGAAGAGAGCATTGATTAACATATCAATCTTTTACCCAGGGGAAAAGGAAGACACACATTTACAGTTACAGGTATTACTGTGATATAAATGAAGCTATTTTTGTGAAGAATGTACAATCTAATACAATCTGATGCAATTAACACAATTTGTGATGGGGCTTCTGGATAGGGAAGACCCAGGATGTCAGGAGCTATTACCTCCAGCCTTTGTTTTATGGCCTTTAGGAAGTTAAAACTTAACCTAGTTGGATTTGAAGGGAGAAGGGGAGGGGAAGCAGCAGATGGAACGAGCTTTCTTGGTCTCTTCACTCTTGCAGTGACTCAGCATAAGAATCAGTGTTGCTATTTGGCTGTTACATTAGCTGTGAGTTGCAATATAGCATCAAATTTGCTGTCTCAAAAATGTGTATATACAAAAAATTAATCCCCAAGATATGGAACTAAGATTTGAAGAAATCAGTCTGTTTTGTTTAGTTTTATTTGTTTAATTTAGTTTTGTTTTCTCTATGTATATCAGCTAGCTTTGAACCCCTTATGGAGTGCAGGATTGCCCTAACCTCAAAGCAGCACTCCTGCCTCAGCCCCTTGAGTGCTGGGATTATAGATATGTGTGTTTTTACCCTAGAAAATATTGAGGCTTTTAACTGAGCTGTGTTGTAGCTTGGCATGATAGGTGCCATCTTGAGCTTTGCCTATAACTAGTGCCCTGTATTTCACCCAGAAAAATGGAAAATCACACAGGGTAGAAGTCCCAGGAGAAAAGCAAAATGAGCTGTACCCAAAGAAAAAAATTAACCTGCTCAGCAAAAGAAGCAGAATACAGTTGTCATCCAAAAATTATTATAAGATTCTAGCTAAATGATTTCCAACAGATCTTTTTGTGATTCTATCTTTTAAAACATCTCTAACTTTCCAGTTCAAAGCCTGTTGTTTAGATCTTGAAATGGACATGGGGGTTCTGTATATAACTGGTCCTGAGACTAGCTAATGAAATTTCACATTTCTCAATTGTGTTGCTTGGCTTCCTATATTGTTGTTCACAAACTCAACTCAAGGTGCAGAAACCTTTACTGACACAAGCAAACACCAGAGTTAAATGACAGTGCCACTGAAATGAAAGAATAATTGTGAAAAGGAGAGGAGAAAAAAGACAAACACCATGTGCTATAATGCCCACCTCTTTTCCCAAGCAATGAAGAAGCTGAAACAGTAGAATGGCCATGTATTCATGGACAGCCTAACCTACATAGTGACTGCAAGGCTGGCTGGAACTCCAAAGTGAGATTAGGTCTTTAAATCAAAAAACTAAAATGAAAAAAATAAACAACCAAGGAGACAGAAAGACTATTAAAAAAAACAATAATAGAGCTGAGTGAAAGTTGACTTATGCAAAATGGGAATTATTGAATGATGATGCAGAGGAAGGAAGGCCATGTAGTGGCATCCAGGAGACAGTGACAAACACAGATTTAGGAATGGCACCTATTGTGCTACAGCACAACAGTGACCTCCTTCCTCCAAAACATTTGCAGTTCACTAGACTGAGGACTTCTAAAAGCTCATGGAAATGTTAAACTCAGGGCAAACAAACAGCTTGTAATTCAGGCTTTGGAACAATGCCTTTAGCAGACATTTCATATTTAAATTGAAATAAGAGAAATATAATTCTGCCCTGTTTGATGTCAAATGCACAAAGTTTAATGGCTCACAACATTGAGAAAGGAAGTCACAAAACAAAAGAAGTTCAAAAATTTTCTTAGAAAAAAAGAGAGAAGAATAGCCCTGAATTCTCAGGAGTGGTCTTCCGTGTTTTGGCCACAGAACTATTATCAGGGTCATTTATACAGGAAAGTCACAATGTGGGTACAGTGTGGGTCTCAGACTACAATCAACCTATAAGCTTATAGATGCTTAACTAATATTATTCATCAGGGGGACAAGTCATGCAGAAAAGGTATTTGGAAAGAGCCAAGGCATTTTGTGGGAACAATAGTCCAGTTGTTCTGGTCATTGAGTATGGTAATTGATGCCCATCTGAACTTCCTGGAGAAGGTGGTGGTAACTGTAGTACATTTCACACTGTTGTTTTTCTCTTCTGGAGCATGTATACCTGGTCACTGCATCTTCATCTACAGTTCTGGCTTTCTTCAGCTGTGCCTGTAGCAGTGATTGTTGTATTTAGTTTTTTACATTGATTCTTTAAGGTTCCAGTTTCTCTCGGATTGTATATCAATTTCTGTCTACATGGACATCCTTTGCTAAAATCACAATAGTATTTGAATGAATAAAGTGATGTTTATACATTTAAAAATATTCATTAATACAGGCCAGGGATTTAGCTCAGCAGGCAGAAATACTTTCCTGGAAAGTGCTAGGTTGTAACTTTGATCCCCAGTACTTATAAACAAAAGTAATTTAAACTGCAAGGAAAGAAAATAATTTCATTTGTGAAAATGTAGATTTACAAAATTTATAACTAAATATGTCAATGGCAAATCAAAAAATTGTTAATAGTCATATTTAGTATCTAAATTTGTTGGAGCTGGGGATTGAGTTCAGTGATACAGGAGCTGCCATGAGAGCACAAGGTCATGAGTTCAATCCCTCATACAAAAAAAATTCACAGTTGTCAATGATGCAGTGCTATGAGCACATTTATTGAAACTGATACTTGTTAATTAATAGGCTCAATGTTTCTTTTGTGGTCTGTGAAATACCTGAAGATAACATGACAATTACAGTGAATGATGTACTGTCCTCTGTAGGTTGCTATTTTCTGAGTTGTTTTTATTTTTTGTTTTCCCACATACTTGAAAGTTTAAAATGTTGGCTGATGCTAGTTAAAAAACTGTGATAATCATTTTTTAAATTTAATGATATATTTCCCTATATCCATTAAGAACATTTATTTGCTACAATTACTCCCAGTCAAATTGATAAACAATTCTTAAAGTTATAGGCAGCCGAGTTAGTTAGAAATACAAGCAGCCATCCCATGTAAAGTGGAATGAAATTCCTGACCTTCTATGTCTAGTATGAGTTTGTGTTCTCCAAAGTGCAAGAAAGAATTTTAGGAAGAACAGAGTTGAAAAGCAGAATATATTTACTGAGAGAAAGAAAGTGAAAATATTTGGCTCTAAATAGGACATTTTGGAAGAGGGAGGTGGCACCATGGGACTTTTACCTTGAAGTCACTTTCCTCTCTGCTATTCAACCTACCTGTGGCCAGAAAAGAATCTCAATCAGCTAATTGCATATCAGCAATGCCACCTTTAAGCACCACCCAAGTCAAAAACTATATGTATGCCCCCACATATTTCCAGAAGAAAAAGCCAGATCCCCAGTGGTCATGGTGTTCTCTCCAGGTTCTAAGAATAAAGGCCACTTTGACTTTATATTCTCTTCTTTACTACACCAAAAATCATATCAGAAAGCTTCTGTTTGAGAGAAACAGGGCAGGTTCTGAGCCTGTAGCAAAGGGCTTTGTCTTTTTAAGGACTTTATAGAATAAAATCATGTGGTGAGATAGGTATAAAGTGGATTGGATTACTGAGGCTAGTGAGGAGGTAAATTAGCACATTAGAGAAGCAGAATATAAGAAATGTAAAGCTGGTATTCATTTAAAGAATGTGGAGAGGAGCCCTCAGCCACCAAGAATTTGGCTTTTTTTTTTCTGTTTGACTATAGGGTTGTGGGGTTTTTGTGACTTTTGACTGGATGTGGTGCTTGGAGGGGACATTGAGGTCATGCAAGGAGCTGATGGGAATTTTCTTTAGGCCCCTGGGAAAGAAAGAGGAAGTTGTAATCAAGGAAAAAAGAGGAAGTGGCCATATGAGTAAGCATCCCTGATTTCACCTTCTTCCACCTTGAACTACCACCATGAGGTCCTGTAATTGTTTCTAGGGCAAAACTCTTTCAAGTACATCCTTTGGTTTGAATGAAAAAATCGAAACAAAGAATTTTTGCTATCTGTCTTCCTCCACAGCTGGTAGTAAACCATTCATAAGAAATATTTTGAGTCATTTCCTTAATGCATTGTAGATACTGTGACCAATTTACATATCAGAAAAAGAAGCAGCACTTAAAGGCATGGGTAAAGGCCTTCAATGCAAGTATCCCTGCCAAGGTGAGTTCAACATTGTGTAATATAAACTACTACTGTTTTCTCTGACTTCAAGAAAGAGAAAAGTTTATACTAATATTGCTATAGCAGAATGAATCTCCTGGTCTACTATGTCTTATATGAGTTTTTTGTTCTCTAAAGTCAAAGAATGAATTTTAGGAACAACAGAGATTAAGAGAAGAATATACTTATTGAGAGAAAAAAAAGCTGCCTGAGAGAGAGAGAGATGGGTCCTGAGCAGGTTTCCAAACACTGTCCTTTCTAGGGACCTTTGTAGAGTAAAATCATGTGATGAAAAAAGTTTAGGGTGGGGAAAACTAGGAACTCACAATGCAGATGGGCATAAATGGGACAGAGCTATGGTAGCCAATAAGATTATAAGTTCATGTAAAGTTGATTAAATTGGGAACAAAGGGGGAAGGGAGTCACATAGAAAGCAGGCATTCTTAGGCAGCAGTGACTTCCCTTAGGGGTTTGCGAGGGTAACTACTGAGGTCATTAGGATGAAAGGAACTATTTAGAATGTCAGTCTTTAGGATAAGGATACATTTCTTTGAAAGGTGACTCCTGACTTCCTCAGAGTGCTAGGGAACTATTTAGAATATCAATCCTTAGGATATGGATGAATTTGCTTATCCTTTGTCTTCAGCCTTGGCTGATAGCATGAGGTGTCAGTCTTGCCCATAATTGCAAGGTATCTGGTCTCCTGCATGGGCTCCTTGGGGGACCTAGCCCAGTTTCATGCCAATAGTATTTAAATAACTCAGGTGCCTGTAACAGTACTGTTTGGAAAATTGATTACAGATGTGTGGGGCTCTGGGTGAATGATCTGGGATGACAATGTGCAATGTATATACCAGTGTTGTCCCCTGATTCACATGTTTTGCAATTTAATTTTAGTTGATGTGTTCTTTTTTCCTGGAAATAAAATGGATTTGAAAATTAAAAGCATGAGGTAAAGCTCTTCAGTACAAAAATTCCTCTGTTGAGCTGAGTTCACCACTGTAGAAGAATGGCAGCTCCAGAAGTCTCTGCACTACAGTCTATCATTTGGGATCCTCTCTTGCATGGAGGGGTTCCTTTCCCTATTTATTTTTGATTCAGAAGGCGGGCAGTAGAGCAGGAGTCAATCAGTGATGAAGGCGAAGGCTATATGAACTATCCAATCAGGTGGGCCATTGCTGGCTGTGACTTCTGTCTCTTCTGGTGTCTCATCATGATTTATCTGTTTTGAGTACAATACTAGTAGCAAAACACTTGCTGGATCTCATTTAGTACTTTTGAGGTCCTGTGGCCTGATTAGCAAAGAACCTGAGAGATCCTGGAGCCATGGAATGGTGAGCTTGTGGATGGGAGCCCAGAGATAGGGTGGATTGGGTGAGACCAGTTACAAGTATTTAGGAGTAATTCCTGTGTCTGGAGCCTCAGGTATTTAATTAGCTTCAGCTCCTGAGGTCCTCCAGCATTGCCCATGGTTCATTCACTGTCCCTTTTGCCGCTTGCTGTTGGCAAGGGTGATTTGGGGTCTCCAGAATCCTCGCTTCACTATGACAGCAACAGACTCAAGTATCATCTTTGAAATTCACTGCTGGCCTGGTAACTCCACAATCTTAGGCATTGGAAGGAGCTTGGGAAGACCCTGACTATGATGTTTTTGTAGCTTGTAGAGCAGTAATGAGCTAGGTCTCTGCTCTCTTTCCTCAGAGTAGCTGTTCTGGAATGTCCAAAGTTCATTAATGCCTGTAATGCAGGGCCTCATCGTCACAATGGCTCAACTTAAACTTTGGCTTTTTTGTATTTATAGTGATCTGCTAAATTTATAGTATGTTCTCATATTTCCATCCTCATGACAGGTAGTGGCAAAGGTCCTGAGAATTCAGAGATGTGTAGTAGTGTGCCTCAGAGGAGAAAGGCTTCCCAAACACCTGGTGAACTCCTGTGCATTATACAGATCAGTGCAAAATAATTTCTGAGCATACTTATTTATTTAGGTGGCACCCTTGCTCACAGACTAGGTTTGTGAGAACAGCCATAGAGTTTTGAAGTCTGAGAAAAATGAAGCAAATAGGAAATTGTTATCAAGGACAGGGTAAAATTTTGTGAAGGACAAATTCCAGAAAGGGCTACCTGTTAAATTCTCATGGAAAAAGGCCAAAATTTAGGCACTTGCATGGACATATACATGTGATATCCTTCTGAATGGAAAGGAATAGGGGTGTCATCTCTGAATTAAGAGCGATTTAGTAGCTTGGTTGTTCATACACAGTTTAAATATGGAAATGCTCTGCAATGGACTTTACTAAGCCGTATAAAGGAAAAGCTCTAAACAGAAATTTTGCAGTGATATCAATAGTTAGGCATGAAGGGTTTTCTGCTTAGGATGGATCAGAGGAGCATGGAAAGGATGCACAAGTGAGTGACAGGATGCAGGAAGCCTATAGCAGGACATACAACAGAGAGGGTCTTCACTGAAATTCAGGTAGTTCTCAGAGTAAGTATGAAGTTAAAGTTGAGTTCTGATTGCTTCCTTGAAGTGATCAACATCAGCTCTGGCAACAATCAGTATTTCACATCCCTGTCAACCCATGAATTTTGTGTTTCATACTTGAGATCTAATTTGGATTATCTCTAATTATGCCCCAGTGTCATGAAGGTAAAATTTGGATTTTTTTTTTTTTGTACCAAGGATTGAACTCATGACCTATGCTTTCCAGGCAGGTGTTCATGCCACTAAGCCAAATACCCAACTATGAAAGTGTTTTCTTTTTTGTATGGAAGATATCCGCATTGTTTCTCAGAAAGTGTTGAATATTGTTGGAATTTTTGCATATTTTATGGTTATAATTTTTAAAAACAAACCAAAAGTCTCTTATGCTTTCACTTTGTCTGTGGGGTGTCTCAGTCAGGGTTTCTCAATTTAGACAGCTCTGTAACTTAGGATAGCCCCAAATTCAAGAAGGAACTCCTTCACCAGCCTCCCAAGATACATTTCTTATATCTGAATTGAAAGTGATCGCTTGGTGACAGTGAGCTATAAAATACAGCTTGGACCTGGTTCGATTTTATATACTTATTTTTTACAAACAGCGTTTTCCACTAACATTTGAGTTATTATTTGTTTACCATATTGGGTGTTATTTATGTTTTGTTCTATGAAACTAAATTCATGTTTCAAAATGCTGCTGAAGTATATTAAGAACAAAGTACTCACTGGCCTAAATGAGATTTGAAGAGACATTATCTGTAGCCTATCAAAGTGATTGAAGAGATTTTTTTTTTAATTTTGAAAGTGGCAAAATACAACAGAACAAGGTAGAATAAGGCCAACTAAGATCGTACAGTGAAATTGGTACACAACTTCACAACAGGTTACTGGAATAATAGTAATGGGTATCACAGTATATTTTATTGTCTTTATAATAGTTGTTCTTTCAAACACGTATATCAAAATGAGATGAAATACAGAACATTATAGTACTTATCAAAACAGAATATTGAATAGAGCAATAGCATTAATCACAATAGACCAAAACAGTAATAAAAATATTTGCATTCAAAGAGATAGTAGAAGGAAGTCCCCCTTATTTGTTATGGTCAGCTTCTCAGGAGATGCTCAGATTTCTGGTTCCCATTTGCTAACTGGGGGTGACAGGAGAAGAGGGGTAGGGAAGTGGGAAGTTTGATTCTAGGCCGTGCATCAGTAGGTTCACTATGGCTTAGTAGGGAGACAGGCTGGTTGTTTTGTTTCACAGCGTTCTAAGTTCCCACATGGCGTGGAGCTCAGGAGCTGCTCCTGGTTCTCCCCCTGGAAAGGCCACAATCTTCCAGACTGCCACTACTTACCAGGGAGAAGTGGTGCTTGCTTGCCTTCCAAGTGTCCTAAATTCCAGCGTGGCATGGATCTCAGGAGCTACTGTTGGTTTGCCCCTGGATGTGCCACAGTCTGCCACATTGCCACCACTTAGCAGGGAAGGGAGGTGCTTGCTTGGCTTCCCAGTTGATTGATGGGATGTTTATCTGCCTCTGTGCTTTGTGGATGCTGGTCCTGCAGGCTTCTCACTGCGAGCTCTGCATTAGAGACAGTACACAGGGAATCTTGCAGTGACTCAGCACAAGAATCAGTGCTCCTATTTCACTGTTACATTAGCAGTGAGTTGCAATCTAGCATCAAATTTGCTGTCATCAAAAATGTGTATATGCATGAAATTAATGACCAAGACATGGATTTAAATTTGAAGAAATCAGTCTTCATTCAGCTGTTTTGTTTGGTTGTATTTGTTTAGTTTTGTTTTCTTTTATTGAGACAAGCTTTCTGTATGTATATCAGCTGGATTTGAACACCCTATGAAACCTAGAATTGCCCTGAACTCACTGAAACTATCCTGCCTCAGCCTTTTGAGTGCTGGCATTATAGATATATACCACCACACTTTGCTTTTGATTCAGATTTGTAGGAGAGAATTTAAGATATCCCAAACCTGGGGTCTCAACCTTCCATTGAGAAATATATGCATGATCCTATAGGAGACAGTGACCTTTGAGGATGTGGTTGTGAACTTCAGCAATGAGGAGTGGACTTTGCTGAGTCCATCCCAAAAGAACCTCTACAGAGATGCGAAACCTTTAGGACATGACTGCAGTAGGTAAGGACAAAATACTTTTGTCACTCATGCTGTCAGAATGTTGTATGTCACTCATCAGTGCTGTTTCATTAAAAACAATGTGAAAGTATTTTTTAAAATAGCTCAGACCTGGACACATTATATCATAAATCTAAACAAAATCTATTAATTTGTATGTATTATTCTAATGATCACTTGAATTTCTATGTCTACAATTCAGGAAGACTTGGGGATACCAGGAAGCCGAAAAATAATGCAAGATTTACTGGAGATACTTAAGGTAATTTGCACTCACAAGGAGAAGAAATATTCCTGAGTTATTAGTTAGTCAGCAGAAAAGTGACCACTAAAGAAATGAGGTACCATTCAATTTAATGTCAGTAATATTCTCCAAAGATGTATAAGCTACGGTATGTATAATGAGTGAGTTAAATCATGAAAATGTATATCATTGCATATAGATGTGTACGAAAGGCATACATTTTGAGTTATGACATTCTCCCTTCAATTTTTCTACCCATATACACATTTGAATACAACACATTCATTATCTAAAAATTGCTAAGATTGCAATAGAATTTGAAATAAAATGGAGTGCTTGTGTTTCCAAGCCATGCTCTAGAAAATCAGCCATTCTGATTAAAATTCTAAGTAGGCTGGTGGAATGTTAAGTGCATTCATTCTGAATATCACTATGCAGTTGTCTCTAGAAGTTGGTCCCACCATACTTATCATGGATATATTTTTAAAAATTCAAAATCTGCATAAAATACTGATACATGCTTACTCATATACAAAGCAGATCAAGTTATAATAGATCAGGCCTTGAAGAATCTTAGCTATCTATCACTGGATTTGTGGAAAAGGAAAATGTTAATAGACTCTCTGTGGTTGTGCATTCTTGTAAATCCAGCACACTAGGAATCAGATTTTGCAGAATGGCAAATTCAAGTTCAAACTTCACAGCTTAATGATCAGTGAAAATCACTAAAACAGATTTTAAAAAGCTATAGATTTTATGCTAATAGCTGTTGTTCATTCCCAGCATGGAAAAGAAAAAAATGTGTTAAATAATGTCAAAAAATAAATAATATAATGCCAGTTGCCATAAGAAATTGGTGGGGATTTTTCCCATCAATTCAGTGAAATAGCTCAGCTATAAAACTTAAATGGTCACAGGGTTTCTTTTAGATGTGAAACCAAAATATAAATTGTGGAATGAAATGAAAGAGAGTTAATAGAGAAAAGTAAGACTGACCATATGGAAAACTGAACTACAGGTTAAGGACAGAAGGGAGATTGTGATGGGGATTCATATCAGAATGATCTGTATGTGATACACATATGTACCCATGCCCAAAGTGAAGCTAAATATTCTGCATTTCAAAAGGTACCAAATTTTAAGATTTCAAAAAAGTGTACCAGTCTTTTGGGAATGGTTGTTTTCAACATATCTTACAAGGCCATTCTGTTGCTTCATGGTCAGAATTTCTTAGCAGCCATTAAAAACAGAACTTGACATTAATGCAGTCATTAAACTGAGACCCATTTCACTGTGGATTTTTCTTTTTTATTTAATATAAGGAAACACACACAAAAAAACAAAATAAGTAGAAATAATACCACTTTCAAAGTGAAAGTAAACAGTAAGAAATCTAAAGACAATGATTACATATGCTGCTCATAGAAATAGTTAATGAAATACAAAAGTGAAACATATGAAGTAGGGATTCAAACAGTGAGACTGAAAACAGTTTTGTTCAACTTTCCAATAAAAACTAAGTAATAAGGTTATCAATCCTATATGTAATTTTTTTCTTTACAGAAATGAAAAGCTAGAGAAATCCTATGGACATTCTTCTTGGAATCAGTGTAAAGAAGTATTCCTTTGTACTGCAGAAGGTAATGTGAATGTGAAAGAATCAGAAACACACCACAATGTTCAGATCCATAAAAAATATTGCAGTGGAGAGAAACCCTATGTATGTCAGCAATGTGGAAAAGATTTCACCACATGTGGACATTGTAAGCAACATGAAAGAATTCACACTGGAGAGAAACCCTATGTATGTGAGCAATGTGGGGAAGCTTTTAACACACGTGCATATTGTAAGGTTCATGTAAGAATTCACACTGGAGAGAAACCTTATGTATGTAAGCAATGTGGAAAAGCTTTTATCATACATGGACACTGTAGGCACATGAAATAATTCACGCTGGAGTGAAACCATATGTATGTAAGCAATGTGGGAAAGCTTTTAACACACAGGCAGATTGTAAAAAACATGAAAGAATTCACACTGGAGAGAAACCCTATGTATGTAAACAATGTAGGAAAGGTTTCACCATCTCTGGACATTGTAAGCAACATGAAAGAATTCACACTGGTGACAAACCCTATATATGTAAGCAATGTGGGAAAGCTTTTACCCAACATGGACATTGTAAGCAACATGAAAGTTCACACTCAAGATAAAACCAGTGTATGTGTATATAAGCATCATGAGAATTTTTTGAGCACATGTACATATTGCATAATGCATGAAAAATTTCACACTGGGCAGAAAACTTATACATGTAAGAAATTTGGGAAAGGTTTCACCAAATCTGGACATTGTAAGCAACATGAAAGAATTCACACTGGAGAGAAACCTTATGTATGTAAGCAATGTGGCAAAGCTTTTAACACACGTGCATATTGTAAGGTTCATGAAAGAATTCACACTGGAGAGAAACCTTATGTATGTAAGCAATGTGGAAAAGCTTTTGCCCAACATGGACATTGTAAGCAACATGAAAGAATTCACAATGGAGAGAGACCATATGTATGTAAGCAATGTGGGAAAGCTTTTAACAAACGGGGAGATTGTAAGAAACATGAAAGAATTCACACTGGAGAGAAACCCTATGTATGTAAGCAATGTGGAAAATATTTTACCAATTCTGGAAATTGTAAACAACTTGAAAGAATTCACACTGGATAGAAACCATATGTATAAGCAATGTGGGAAAGTTTTTACCCTACATGGACATTGTAAACAACATGAAAGTTCACAATCAAGATAAAACCAGTGTATATAAGAATCATGAGAATGGTTTGAGCACACTTACTTATTGCATAATGCATGAAAATCTTCACACTGGGCATAAAACTTGTATATGTAAGGAATGTATGAAAGGTTTCAGCAGAAATGCTCATTGTCCAATACATTATAAAATTTACACTGTTGAGAAAGCCTGTGTATGTGAAGAATGTGGGAAAGCTTTCACCACACATGGATACTGTAAAATACATCAATTACTTCACACTGGTGAGAAACCCTATTTATATAACAATGTGGCAAAGGTTTTACCGCATACAGTCACTGCAAAACAGATGAAAGAATTCGCACTGGGAAGAACCACTGGCTATGTAAGCAAGTGGAGACACTTTTAGCAGCCAGATTGTAAGTGAAATACATGAAGAAACTCACACAAGAGATAAATCCTATGTGCTATGGGAATACTCTCAGCACACATGATCATTTTTACATATCTGAAAGAGCTCACTGGGCAGAGATCCTATGTGGATTAACAATGTGAGAAATATGGCAATCCATGTTTGTTGTTAAATACATTAAAAAAGCGTCACTCTTCAGAAAATTTAGATCTAAGTTTACTTTAAAAATCCCAAGGAGACCTGAAGAAATAACCAATACAGAAGTTTGATGTCAATATTTCTTCACAAATTTTCCAGAAATGACAAATCTGTGGTGGAGCTCTCCTCAAGTGCACATGTTGTATGATTTTCAGTTCAGCACTTGTACCTCTTTAGATTTTGTAAAATATCTTTGTGCTTCAACATGGCATCTTGTAATTAAGCATGGTAAATTGATAGGGGCTGTTAACTTTCAAGTATGGATAGTGTCTATGTATTTAATATTTTGTCTTTAAAATTGAATTTTTATATTTTGTGGTAAATTGTAATGTTTATTTAAAGAGGAAAAAACAGAAAAAATGTAGAAATAATACAGAATTTCAGAAAAATAATAAGAAATCACTATTTGATTAGTTACATATTTTCATCTTTGAAGTAGTTGTTCAAGTTACAAAATAAATCATACAAAGTGCTATTCAAATAATGACACTGTGAACAGTTCACCTCAACAATCCAACAAAGACTTATTAATATGCTTACTGTCCTACACACTTATTTTTCTTTTCTTAAAGAGGGTAAGATTAGACATGACATGACAGAACAGAACAGTTCATAAGAAAACAAGTTAAGGAAACACAGATTTCAAAGCAAGTCCACTGGAGATGTTCACTGTCTATCTAACTGTCTCTAGTTTTCTTCCAAATAGTTGTTCCCATTTAGAATGCATTGAATATATACTGAATGTTATAGAACTAATCAAATAATTACAGGTTGATGTAGGCTTTTTCGATCTTCAAGACAGATTTTGGGGAAGTCGATAATGACTACCATAATGTCTCTCATTCTCTTCATAGTAGCTGTCTTATCTTTATGTATGCTGAAATTGAACATAAGAGACTAGATTAATATCACTCTGAACAGTGAATAATAGCCTTCTGAGAAGGAGAAAGGTGAGGAATTGCCTAAAAAAAGAAGGCAGAGGGAATTGTTAAAAGTGTATCAGGATGTAAAAGCTACAGTAGTCTTGTTGCTCTGGTTAGTTTGATTGTATTTTGTTCCATCCTGTCTACTCATATTAGATTTGAGGGCACAGAGAGATAACCCAAAAATAGCAGGTTATACCATGGTAACTATCCTTAATTACCTGTTAACTTAAACTGAAACCCTGTATTACGTATATTGTCTTCTGTGACTGATCTTCTTTGAAGCTGGTTTGTTTGAATGCTATTTGGCCTTGACCAATTTTATTCACATTTGGTATGCTTGCTGGTATCAAGTCCAAGAGTAGAGCCAACTAATCTGAAGGTGACAGGATGTAAAAGATGTACTTTGGGGGGCTGGGGATTTAGCTCAGTGGTTTAAGATCCTACCTGGCAAATGTGAGGTTATGAGTTTGATCTCCTGTAACAAAAAATAAATTAATAAAAGATATCCATTCTAGGTTTGATTATGTTTTTATTTAAAGAGAAAAAAGAAAGGAAATAAAAAACAAAGCAGAAAAAATGTATAAGTAATACAGAATTTCAAGAGAAATAATACAGTAAGAAATCAGTAGTTAATAGGTTACATATTTTCATCTTAGAAACAGTTGTCCAAATTATACAGTTAAAGCATATAAAGTAGACATTCATACAGTGAGATTGCAGACAGTTCCATTCAATGATCCAACAAAAGCTCAGTAATTTGGCTTTCCATCCTACACACACAAACATGCAGTTGTATCCCAGATACCACCTTCCTTTCCTCTCTTTTTTACAATAAAAATTACACTTTTTGTGTTTTTTTACTCCCACAGTTCTAATTACTTTTTTTGAAGAAAATAAAACCTAACATGACTAAACAAAACAGATTCAGTTAGAACAGAAGGATAGGCATAGTACACAATGCAAAAATAGAATATCAGGTGATCAAAAATGTTTACCATTGTGCCTCTTGCTATTTTTAAGAAGAGTTGCCTATCTCATCAGCTATAATAGAATTGATCAAAACTATGCAGAACAAGACCAATAAAACCTACACTGGAGAACTTACAGGATTTCAAAAAAAGATAATAGTCAAACCATAATGGGCATCATACTAAATCTTATTGCCTTCAAAGTGGTTGCCTATACCCTCAAACTTGATACTATCAAACAATATAGAATACAGTAAAATCAGACAGTGAAAGTGGGGAGAGCAATAGTGGGGTTCAGAACAGATTAATAGGAAAACAAAAGAAAGTTACAATAATACATCCCACAATTTTTTAATCTAGTTTTCCTTAATTGAAAAAAGTTAAATAAACAGATTAATATTTGAAAAAGAGTGGAGATTGAGATAAAAGAGGACATTGAGATTGAGATAAAAGAGAACAACACAGGTCAGAACTGAACAATTTAAGCATTATTGTGTTTCAGCCCCAAATAATCTAACATAATATTAGTCACCATAGTGCCTCTTTCCTTGAATTATTTGAGTATAACTTCGTACACTGTAGCATCAAGCATATTAACACAGTGTGAAGCCATTCAAAAGAATGAAAGAATTACAGGGTATTTAGAACCACTTAACAGAAAATGAACAATGGTTTCTATATTATTTCTTTGCCCATAAAATTTTGTTTATACTATCACATATAGTAAGATACAACATGTTAAAACCAGTGGAAACTGATGTACAAAAGCTTGATGGGACTTCAAAACAAGATGATATTAAATCAGCACTAGATTTTATGATGTGTTGTTTTCTTCAGAATAGCTATTCGTACTATCACTGATACTAAAATCGAACAACCCACGTTAAAACCATTGCACTTAATGAGTGAAATCATTATATGGATGAAAACCAATATGATTGGGAATCATGATTACCACATACTTCTATGTATTCTTATCACTTATTACACTAAGTGAAATATTCGGTATTTGTACATGTGACTTTGCTTCATTTCACCTATGAGTATGGTCTCAAGCTGCGTCCATTTATATATATCTCAATGTGATCATTCTTTATAGCTGAGTAGTACTCCATTGTATAAAAATACCACAACTTTTAATCCATTTCTCAGTTGATGGACACTTAGGTTGTTTCCAATATCTGGCTATTAAAAATTGTGCTGCTATAAGCATGGGTGCACATATATCACTGTGGAATGATGGTTTCAGAAGGTATTGCCCGTCCCAGCTTTCTGAATAATCTCCAGACTGACCTCGACAATGGTTGCACTAGTCTACACTCCCACCAACAGTGCAGGAGAGTTCCTTTTACCCCACAGCCTCTCCAGCATTTGTTGTTGTTGGTTTTTTTGATCTTGGCCATTCTTTCAGGAATGAGATGAAATCTCTGTGTGGTTTTAATTTGCATTTCTCTAATGACCATTGATGGTGAACATTTTTTCATGTATTTACTTGCCATTTGTATTTCTTCATCTGAAAATTGTTTTAACTTTTTTTTTTTTTAACTTTTTTTTTGTCGGTACCAGGGATCGAACTCACGACTGCCTGCTTGCAAAGCAGGTGCTTATGCCGCTGAGCTAAATCCCCAGCCCCTGAAAATTGTTTATTCATCTCAGATGCCCATTTTTGGATTGGGTCTTTGAATTTTGGAGGTCTGATTTTCTTTTAATTCTTTACGTGTTTTAGACAGAAGTCCTTTGTCTGAGGGGCAGTTCACTAAGATTTTTTTCCCAGTTTGTGGGTTTTTTATTCACTATGCTGGAGATTTCTGTTGATGTGCAGAAATTTTTTAATAAGATGCCATCCCAATTATTGACTCTGGGAAGTATTTCCCATTTGGTTTGAGTCCTGTTCGTGAATTCTCTACCTACTCCTATGTCTTCAAGGTTTTTTCCCAATTTGTCTTCCAAGAGATTTAGTGTTTCTGTTTTAATATTTAGATTTTTGATCCACTTAGATTTTATTTTAGTACATAGTGTTAGGCATGGTTCTTACTTTTCCTTTTTGGCATATGGAGAGCCAGTTTTTCACCACTATTTATTGAGGAGACTGTCTTCCAGTGAACATGTTTGGCCTCTTTATCAAAGATAAGGTGGTTGAGCGTGTTTGTAGTTTTTGTTGTATCTTTAAACCATTCCACTGATCTTTGGCTCTGTTTTGGTTCCAGTACCATGTTGATTTTACTACAGTTGCTTTGTAGTATAACTTCAGGTCAGGGATTGTGATACCTCCTGGCTTGCCTTTGCTACTTTTATCTGTCCTTGCTATTCTAGGTTTCTTCTCACTCCAGATGAATTTTAGGGGCGATTTCTTGAGTTCAATGAGGTATGTTGATGGCTTTTTTTTTTATCGGGATTGCATTGAATCTGTATAAAATTTTTGGGAGAATGGCCATTTTCACAATATTTATTCTTCCTATCCATGAGCAAGGAATGTCTTTCCATTTTCTGAGATCATCTTCAGTTTCATCTTTCAGGGTGTTATAATTTTCCCTGTATATGCCTTTTAATTCTTTCATGATAATAATTCCTAAATATTTCATTTATTTTGGTTGCTAGTGTGAAGGGTGTGGTCTCTTATTTCTCTCTCTGTGACTTTGCTGTTAGTGTATAGGAATGTATTGATTTTTGAGTATTGATTCTGTATCCAGCTACATTACTGAATTTATGTATTATATCTAGGAGTCTTTCAATGGAGTTTTGGGGATCTTCTATGAAGAGTATCATGTCATCTGCAAATAATGATAATTTAACTTCTTCTTTTCCTGTATTTATGCCTTTTATTTCTCTCTCTTGTCTAATTGCTCTGGCCAGTATTTCCAGTACTATATTAAATAGGCATTGTGATAAGGGACATCCTTGTATCGTGCCTGATTTTAAAGTAAATGCCTTCAATTTTTCACCATTTAGTATGATATTGACTGTTGATTTGTCATAGACAGCCTTAATTACATTGAGGTAAAGACCATCTATTCCAATTTTCTGTAAGGTTCTTATCATAAATGAATGTTGGACCTTATCAAAAACTTTTTCTGCATCTATAGAAATGATTGTGTGATTCTTACTTTTGGCTCTATTGATATAGTGTATTACATTTATTGATTTACATATATTAAACCATCCCTGCATGCCTGGGATGATTCCCACTTGGTTGTGGTGTATGATCTTGATGATTTGCTACATCCTGTTTGCCAATATTTTATTGAGGGTTTATGCATCTGTGTTCATTAGGGAGACTGCACTGTAGTTCTCTTTTTCAGTTGAGTCCTTCTCTGGTTTTGGTACTAGAGTAATATTTGCTTCTAGGAATGATTTAGGAAGGATTGCTTCCCTTTAAATTTAATTGAAGATTTTGAGGAGTGTTGGCATTAGGTCTTCTTTTTATTTCTTGTAGAATTCTTCAGTGAATCCATCTGGGCCTGGGCTCTTCTTTCTAGTTAAAGATTTAATTTCATTAATAGAAATTGGGTTATTCAGTAGCTTTACATCTTCATTACCTAGCTTTGGTACTTCGTATGCTTCTAGGAATGTATCTATTTGCTCTGTGTTATCAAACCTTTCAGAGTAGAGGTTTCTGAAATAGGTGTTGATGATCTGTATTTCTATAGGGTCTGTAGTAATTTCACCTCTTTCTTTATTGCATGAATTTGAGCTGTTTCTTCCCTTTTTGAAATAAGGTTGGCTAGCGGCTTGTCAATTTTACTTATTCTTTCAAAGAACCAGCTTTTTGATTTGTTGATTTTTGGATTGTTTTTGTAGTCTCTATTGCATTGATTTATGCCCTGATTTTCATAATTTCTTCTCTTCTTTTGGCTTTGGGCTTGACTTGCTCTTTTTCTAGATGGTTGAGGTGTAACATCAGGTTATTTATTTGTTTTCATTCTGTTTTCCTAATGTGGGAACTCAGTGCAATAAATTTTCCTCTGAGAACAGCTTTCATTTCTGTCTGGTTGATCTTTCCATTGGTGTCAACTGTGTGTTAAGGTCTCCTGTTACAATTGTGTTACTGCTAATTAGGTTTTTCATTTCTGTTAGTACTTATTTTATATAACTGTGTGCTCTGGAGTTTGGTTCATATATATTTAAGAAATAATCTCTTCCTCTTGGAGATTTCACCTAATCAGTATGCAGTGACCTTCTTTATCCCTTCTGATCATTACTGGCTTGAAGTTCATATTGTCTGCAAACTGAATAACTATCCCTGCTTTCTTTTTCTTTTTTTTTTTTTTTTTTTTTTTTTTTTTTTTTTTGATTCCTGTTGCATGGAGTATTGTTTTCCAACCTTCGACTTTCAGTCTGTGAGTATCCTTTTGGGTTAGATGGGTTTCTTGTAGACAGCATATGGTTGGATTTTTTTTTTTTTTCTTTTTTTCCGGTACCGGGGATTGAACTCACGACTGCCTGCTTACAAGGCAGATGCTTATGCCGCTGAGCTAAATCCTCAGCACCTGGATTTTGTTTTTTGATCCATTCTGCCAGTCTGTTTCTTTTAATTGGTTCATTGAGACCACTTACATTAACGGTTAGAACTGTTATATATTGGTTTATTTTTGACATGTTATGTTTCTGCTGTTGCATCTTTATCTATCTGCTTTGTTTAGTGGTTTTTTCCTAAATGTATTGAGACTGTTTTTCAGTATTCTTTGCAGGGTTGACTTGGTGATCATGAAATTTTTAGCTGTTCTTTGTCATGGAAGTATCTGATTTCTCCATCAATTTTGAACAACAGTTCTGGAGGGTACATCAGCCTAGGTTGGAAATCATTTTTCTTTAGAATCTGAAATACTTGACTCCATGCCCTTCTTGACTTTATTGTTTGTGCTGAGAAATCTACTGTGATTCTGATAGGTTTTCCTTTATAGGTGATCTGTCTCTTCTCTCTGACAGCTTTTAATATTCTATTCTTTTGTTCGATTTCTGTGATGGTCATTGTTATATGTCTGGGTGTAGATTTATTTTGGTTATGGCTATTTGGAGTTCTAGATGCTTCATTGATCTTGATATCAGTCTCCAATCTCATGTTTGGGAAATTTTCAGCTATCACTTCTCTAAATATCCTCTTAACATCCTGTATGTTGTCCCTTTCTTTTTCATTTATCCCTATCAACCTTAATTTGTTGCACTTTGTGGCATCTTGCAAGTGTTGAATTGTTATTTTCTGGTTTCTTGTTATTTTTAAAAGATCTTTCCTTTCCTGTTCACAGGCTGCATCTTGTCTTTGAGGTCTGAGATTCTATCTTCACATTCATTGAGACACTTTTTACAGCTCTCAATGGAGTTTTTTTTTTATTTCCTGTATATCTCTTTGTATCTGCTTTATGTATTGTGTTTTTTCCTTATAGTGTTCATCCAGGGATTCTATCTTTTTGTTTAGTTCCTCCAGTTTTTAAACTGTGTTTTCTTTAGATATTTTCAGCATCTCCTGCATTTCTTTTATCATTTCTTCTTTTACCTGAGAGATTATTTCTAATTTGAATTCCTTTAAGGGTTCCCAGAGCTGCTTCTTCATTTCAGTTCTATTATTTCAGGTACTTCAGGTATGTGGGATGTGTTTTCTTCTATGCACATGGCTCCTAGACTTTCTTGGAATGGGCTGGATGCTTGAGACTGCATTTTGGTCTTTCATTTTGTCATTTTCCTATATTTTTGAGCTGCAAGTGTTGTTCCAAGTGATGGAGAGAGTTCCCACAGACTGGGATGGGATACTGTGCCTCAGCCCAAGTCGCTGGTCATGGCAGGAAACCTCAGGCTGGTCCCCAGGCAAGGAAGAGAGTTCTCAAGAATGGGACGGGATTCCATGTCACGGCCCCACTCACTGGTCACGGCAGAAAACCATGGGTTGGGGCCCAGGTGAGGAAGACTGTTCCCCCAGACTGGGACAGGATTCTTTGCCTTGGCCCCACTCTTTGGTCCTAGCAGGGAACTGCAGGCTGGTCCCCAGGTGAGGAAGAGAGTTCCCCCAGACTGGGACAGGATTTCATGTTGCGGCCCCACTCACTGGTACTGACTCACTGGTCCCAGCAGGAAACTATGAGCTGGTCCCCAGGTGAGGAAGGGAGTTCCCCCAGATGGACGGGACTCCGTGCCTAGGCCTGACTTGCTGGTCCTGGCAGGAAACCCCAGGCTAGCCCTCCAGTGAGTAGGGGAATTCCCCCAGACTGGGATGGGACGCTGTGCCTCAACCCAACTTGCTGGTCTCAGCAGGAAACCATGGGATCTACCCCAGGTTTGATTCTTAACATCTCTCACATCCTACAATGTCTTCAAAGTAGTGTTTTTACAAAAGTAGCTATGTAATGTTATGCTTAACTATATAGTGCCTGATGATGTGGACAATTCTATTGAAAATAACAAGAGAAAGCATAGTAAGTACTGTACATCACCTAATATTGTAGTCTTATATATCTTTTTCATATCATGATTTTCTAGGAATTTGTTTTGTTGTCTTGTTTCGATCTGTTTTTCCCCATAATACAGAAAGGATAGATATACACATAGAGATTCACACCTGGGAAGAATTTCTAACCTATTTATTGGAACAAATAATATAATACACGATGTGATGAACAGATACTCTGAAGAAGAAAAGACACTAAGAAACCCAATGCTAATTCTGTAGCATTATGATATAAAATCGAGCAATACTATTATTCACTGTGCAGAGTGATGTTAGTCTGGTTTCTTATTTTTTGCTGAATTTTAACTTTAACATGGTATTTGCTTTACTCTTTTGATGAACATGCTTCATTTTCTCTTTCATAAATGATGTTTCTGAAGTTGATGCAATATTTGGTATTAAGATATACATTTATAGAGGCTTGGTGCATGATTTTTTTTTACAAGGTTGTATTCTTTTCACATAACTTGTACATTAATGAATGTTATGTTTTCCATGTTGTGACGAGATACCTGCTGATTTCCTAACATCACTGGGTATCATACCATGTACATTATGTTGCCTGTTTTTCTTTTTCAGTGGAGCCAATATCTGTCATTTAAGTAAACCTTTGTTTTTCTAACCATCAGAATTTTACCTTTATGTTTATATTACATCTTTACTTTGCTAGTAAGGTTTCCCCACATGTACCAACTGTAAACTATACTACTGTGAATTTCTGATTGCTCCATAGTGACAGAACCATATCTTGTCTCCAATAGCACACCACAAAATATAGTAATATCTCCAGATATTATAAAATTTGGCATGATTTATGAGTAACCATACTTTGAAATCAATTTATCTTAAATGTGGTGTTATTTTTGGGGAAAAGGTTGTTATTGGATGTATCATGCAAATGCCTTTATTTTATTCCTTGATGCTGTGAATGCATTAAATATTTTGTAATTATAACTGCTTTTTCCTAAAACACTGAAGTAATGGCATGAAGGGAAAGCTAAATTTTGAGCTGTCAACACAGTAAAAAGTAAACTTGCTAAATTAAGATTCAGATTGTGTTCTGTTTTACTGAGTTGTGAATTGATACATTGGCATATCTCTTTATTTATAAGGACCAGGGTCTGATGTTTGTGGTGATTATTTTTAAACACATACACTGGGCCCTGAGTCCCAGTTGGTTTCCTGTGGCCTATGGTTTTCACTTCTATTTTAACATTCATGTAATTTGTAAAGTGTTTAATGCAGTGTTGTTGAATACAAAATTTGCTTAGGTTCCAATGGAATTATGTTGTTAAAAACTGTGGTGTCATGAAAACACAAGTGTACATTGCATTAAATACCCCTAATCCAGTGAAGATACCTTGCCCAAGTCTCAATTATCCTTGGGAAAATAAATTACTCACCTGTTGTGTAATCACCATTCAATCTATGTCTATTTTGTACCTGAAGATCTTGATATACTTCACAAAGTAAAAGACACTGTGAAGTACATTGTCAGCCTCTATGCACTACAGCATGTGGCGAGATTCCCTGCAGCATATTTCTGCTTACCATCAATGGGAAAATTTGGAGTTTGTACTACAGCTAATAATAGAATACTGAATCTATAAGACATATATCCTGAGTACATGCACTTTCTCATTTTACCATGAAAGTAAATCTTGCTGGTCCTGTTGATGCATGCTTGTAATCCTAGCACCTCAGGGGGCTTAAATTAGTGGAAGAAGAAGTTGAGTCCAACCTACACAATTAGTGTGACCTTGTCTCAAAATATATCTTCAAGTTCTGCAGATGTAGCTTAATGCTTTAGATCTCCTCCCTTTCTTCCCCAACATCAACATTTTTTAATATTCACAATTACACATCAGTAGTTGTCTTTTTATCACTTGGCCACCAAGCAGTTATCCCTGAGAATCACTTGGGAAGCACATTTGTTTATGTAGTGACCATCCTGAGCATCATTGGGGCAATTGTCAATTTAACCCATTAATTGTTGTATTGAATACAGTAAAATTGTCACTTTTATATTCATTGTTATTTTATAAAAATTAGCAAAAAGTATGCAATTTTTGATCATTTTGTAATTAAATAATTGCGTTGATAAGGAGTTACTGTAAAGATTGGCTAACGGTGATTTCTTTAGTCCCAGCATCAGGAGAGAATGAGATGTTAAGATCATGGCTTTCAAGCTGACTTTGGGAGGCAATGGCTAAATGATTTAGCAGAGGGTGAAGCAGTTGTTTTTATCCCTGCATTTGAAGTTTAAGGAAACAAGTAAGTTGAAGTCAAGAATACAAATGTGCAATAGGATAAAAGAATCACTACTGCAAATTGTGATTTTTCTATCACTCAGAAAATGTACTTTTTGTGGTAATTTGTGCAGCAGTCTCATATATGGCTCTATTAGAGTAAAACATAGTGAAACATGAAAGAGCCAGGCATTCCATGTTCTGAATGTAGAGGTATTAAAAACATTTTTTTCTTAATACTATTGCTGCTGTTTTGTGTAGAAAATAAGATGGGGTGACAAAACAAGCAAAAAGGACTTTGTAAGATTTTAATCCTCCTGCGTAAGCCTAGAAGCCACAAAAAGTCAAACCAAAAGGATGAAGAAATAAACTACAGAAAGAGAGAAATTTTGCCTGTTACTCCCTGACAGCTAACATGTAAAACCAATAGGAATGTGAAAGGAACACACATTTTTCAGAATATGTACAAATTGCCAAGAAATACCTGAAGAACTATTGAGCATTTTTGCACAATAGGGAAATGCAAATAGGGACATCATCTCATTGCAGAGAGAACAAATCACCACAAGGTCTAAAGAACATTTATGGGACTACAGGAGAAAAGTAACTATTTAATCTTGTTGGTGGAAATGTAGGTAAGTAGTTCAACTACTACTGAAGTCAGTTTTTAAAGTATTCAAAAGACTAAAATTAGTAATTCTCATTAGTGCAGTGCTTCCTTTAGTGGGTCTCTTCCCCAAAGAGTATAAGGACATATTGCTGTGATGCATGCAAATTCCTGTTACTGCAGCAATAGTCATTTTTCTGTGGAGAGCAGCAGCAAGCACTGCTCCATCACCACCAAATACCAATGACGAACAACAAATACTCACTAGTGTACTCCATTTGATAAATGGTGTGATATTTTATTGTGAAGTGGGCTGTATCTTAGGTTTTCCTAGTAGACTACAGGTGAGTATAAATATGATATTCATACTAATATCACAAGGCCATCCCTAGTACACTATTACATTCATTAGATTTGATATATTTATCTTTTTGAGGAAGCATGTTGCTATGAAGTTCAGGCTGGCTTTGAGGTCACATTATAACTCAGAGTGGTGTCAAACAATTCTCCTTTCTCAGTGTCTCAAGTACTGGGCTCCATGAAAGAGCCACCAGGCCTAGTTTAGATTTGGTATATTAAGTGCATATTCAGGATATTTTATTTCAACTGTTTTTGTTATTAAAGTATTTCCATATTTTACCTCCAGCATGTGTAGAAACTTTGGCCTTATTGAGGTGGTGATGTGCATATCACCAGCCTCATGACATTGTCTGCTGGGTTCAGAGCTGTCAGTGTACTGATGTGAAACTTAGGTGTACATAACTGTTTCTTTTCTGCTTTCCTTAGAAAACATTTTTAAAAATTCCATGGATAATCAGAGGGTCAATAACACTGGCTAGAGCTTCATGCAAATGCTCACAGTAGTAGAGTGTAGCACTGACCCGAAGATACTCTCTGTCATCTGTGGGTCTCTATAGTCCTTTCTGCTCACACACTTTATGCCTGAGCATGCCAGCACCTGTTGTGAGTCCCAGAGTCTGCTGCAAGGCCATGGAACACATAGCCTAGTGATTGCCTCCTATATAGCACTCTGCTGATGCAGAGCACAGCTTCTGGCAGGAAGCCAGAAGCTCTGAGGCTTTGAGACAACAGAGGTTTCACTTTGTAAACCCAGATAATCTTATATTTCTGTACCACAGACAGCTCTGTCCCATATTTCTACCCAGGAAGACAGAAGATGAATCTGGAGACTGTGGATTAAACAGGGACACTGCCCTTCTGCTCCACCATCCCTGTCTTGGGTGGGAACCTGACAGTGGCCGAGTCTCACAGCTTCCAAGGACCTGCACCTGCCCAGGAAGATCTGTCCTCAGGGCAGGTCATCAGACCCAGTCACACTGTTGACTTAGGGCAGGAATTGTGTAGGGGTCTCAGAGTGGTGGCCAGGCTTTAATGTACATCTCCTGGAATCCGTGAGTCTGAGTGGCTGGTGGCTGAGTCTAGTGATACCTGTCCTGGGCTCCCTCCTGCCTCTGGGTGCCAGAAGGCTGGGGACAGTGAGCCCTGTCCTTTAATGCCCTTGTCATTTGGCATTTGCCAGCAATCATCCTGAAGGCTCTGGGATGAGTGAAACATTTTTTCAGCCATTCCCAAGTGGTCTACCTATGCAGGATCCTGAGGCTGGGGTCTCGTGTCCTGGGAAAGCAGCATAACATGCTCCCTGTTCACTGTCTTGAGCCAACTGTCTGTGAAGACCAACTGTCACCAGACCAACGTGACTGGTGCCCTGAGCCTTCAGAGTTCTGTTTGGACCTGTAACCAAGGAACTGAGGTCATGCACTGGTGTCCACAGTTTGGCCTTCCTCTGTGATATCACCTTTCTTTTTGTTGTGGAACAAATCTATGTCCTCCTTAGAAACAACAAGTTAAAATGCTAGAAAACTGTGTATACTTTTAGATTGCTCTTTGAAGATTTTAATGCAGCGAACATGTAGATGCTTCAGATGTCTCAGGCTGGATGCCAAAAACAAATTTCCATCCAAAGGGTCCATTGTTTTGGAGGATGAAGGACTCATTGTCTTCTGCTAAAGATTTGTCAAATGTTAGGATGACTTCTGTCATGGTTTATGTTTGTGTCCTCCAGGCCTCATGAGTTTGCATTGTTCATTTGTGATGGTTCATTGTATAGTGCTTGGATTGATGGTGTCAGTGCTCCACCCACATAGGGGTGGAGCCAGAATGTGATGTAATGGCAGGAAGAAGGTATGTCTTTCTCTTTGCTGGTGTGAGTTTGCTGTTGGCGGCCACCATGAACTGCAGCCCAGCCATGCCTGCCTGTCTTGGAGCCAACTGAGTGTGGACTGAAACCTCCAAAAACTGTAAGAAATAAACCTTTCCTTTCCCAACTTTGGCCTTCAGGTATTTTGTCTCAGCGACGAGTAAAAAGTAACTAAGACAACTTCCTTTCTTGGGCTTATGTTAGTTTCATTTCAGTTCCATTAGGGAGCAGAATATCCATAATAATTTTACCAAAGAATGTGAAGGTCTCATGTTATAACCCCCATATGTTCAGGGGAGGAGGATTCATAGCCAGTTTTACTCTCACGTGCTTATGAATGATTATTTTTTTCATCCTTCGATGTTTAACTCAGCCATACACTGTAGTGCTCCACACTCTGACTTCCTGTGAGGGGGGACAGCAAGTAGTGAGTACAAGGTGAGGTGACATCATCACCTCATACTGATGAAGGACACATGTGCATCGCTCCTGGGGAACTTGTCTTTTAGCTGCTGCTATCACTTCCTTTCCTCCCATCCCAATCAGACCATGGGCTTTGTGTCCCTGATGGGTAGTTTGCTTTTCCTAGCGGTGATGGCACTGAGCCTTTTCAGTTTTAATACTCTTCGATTGGTCTCCTTGAAGCAGTGTTTCTATGCTGGGCTCTCCCTGTGCTGCCACCACTCACTATTATGGGGCTGAACCAAGCAAATATGACTTTTCATGCACCTGTCACCCATCTTGTGATGGCCATTTGTTATGTTTCCGGATTGGACCTCGAAAGCAAGCTGCCACACCAATTCATACACAAGCATTTGAGTGGATACTGACCTTTATTTCAAAGAAAATATATCATATTGCTGGTGTATGGATAACTTAGAAATTCTTACTGTATCTTTGGAAGCAGATGTTTAAAGCAGAGTTATGTGGTTCCTTTTTTATTTTGTTTTGTGTTATTATGCTATACTATGCTATGCTCTGTTATTTTATATTATGCTATATGTTGGTGAGGATTTGAAACTCCTTCAGGGTGTTTTCAGTACTTTCTGATTTGATTTGGTATAACCAACCTGATGAACTTTGAGAATATCACATAACTCTGAGCACTTTTGTTTTGGAGAAAATTAAAAAAAGAAAACACAATCAGGGATGTTGGTGCACGCCTGTCATTCCAGGACTCTGAAGGCTGAGGCAGGAAGATTGTGGTGAGTTTGAGGTTATCCTGGGGTACAAGGGAAGATCAAGTCCAGACTGAACTGCATGGCAAGACCCTGTGAAGAAAAAAGGAAAGAAGAAAGAGATCAAAAAAATATGATAAAATGAAAAGTCAAAAATCTCCTTTCTAGTGAGAAATCAAATCTTTGTGAGGTTTTTTTGCGTGTGTAGTTTAGTCAGCATACCTAGCATAAGGTTTACCATCATGGAGACATTGATGTGCTTCCTGGTGTTTGTAGTCTTTCAATTCTTTAATGCTTTTTACTTAGATGACTGCAGATATGCTGCTGAATATAACCTCTTAGGATTTGGGTAGTTGAAGAGATTTTGATCATTCTGTTTTGTTTTTCTGTCCTGCATTTGTATTTAGAACCAGAATTTGAGCATGGGATTACTAATTTTATTTTTAAATAATAATAAGAATCATATAAAGATACAATTTTTACATCTATAAAATGATAAAATAAGTATAGATTAATAGTGGTTAATGTTCCTTGCTCAGTGACTTCTGAGATTTCTTAATGATCAACATTTTCATACGTACTTAAAAGATTTGGTTTTGTACAGATTTTAAGACATCGTCTTACTAATTTTCTAAGTGTCCCAGGCTAGGCTTAAATGTACCCTCATCCTTCCTCCCACTCCCAGAGTGCAGGTGTATATTATCCTGAATTGGCAATTTGTAGCAATGTTGTGTATTCATGGAATAAAATGTTTGGCTTTGGTCTTCAGACACTTTGTAGAAAGAGTCACTATAGTTTAGCTGTCTGCTATCTTCCTAGCCTGCAGCTTCTTTCACAGTGAGTATGACTGAAAATCCCATTAACACTGTTAGTAGATTTTCTGCTTTTCTAACTGTGGTCAGCATGTGCTTCAGAAGATCACTCCAAATGCCTTGTGCACTGGAACTGAAGATTGGTGTTTTTGAAGCAAATTCTTTTTTTCTTTGATCCCTCATGGAATTTGATGATTGTTTGAATCTAATCGCAAGAAAGGTGGGAAGGTTAAAGCTACTTGTGGCACACTCCCTTCCAGAAGGCCAGGCCAGTGTAAAAAATTATTTACCCTCCTGGTGTCAGTTGCAAAGTTGTTTTTTTTTTTTTAAATACAGAGCTTTGCATTGGCTTCTTTGTCTTCACCTTTTAACACTTTTCTTGTTTTGAGGCAGGTCCTTAAAAATGGCTAAATTGCTGAGACTCACCTTGAATTTGTGACGCTCCTGACTCAGCCTTCCAGACTGCTATGATTATAAGCCACACCACTAGACCCGGTCACATCATAGTGTTATTAAAAACTTATTGGCTGAGCAAGGAATCTTGGAAATGCCTGCAATGCCTGCCCTGAATTGGCTAAGGCAGCAGGGTTCCTGGGAGTTCCAGACAAGCCTGCAACACACTCTGAGTTCAGTTCAGGCTACAATGATACAGGGAGACCCTGAACACGAAAAGAAAAAGAATAGGGAAGAAAAGGAAAGAAAGGAAAGGAAAGGAAAGGAGAGGAGGGGAGGGGAGGGGAGGAGAGGGGAGAGGAGGAGAGGAGAGGAGAGGAAAGAAAAGAAAAGAAAGAAAAGAAGAAAGAAAACAAAATCCCTAGTGAATATGTGCCTTGGATTGCATCTGTGCTAGCTGTTTTAGTCTGTGGTCCTTTTCTTCCAGTGTAAAACTCTTTTGACTGCTGTTACTTTTTAATACCTTGAGACTAGTATTTAATGCCTCTACTTTTAATGTTCTTTTTGTGGCTATAGGATGACTCTTTGTTCTTCCTTGTGAATTTTCATATTTTTTTATATTTCTAGGAAAATGGCACTGATATTTTGACAGGAATGGCACTGAAACACCTGGTTGCTCTGGGTAGCATGTACATTATAACATGGATTCTTCCCATCTCTCATCACAGTATGGCTTTTCTTCTGTTAGTGCTCTTCTACTTATTGCATTAATTTCTACAATTTTCCAAGAAGTTGTGAGTTTGCTTAAATTTAACCTAATCATTAGTGATTTTTGATGATTTGTGAAATGAATTGTGTTCTTTGTATTTGAGTCTACAGTTTGTTTGTAGTACATAGTAATGAATTGATTAGGGCATGTTGCTCATATATCCTGCAATTTAAGTGATTTGTGAATTTGTTCTATAAGGTTGTCAATGGAGTTTAAATTTCCTACATACAATGCTGCACCCTCAGGAAAACTTAATTCTTCCTTTCTGATTTGGAAGGCTTTGCTTTCTTATTCTTGGTTAAATTCTATGGCCAGGACTTCGAGTACTGTATGCTGAAAGAGTTGTCTTTTTCCTGACCCTGTTGCTCATTTCTCTTTGCCTCTGTAGAACTCCTCCTGCATGGTCTGTACCAACATCTAGAGAGGGCTAGGACCCAGAAAAACTGCCTTGAGGTGAACAATGTCTGTTGTGCTGCCAATGCTGATTTTGTGGCCTCCAAAGAACATCAAAACTCAAAGGGGCAGTGGCTGCACCTGTTCTGCTTACAGGACCATGGACAATACCCAGAAAAGTGTCTTCACACAGGGTGTCCTCATGTGTATTGGTGACTTGATGACAGCCACCCACTTTCCAATGATACCTCTGGGTCACGAACACATTTCCATCCCAAAGAATTCCTGCCCCGAGCATACCACAAACCCTCTAGAGTGACTCTCCAATCTCCTTTCCAATGAACAGAACAGCTTTCACCAAGTGTGGATCAGTGAGGGGTGTGGAAGGTAATCCCTGGGAATCTGCATAGCCTCTGCAGTGGGCTAAGGCCACAGCTATCCCCTTGTCATGGAGCCCCCATTTCCTCCTCAGTGACCCTGCACTCTGGATCCATTCAGCACCCCACCATTCAGTGTTGTAAACCGAGGCTGAGTTGTTTGCACATGGCCACGACTTGAATGCACAAGTGGCCAAGTTCCACAGGGCTGCTCATGTAAGAACTTTCCTTCCCCGTATCTGAACTTGTCCTGGACTCAGTGTCTCTAAGTGGCTGGTGGTTGAGCCTAAGGACGCCTCTCCTGGGCTTCTTCTTGTCTCTGGGAGCCTCTGGCCATGGGCTGGTGAGTCCTGGCCTGAGCTGCCCATGATGGGTGGGTGTTTCCAGGTGAGCTCGCTGATGCCTCTGGGCCAAGTGAACCATCCTTTCATACTTTCCCACGTGGTTCAATGACACGGGGTCTTTATGCTAGGGCTGTGAGGCCTGGGAAAGCAGCACAGCATGTTCTCTATTCCCTCTCTCAAGCCCATGGTATATGAAGGCCAACTGTCACCAGACTAAGGTGCCTGGTGACCAGAGCCTTCAGAGTTCTGTTTTGACTTGTTGCCAAGGAAGTGAGTTCATGTGATGCGGTACACAGTTGATACTCCCCATCTGATGCCTCCTTTCTTTTTATTTGTCCTCCTTATAAAGAGCAAGTTAAAAAAAACTAGAAAAATATGTGTGTTTTTAGACTTTTCTGCACTTTGAAGATTTTAATGCAATAAACATGTGGATGCTTCAAAAGTGGCAGGCAGGTTGCCATACACACTTTTCCATCCAAAAGATCCTTTCCCTTGAAGATGAGGTGCACAGTGTCATCACTGAGAGATTTCACAAATTTTATTTTGATTGTCTTTTCTGGACTTATGCTAGTTTCATTTCAATTTCATTAAGAAGCATAGAGATGTTCCCAGAAGACCCATTATAATTTTCCTTGAAGGATATGAAATGTTTCATGTTATAAGACCCATGTGTCCAGGGGAGGAGGATTCATAGCATGTTTTCCTCTCATGTGCCTATGAATGATCACTTTTCATCCTTAGATGTTTTCCTCAGCCACACACTATAGTGCTCTGTACTCTGACATCATGTGAGAAGGGAAAGCAGGTGGTGAGTGCAAGGGGAGGCTTTGCAAGGCTGTGGACATCATCACCTCATGATGATGAAGGACACATGGGCATCACCACTGGGGAACTCGTCTCCTAGCCACTGCTTTCACTTCCTGTCCTCCCTTCCCAAACAGATCATGGGCTTTGTGTCCCTGCTGGGTAGTTTGCGTTTCCTAGAGGTGATGGTACTGAGCCTGTTTAGTTTAGATGCTCTTGGTTGGTCTCCTTCAAGCAGCATCTCAGTGCTGGGCTTCCCCCTGTGCTGCTTCTTATTGGTGTTGGTGCTACCACACACTCTCATGTGGCTGAACCAAAAAGTGTGACTTCTTCATGCATCTCTCACCCATCTGCTGATCCCATTTGTTCTGTTTCCAGATTGGTCCTTGAATGCCAGCAGATCTTCTTATACGTGGTCTTGAGTGGACTTTTATTTCAAAGAAAAATACTTAGATGTGAAATTGCCAGATTATTTGGCTTGTGTATGGTTAACTTGCAAACTGTTAAGGTAGCCTTGGAAGCATTTTCAATAATCAGAGTTAGGTGGTTGTTTGCTTTTTTGTATTCGGGATTGAACTTAGGACCTCATGTTTGCCGAGTGGGCACTTATATTGCAGAATTAAACCTCCTTCCCTGTTTTCTTATTTTGTTTTGCTTTGTTTTGTTGTGTTCTTTTATACTATACTATATTATGTTATGTTGTGTTATGTTACACTATGTTTTGTGTTCATGAGGACTTTGAATCTTCTTCAGTGTATTTTCAGTGCTTTCTGATTTCATTTTGTGTAACTCACATGATAAAATATGAGAATATCACATAATTCTGGGTAATTGTATTTTGGAGCTAATTTAAAAAGGAAATGAGAGCCAGGTTCGGTAGTAAACATCTGTAATGACAGAAGTTACAAGGCTGAGGCAGCAAGATTGCTGTGACTTGAGGTCGGCTTGGGCAACAACGTGAGTTCAAGGCAGTTTGAACTTCATAGCAAAACCTGTCTCAAAAATAAATAAATAAATCAAAATAAAAATACATTTTAAAAGGTTTAAAAAGACACAAAAATCATCTATAAATGGACAAAATTAATCTTTGTGAATTTTTCTTACATATGTACTTTAGTCAGCACAACGAGTATTAGGTTTACCATCAAGTAGACATTTATCTACTGCCAAGTAGTTGAACTGTTTCAATTTTTTGAACTTTTAAATGAAATGAATATAGATATGCTACTGAGTATACCTTCTCAGGATTTGGAGAGCTTGGTATGAAGAGAATTTAATGGTTCTTCTTATTTTTGTACTAAATTTATATACAAAAGTTGGATTTGAGAAAATGGTTACATTACTGCTTTTTAAAAATCTTTCTTGTCTTATTTTAATGTAACTCAAATACGTATTATTAAGGACCACATCAAAGATGCTATTTTTAAGTCTATAAAAGGATAAAAAATTATACAGCATAAGAATAAAAGAATAATATTATCTAATGTGTTTGTGCACAATGATTTCTTGGATTTCTTAATGATCTATATTTTCATACATTAGTAACATTTGTTAATATTTTTATAAATTTTAAAGCATGATCTCACTAAGATTGTGAGTTTCCCAGGTCAGGCTTAAAACTTTCCTTATTCAATTTCTATCCCCCTCCCAGAGTGCTAGGATTGCAGGTGTTCATTATCCTGAGTTGGTAATCAGCAGTAATTTTGTGCATTCATAGAATGAAATAACTGGCTTTGATCTTTAGCTCACACTTTGCAGAAAGAGTGGATCTAGTTAACCTATCTACCACCTTCCTGACTGGCAGTTTCTTTCACAGTGAGTAGGACTGATAATCTCATTAACACTTTTGGTAGCTTCTCTGCTTTGTAACTGTGGTCATCATGCACTTCAGAATGTCACTGCAAATGCCTTCTGCACTGGAACTGAGGCTTGGTGTCCTTGAAGCACATTCTGTTTTTTTTTTTTTTTTAATCCCTCATGGATTTTGATGGTTGGTTCAAGTCAAAACCCAAGAAAGGTGTGAAAGCTAAAGCTACTTGGGGGACACTGCCCTCCAGAAGCCCAGGACAGTGTAAAATATTATTTTCTCTACCATCAGAATTTCCAATTTTTTTTGTTTTGCATTCAGTTACTCTGGATTGAATACTGAGGTCTGCACTTAGCTCCATGACTTTCCACATTTAAAATTCTTACTATTTTCTTCCAGTTTCTTGATAAGTAGCTGCATTGCTGAGGCTCTCCTTAAATTTGTGATGTTGCTGCCTCAGCCTTCCAGACTGCTGGCATTACCAGACACTCCATCAGACCTGGTTTCATCATAGTGCACTTAAAAACTCATTGGCTGAGCATGGAATGGTGAAAATGCCTGCAATGCCTGCACTCAGGAGGCTGAGGCAGCAGGATTCCTGGGAGTTCCAGACAAGCCTGCAACACACTCTGAGTTCAGCTCAAGCCAGAGATGCACAGGAAGACCTTGACCAAAAAATGAAAAAGAAAAAGAAAAAAAACTAAACAAAAGGGAAGTGAAGTAAAGCGGAGCAGAGGGAGGAAGGGAAGGGAGAAGAAAGGAGAGGAGAGAGGAGGAGAGGACCCAAGAAGCAAAGCTTGCAGCTTGTCAGCCTCTGAGCAGGATGTCAGGGATGGGCTTGTCATTTATGCTCTTTGCTGTGCTGAGATACATTCCTCCTACGCATGGTGTGTGAATGCTTCCCATCATGAAAGGATGGTGAGCTTTTGAATTTCTCAAAGTGATTTTTCCAAATCTCCTGAGGGGTCAGCTGTGCCTCATGTTGTGAATGTGGCAAGTGACACTGAATGATTTGTGCAAGTGGAACCATTCTAGTACCACTGATTGTGAACCCAGTGTTTATTGTGGTGTTTAACTTTTGCATGTGCTGGTGAATTTAGCTGATGAGCATTTAGTTGAATATTTTTGTTTATGTTCATTAAGAATATTGGCCATTAGAGTATTACCATTTTTTAATGCATTATGGTCGAGCTTTGTTATCAGGGTGACTTCATCATCTAACAGGAGTTGAGGGTAGTTCTCTTCCATTGCAAGATGTGAAAGATGATTAGTATTTATTCTTTTTCAGAATTTTATTTTGAATGTAGTAAAATACAACAGAGCAAGACAGAACAAAGCAAATCAAGTCAATGCAGTGGAGTTGGTACAGAGCTTCACAGCAGGGTACCATGATAACAAGTAAGAGGTACTACAGTATATCTTATTATCTTCACAATAATTTTCCATTCAATAAATTATAGCACATTCAAACCAAAAAAGAACACTTTAAAACCAGCAAAAGAGAATATTGAATAGAGCAAAACCATTAATCCTAACAAAGCAGAAGTTTAAGGACAACATTTATTTTCAAACAGAACATATAAGGGAATTCCCCGTATTTTCTATATTGCACACAGTCATATTCCCAAGAGATGCTCAGAACTCTGCCTCCTGTTGCTCACCAGGGGATGAGCAAGTGGGATATATGGTTCTCAGTCCATGCACCAGAAGGCTCACTGGAGACGGTGACTGGTTCTCCTCCTGGATCCCTCCAGGGGTGCTTGCCAGGAAGGCCTGAGAATTGTTTTCTTGTTCTGCTGCCTAAGTCCCAACATGGCCAGATCCAGTATTCTTTATTATACACTTCATACAACTCAGCAGGGCAGTTCTTGTATCCTGGCATTTGTTGTTGTTATTAAGCAGTTATGATTATTGATCCATTGCCTGTGTTTGTTATTGCTCTGTCAAATGGTGTGTTTTCTCCTGAGGTTGTAGGTCCAGGAGACCAAAGGAGATCATGTACACATTAAGGGTCATGTCTCATTTTACGTAGGGACATAGCCATTTACTTTTGTATCTTCAAATTTCTCCTACAGTATATATTTTTGTGAGTAATCTCTTAAGTTATTAAGTCTTTTAATGCACATAGATGCAGGGTGCAGATACTCCTGGAGAACACTGGGTCAGGTTAGGTCCAGGTCTCTTATTTCAGGCTTTTTACACTTACCTGCCTCAGGAGTGTCTCCACCTCCTCACTTGCTCCCTGTAAACACCTGTCATGCTTCACAGTTGTGGTGATGCCACATGCGGCAGTTGAGATCTCACCTGGGTGGAAGACATTCAGTCAAGGTGGGCTCTGTAACAGGCTGACTTTCTCCTACAGAGCTCTCCTGAGTGAGACAGGGGGTCTCAGGCCATCAGGGAGGAGCTCTGGCAGCAGGGCCACACCAGCCCTCTCTTAAACGGTGTGCAGTGTGTGCTGCTTTGCTGAGAAGCTGACTGATGGATCAGGAGGCCTGGACCTGGGCCTTTCTTGCCCATGATTCCCTACTAGATACCCTGATGTACTCCAACTCTGCCTGATCCATCTTCCCCAAACCTCAGATCTTCACAGAGACCTGAGCATCCCCGTGCTTCCCCTTCCAGGCTCCAACTCTGTGCTTAGTTCTAGTGTGACTTCTAAGACCAGAAAATTCAGTTGACATACATTTAACCTGAAATTCCACTTCTAATGCCTCATTAAAATAAAATGAGATTGACAGACACCTGTAATCCCTTCTTCCTCAGTTATGAGTGTGGATAGTTAGAATCCGTGAATGTGTCAGAGCAGAGCTGTTGAATCAATTATAAAATTATAGTCACAGAAAATGCTGAAAGATAGCTTTGTCTTAGACCACTGAAAATGTGGAAAGAAGGCCAATTTCTTGGCTGTGTCCTGAGATGATAGAAGAGCTCATGTTGTGGCCCCTCTCCACCCAGCAGTGAAGAGACACAGACCCAAATCACAGGCAAGGACAGGAAAGAGAACCTCCGGCAGGGCAGCCCTCTGATCCTGGGAAGGATGCATTTGTGGCGTTTTTTTTTTTTTCTGTTTTCCACTCCATTGCATTATTTATAGTATTCTATTCAATATTCCTTTTATTCAATTCAGTTAATATTTAATAGTGGCTAATGTCTTGAATAGGTATATGAAGATGGATGATTTAATTTCATTATATATAATGAAAATTATGCACAATACATACACTTCAAATACAACTGTAGATACAAAATAAAGAGGCTTGATATTCAGCAAGCCAACACATCACTGATGACTAACTTTTAAAAACTCCAACTCATAAAACCATCAGGATCCCAATGTTGTGTGTGTTGCTGCCCTCCCTACCTTAGAAGCCATCACGCTCTCCTGTGGCTGGTACTGCCAGAGGAGAGCAAGAGTTTTTCTTCAGAGTCTATTTTTCCCGAAAGAGGTCCTGAACCTTCCTGCTTTCATGCAGGAGCAGGGAGGGAGCAGCATGCAGAGGAGCCCAGCACAGCCTGCCTTGTACCCCATTCCCCCTTCACATCCATGCTGCAGCTTTGCAGGCATGGGAATGCAGAGCAGCCAGGATGCAGCAAAGACTCTGCCACCTCAGCCCCAGGGGCCTCAGTTATGGGGTCCTGCTCTCAGCCTCCACCAGGATGCAGGTGCTGCCCTGCATTCATCTGGCTTAGTGAGCTGGGCATACCTTTAGCCCTCAAGGGAGGAAGACCACTGATACAGTGGTCCTTCCAGTCTGCAAATTTTGCTTCTCTCCTTTCTGACTGAGGCTGTGGCATTGAAACAAAGCACAGCATTGTCATTACATTTCTTTTTCTTCTCCTCTTTTTGTGGTTTCTGTTTATTTAAGCATATATTTAGAACTGCATTTTGCCAAAAAAAAGTTCCTTGTCTTTTCACTCCTCATTTGACAGAAGTTTTTAAAGATTTCTACTGTAGTTCAAACCCTATGTGCCTGAATGCTCAGAATGCACTCGCCAGCTTGATAGAATGAGGGAAGCAAAGCAGAAACTGAACTTAGGGACATTTCTGTGCCTTCCAGCATTTTGTACAGCAAATCCTGACTCATGCCTGTTTACCCACAAAATATGGGCTTCAGTACCAACTGAATCTGCCACTGACAAATGAGTTTCCTGCATTTACTTCAAACAATCTCATTTACCCCAGCTGGCTAAGTGCGTTGTGTAAACTTTATTATGCCTAAACTTGAAACATAGTTTCCAGTAAACCAAAGGTTGCTACCCACCCTGAAATCATGATGGGATTTTATGTAAACATAGTCTGATTCACATCCTGGCAACCATGAGCTGAGAGGGGTGGAGATGGCTTATGCAGATAGAAACTTCTCAAAATTATCAACCAGCATCAGCTTCAAGGAGCAAGCAGAGCTGCTGAGCCTTCACAGTTGCCTGATAGAATCATCTGGAGGGTTTTGCCCTGGGTTTACTGAGGTGCCTCAAAAAATCTAGATTGCTGCTGGGATTTTCCTTCCTGTAGTGCTGTGCCAAAGGGGAGCCATGTACATGTAGTATTTATTTGGAGTTTTTCTTTTGCAGTTGTGAAACCTGCATGCATGTGATGTCACACCTCTGCCAGAGCAGACCCACTCATGGGCATTATTTTCATGACTTGTAAAGGGTCAGTTTATTTATACAACATGTATAATGCTGTTCTCAGCTTTGTTTTTCTCAGACTTGTGCATTTTCAGTCATGTCTTCAAAGGAAGCTAAACGTTTTAGTCTGAGCAAACCTCAATTGTGTTGTTGTGCTTCTGTGTGAAGTCCTTGCTGACAGATCTGAAGCAGGAAGTGAGGTGGACCTGCTGGAGGTTCAGCTCTAGAGTGATACTCTTTGCTCAGCTGTGTCTGGCAGGGGTGACCCACAGCTGACTGGCCACTCTGGCATCCAAATGCCCTTGCCCAGTGCTGGCCCTGGTTTGGCAAGCACTGGTTTGCAGTGTACACTCCCAGGGCACTGGCTGACCCTTGGAAAACCTTGCTATGCAATGAGTTTTTCATATCTAGACCTGCACCTCTACCACCCAGGGCACAGTTCTCTCCAACAGCCATGGGCAGCATCCTCCAAACAGCTCTCATGTACATGCTCTACATGGAGGCTAGGGAGGGTCCCAGCTCCTTCCTTCTTCAAACAGTACTGTGAATCAAACTCTTGAAAAGAAATATTGAAAATATTTGCAGCATTGTGTGTTGGAGAAATCTCTCTTAGTCCTATGAGGTCTAGGGACGGCTCTAAATATAGCTTTGATGGGAGCTGTGGGACAGGACTGTGCTCTGCCCCCCATGTTCTCTCCAGTGCTGTTCAGCTCCTGCCTTAAAATGTGCCATTGAATGGGTACACAGCACATCTCAGTGATTTGCCCCTGCATGAATTAGCTTTAGTAGGCTGAGTGTTTTCTGTACCTGTTGGCCACAGGTGGTGATTTCCTTGTGAATTACAAGACTTTCTCACTTCTCTCACAAAATGGACTCGTGAGACCTCCTTTACTCTGGTAATTCAAACCCTGGGAAGGTGAAGTAGTTTCATCATTAATCACAGCACTAAACAATGAACCAGTCACTGATGCTAGGTTTAGCTGCTTCTGTGACTTCTTGAGGCTTTTGGTGGGACGCCCAGATACAAACCATAACTCCATCTAAAGTAAATCTTCTGAAGATGCCCATGCTCTGGAGTAGAATATAATAACTTGCCTTAGTCCAGGTTTTTATCTTATTTATTTTATTTTATTAATTTATTTTTTGATACTCTCATCATGTAGTTCAGACTGGCCTTCAATTCACTATGTAAACTACGTTGGCCTAGAACATGCAACAGTCCTCCTGTCTCAGCCTACTAACTGCCAGGATTACAGGCATGTACCATCACATCCAGCTACTGTTTGTTAACTTGTATTTGTTGATTTAATTGAGACTAATCTAGTTATCTTTGTTATATTTCAGTATACAAAAATGCTAATAAATGTGATGAAATTCAAGACCAACCTAAACAACTTAGCAACTTAGCAAGACCCTGTCTGGAAATAAATTATGATAAAAGGACCAAGGCACTGGATTCAATCCCCAACACTGACAAAAATAAATAACTCTATAAATAAACAAAACTTCTTATGAACAAATGCATAAATAAACAAAACTGCTTAGAAATAAATTTATTAATAAACAAAATTGATTGTAAGTAAAGCTATCAATAAACAAAATCTATGGTGGGTAGTTCAGACTAGAAGTGTTTTAAAAGGAATTTTATTTCATTATGATTGACATACAATGAACTTTCTGGTTTAAAGTATAAAATTAGATGAATCTTAACATGGGCCAGGGATATAGCTCAGCTACAAAGTGCTCTCTTGCAAGCACAGGTTCCTGAATTTGGTTCCTAAATACCCAAAGCAAAACAAATGTAAAACTGATAAACAAAACATGCCCAAGAAATCTTGACATACATGAGCACCTTGAAAGCCATCACCCAATGGTGATGTGTACGTCATGTTCAAATTTTCCTTATGGATCCTTACATTTACTTCCTTCTGTCCTAAGCAACACATCTGCTTTTTGTCTCTGGGAAACACTTTGTATTTTCTAGAGGTGACAGGTCTCTAACCACCCAGTATACAGAGTGCTTTTGTTTTGTTTGGGGGGAGATGGTAGAGTTTTTTCAATCCTCATAACCATGTTAGGTTTACCGTGTGCTGCTCCCTGTCAGTGGCTGAGCCATCACATCACATAATGTGGATGAACCACAGATATTTATGTGTCAATCAGCTGAGTCCCTATGTATTTTTTCCAGTTTTTACTTCCACTCATTTTTGTTTTTGTATAGCTGTAGCACTCATTTCCCTGGGGAAGGTACTTAGTGTGAAGTTGAATATTTCGTGCCTTGAATGTTTGTCTTTCAGAGTAGTTGTTCAAAGCAGAATTAAGATTTCTGGCTCTTCCTGTGAGTATTTTAAAAACCCGTTCTTAGGTTTTTCAGTCCTTTTGAGGTTTTTTATAAAATTTACCTAAGGAAAGGTTATTTCTATTACATAAAACTCAACATTTTTGGACTTTGGATAGAATTTTAAAGGTGTAAAAAACCCCAAAATACTGTATATATGCAC
The DNA here is from genome assembly GCF_034190915.1 of Cavia porcellus. NCBI lineage: Eukaryota > Metazoa > Chordata > Mammalia > Rodentia > Caviidae > Cavia > Cavia porcellus. The sequence continues at coordinate 2,102,252 of NW_026947517.1, forward strand.
ATATGTAAATCCCCTATAATTTTAATATCACAAAACTTCTGCTATGTGATGGTTAATCTACATTGTCAACCTGATGGGCTTGAGAACTGTCCAGGGATTACTAAAGTGTACTTCTGGGCTCACCTGAATGGGTCATGGAGGAGTCACCCTAGGTACTCCATCTGGTCTCTGGCCCCTTCCTCCCTGGCACTGTCCCTCCTCTCTGCTTCCTGGACACCATGGACTGAGCAGCTTTGCTCCATCACCCTCCTGCTGTGGTGTCCCTGCCTTGGAACCAGGCAGGAATGAATCTCCGGAAACCATAAGCCAGATTAAACTTTTGCTTTTCCCAGTTGTGTGTCATGGATTCTGTTGCCTACTAATGGGAATCCTTGACCAAGACAATTGTTTTTATGTTTACATATGTGCTTCAACCTACACAGCTTTTACTGAGTTTACCATAATTTCACCCTTACTTTCAGGTCAGTTGTGGGAATAGTTTTCAGTTTTTTTTTACCCATTTAACAATGAGCTGTGTACAAACATACTGTTAAATGTCTTCTTCATGATTTAGAACTTTGGTGACTAATAAAATTAAATTATTGTCAAAAGTAAATATTTACTTATTTTTATGCTTCCGTTTTTATAAATATCCAGAACAGGCAAATCCTAGAAAGCACAACAGTGGTCCATGGCTGAGCATGAGTAATGGAGAATGACAGTTTAATGAACCAGGATATCACTGGGGATGGTGAAGGTGCTCTTTACCAGTCATGCTGAGAGTCTTACAGCCCTGAGTGCAAGAAATGCCACTGAGCTGTGTGCTCCAGGACAGATGCTGAATTTTAGATTGAATTTTGCCTTAATAAAGAAAGAAGAGCAGATGAGGAGTCTCCCTACCGCCACTACAGACCTGTAGAGTGGCAGCCTCCTGAGGACATCACTGGTCATGGACACCTTTCCCAAATGCTTCTTCTCCTCCCCCTGCTTAGAATGAAGCCATCAGTGATGTTACTGAGTGTAGGTGAAGAATCAGATGTGCACGGTCTAGAGATAGGAAGTTTAACTCTAAGATCTGTCCTTTGAGTGATATATGGGATGTATGTTATGATCAGGACCCAGGAAAGTATTACTCCTCAAAAAGTGAACAGGGTGTCACAAAATTGTCCCTGAATCCACTCATCTCTTCTGTCCAGTTTATCATCTCCTATCTACTATCTACAATTTTATAATTTGGACAACTCTTTTAAAGATGACAATATGTTTTTTCCTTGAAATTCTGTATTATGTGTACCCTTTTACTGCTTTTTAAAATTTTTATTTCCTTTCTTTTTTGCTCTTTAAATAAAAAAATGTTAAAATATGTACAACACAAAATCCACTAATTTTGTCAGTGACCAGTTCAGTGAGTTAAGAACATTTACCTTGTGCAATAATCAGCAGCATCCTGCTCCAAATCTCTATTTGCAAATTGAAACTGTGAACCCTCCCAACAATAGGATCATTTCCCTTCCTTCAACTCCTGGAAACACCATTCTACTGTGGTCTTCATGAATTGAACTCTTTTGGGCCATCACATATTTGGAATCATTAACATTTTCTTTTTCTCTATGTTTTATTTCACTTAACATAATATTGCAGAGTATATACGTACCATCTTTTGTTCATCCACACTTTGGGGGTTGTTTCCATGTTTTAGCTCTTAGGAATAATCCTATTGTGACATGAGAATGCAAATATCTCAAATATCTTTAGCTCCTGTTTTCTGTTAGGCTGTATAAGCATATTTAGAATTGTTGAATCACTGGATAATTCTCCACCAACAGGACATGAGGTTTGGGTTTTTCACTGAGATCCTGTGGGCCGAGGAGCAGTCACAGAATCTAATCAAGCTGCTGGCACTGATCCTTGGTCTGGGGGAGCCTCAGACTACACGGTACCTGATGGGTTTGTTTGGTCCATGGGGCAGTAGGAACAAAGAGGGACTGGGCCCAAGCCATATAACAGTTAGGGTCAGTTCTGCAGTGAAGTGAACTATTTAGGGACTGTCCCCTTCTACACCATGGAAACCAGTAGCCTGGTGACCCACACCTTGACGCTCCACACTCCCCAGTGAAGCCCAGATGCCCCACAAAGCTGGCCTTTGGAGGGTGAGTGTGTGAATGCTTCACTTTCTATGATTTAGGGGAAAGAGCTAGAATTATTAGCTGTTGCTGCTACAAGGTCAGAAGAGCTCTGATTGGCTGTGTCCCAAACTTAGTTGCTGACTCTCACAGTTCCCAGGGAACTGATGTTCAGGCTGGGGTCTGCCTTGTGTGAGCTGGAGGAATCAGACCATGTTTGAATGCCCTGTCCATTTATGGGACCCCAGTGAGGGCCAGAGGCCACACAGGAGAGCTGGGGATGGAATCCTCGCCCCTCAGGGCTCCTGGATCAGTTATGGGGAACCTTTTAGAGACCAAGGGCTCAAACTGCAACCCAAAACCCACTTATTTACTGCACTGCCTACACTGCAACTAGATCTGAATGCTGAACTGAAGTTTTAGTTTAGAAAAAACTGCTCATCCATTGACATATTGCATCTTGAGAGAAAAACACAGTCACAAAGCTTTCAAGGATACAACCTTGTATTGAAAAGTGAAGGTTTGCATTTGGTATGCTTTCACACAATTAATGTTATCTTGGCTGTTGCATGCACACTGATAGTTTGTCAAAGGTTGGCTCATAATGCATTCGTTTCAGAGCAACACATGCAATACTCAAGTCATCTGTTGGTCTGTTTCATGTATCAGATTTAATATAATTCAAAGCTGAAAACAGCGGCCCAAAAGCATAAGATGATCCACAGTAACAAATGCAATCCCCAGTGCTTTCATTGATTTAATGGTTTCTTTGTCTTTTTGAGACAAAGTCTCATTATGCAGTTCAAGATGGCAATCAACCTGTGAGTGGAAGAGACTAGCCAGGAGAAGGAACAAATGAAGGAGCCATGAGAAGAAAGACATCTACAACTACACGAAGCAGGTCATAAATGTAATGGCTTTGTGAATGAGTCAGTGTGTAAATCTCGCAAACATAAAGATAAATGAAAAAGTCAGACCCTCAAAAAACACAAACTGTAACAGTACATATATGGATATAAATGAACATGCATATGTATAACTGATAAAAACAGGACAAACTAATCTCTGGATAAGATTTATCTTGGGGGAGGAGAGGAGAAGCAGCCAGAAAAGAGCCTAAAAGGTGAATGTTCATTTCATTTATGAAAATTCATTGAATTCAACATTTTCCTTTATCATTCCTTGTTACCAAAGCTTCACTTTCCCTGCTGCCTTCCTACAAAACTTGTCAAAGTTGACTCGCTGCTCCGCCACCACCTCCTGGCCATTCTGTGAACTACAACGCTGGACTAGAGAGGGCTCCTGGTGCAGGCGGGCTGAGTGAGAGGGATGCTGGTTAATACTTTTTGCAGAAGACAAAGCCAGCCAACCAACCAAGCCCTGTCACTGTACAAACATCATTTTAGGACCTTCTGCACACAGCATCTCTCAGAACCAAAGCCACATGTGCACACAAATGGAGTGGAACAAAGTCATCAACCTAGTCACTGCCCTCTGATCGCCATCTCTCCTATGTACCCCAGATCTCACCTACGACTGTAGTTCAGAGTCATCAATATGATAAGATGTCTTTCGCACATCCTATATCATATAAAACCTTACACCCTTGGAAAAAGAAATGTATTTATTTATTTTTAATTTTTTAAAAATATTTAATTTTATTTAAAAGGAAAAAAAGAAAAACCAAAACAGTGTAAGGGTACAAGTAATACAGAACTACAAATAAAAACAGTAAGAAATTATCAGTTAATAGATTACACATTGTCACCTTAGAAATAGTTGCTCAAGTCACAGGATCAAAGCATGCAAAGGGGACATTCAAACAGTGAGACTGCAAACAGTTGTGTTTAGTGATCCAAGAAAAACTTAGTAATATGATCATCTATCCTAACACACCTAAATACACTTGAAGTTGTATCCTTTAGAGCATTTTTTCCACTCTTTTTTAAAACAAAATTTACAACTCACATAGATCTTATTATTTTTTGGGAAGATAATAAAACCAAATATGACAAAACAAAGCTGTCAGTCAAAGCCAAGGATAGACATAGCACATGATGTAAAAACAGAGTACAAGGTTATCAACAATGGTTATCATAATGCCTCTTGCTTCCTTAAAAAGAACTGCCTTTATCATCATGTATAATAAAGTTGAACAAAACAGTACAGAACAAGACCAATAAAACCCAAACATTGTTAAGATTACAGGACTTCAAATGAAGATAATAGTCAAACCAGAATGAGCACCATAGTGAATCTTATTACCTTCAAAGTAGTTGCATATACCCTCAAACTTGTTACTATCCAACAGAACGGAACAGAGTCTAATCAGTCAAGACAAGATAGTGGAAGTAATACAGGACTTCAAATCAGGTTATTGGAAATAAAAAAATTTACTGTAATATATCCTGCTAATTTTTTTGATTTTCCCCTTAATTAAAAAAATAATTTTTTAATGAATAAGGGGGAGATTGAGATAAAAGAGGACGTAATAACATAACAATCCAGGTCAAAGCATAACAATTTCAGCAACCTAGTGCTTCACCACCAAATAACCTGACTTAATAGTAGTTACCATAGTGTCTTTTTCCTTGAAATATTTGAATGTAACTTTGTATACTATACCATCAAACATAAGACAGTGTGAAACAATTCAAGTGAATGAAAGTATTACAGGGTATTTAGAACCAGCTAACAGAAAACAAATAATGGTTTCTATATTATCTCTTTGCCTATAACAATTTTTGTTTATACTATCACATAATAAAATCTAGAAAGATACAACATGATAAAACAAATGGAGACAGAAGAGCAAGTTTGGTGGGGCTTTAAAACAAGATGATATTAAATCAGCACTAGCTATTATGAAGTATTGTTTTCTTCAAAATAGCTGTTCATAGGCAATAATATCAAGCAGCCCAGAATTAACCCATTCCAATTAATGAGTGAAAACTTTATAAGGCGTCAAGACCACATAATGGGGAATCAAGATTACCGCATACTTTTGGATCCTTTCTTACACTAGGGAAACTATTCAGTATTCACACATGTGAGTTTGATATATTTCACTTATGAGTATGGTCTCAAGCTGTGTCCACTTATTTATAGATATATCAATGTGATCCTTCTTTATAGCTGAGTAGTACTCCATTGTATAAAAATACCACAACATTTTTATCTATTCCTCAGTTGATGGACACTTGGGTTGTTTCTAAGATCTGGTGATTACAAATTGTGCTGCTATAAACATAGGTGCGCATACATCACTGTGGTATAATGCTTTCAGTTCTTCTGGGAATATGCCTAGAAATGGAATAGCTGGACAAATGGGAACTTCCAATCCCAGCTTTTTAAGAAATCTCCAGACTGACCTCCCCAAAGGTTGTACCAGTCTACACTCCACCAACAGTGCAGGGGAGTTCCTTTTACCCCACAGCCTCTCAAGCATTTGTTGTTGTTGGTTTTCTTGATCCTGGCCATTCTTTCAGGAGTGAGATGGAATCTCAGTGTGGTTTTAATTTGCATTTTGCTAATGACTAATGATGATGAACATTTTTTCATATATTTATTTGACATTTGTATTTGTTCATCTGAGAAGTGTGTATTCATCTCAGATGACCATTTTTGTATTGGGTCTTTGAATTTTGGGGGTCTGCATTTTTTAAATTCTTACATGTTTTAGACAAAAGTCCCTTGTCTGATGGGGAGTCTACTAAGATCATTTCCCAGTTTGTGGGTTTTCTTTTCACTATGCTGGAGATTTCTTTTGACATGCAGAAACGTTTTAATAAGAGGGGTCCCAAGATATTGATTCTGGGAAGTATATCCTGTGCAGTTTGAGTCCCGTTCATGAATTCTATACCTACCCCTATGTCTTCAAATTCTACCCAATTTGTATTCCAATACATTTAGTGTTTCTGTTTTAATATTCAGATCTTTTATCGATTTAGATTTTATTTTAGTACATGGTGATAGGCATGGGTCTAGTTTAAGTTTTCGGCAAATGCGGAGCTAGTTTTTCACCACCATTTATTAAAGAGACTGCCATTCTTCCAGTGAACCTGCTTGGTCCTTTATCAAAGATAAGGTGGTTGAATGTGTTTGTAGTTGTGGTTGTATCTTGTAATCTATCCCATTGATCTTTGGCTCTGTTTTGATTCCAGTACCATGTTGATTTTACTAAGGTTGCTTTGTAGTATAACTTCAAGTCATGGATTGTCATGTCTTCTGCCTTGCCTTTGTTGCTTAGAACTCTCTTTGCTATTCTAGGTCTCTTCTCACTTCAGATGAATTTTAGGAGTGATTTCTCTAGATCTATGAGGTATGTTGATGGTATTTTTTATTGGAATTGCATTGAATCTATATAAGAGTTTTGGGAGAGTGGCCATTTTCACAGTATTTATTCTTCCTATCCATGAGCAAGGGATGTCTTTCCATTTCCTGAGATCACATTCAATTTCTTTTTTCAGTGTACTATAATTTTCTCTGTATAGGTCTTTCACTTCTTTCATAAGAGTAATTTGTAAATGTTTCATTTTTTTTGGTTGCTAGTGTGAAGATTGTGGGTTCTCTTATTTATCTCTCTGTGAATTTGTTGCTAGTGAATAGGAATGCTATTGATTTCTGAGTATTGATTTTGCATCCAGCTACATTACTGAGTTTATTGATCTTTCAATGGAGTTTAGGGAGTCTTCTATGTAGAATATCATATCATCTGCAAACAATGATAGTTTAACTTCTTCTTTTCCTAAGTTTATGCCTTTTCTTTCTCTCTCTTGTCTAATTGCTCTGCCTAGTATTTCCAGTACCATATTAAATAGGAGTGGTGACAGGGAGCATCCTTGTCTTGTGCCTGGTTTTAAACTAAAGGCCTTAAATTTTTGGCTATTTAGTATGATACTGGCTGTTGGTTTGTCATACATGGCCTTTATTATATTGATTTAGAGACCATCTATTCCAATTTCCTGTAAAATTCTTATAATGAATTAATGTTGGACCTTATTGAATGCTTTTTCTGCATCTGTAGAAATGATCATGTGATTCTTACTTTTGGATTATTGATACGGTGGATTATATTTTTTGATTTATGTATGTTGAACCATCCCTGCATGCCTGGGATGAATCCCACTTGGTCATGTTTTAAAATCTTGATGATTTGCTGCATCCTATTTGACAATATTTTATTGAGGATGTTTGCATTATGTTCATTAGGGAGATTGGTGAATAGTTCTCTTTTTTAGTTGGGTCTTTCTCAAGTTTTAGTACTAGAGTAATATTTGCTACTATGAATGACTTAGGAAGGATTGCTTCCCTTTCGATTTCATTGAAAAGTTTGAGGAGTGTCAGCATTAGGTCTTCTTTGTATTTCTTGTAGAATTCTGCAATGAGTCCGTCTGGGCCTGTGCTCTTATTTGTAGGTAAGGACTTAATTACATTTTCAATTTCATTAATAGAGATTGGGTTATACTGCAGTTTTACATCCTCTTGATCTAGCTTTCGTACTTCATATGTTTCTAGGAATCTATTTCTTCTGTGTTATCAAACCTTTGAGAGTAGAGGTTTTCAAAATAGGTGTTGATGATCTTCTGTGTTTCTATAGAGTCTTCAGTGATTTCAGTGAGTTTGTGGGATTTTTGCTGTATCTTTTTTCATTAATTTCTAATCTGAAAGCACCATGATCCGATAACATGCGAGGGATAATTTCAACTCTTTTGCAATTATTTAAATATGTTCTGTGATCTAATATATGGTCTATTTTAGAGAATGACCCATGTACTGCTAAGAAGAATGTGTATTCTGATGTTGTTGGGTGGAACGTTCTGTATATGTCTATCAAGTCCATTTGTTCACAGTGTGATTCAGTTCTGTTATTTCTTTGCTGATTTTCTGTCTGGGTGATCTGTCCCTTGGTGTTAATGGTGTGTTAAGGTCTCCTGTTACAATTTTGTTACTGATAATTTGATTTTTCATTTATGTTAATAGTTGTTTTATATAACTGGGTGCTCTGCAATTTGGTGCATATATATTTAAGATAGTTATCTCTTCCTCTTGGAGTTTTCCCCTAATTACTATGTAGTGACCTTCTTTGAATTTTCTGATCATTGTTGGTTTAAATTTCACATTGTCTGCAAACAGAATGGCTGCTACTGCTTCTTTTTTCTTTCTTTCTTTCTTTTTTTTTTTCTTTTTTTGGATTCCTATTGTGCAAAGTATTGTTTTCCATCCTTTGACTTTCAGTCTGTGAGTATCCTTCTGGGTTAGATGGGTTTCCTGTAAAAAGCATATGGTTGGATTTTGTTTCTTGATCCATTTTGCCAGTCTGTTTCTTTTAATTGGTGCATTGAGATGATTTACGTTAGTGATTATAACTGTTATATGTTGGTTTACTGTTGGCATATTATCTTTCTACTGTTGCATTTTTATCTTTCTGTTCTATTTAATTATCTGCTTTGCTTAGTGTTTTTTTCCTTTGTGTATATAAACTGTCTTTCAATATTTTTTGCAGGGTTGGCTTGGTGTTCATGAAGTTCTTTAGCTGTTCTTTGTCATGAAAGTATTTTATTTCACCATCGATTTTGAATGATAGTTTTGCTCGGTACATCAGTCTAGATTGGAAATCAGTTTCCTTTAGGATCTTCAATACTTCACTCCATGTTCTTCTTGACTATTGTTTGTGCTGAGAAGTCTGGTTTGATTCTAATAGATTTTCCTTTATAAGTGATCTGTCTTTTCTCTCTGACAGCTTTTTTTTTTATTTAAAGAGTAAGAAACAAAAAAAATACATGGAGATAAAATGGGTATAAATAATACAGAATTACAGAAAAATAAATAGTGAGAAATTGCCAGTTGATAAGTTACATATTGTCATCTTAGAAATAGCTCTTCAGGTTACAAAATTAAAGCATGTAAAATGACATTCAAATAGTGACACTGCAAAAAATTGTGTTCAATGATCTAACAAAAACTTAGTAATATGGTTATCAGTCCTACACACTTGTTTTATATCCTAAGGAAGGTAAGATTAAACATATCAAAACAGAAGAAAACAGTTTAAAAAAACAATTTAAAGAAGAACAGATTTCAAAGCAAGTGCACTGGAGATCTTCACTGTCTATCTAATTGTCTCTAGTTTCTTCCAAATAGTTGTCCCCATCTTCACACACATTAAATACATACTGCATATTATAGAACTAATCAAATCATTACAGGATGATAAAAGCTTTTTAGGTCTTCAAAATCTGACATTGGGTAAGACAATAATAACTATCATCACATTTCTCATTCTCTTCATAGTAGCTGTCCTTATCTTTACATATGCTGATATTGAACTTAAGAGAATAGACTAATATCACCCTGATTAGTGAATAATAGTATTGCTAGATTTTATAGTGTAACAAAATTAGCATTGGGTTTCTTAGTGTCTCTTCTTCTTCAGAGTGTCTGTTAATTGCATATTGCATTATATAATCTGTTCCCATAAATAGTTTTTTTTTTAAATCTTCTCATGCGTGAATTTCTACATGTATATCTATCCTCTCTGTATTATAGGGGAAAACAAATCATAACAAGACAGCAAAACAAATTCCCAGAAAAACATGCAGTGAAAAAGACACGTAAGACCACAATATTAGGTGATCTACCATAGTTACTATGCTTTCTCTTGTTATTTTTCCATAGTCTTGTCCACATCATCGGGCTTAATATAGTTGAACATAGTATTACCTAGCTATTTTTATAATAACACAACTTTGAAAAAATTGTAGGACTTGAGAGCTGTTAATAATTAATACTGGTATGCATATCTTTTACAACATGTCATCTTCAGAATAGTTGCCTCTACTTTTAGGGTTGATACTATCAAGCATATCGAATTCAAATAAAATCAGCCAAGGCAAAACCACGGTCTTATGAATTGAATTCAAATAAGATCAGTCATAGTAAGACAATATAAATAGTACAGGATTTCAGCTCAAGTTAATAGGAAATTAAGGATAGTTACCATGCTATAACCTGCTATTTTTGGGTCAGATGTCTGTGACCTCAAATCCAATATGAGTGGACAGACCAGAACAAATTAAATTAAAACTTAACAAGGCAATAAGACTACTGTGACTTTTAAATCCTAATACACTATTAACAATGACCTCTGCCTTTTTTGTAGTGTATCAAAGCTATCTGTTCTAAAGCCTATAGCTTACCTTCTCTGCCTCATGTCTCCTACTCCACTTTACTGCTATAATTTGTACACTTTACTCCCTCTTTCCACTGTCTGCCCCATTCATTGAGGCCTTTCTGCCACTGTTGCTGGAATGCTGGTATCCTTTCTTCTCTTTCTCTGGAATGTCCTTCAGCACTGTCTGTAGGGTTGCGTTGGTGGCCATGAACTCCCACAGTTCCTCCTTGTCTTGGAAGCATCTTATTTCTCCATTAATTTTGAGAGAGAGTTTTGATGGTTATACGAGTCTTGTTTGCATATTATTTTCTTTTAGGTCTTGAAATATTTCTCCCCATTCCCTTCTTGATTTAAGAGTTTGTGTTGGTAAGTCTGTTGTTATTTTGATATTTTTCCCATTGTAGGTAATCTGCTTTTTTTCTCTGGCTGCTTTTAATATTCAGTTCTTTTGGTGGATTTCTGGAATCTTGATTATTATATGTCTGGGTGTAGATCTGTTTTGGTTGTAGGTAGCTGGTGTTCTGTATGCCTCTTTTATCCAGATATCATTTATTTTTGCTATACATGGGAAATTTTGCTTTAATGTATCTGTGAATATTCTTTGTATTTCATTTTTGGTTGCTCCTGCTTCCTCACTCATGTTCTTTATTCTTAAGTTATGTATCCCTTTGTCATCTTCTAGCCTTTGAATTGTTTCTTTCTGGTTCCTTGTTCTTTTTAAGAGGTCTTTTCTTTCACAATCATATATGTTAAATCTCTCTTCAAGTTTCAAAAGGCTGACTTTGGTTCCTGTCAAGGCATTTTGCCAGTGTTCAATGGAGATTTTAGTTTCCTGGTAATGTCTTTGGATCTGTTTCATGTATTCTAAGTTATGTTTAAACTCTTCTTCAGAAGTATCTCTTTCTTTTCTGATTTCCTCAGTTCTTCCATCTGTGTTCTCTTGGGAAGGGCTTGTCATTTCTTCAACTAATCTCTTTATATCTTGCTCACTTGGATCAAGAGTACCGCTTTAAATTCATCTATGCAGTCATGGAGGTATTTTTTTTTTATTTTGGCTGATACTGTGTCCAGTATTGGATGGTTACTGTGCTTGTTCTCTTCAGTATTTACTTCTCCTGGACTTATTTTCTCATGTTGGGCAGCTGGAGATTTTTTTTATTTCTATCTCTTGTCATGTTTCTGGTTTCTTTCAGACTGGAGTGTTCTGGGGCACTCTTTGTATTGCTTAGGGCCTTTCAGAAGTGTGTTGACTTGAGGTTTTGCTGTCTTCCCCAATTTGTTGTTATCTGGGGTAGGCAGGGATGCAGGGATGGTACACGCTAGCCTCCAGCCTCTGTGCCAGTCAATCTGCAGATTAGGCTGTACTTTGTGGGTGTCACAGAATTGTGACTATTTTGTATCTGCTTATTGGGTCCCAACCAGAGGCTTGGTTCAGCCCCAGCAGGTCCTGCCAATTCTCTCTGTGCCAGAAGCAGCTGGCTAATGTCACTGTGGCACAGGGTTCTGCCCAAATCCCAGCTGCCTTCTTCCAGACCTCTCTGTGCAGGAGTGACTATGTAATGTCACTGCAGCTGCAGGTCTGCCCACTTCCAAGATGTCCTCCACTGGTTCTCTCTATGTCACTGACACTGATATGGTGACAGGCTCTACCCGCTTTCAAGATGTCCTCCACCAGACCTCTCTACACCAGGGGCGACTGTCTGATGTCACAGAGCCGTGCACTCTGCCCAACTCCAAGATGTCTTCCACCAGTCTATCCATGTTACTTATGTAGCTGTGGTGGCAGGCTCTGCCCAATTTCAAGATGTCTTCCAGCCAGCCACACCAGCTGCGGGACCCAGTCCCCAATAATAACCAGGACTCAGTGCAGGTCTTCTTCTTGAGTCTATTGCACACTATACTACTTGCTTTCACTGAGTTCCCAACACAGCTTGGAATGGTCAGAAAACTGCATGGTGCCTGGCTTCAGAACTCCGGAGCTTCTCACAATCTCCTCCGGTGCAGCCAGGCAGCCTTGACTGCTTCGCAGGGTCCCGGGTCTCAATTTCCAGCAGTCACCAAAAGCCAATACAGGTTTTCCTCTTGGGTCCACTGGTTAGTTTGCTGCATTAAAGGCACTGGATTTGCAGACTCCTGTTATCAGCTGTCGATGTCCGCTCCCGGCCGGCAGGAAGGACACACGACAAAGTCTGGTAGTGGACAACCTTTTCTTTTTATTTTCCTTCTCCGTACAGCCTGCCCTGGGATCGCTCCCAGCCGAAGCCTCCTCTGGTCCGCTCCCCGCGGCTCCTTTTGTGCTTCAGTCTGCCCCAAAGCCTCTACCGGTCCGCTCTCCGCGGCTCCTTTTGGGCTTTTACTTCTGGGCTTCTACCTGGCTTCTTCTTCCGCCCAGGGGTGGCACCGGTATATATACGGGTACAGTGTCCAATCATGTTAAAGTAAGCAAGGCAAGCTGATTGGCTAACATCATCAGTTGCCAGGCAGACTATATTGTTGAGCGGGTTGTTTATGCGGTAAGCAGGAAACTAACATATTCGATGGGAGGGGTAATCTACCCCAGGCTTTGCTCTTTACTACAGGCCTCACGTCCGCCGCGCAAGGCGAGCTATCACAGACGCGGCTCCCAACATCTCCCCCTATTTTATTTTTTATGAATGTGCGCATCGTAGCCCTTCCTGGACTGGGTGCAGAGGCTTATGCCCTATGTGTAGGCCCACCGTAGGTCCTTGGCTTAGACCCTGGTTGGCCATGCCATGGTCTGCCAAGGCCCTGAGGCCCTCGTCCTTTTTCTAGGGCCAGGCACAAACTGGACGGAACCTGGATGCACACAAGCTTGCACTCATTTCCTCTCTGTAAAGAAATCCCCTCGGAGAGAAATTTAGACCTGGGCAGCATCTAACAGTCCAGCGGCTTACGTGCAGGATGGGGTAGGGCCTGGCTTAGGTTGAGTCGTGCTGGGGAGGCACGCTCTTACCCGTCATTGACTCACCTACCCTGCTGTGTATTGTCACCTTATGGAGGAGAATGAGGGATGCCCGCCATATCTAGACTCGGTCGTGGGCCAATTGAGCAAGCCATGCATATGCCTGAGGATCTTCTTGTCCATTTCGGGCTACCGCTATTTCTATTCATCTTGTTGGTTGGTCTGTGATGGATCTCCGGTAGGGCAGGTCTGATCTTCAGTCGAGGGCTTTGTTGCCCGTGTCAGTCTCTCCGGTATCCACAGTGGTTCTCGTCCCGGTTCCTGTGGGAAAACACAAACCGCGCCTCGGTTCCAGCTGATTACCGGATCCGGGCCCATCCATTGTCATGCCATAGATAACCGCGCCTTTGGAGGCAGGCCTTGGCTTACTCCCCCTTTTTGTTTTTTATTTTTTATTTTTTATTTTTATCTTTTTTTTTTTTTTTTTTTTTTTTTATTGGTACCAGGGATCGAACTGGCGATTGCCTGCTTACAAGGCAGGCGCTTATGCCGCTAAGCTAAATCCCCAGCTCCCATTTCCTCGACCGGCGTTTTTCTCAGCCTGCTCGGCAGAGAACTCTGTGTACCAGGCTCGCCAATCCAGGTAACTACCCGAGGGCAGACACGCCTTTGCCAGCTGAATCCAGTCCGCGGGGGTGAGGGGCCCAGAAGACAGATTCTCCAGCATGGCAATGGTGTAAGGCGCAGTCGGCCCAAAGGTTGTAACTGCATTTTTAAGTTCTCTAATCTGCTTTATCTCAAAAGGCTCCCATACATTGCGTCCCTGGCCCATAGCTACTTGTACAGGAAATATCCCGTAGGGGCCACTATCTATCCCAGGTGGATGTACCTCATGAGACAAGCGTCCCCCCTGCCAAAGCCGCCTGTAAAAATACCGACCCGCCGGCGGCGGAGCATAAGACAGCGGCCGTGATTGGGCGGAAAATGGGGGCCCGTGCATCACTTCCTGTTCTGGCGAAAGGGGAGAGAGCTCCCAGGCGGCCGCCTCGTGGCGAGGAATCGTCTCCGGAAACGGCCCCCAAGGTGGGGCGGAAGGCTTCGCCTCCCTCTCGCGCCGGGGAGCGCTCAGGAGCTCTCTACTCCTCCGCAGACCAGGTTGAGCAGAGCGCAATTCGTGGGGCAACGCTGGAAAAGAACCCTGCGACTCCTTATTGAGCGACTTAGGCTCCTGACAGCTGGTCTCTTTGGCCTCCTTGCCATTCAACTTTCCCTCGTCCTCGGAGTCAGACGACTCCGAGGCTAGAGCCCCGTCCTCCTCCTTAGCATCCTTGTTCCCCTTGACGGACCCCTCTCGGGAGCTCCCTGACTGGGCCTGCTCAGATACCCTGCGTACTTTTGTAAGCTCTTGAGAGCTTTCTCCACAACCACCCTCGCTCTTAGTGTTGCTACCTAACATGTTTCCCATCTTTTAATATGTTACTCACCGCGTGAGGCCCAAGGAATCCGCCACTTACGCGTGAGCCTGAGGGGAGTCTAAAAGCCCTGTAGGTGCGCGCCACCCAGAGCCCAGGCTTATCCCCAACTCACCTGTCTCGCAGCTCTGTACTGGAGCGTTGTCCACTTCCATGTCTCGGGGGTGATCAGTCCCCGTACGGGCCACCAAATGTCGATGTCCGCTCCCGGCCGGCAGGAAGGACACACGACAAAGTCTGGTAGTGGACAACTTTTTCTTTTTATTTTCCTTCTCCGTACAGCCTGCCCTGGGATCGCTCCCAGCCGAAGCCTCCTCTGGTCCGCTCCCCGCGGCTCCTTTTGTGCTTCAGTCTGCCCCAAAGCCTCTACCGGTCCGCTCTCCGCGGCTCCTTTTGGGCTTTTACTTCTGGGCTTCTACCTGGCTTCTTCTTCCGCCCAGGGGTGGCACCGGTATATATACGGGTACAGTGTCCAATCATGTTAAAGTAAGCAAGGCAAGCTGATTGGCTAACATCATCAGTTGCCAGGCAGACTATATTGTTGAGCGGGTTGTTTACGCGGTAAGCAGGAAACTAACATATTCGATGGGAGGGGTAATCTACCCCAGGCTTTGCTCTTTACTACAGGCCTCACGTCCGCCGCGCAAGGCGAGCTATCACAGACGCGGCTCCCAACAATCAGCCATTGCAGTCTCAGCACGACCTTAAATCCACCAGCCATGCTGTCTTGGTTAAAAAGAATCATTATCCATTCATCTGGCACTCTCCCTGTTGTCATATTCTAGCATTTAATATGATTTCTTCAGACAGCTCTCTGCTCAATCCCCTAACAAGCCACCATTTTTGAAAAACCCCCACAGACAGCTTTTAATACTCTATTCTTGTGTTGGATTTCTGGGATGGTGATTATTATATGTCTGGGTGTAGTTTTATTTTGGTTATGACTATTTGGAGTTCTATATGCTCCACTGAACCTGATGTCAGTTTCTCATCTTATTCTTGGGAAATTTTCAGCTATTACTTCTCTGAATATCCTCTTGACGTCCTTTATGTGGTCCCCTTATTTTTTATTAATCCCTATCAATATTATGTTGTTTTTCTTTGCATCATCTTGCAGTTGTTGAATTGTTATTTCCTGATTCTTTATTATTTTTAAAAGATCCTTCTTTTTCTGTTCACTAGCTGCAATCCTGTCTTCAAGGTCTGAAATTCTATCTTCACTTTCATTGATGCAGTTTTTACAGCTTTCAATGGAATTTTTGAATTCCTGTATATCTCTGTGCATCTGCTTTATGTATTCTGTTTGTTTCTTATATTGCTCTTCTAGGGATTCTATCTTTTTGTTTAGTTCCTCCAATTTTTTAACTGTGTTTTTTTTAGATATGTTCAGCATCTCTTTCATTTCTTTTATCATTTCTTTTTTTGACCTAAGAGATTATTTCGAGTTTGAATTCCTTTAAAGATTCCCAGAGTTGCTTATTTAGTTCAGTAGCTATTATGTCCAATATTTGAGGTGTATGGCATATATTCTCTTCTATATACATCACTCCTAGGGTTCCTTGAGAGGGCTGGAGGTTTGAGGTTGTAATTTGGTCTTTTGTTTTGTTACTTTCCTATATTATTTTTCTCAATTGTTATTGGAAAGCTTCCTTAGGTTCTGTTGGAAATCCACTTTTATGTTCACAGCTCGTGGGGCTCTTGCACCCAGTTCTCCCAGGCTGCTGGGCCTCTGGAAACTGTGGTGCTCGCCTCCTTGCTTAGAACTCTGCAGTCCCAAACAAGCTGGGCTCTGGGGAGATTGGGCACCCACCTGCTTGCTTGGAACTCCACAGTTCTCCAAGCACAGCCGGAATGGGGAAGTGGATGTAGGCACCTCTCACCCACCTAGTTGTTTCACTGCACCCAGAAGGCTCAAGGGCCCCGAACAAGCTTGGCTTTGGGAGAGTGCATGGGGCACTTACCCCAGGATGCAGGGTCTCTGGAACTGGTGATGCTCACCTGCTTGCTTAGAAATCGACAGTCCTCCAGACACATAGGGATGTGGATGCAGGTGCCCCAGACCTGCCCAGCTCTTGCACTGCACCCAGACAGTGCGAGGGTCCCAACAGGCTGGGCTCCAGGGACAGTATGCGGCTCTCTGCTTACTTGGAACTCCAAGTTCTCTGAGTGCAGCTGGAATGGGGAGGTGGGTGTAGGCGCTTCTGGCATGCCAAGTTGTTTCACTGAACCTGGAAGGCTCAAGGGTCCTGAACAAGCTGGGCTGGGGGAGAGTGCACGAGGCACTTACCTCAGCACACAGGGCCTGTGGAACTGGTGATGCTTACCTTCTTGCTTAGAAATCCTCAGTCCTCCAAGCACATGGGGACGTGGATGCAGGTGCCCTAGAGCCGCCCAGCCATTCCACTGCACCCAGACAGTGCGAGGGTCCCAAATCAGGCTGGGCTCCAGGGACAGGGTGCATCTGCCTGTTTGCTTGGAACTCCACCAAGAAATGTATTTAATATATTGTGAGGTTAGGAATAATTAATTTCAATGTCATATAAAAACGTTGTGTACATTTACTTACATTTGACACTCAAAGCAAAATTTAGATTTTTTAACACACATCTCTAGAAATCTAATAAATTTAAGATACAATGTTAATGACCATATATATATATAGTTATTAACCAGTAAAATTGTATCTTATTTATGCAGTAACAAAATGCTTATTTAATAAATTCCAGTAGATGTAGATCAAGCATTAAGTAACATGATCAACTTTAACGAGATGTCGAAATCTTTTACCACTTTGTTTAACCTTTAGATGTTCACTGTGTGACAGAGAGCACCTGTCATTTTCATATGCTCTAAACATATGCAGTCTTAATTCTGTACCTGAGAGTCTCCTGATCTCAATAAAAATTGTCGTGGGGTGGAGACAGAACAACCAAACACCAAACAGTAGGCAGCTGCACCCAGGGCTTTTCTTGAATTAGTTCATTCAGGAAGTTGCCACAGTCTTCTGTGCCACCACTTTGGGCCCTGTTTTGGTTGTCAAGAAGTTTCTCACAAAATGGGGACCATCCTGAGAGAGGCAGGTGCCACTGTGAGGGGTTCAACAGTGGAGGACAGAGAACTCCACATGCAGCTAGGAAAATTAGGGATGCACAGCTGCAGGGCAGGTTCAGGTCAAGGGAGCTGACAACACTAAGAGTGAGCAGCAGATGGAAGGGAGCTGCTTCCTGACCCAGCCTAAGGGGATGCTTGCAGAGGGAAGGCCAGGATGGACAGGTGTGAGCTTTGTGATGTTGGAGGATGAGGAGCCAATAGAATGTTAAGGGTGATCAGACATCAGGGATGGATTCTTGTGGCCAACTGCCTTAGCAAGGCACTTGATAAAATTGGACAATGCAGATATGAACTCAGAGTGAGGAAGATGAAATAAATATAGGTGAAAAATTAAAACAATACTGAGATTCCACTTCATCCTTAAAAAAATGTCTATGTCAAGAATTCAACCAATGAGAAATGCTAGAGGGGCTGTGGGGGAAAAAGGAAGCTTCTCCACTGCTGGTAGGAGGGTAGACTGGTGCATCCACTATGGAAACCAGTGTGGAGATTCCTCAAAAAACTAGGATTGCTGATCCCATTTGACCCAGAAGTGGATACCAGATTAACTTAAACTAGATTAACTTCTGGTCACCCCAGGGACTTTGTGCTATACTAGGCCATATGAGTGTTTGTTCTGGAGGAAGTCTTACAAATGCATTGTGTTTAAGGTAAGAATGCAGAACCTGGAGTCTCAGAGGAATTCTGCTGGCACAGCACCCCTGCTTTGCTAAGATATTTCCAAAGGACTTGTAAATGTGAAGGCCAGGTAGAGCGAAAAATGGTGCCTGGGAAATCCCAGCTTCAGGATACAAATGTATCCAAATTTACAATGTCTTTTTTCCCTTCCCAGAAACTCACTGAAAAAAAATCCAGTATCTTAATGATAAAATAAGGCCTTAAACTGGGGCTTCTTTTGCCTTTTACCTAGAAAATGGGCCATTGCCTGTCACCTTGAGCCCCTGCTTTCTATAGACTCACAAATTTCACAGATTTCCATCCCCTAGAACACAGAATCCCACAGCCCTGGACCATAATGGGCCTCATTTTCTGAGCACCCACACTGTCTTCTGACTATTTGCCTCTTTGAGTCTGTTTACTAAATTTACCTGAGCCTCTCACAGGGATACATAGCAATTTTCCTCCATGAGAAGACAGGAACCTCTATTCCAGACCGGGGATGAGTGGAGGTCCCCACCTCCTCTTTGTGGAGACACCTGAGTCCCTGTCAGGGGACCAAAGAATCCTGACTAGGGTTTGGGCAAGGAGAGAATAGTTGTCAGACACAAATGCAAATGACACATGTCACTACCCACTAGAAGCCTTAAGAGTCACTGCTGTGAAAGAAAATAAGATGAAATCAGGAAAGCTAAGACTTTCTGAAGTATGTCAGGAAATGGCTGCTGGAGAGTATGCAAACCCACTGAAGGTGAAACTGCAGAATGTTCCCTAGACTTAGAGAACAACTGAAGCTTTCACATCCTCCTCCAACACCTCTCACCCAGGAAGATCCTGGATAACTAACTGTCAGATGCATGTGTGACTCAGGGAACAACAGACTTCACTGCATCTGCCTTATGGGGCTGCCTTGAGAGGGTGCACCTGAATTGCAACACTGTTTCCCATGTACTATTTCTTTTGACTTCTTTTTGTAGTTAGCACTGAATAATTAGTACATTTTTATTTTCTCTGCTGTAATACAGGCAGTGTTCCCCTGAGGGGAAGAAAGTGCAGGCAATGTGAGTCAGACACAACTGTTGGCCCATGAGGGACATATACATGAGGAATGCTTTTTGTTTGTTTGTGTGTGTGATGGTTTGGATTGTAATTGTCCCAAATAGATCCTTGTGGTAGAGGCTTGGTCATCAGCCAGTGGCACCACTGGGAAGCAAGCATGCAATAATGTAAATATAACAACATATACAGTGGCTGGATGATAAAGACACAGTTGTTCTCTCTGCTTGCTGCCTGCTGCTGCTGTACTGATGTCTGCCTCCCTGCTGTCTCTGGGAACCTAACAAGCAATGTACCCCTTAGCCTTCTCCACTCTGATAGATATAAAGACAAGGGAGTAAAGTTCCTACCAGCAAGTAGAGGGTTCTGAGTAGGATGCCCATGAGGGAGTCTCTGTCTAGAAGTTTTAATAGGAATAGAAAAGAGCAGCCCAATGGAAAACCAACTACATTTCAGGGTTCAATCTATGCATGTTGTGGGGAACCACTCCAACTACTTCACATTTCAGGGCCATGTAAAGACAACTGTGGACATGACCATGCTTGTCTGCACAGGTGCAAAGTGGGGGACAGTTATTTAACCATGACTTAGCACAGGTGAACTCCCATGGCCTGCTTACAGCACTACACAAGAATGTAAATATGAGATAACAACCTGTGTAAGAATTCTACAACATAAACAAGGGTTCTCTGCTCTGCTCCATACTGCCTACCACTGTTGCTGATGTCTTGAACATGTACATTCTCTAACCATGGGAACTCACCCAAGAAAATCTTCCTTGAGTCCCCATAACAGGCCAAAACGTACTCACACAGTGCCCATGCAGAGCCCATGTACCCTTCAGCCAATGGCCTGCCTGGTCATATTCTGGAAAGTTCCTGAACAACTGAAGCACAGTCATCAGATGTTTTTGTAAGATTCCTGGAGTGTCACAACTCAGCAGGCTCCATTTTGGATATCCTGACTCCATTTTGGTGCTGTTGTTCTTAATGCCCAGTAGAATCCTGATTCCTATTTCACTGATCCTTGTTAAAATGCTGTAGGCCTAAATTAATCACCCTGGAACCATGTCTACAATAAATAGTTAAGAGGAAAAGGGAGGCTAAAAATGTACCAATGATAGTTACTTCTCTACATATAAAAAGAGCAAATATTTCTAATTTTTCCTCCTTGTTTGTTGGACCTTTTGAAATGTGTAAATATTATCATAATTACCAAAACAATGATTGAGAGGCAAACAGAAAAATAAAAATTAGAGGATGGGGAAAGGATTCAATGATTAAATGTTCAAAGCCCCCCTTGCAAGCTGAGCTGTTTTAGGCCTCTGCTGCCTCCCACTGTAGGACAAGCCATTGTTTTCCTGTTATCCTTAGGGAAACACCTTGTTCTTCTTTCTAGGGAAGAGCCTTGTTCTTCTTGGATAGCCAGAGATGCAAGGCTTAACAACAGCTGCACAACAGTTTCCTCTGGCCACTTGCAACTCATGAACACCATGGAAATGCTATTTCTCATCTCCAGTCTCTACACAGCTGCTAAAATTAATGATCACTTTTAAGTGAGAAAACAAAGTATGGAAAAGTGACAGAATCTGTTCAAGATCATTTTTGCAATAGTAGAGTCAGCATGCAGATGTTGTTCCAGGTGTCAGACAGCCACCTCCCTGGCATCTGAAGTCAGGGAATGACTCTGGTCCAATACATTGCTTGGGGGAAAATAAAAAACATTTTGTCAATGATAGCAAGATACTTAGCCTTGGGCCCCTTGATTCATGTTCCACATGCAAGAGTCTGAGCCTTGAATATGGCCAGTGATGTTTTCCCAGCAATCTAGGCTCTCCTATATCATGCAAACCCCCAAAGGGGCAAGGGATTACTAAGCAAAGTCTGCATTAGCATGTAACTGCCCGCATGCTTTAAAATTTGTTCCATCTCCTTTCTATTTAAAAAAAATTAATTATAGACAAATACTAGTTTTACAGGGTAAAGAGATTCACTATGATATTTTCATTTATGCACATACAGTGCATTGATGAAGTCCATCAACCCCTCTCCTACCATCTGCCTGTCTCTTAACTGTTCCCTCAGGCCTGTGTAGCCTCTCTTCTACTTTTTTCTAATTTCCACATATGAGAGAAAACATGCAATAATTGTGTGTGTCTGAATTATTTTGTTTATCATGATATCTTCCACTTCCTTTGATTGAACAGGATGTGTGTGTGTGTGTGTGTGTGTGTGTGTGTGTGTGGGCACAAGTGCACGCCATGTTTGCTTTGTCCATTCTCCTGCAGACAGATACCTAGACTGATTGCTTGCCTTGGTTATTGTGAATAGTGCCTCTCTTGCTCCTTTCTTGCTCATTAGCCATTGTTGTATAACAAAGCATTCCCAAACTCAGCGCCTTATTGCAAAATTTTATAATTATTAGTCAATTTTTTGGTTTGAGTATGCTCAGTTGGGTAGTTCTTGATTACAGTAGACTGTCATGAAACTTCAGTCAGCTTACGGCTAAAACTGCAGTTGCCTGGTGAGTCATTTGGGCTGGACATCCACCACGGTACATACCCATGGCCTAAACTCCAGGAATAAAAAAGGGAGGGCTGGAATGTATCTTGAGGTAGAGGACTTGCTTAGCATGAAGGAGGTCCTGAGTTACATGCCCAGCATAAGATTGTATAATGGCTTACAATTGATTTCTAAGATCATAGGGTAAATGAAAACTGTATAGATGAGCATCATTTGCTATAATAAAGCAAAAGAAATGACAAGCTTAGTGCCAGCAGAGAGGAAAACTGATGAGACCTCATTTTGATCCGGCCTGCAGATCAATCTATGGGTCTCAACCTGGAGAGGGGATCGGGGATGGGGGCAGGACAAGAGAAAAGAGAGATGGAGACAGGATGAGGTTCCAATCGAGTCTCGTTTATTTTCAAAATGGCTACAACTTACATAGGGTGGGGGCGGGCCATAGGCAGGAAGAAGGCTTAATCTGATAGGTCATCATCATATCCGGATATATGATGTAAGCAGGAGAGGATTATGGGTAATGTAGGTGGACATGAGGATCATGGGAAATGTAGGCTGACACACAAAATGCCCTCAGGCAGGAGGGGCAGGGCAGCAGCAGCTATTCAAAGCCACTCCCTACATCTCCTCCCTTATTATTATATATATTTTTTGGAACATGGCAGGCCCTGGGAGGACAGCGCCTGTCTTGGGTCAAGGACTCCTCATATGAACCCAATCGAGCCTTACCCGTCATGGGCCTGCAGGACAGCTGTTGGTCCTGGACCTGTCTTAGGTGGCCAATTGGCATTACATATGTGTCCTAGTTGCCCGTCTCTGACTGCCTGTCCAGTGCCTCAGGGCGTCTGGGCCACAGCATCATGTGGGCCGTCAGTGGGTGAATTTTCCCGATAAGTTTGCTGTTCTGCCATTTCCAACCGATGGTAATATACCTGAATGGGCTTTGCCATAAATGTGTCAACCTTGTTATTAATATTATTAATGAGTGTCATGATCCTCTGAAAAATACAAGGTCCTACAGTAAGCAGCAACAGCAAGGCAGCTAGGGGTCCCAAGAGGGGGGCAATGTAAGGGAAGAGACCCCCCCACATGGAGGAGAAGGTGGTTGCTCCGATGCGCTCCTTTTCTCTCTCTTTGAGGCGCTCTCTCAGTAAACTCATGGACTCTTTGACTACTCCTGAGTGGTCAGCATAAAAACAACACTCTTCCTTGAGGGCTGCACATAAGCCACCCTCCTTCATAAATAGGAGGTCTAGTCCTCTTCTATTTTGCAGGACTACCTCAGATAAAGACGTCAGGGACACCTGTAGAGCTGTCACAGATGCTTCTATTTCTTTTAAATCCTGATCTACTGCTGCCTGTAATTGAGCTAGATGCTTATTTCCCAACACTAGAGCTGTGGTCCCTGTCCCTATTCCCGTTGCTACTCCTAATCCTAGTAACACAGCTAAGGTGAGCGTCGCAGGTTCTCTCTTAGATATATAGCTGATCTGCGATGCCTGGAGGTAGTAGTCTCCTGGGTGGAAGGTTATGCGAGGAAGAACCTGTACAAGAACACAAAAATCTGCAGACTTGTTAAAAACAGCAGTTGCTATACAGGGTGATAGGCCAAAATTGCAGGCCCAAGATGTTCCTGGGGGTGGAATGAGGTAATTATTTGGCTTGAATTTGGAATGAAGCTGGGCACAGAGTTGTGCTGCCAGTGCTGGTGGATGGCTGGAATCCCCAAGACAAGTTCCTCTACCTGAGACATCAGGGAGAGTCAGCTTGTGGTGATTGTCCCAGTCACAGGCAGATGAGCTAGAAGAACCGACAAAGGTTAAATTGAGGGCCTTTCCTTCATAATATGGGGGAGGAGCAGCCAAGCATAACCAACATGATTGGGTGAGATCAGGTTGGATATGATTTAAAGCCATGTATGCTCCTTTAATCAAACTGAATAGGTTAGAATGTGAATATTGAGGGGCAGGTACATGATCTGTCTGATGAGAAACCGTTATGGCTGAGGGACTTACTGTGGTTATTTGAACAGTAGTAACAGGATCTGTAGTGGGCTGATTGTATTTTGGATTTGGATAATATTTTGGCTTTAGAGCAAAGTTTGGGCCTATAGGCACAAATGAAGTCTGTAGGGGAACCTTTTTTATGAGAATAAGACTTCCCCTGTCTTTACCTGACTCATAAACTCGCAGTCCAAAGTTGCATCCTGTCAGCCAACCTGGGTCCTCAGGAGTAGTGACAGTGACATTTAGAACCTGACAGGATCTTTGATTGGCCAGTGGGTAGTCACCTAGGCTGCACCCCGGCGGCCCCCATGTCAGTTTAAGGTGTTTATCGGGGAAGGCAGGTTGCCACCCTGTTGCAGCTGTTTCACAGCCCCAATAAGCACAAAAATATTCTCCTGGGGAATTACAATATGATCTGCCCCCGGTTGCTGCGGGACAAAGGTAAAAATGACTTTGTTTGGGACACTGGAGCCCTGGAAAGAACCAACAGGGTGTGGGCACAAACCATGGACTTCCTGATCCTACCCAAGTCGAAACCTTTTCTTCGTTGTTCCAGCGGCTAAGCTCCCATTTCCAGGGTTGATGGGGGTTGCTGTCCATTAGATGTAGTTGTGTCACAAGTCCAACGATGATCCATAAGGTTTTGACAAGTCGCACCATCTGTAAGAGAACACAGGGAGTTGTGCCTCAGGAGGAGATTTTATTCCTGGGCGTCACGTTGGGTCCTCGATGAGGAACTGTCTATTTGCTTTATAAGCCATTCAGGGATCCATCTAGCTCCTTTTTCCTGTTTGGAATAAATGCATACAGAGCCTCGTCCCCAGATGAGGACTTGGTCTGGACCATTCCATGTGTTGGTCAGGGGATCTCTCCAGAGAACAGATGCATATTGTGTGGCTGTCTGTGTGTGCCAGAAGCGAGATGCTGCAGAGTAGCCTAAGGCATCCAGGGATAAAAAATTCAAAATAAAAAGAGCATGTGAAAGAATATTTTTAGGAGAACCTCGGGTTGGATACCAGGTTCCTCCCTTCACCTTGTCTATGGTAGATTTGAGGGAACGATGTGCACGCTCAACAATGCCTTGTCCTTGAGGATTGTAAGATATACCTGTGGTATGGAGAATATTAAGGCACTTACAAAATTTGGCAAAAGAGGTACTAGTATAGCCTGGTCCATTGTCCGTTTTGAGTTGTTGAGGACATCCCAGAACTGAGAGAGCTGATAGCATATGGGCTATAATATGCTTAGTAGCCTCTCCAGTCTGGAGTGTGGCAAAGATGAAACCACTGTATGTATCAACACTTACATGTATATATTTCAGGTTGCCAAATTCATTAAAGTGAGTGACATCCATCTGCCACAAGGCATTGGGGATCAAACCTCTCGGGTTGACTCCCAGATGCTGAACAGGCAAATGAACAACACAAGAGGGGCAGTTTTTTACAATTTGTCTGGCTTGTTCCCGAGTAATTTTGTGGAGGAGGCGGAGGGTCTGGGCATTGAGATGGTGTAGCTGATGAGCCTGTTGGGCCTCATATATCTTGGAGTCATCTACAGGCCCAGAGTGGGCCATGAATACCTGTGCCCGGGTGGCAATATCAGCCAAGTGATTTCCCTGTGCAAGGGGACCTGGGAGGCTAGAGTGAGCTCGTAAGTGGCCAATGAAAAACTTATGACTGCGAAGCCGAATCATGTCCTGCAATTGTTTGAATAGGTCTGCAGCTGGGGAGGCATGGCTTATGGTTGCAACAGTTTCTCGTAATGGAACAGACTGAGAAAGGTAGGCACTATCGGTGTACAAATTGAAGGGTTGGTTAGGATAAGCAGTGAAAACTGCAAGAATGGCCTGTAATTCAGCTAGCTGTGTGGAAGAGGTGTTTGTCTGAAGGGTAAAAACATTGTCTTGGCCTACATAAGCAGCCTTGCCAGAGGAGGAGCCATCAGTAAAAAACACTAGGGCACCAGAAAGGGGCTCTGAAGCTGTGATTTTGGGGAATACAAATGGATGACGGTTAGCAAAATCAACTAACTTATCTGGAGGGTAATGGTTATCAATGGTTCCTGAGAAGGAGGCTATAGCAATAGGCCATGCCTCAGTGGTCTGAAGTAACCAGTCCACTTGATCTTTGGTGAAGGGTTGAATGTGGTCGCCACTTGATCCGGCCTGCGGATCAATCTATGGGTCTCAACCTGGAGAGGGGATCGGGGATGGGGGCAGGACAAGAGAAAAGAGAGATGGAGACAGGATGAGGTTCCAATCGAGTCTCGTTTATTTTCAAAATGGCTACAACTTACATAGGGTGGGGGCGGGCCATAGGCAGGAAGAAGGCTTAATCTGATAGGTCATCATCATATCCGGATATATGATGTAAGCAGGAGAGGATTATGGGTAATGTAGGTGGACATGAGGATCATGGGAAATGTAGGCTGACACACAAAATGCCCTCAGGCAGGAGGGGCAGGGCAGCAGCAGCTATTCAAAGCCGCTCCCTACATCATTTCACTGCAGAGCCTTGGAAGTCATGAAATTCTGTGTGATACAAATCTATAATTGTGTGCTATTGCTTATTTTCTTTCTGTCAACAAGAGCACACCATTCTTGTGTCAGGCACTGAGTTGGGTACTGAGAAACAGTGATTACCAGTTGTCTTAGTTACTTTTCACTGGTTGTTTGGACAAAATAACTGATACCCAACATGTAAGAAGGAAAGGTTTATTTCTTACAGGTTGGAGGTTTCAGTCCATACTCAGCTGGCTCTAATGCAAAATGACATAGCTAAGGAGCAGCAGTTTTTGCTGGCTGCAAACAACAAGCATGAACAGCAAAAGTGAAAGACATACCTTCTTCCCTCAGGTATACTGTATGCTGGCTCCACCCCTGGGCAGGTATAGCAGACATACCACCAATCTGAGTGCTAGACAATGAAACAATCAGAAATACTGGATTTGGCCACATCTATGATTGCATGAGGCTTGGGAGGAGCACTGAGATAAACCAGGACACCACTAGAGGCAAAGAGCCTGCTCTCATACACTCACCATGAAACTTACAGCCTACTGAGGTAGAGGGGATATTTATCAAATCACTTTCCAAATATAGGCTGAGCATTCCTAATCTGAAATCTAAAGTCTGAAATGCTTCAATGTCCAAGCCTTTTCAGTACTGATGTAGTGCCAAAAGTGGGAAATGCCTCAACAAGAATTTTTTTTCCAAATAAAATTTTTTTTAAATTAAGATTATTGGCACATTTTAGGTGTAAATAATGATATGTTAATCATGGGAAATTTGTACCATATATGATATGAATCTTTTTTTCTCCAATCCCTTAACTTTCCTTCAAGTCCTTTCTTCTCCTTATTTATGAAAGCTTTATTTCCTCCTTTTCTCATTATTTTTTTCTTGTCTCTTTTTTTCTTTCTCCCTCCTCCATCCCTAATTCCCCATCTCATTAGATAATGTTCACAATATCTATTATATTTTGGTCCTTTTCTACATTTTCAGAGTCCCACATCAGAGAAACAACACACTACATGTGTCAAACACAAAATTATTAAAAATATTGTATAAAATTATCCTCATGCTATGAGTATGAAGTATATATGAACTATAAATAAATTTCATGTTTAGACTTGGGTCCCATCCCCAAGACAGCTTATGAAATCTATGCAATTTCTCCAATAAAAAAAATCAGAAACTCCAAACACATCTGGTCCCAATCATTTTGTATAAGGGACAGTGTATATGCAGATGTTTAATTAACAACCTCAAGTAAGAAGCACAAGGACTGATCAAAATATTCAGCTAATATTTAAACTTGTTAAATTTACTAAAATAAAAGGTATGTGCCCATTAATCTTCCTTTAAAACTCCTACTTAACAATAATTTAAATTAAATGCACCTCCTTGCTTCAAACACACTTCTTCATTTGTTCTGGCAATTTTGAAAGCAGTTTTCTAAGTCCTCTTTTGTGAGTGTCTTTACAAATTGAGATGAAATATAGTGAGTGCTGCTGCTGAGTGCCATCCAATGGAAAGGAAGGCTCATAAATACATTATATTGTGTAGTAGTCAGGGGTTGTACACAGAGAACAACTAGGATTAAGACATGAAATTTATAATACTTTCATAATGGTCACCAGAATTTAACACAGGAAAATGCAGGAAATCTATCCACAACACCACAGACATAGATTTAGTTAAGAGCCTAAACCCCACAGCACTTGTACCACATGAGTCCAGATAAAAACCCAGAGCTCAGGACAATGCATCCCATGAGTCCAACTGGAGTCCCAGAGCCCACAAGAAGGACTCATGCCAGTCTGTTTTATGAATCTATGCCGAAAAGACCCAAGGGTCACCATTGGAAGCCAGAAAGTGTATGCAGCAGGATGAAGGAGCTGTGCTGGTGGGATGAGGGTTCTATGCTGGAGTCGAGAAGTCACACTCACAACAAAGACCATTTCTATCCTGAAAGGCACAACAGCTTTCCTCAGTGACATTGAGGCCCCCAGGTCCTCCAAGGACAAGGAAAGTCGGGTACGTGCCAGGAAGTAGTGTGCGGAGTTCATCCTTGAGACCAAGCAACACATATCTTCCCCTCCAGATCCAGGAAGCAATGCTCAATGTGAGGACGAAAGCTTCTCCAGGAGAATCAACAGCTCAGACAGCAACTCCTAGGAGAACCCACAATGGCTCCTTAATGCCTCAACCCTCAACATCTCCCTTCTTCTCCATCAATTTATCCTGGCAACTTTCCTTAGGTTGAGCATCTTCACTCAATGCCATGCTGATGTAATCCAGCTGGTGTTAAGTTGACCACCAGTTCTTAATCCATAACATGGTGTGTCCTCATCTACCTGTTTCACCAGATCTGGACTCTTGTGATTTCTGATTCTTCCCCAAAATCAAAATGAACATGAAAGGTAAACAGTTTGAACTGATTAAAGACAGTGAGGCAGCCACAACAGCAAACTAAAGAACCTTATAAGAGGATTTGCAGAATTGATTCAGAAGAAAATGGCAAGAATGATTGAATCAGTGTATTCAAAGGAAGAAGGAACTGGGTGTGGTGTGGTATACCTGTAAACTCAGCACTTGAGAGGCTGAAGCAAGAAAATCTGCGTTTGAGACTAGCTTAGGCAACACAGTGAGTTCAAGGCCAGCCTGAACTTCATAGCAAAACCCTGTCTCAAAAAACCAAAACCAACAAACAAAGAACACCTATCTTATTGGTTCAACCCAGTTTTGAATTTGTGTGTAGATTACTGACTCGCTGAAGATGGAAGACCTTCCCTGTGTGTGGTGTGGCCTGCATCCTGGAATCAGTAAAAAGGGAAAGGAGAAAGTCTGGCTTCTGCCTCTTCAGAAGAGTTTGAGTCCTTGCCATCACTTTAGGTGTCATTTCCAGACTCCTAGCACAGATTCTTCTGCTTTCTGCCAGAGATTCTCTCAGGGCTCTGCAGTGAGCTCCAGGCCTCAGACTTGTGAGTGGATCTTTTGCATCTCCAATGAGCACCTGGCCCTTTTTGTTCTCCACCTGATTCTGCAGATGGCCATCTTAAGCCTCCTTTGTAAATCTTTATGTACACAAGTTACACAAGTATCCTTTGTGTACACAAATTATGTACACAACTCCTTATGTACACAAATTACATCTGATTCTCTAGTGCAACCTGACAGAAAATGCCTCTAGCTACCTGTGCGGCCTCCCACAAACAATTTCATGCCTCACTCATGTGAAAAATTCAAAGCAGAACTGCAGTGGTGCTGTACTAAGTATGGGTTAGTTAATGGAGGTGTTGGTGCCAGGTCCACTGGCTTAAAATTCTGTACACTGCTTTGTCGTTGGAAAAGGTATTAAATGTTGGTGTCTAGGCTCACACAGCTATGAAAAGGAAGATAATTCCTAATTCACACTCTTGTAAGAATTAACATATGTGAATCACCTCAGAGAGGCCCTAGCCTGACTGGAGTAAGTGTTACATATGCTTGTTAGTATGTTATATTAACATGTAAACATACTTTTAAGATATAAAGAAGTCAGAGGGCTTTACTGAAAGCACTCATTTCTCTGTAATAACAGAAGGGTAACAAGGCAATTAACAATAGTAAAAGAGCACTTGGTATACTCCAGGGAACATGGGGAGAGTTCTGCAGGTTTTCATTGGATCTTCACAGCATTGACAAGAGAGTATTGCCATTCATCATGGTTTATTTTTTAATGGAAAAAAACCCACAATATTTCAAAGCAAAATAAGAGTAGAATAATAATAGTGGAAATTGAGGATCCCATTAGGGAAGCAGTGTGCTAAGGTGTCAACCCCAGGAAGATTTGAGTCCAGACATCTATAAATTCCAAGCCTCAGACTCAGTCCACTCCTCTGCTTCCTCTCATAGTGGGCCTTGGGCTCAGAGTCTCCCAGAAGCCTCATCAGAGACCTCAACCTGCAGTCACACCCTGCCTCAGGGGTACTTTAAACCCCCACTGCCATGCCCACTGCCTCATTCTTGCCTCACAGGAGGGCTGTGCACCTGCAGGGTCCCAGGTTCTGGCCCCACCCCCTGACCTTAAAGGAAGATTACACTCCACCTGGACCAACCCGCCCCCGCCCACTGGCAGTCCTGAACCACATGCCTCCACATCCCAGCTCAGTCCTGCCCTGCATCTACCTCGCTTCTCAGTGCATGCCAGTCTTGTGCATGGAGTCGCTATTTTAGTGCTAGCCATGCTATCTGGAGACCTGAGCGCTCTTCTTTAGGTTGCCTAGGCTGCAGGGCCAGGGCTGGGGTCTGGGCCAGGTAGGCGGGAGAGAGCCGGTGGCAAGTGGCGGCACGGCCCGGTGGCCCCAATGTTACCGGGGAAATACTCCTTGCAGGGTGTCCAGGCAGGGTGCACGGGGTCGGGGCCCTGGGATGCAGCAGGCATGGCACTGGGGCTACCTGGCCTTGGGTCCTCAGGGCCACTCTCCCTTCCTCCCTTCTCTCTGTCAGGGGTCTGCATGGCAAGACCCGGGTCGTAGCCCTGGATCCCTGGCCCCCACCAGGCGCTGCTAGGAGCCCAGCTCTGTTGTGGGACCTGAGGTGGGGTGGCTCTGGGTCTCACCTGGCCTCTGCTGTCAGTGAGGCTGGCCATGCTGAGCCATGGACATTTACCTCCAAAACGATGATTTAATTCCACTCAGAGCTCCTCCCTGAGAGACTGAGAGAGGACCCAGATGTTACAGTAAGATAGCAGTTATTATTCTACCTGCACATGCTTTGGCTCAAGTCCCTTCCATTGATAAGGGGTTTCTGCTTCTTTTAATATTGGTGCCACTTGGGTGTTTAGGTTTTGGGAGAAGACTGAATGAAGCATGGGACTTTGACAAGGCAAAGTGTGATCATAGTGTTTAAAAAATTTAAATCCAGAAATAAAAATAATTCACCCACATTGTTGAACCCTGCTGCAGAATACCCATCTTGCCCATATTCGGCTGTGTCTAACCATTACTACCCTGTTCTGCTCACATCATTTATATATTTGCATAGTGTTGAACATTTATATTATATGCATAGGTAGACTTATACTTAGTTATCCTGTTACTGATCATATGCACAAATCTAGTTCCTCTTAGAAAAACTGCGTTGTGCATATATCTTTTTTTCTTGGGATAAATTCCAGAAATTGGAAATACTAAATCAAAATTTTGTGTTCTTTCCCTGGTACTTGATATGAATTGGTTCTTAAACAAGTCATGTTTACAGTAGACATCTTTCAAAATATAGGTATTTTCCCAATTATCTGGACAAATTTGGAGTTCAGCAAGGTATTGAGTCATTTTTTGTGCAGACTGAGAGACAGGCCACACATCCTACTGTTAGATTTTGTTTGTAAGTCATGTACCATGTTCATCATTTTGTTTTGATTGACTCTCTTTTGATTATTCCATTTCATTTTATCCTCTTTACAATAAAAATTTTTAATAAAACCACTTTCTTGCAAGGTATGGTAGTGCATGCCTGTAATCTCAGCACTTGGGAGGGTTAGACAGGAAGATAACAGAGAGTTGGAGGCTAGCCTGAAATGCATTTTGAGTTCAAGGTGAGCCTGCATTACATAGCAAGACCTTGTCTCAGAACAAAACAAACAACCCATTTTCCCTCTTTTCTTATTTTAATGTAGCACAAGTAGATATTAATAAAGAAAATATGAAAACTCTTATGAATAGATTAAAGTTTTCATACTATGCAGTTTATATACTATGAAAGTATAGTATACTTTATATACTATAGTATACTTTATAAAACTTTATATAATTTTATATACTATGAAACTGCATCATATATATCTGCATGAGCTATATAGCCATGCACTTTTAAAATTTGTTTTTGTTTTTGTTTTAAATTTGCAAGAATTCCTCTTTAGTTTTTCTAAACTAAAATTAAAGAGGAATTCTAAATTTGTAAGAATTCCTCTTTAATTTTTGGGACATGGTCTAAATAATTTACTCAATTCCCCAGGTTGGGATTAAACTTGTGATCCTCCTTCCTTAGCCTCCCAGAGTGCTGAGAGTACAGGTACAGGCTATCTTTACTTACAAATTCACAATAGTTATGTTTGTTTATGTGATAAAATAT
This sequence comes from Cavia porcellus, assembly GCF_034190915.1. Lineage (NCBI taxonomy): Eukaryota > Metazoa > Chordata > Mammalia > Rodentia > Caviidae > Cavia > Cavia porcellus. Next base: position 2,134,891 of record NW_026947517.1, read on the forward strand.
ACTTTTGATCTATGGCTCCTTTGTAGAAAGACACAATCTAATGTATCTACCACCTTCCTAATCTACAAATTCTATCACAGTGACTGGGAGTACAAATCCCATTGTTTAGCAGTTTTGAAAGCTGTCCTTCTTATTAAAAATAATCATCATGCAGTTTAGTAGAGAATTGAAAATTTCAACTCTTCCATGACTGAGATTTTCTATTCTTGGGTGAACATCCTTCTTTCCCCATCCCTCATGGAACTGATCATTTTTAAAGTCAAAGTGCCCAAGAAAGGTGTGAAGGTTCAAGCTACTTGGGGCACACAGCTCTTCAGAAAGACCAGGCAATGGTATTCTGCAGCCCCTCACATTGCTCCCAGTTTTTTTGTTTTTTGTTTGTTTGTTTGTTTTTCCTTAACAGAATTCCGGGAATTGAATGCAGGGCTGTCTTAGCTACTTTTTACTGTTTGCTGAGAAAACATACCTGATGCCAAAAGTTGGGAAAGGAACTGTTTATTTCTTATGATTTTTGGAGGTTTCAGTCCATACTTCATTGGCTCCAAGGCAAGTTGTAATGATGGGGCCGCAGTTCATGGTGGCTGCAAACATCAAGGAGGAAACAGACAAATGAGCAAGACAGGCCTTCTTCCTGCCATTACATCATATCCTGGCTCCAACCCTAGACCAGTGTAGCACTTACACCCCTAACTCAAATGCTAAACAATGAACCAATCACAAATGCACAATATAAATGCATGAGGCCTGGGTGCCACAGACATAAACCATGACATTCCACCCCTGGACCCCAGGACTCATGTACATCCTTTATACAAAAAACATTTAGTCCATCTCCAAGACTTGGCAAAGTCCTAACAGTTTCAGCATTGCTGAAAAGTGCAGGTCCCAATTCTCCTCCAAGATCTATGGCAAACACTTAACTGTACCCCTGAGAGAATCGACTCCCCATTTGTGATGTAACCCCCCCCCCAGAGCTATAGAACAGAGCTGTAAGGAATGTCTCACTCCCTAATTCTTCCTGGAGATATCGGAGCAGGACAGGAAGGAATGCATTTGCTAGTCATTAACCACAAGATGTTCTGTCCTCTGTAAAGGAAAAGATAAGTAAAGGAATGTGCTGTTCAAACGAGACCGAGTTATACCTGGCACTCTGAGATCAGACCAGGACCCTCAGTCTCCATGGTTACTCAGCCCCAGACCCCTCGAATCAGCATCTGCCAAGTCCTGCGCAGTTCAAAATTAACCAATGCGATTTGCTTCTGTAAACCTGCTTGCTTCCCGCTTGTGCCCTTAAAAACCCTGCACAGATTCCCCTCGGGGCCCTCCGCACTCGTTTGCCTGGAGGACCCCATGCGCATGGAAATAAACTTTTTTTTCCCTCACCAAGAGTTGAGTCCTTGGGGTCTCTTTCCCTGCGGCGGCGGCCCTAACATCTTGGAGGCCCTAGCGAGATACCACGTCTCACGGGAGGTGACCTCAACGGCTCTGCGATGGGTGAGTACGACCGGTCGCTTCTTATTTTTACACTGAGGATCAATCTACCGGTATTTTACGCCCCGAGCCAAACGGCTCCAATCTAGGGGCAATTTTTGTTACCTGTTTTTGTTATCTGTTCTCTGTTCTCTGGTGACCGGGGGACGCCCCACATGGTTTTCCGTGACTCACCGTCTGCGATAGGATTTTCCTATCGGTCTGGGGAATTTCATTCCCAATCTGTGGTCCATCTGGGCCAATCTGGGGCCCAATCTGTGGTCAGTCTGGGCCAATCTGGGGAATTTTATTCCCAATCTGTGGTCCATCCGGGCCAATCTGGAGGCACCCCCTAAGGTGACTCGTTTGGTGTGAAACTAATGCGTGAGAGTGAGGTGGCCGGCCTGTTTGTCCTGTGTGTTGTGACTGTGGTGATCAGTTATTTGTTGTGTCGCGCGTACGCTAACCACTCTTTGTCTTCAGAACATCATGGGCCAGACGACATCGTCCCCATTGTCCCTCAGCCTCGACCATTGGTCTGAGGTTCGAGAGAGGGCTCACAATCTCTCCTTACAGGTTAAAAAAGTAAATGGCAGACTTTCTGCTCATCTGAGTGGCCCACATTCTCCGTGGGTTGGCCACCGGAGGGGACTTTCCACCTTCCCCTCATCTTAGCAGTTAAGAACATCATCTTCTGCCCTGGACGAGAGGGCCACCCCGACCGGATCGCCTACATCTTGGTATGGCAGGACCTCAGGGAGGAGCCCCCACCGTGGGTAAAACCCTTCCTTCCTCTGCCCTCTCCTTGGTTGCCTGTTTAAACTTGTTACTAACTTAGGGGCTTGTTGCCCATTTTTGTTGCAGGATCCATATGGCTTATTAGATTCAAGGTTCATGATAAGAAAAATTATTTCCTTTAGCTGACCAAACTGTGCAAGAAGCTCCCTTTGTTTGTGTCTTTAATGTTGTGGCGCCCTGTTTAATATGTAAGACTTCAATTGATTGCTTGCAACCTCAGCATGCCTTTTAAAAGGAGTATTTTTTCTCTCTGGTAAACATGTAAACATGTGCACATATATATGTATATCTATGGTTTTTAAGAGTCATATCAACTTTACCAAGTAAAAACCAGGTGGTACTATATTTGAGCCAGTTAAAAGGTTACAGTTTTGTTTTTAAAATAAAGCATTTTTATGTGGTAAAAGGACATAAAATAAGTATGTTTTGGACTACTAGAAGGTGACTTCAAGGGTTTTGTTGAGAGTTTTGATGTTGTCTGGGAAGTGAGAGAAAAGGTAATTGACTGGTAATAGTAAAAAGAGGGACAAAGAGAGTGGTCTTCAAGTAAAGGTGTCTGGCTATGCCAGAATGTGGAAAAAGATTAAAGCTTAGTTTGAGAGGTATTATTGTAAGTTGTAGAAGGCTCAAGAGGATGTGAATTTTATTTGTCTTGGTTTATAGTACTACAAATAACAGGTTTGACAAGAAGTAAATGTGTTCAGAATTTGACAGTATTAGATCAGTTTTGGTAAAAGTATTCATAAGATTGTACTTTGCTGCAAAATGTTTTCATTAAAATGAGATGATAGGTGATACTAGAAATAAGATACAAGTTCTTGCATGTGCTGTAAACATCTGGGAGATTATGCAGCACAATTTTGTTACCTATGAAAAAGCCCTTTTTGTTAAGAATATAATTTTAGTAAAATGATGGCCTGTCACGTGACACCCTTGGACAAAAAGCAGTGTGCCATCCAGATGAAGCCGGCTCTCTGACCCGGAATGCCAAAACCATGTTCTCCTTTTGTGCCACCCTGACTGGACATCCAGAGGTAAGGAGGTTTCCCAATATCGGCAGTTGTTCTCTTTGTAACTCAGTCGGCCCCACATGTTAGACAAAAATTACAAAGGTTTGAGAGGTTTAAGGAAATGCCCCTCAGCCAGTTAATAGAGATAGCACAAAAAGGTCTTTTGAGAACTAAAAAAAATTTACAAAAAGATAGCCAAGATGTTAAAATTGCTCTACGAGAGAAAACTTTTAAAAAACAGACGAGACTTTCCGGAGACAGTTGGATACTGTAGGCTAAATTTTACTGAAAAGCTTGCCTCTATATGACTCCCATAAGGGAGAAACTCAAAATTCGCTGAACTGGACTGATAAATGTAAACAGGCCTTCCAACAGCTCAAGCGGGCCTTGACAGAGGCCCCAGCCCTGGGACTCCCTGAAACACTTTTACTGGCTGGGTAGAGGCTTTCCCTACTAAGTCTGAGTCAGCCTTAGTGGTAGTTAAAAGGCTATCGCATGAGATCATACCTTGATTTGGCCTCCCACTATCAATGGGGTCTGATAATGGCCTGGCTTTCATAGCCCGAGTCACCCAAAAGTTAGCCCAGGCATTAAAGATTTTTTTTTTTGTCTTTTTCCTTTTTATCGGTACCGGGGATCGAACTCACGACTGCCTGCTTTACAAGGCAGGCGCTTATGCCGTTGAGCTAAATCCCCAGCCCCCAGCATTAAAGATTAATTAAAACTCCACTGTGCCTATCAGCCACAAAGCTCAGGGCAAGTAGAACGTATAAACCAAAGTCTCAAGGACATTTTAGCTAAGCTGTTTTCAAAAAATGGCGATAATTGGATGAACCTTCTTCCCTTTGCACTGTTCAGAGCTAGATATACCCCATATGTTTCTAAAATTTCCCCCTTTAAAGCCATGTTTGGGAGGCCCCCTCCATTGGTTCCAAGATTGTCAGAAGACAAATTAGCTAAAATTACTAATCGAGATCTTAAGTCCCTACAGACACTCCAACCTGTGTTGGCCTGGATCCTCCAGCTGTTTAGACAAAAACACTTGGACCTGCCTTCAGAGACCAAGGCCTCAAGGACTCCAGTCTTGATTTGATGTCACCACCGTGGCTCCCTTGAACCCCGCTGAAAAGGACCTTTCACCGTGGTGCTCAGTACCCCCACTGCCATCAAGGTAGCAGGAAAAACTGCGCGGATTCACTACACTCATGTAAAGCCACTGGAAACAGCAGACAACGAGGGACATACTCAGTGGACTACACAACAGACTGGTAACCCTTAAAGTTAAAAATTGACTAAAACATAGTTAGATTATGCTGGTTATAAACTGTTTTAGCTTGCTTGTTTTGATTTTAATAACATTGATGCCGATCTTGCACGGCAGCTTTGGTCCCCCTGTAAGCAAAAAAAAAAAAAAAAAAAAAAACCAATTGTTAAAGATCTTTTGTTTTTAAAAGAAGGGGGTCTCTGCGCCGCACTTAGAGAAGAATGTTGTTTTTACACTGATCATACTGGGATTGTAAAAGATGCAATGGAAAAGTTGAGAGAGAAAAATCAGATCTCGAGAGCCCCCTTCAAGTGAAGCCAAAATGTTCTCTTTCCGGGAATCAATTCTGCCCTATATCCTCCCTTTATTGAGACCCCTGGCTGGATTCATTATAGTCATGGCTATAGCCCCTTGCCTCATTAACCGAGTAACCCGGTTTGTGAGGGCCCAGATTTCTCAAGTAAATGTTATGGTGCTACGTCAACAATATGATCCCTTACCCATACAGGACCTTTGAGATTAAAAGTCATCCACAAGAAAAAAGGGGGGAATGAGAGAATTGACTCCCCGTTTGTGATGTAACCCCCCCCCCCGAGCTATAGAACAGAGCTGTAAGGAATGTCTCACTCCCTAATTCTTCCTTGAGATATTGGAGCAGGACAGGAAGGAATGCATTTGCTAGTCATTAACCACAAGATGTTCTGTCCTCTGTAAAGGAAAAGATAAGTAAAGGAATGTGCTGTTCAAACGAGACCGAGTTATACCTGGCACTCTGAGATCAGACCAGGACCCTCAGTCTCCATGGTTACTCAGCCCCAGACCCCTCGAATCAGCATCTGCCAAGTCCTGCGCAGTTCAAAATTAACCAATGCGATTTGCTTCTGTAAACCTGCTTGCTTCCCACTTGTGCCCTTAAAAACCCTGCACAGATTCCCCTCGGGGCCCTCCGCACTCGTTTGCCTGGAGGACCCCATGCGCATTGAAATAAACTTTTTTTTCCCTCACCAAGAGTTGAGTCCTTGGGGTCTCTTTCCCTGCGGCGGCGGTCCTAACACCCCCTGTACAAATGAAACTAGGTTAAACATTTCTGAAATACAAAAGAACAACATAAACATTACCATTCAAAATGTTACAAGCAGGAGAATATAAAGCATTGGAATCAAAGCAAGTCCAACATCCAGTGGTAAACATTAAGCCCTAGAGTGTCATGCTCAACATTTGAAGCAATCTGACTTCAAGCTCCAAAAGATTTGGATGATTTCACCCCCATGGCACTTCCCGGGATATCAGCTCCTGAAGCTTCTCTCTTATACCCTCTCTGCTCAGTTCTTGCAGCTTTCCTCAGATGATACACTTTCCTGGATTTTCCAAACTTTTAGCGTCTCCATTGTACATTTGGCTTCACCATAACATTTTTATGAACTGCCCTCTCAGGGACACATTGCTTGGCCTCCCGGGTCCTTTGCAATGGAGGTGAAAGCCATTTTACCTTCAGAATTTGTACATTTTCCTTGCACATAAAATCATCACCAGGTGGATGCTGCTGCCATGGTTTGCTGCCAGCTGGAGCAGTAGCCAGCCTTTTCTCTCTCTTCGCTGTAGGGGTTGATTGCTTGGATCACTGAGCTCTGTGAATGTGATTTTGAAGAAAAGCTTCTCTATGTTGCCACCATTCTGGAACCTTATATGGCCTCGTTTGCCATTTTGGTGCATGGTGCTCTTCAGCTTTCTCCTCTAAGCAAATTCTGTTTTGCAGTTTTGAAGCTACAAAGGCTGTGGACCTTATGCTTCCCATGGCCATCTTTCTTATCTCTCTGTTTTTTCTCAGCAATCAAAGTCTCAAACCTGTCTTTACAATCCATAGCTTTCCTAGAATTTTCCTTCTGATCAAATTCACAGAATTGTAAATTATCCTGCTCAGCTATTTGCTCTTGATTTGCAGCATAAAGCTGCCTAAAAGCCCCCAACAATAGCCGTGCCACAGCCTCAAAATTCCATTTGACTGCTTTGAATTTCCTTTTCCAGATTAATCAGTTCATTGCCTTTCTCAGGCAAAGTCACTGCGCATGAGCAAAATGCAGACAAACTTTGTGCTAAGCCAGAACATTCACTGTGTGGAGTCCAAGAACCAATGTAGTCTTTCTCAGAGGAAACTTCTCAAGCCTGGTCTTTAGCATCAGGCTTTCTATCAGGCTTCTGGTCTCCTGACCTCTGAGCAGAATCTCATCTACAGAACAGCCTAAGCTGCTCCAGCTTTATGAATCCAGGTGACATGTCCCACCCTTTCCAAACTCTACCCATGAGCCATTTCCAAAGCCTTGCAAAAACATGGTCAGGAATAGTCACAGCAAATGTCCCCACTCCTAGATAGCTATATCTGTGTTAGTTAGGGTTTACTAGAGAAAACCAGTATAACACAAGATATACAGATGTAAAAGAAGTAACAAGATTGGCTTAAGATGGTCAGCCACAGTCAGATGAGGAAGCTTGCAGAGGCGTCTACACCCTGGAGGCTGAAGAATTCAATCCAAAGTTTAGAGTTCAACCCAGTGTGTCATGCAAGTCCACACCTGTAGGGTGATGGGTCTTTGACAAGGCCAAAGGCTCTAGGATGAAAGGCTGAAGAGTCTATGCTAGAAAGCTGAAGAGTCTGTACTGGAAGCCAGGAGACAACCTCCAATCCAAAGGTGAAGAATGGAGCTTCTCCCAAGAATGGAATGCATTTGTCTTTCCTCCTTCCTTTTTATGCCTCCAGGTGATGAGCCACCCTAGGGTGGGTCTTCTTCATCCTTGGGTGTAGAGATGTTAAACCCATTTATTTAAGCTTCTAAATGTCTCAGATTGACACAGCCATTCAACCACTATAGTCTTTAAAAGAAATCTTGAAAAGCTATGTAGCTCTTTGTGTGGGACAAACCTCTGGTCTTAGCTCTGCCAGGTCCAGGGACCCCTGTGTAGTGTTCTGATGGGAACTGAGGGACTGCACTCTGTTCTGCCTCTTTGATCTCTGAAGTGCTGTTTAGCACCTGCCTTAAAACCTGTCATGGGATAGGCACACAGAATACCCATGGAATGTATGCTTGCATAAATCAGCATTAGGAGGCTGGGTGTTTTCTGCATTTGTGGATCATGTGTGGTGATTCTCTTTTGAATTACATGAGTTTGTCATATGTCTCACAAAATAGACACATGAGACTTCATACCTGTAATAAAAACCATATATCTGCATACTACTTGTAAAGAAAGTGAAAGGTTTGGCCCAGACAGGACACTGTAGCCAGGAAAGCCACAACCGAAAGCAGGAAGCCCCATCTTGCCCTGCCCCTAGGAAGTTACCTGTGACGCCATCTTCCCGCCCCTGGGAATTTACATGTGGCGCCAAACCTAGGACCAATGGGCTACCTGTGTATCCCTAATGCCCGCCTTAGGTTCCACCCCAAACCGAGGCTATTTACAGGCCCCCACACCGCGTGTCCGCCGGAGAGATCGCCGGACGCCAGCGGTGGGGGTTGCCGGTCATCTCTCTCCGTGTTCTCAGAATAAAGGCCGCTTTTTATTTTATATTTCTCATCTTTTGTTAATATTTTTCATCTTTTGGAAATAACTCTATCATTTGTTGCCGTGACTCTATCGGCAGGCAACTGACTGTTGGGCCACATACCCAAAGTCTTCTAGCCGATAGCCAGATAACATCCTGGATTAATCCCGAGCTTTTTCCTCTCCCGAGACGTTCCTGTCGCCAGCCGCCTGCACTCCGCATCGGCCAGACTGATTTCAGGTGAGCACTCCCCGGGGAACTTTTCGCACTGGGCAGCCCCAGTGGAATGTTCTCCCCGTCTGCGTGGGTCTGTGCATTTTCACGTCCTTAGGACCGCCCAGGGCAGGGTTCTTTCTGGGCAAACCTGCGCCCACAAAATCTCTCACGTTCTTTGGGTTCGGATAGCCCAAAGCAGAGATTTTTGGGACCGCCCACACTGAAAGACCCTCACTTCCCTTAAAGCCTTGCGCTTTCACGGGCAAAACTGTTACTGATCCCACGTAGACTCCATTCGTAAATCTCAGTGACGACTGGAGTTTACGGTTTGGAACCGTTCCGCCGCGTGGTACCACAAATAAGTGACGACTTTTTTCTGGACCTCCGGTTTTTTTCTTGCCTGAATCAGTCATGGGGAACGTATTTTCTAACTCCCAAAAGACGCCTTTAAAATGCCTAATTTCCAATTTACGTACTCTAAAACTTAAAGGTACCATAAAAACTAAACAACTAACTTTTTACTGCCAGGAGGTCTGGCCAACCTACCCGCTTATCGGCAAGCCTTGGCCTCGGCAAGGAACATTTGACCCCTGCATTCTCAGGAACTTGTATGATTTTTGTCAAGCTGGCAACAAGTTATTGGAACTCCCTTATGTCCAAGCCTTTCTTATTCTGAGAACACGCCCATCTCTCATTAAGTCTTGTGCTCCCGCTGAGATACTCTTAGCTAACTCTACCGCGCCGCAAACTTTTCCTACCGCGCCACAAACTTTTCCGTCCTGCCCTCCAGTGTTTTTCCGGCCGCCGCCTGCCTACCACCAAACTCGTTCCCTGCTGTTACCTCCCGCCGGACCACTCTCTCCTCCCCCTGTGCCTGATTCTCTCAGCAGCTGTAATCCCTCTCCATTGCAGATACCTCCCACTGTACGATCATCTCCCTCTCCGCCTTCCAGGACCCATAATTCTCCCAGCAGCTCTAATCCCTCTGTGTCGCAGTTATCTCCTGATGTTCCATCCTCTCCCCCGCCTTCTCCTGGGACCCATAACTCTCCCAGTGGCTCTGATCCCTCTGTTAGTGCTTCCTCACAGTCTCCGACTTATCCTGAGAATTCTGTATCCCCTACAGCATTCTCACCGCCTGCTCACCATACTAGGTCTCGCTCGCTATGTCCTTCCAGCAGGTCGCGTGATTGTTCCAGCTTGCGCGGGGAACAGTCGCCATGTTGCAACCCTCTGCCACGTGGCATGGCGCCGCCATGTTCCGGAGGGCCACATGGCGACAGGGCGCCGCCATGTTTTGGGTCACGTGACAGGGCGCCGCCATGTTTCCAGGGCCTTCACTGTCAACAGGCATCTCCTTGTGGCTCCTCTTGTGGACTACAACAGCTGCCCTGTTGCAGTGCACATGACGCTTCATTGTGCTGCCGACAGCAGTCCTCTAGCTGCGAGGCACACAGTGAGACGCCATCTGCTCGTGTTTCCCAGGGTGACCGGCAGCAGCTCTGTAGTCACTCTACAGATGATTGCTCACACGCGCCTACTGGAAGGATGGCTGCTCAGTGGCACTCTGCTCCGCAATCTCCTCAGGCTCTGCTACCGCTTCGGGAGCAAGCTGGCCCCAAGGAGCTTGTTAACATCCATGTGCCTTTTTCCCTTTCTGATCTATCCCAGACTGCCCATAAATTAGGTAGCTTTTCTGTTGACCCACAGAATTATATCAGGCAATTTAAATTCATTACTAATTGTTATGATTTACGTTTTAAGGATGTTTATGTGATTCTAGATACCTCTCTCATCTCACAAGAACGGAATCAGCTGTGGCAAGCAGTTCGAGAAAAAGCTGATCACAGACCTGAGGTAAACACCGCTGGTAATGACTCTAGGCCTATAGCTGTGCCAGAGCAGGACAAGCATACTAACTATAACAAACTTTTAAAACAGGTCCAGGAGGCTAATCAAAACCCAGCTGCGTTCCTAAATTGGCTTTCTAATCCTCGAGCCCTGCAAGCAGTTCCAGCTTCGCGCGCTATGTCGGGCCGCCTCCCAGCCCCTCCCCCATGCGCCGTCCCAGCCCCTCCCTCCCCTGTGCGCCATCGCCGCCGCCGCCGCTGCCATCTTACACGTTTCCGGGGGCAGTCCGAGCCCGCCCCTGCGCGCTACATTCCAGGGCTTGCCCCACCCACTGGGCGTGCTCTGCCGGAGTGCCGCAAAACAGCAGCTCAGCGGCTCTGCTCAGGCATGCTTTTTTTACAATTTGGCTCCACTCAAAAGATGCTTTTTTATTACAATTCTCAAACATTTAATCAAGGTTTTTGGCCACCTGATAATTTTACCAGCCTTGTTTATCAATCAAAGCCTTCACCAATCTCCTGTTTAACAACTAAGGTAATAAATTCCTTTTTGCTGGGAACCACTAGCTCTATTTCAAGACAAGGGTTTTCTTTAAAGTTTTATTTTATTTGTCTTGGTTCATACTACTGCAAATAACAACTTTAAAAGTAAATGTGTTCAGAATTTGACAGTATTAGATCAGTTTTGATTGATTTATTCATAAGATTGCTAAACCTTTACTGCAAAATGTTTCCATTAAAGCCTTGTTTGGTAGACTAAAGCTTTGTTAATTCTACGTGTCACCCTAAAAAAAAAAAAAGCGATATGCCATCCAGATAAAGCCTGCTTTCTAATCTAAAATGCCAATATTAAATTCCTGCATACTTACTTAATTCTACTGTAGTCCAAATCCCAAACAAAAAGGCAAAACTTGACCTTCAAACCTTAGAGAGATCTTAATATGGTTTTTATATTTTTAACACTTGTGACACTTGGAGTTCTGAGACAGGTAAACCTACACAAGTTGGAGCTGCCTGCCCCCTCCATGGACCACACTCAAATGCAGCACAAGATACTGGGCAAGAAAATGCCCCATCCTGGCATTCTTTGAGACCTTACTCCAGGGCTACTGGACTGTCCTAGCCACCAGAGAGTGGGTAAGCCATCCTAAGTAATAGCCCTCACAGGAAATGTCGACACTGTGATTCATCACCGACAGAAAATTGCTGCTGAAGACTGAGGAAGTTCAGGGCAACAACAGCCCCCTTTAAGGTGTCCATCTCAGATTCCAAGTCGCACAAAACTCTCAGGTAAGACATTCTCTATATTTGTGGACATAGAGGCCATATATACAGAGTTCTTCCTGAGTATTCAGGCTGCTATATTAAGTCCTCAATCTCTATGATGGGGTATTGATGGTCAACCTATGCCATTTACAAACAGGGCCTATTTTGTGCAGGTCCCAGTCCTAAATCTTAAAATGCCTTTTATACAGGCTGACTTAGACACACTGAGGCCTCAACAGCTCCTACCTGTTGTTGCTGGTGGACCCTTCCTCAGTGATATAGACCACCCCCTTCCTTTCTTGTTCACCAATTTGTCAGACAACCCTGGTCAAGACTGACAGATACATTTTAGTCTTCTCACTTGGTTTATACTTTTTCAGGATACATAAAAGCCTTTCTCATACTTGCTAAAGTTCTGTTACAGCAAATCATTCCAAGGACTACAACCAGGTTACAGTGACCCATGCCTAAATCAAAGTTGCTAGACTGCCATCCTGGTTTCACATCACTCAGGCTAAGAGGTGCCCTCCCAGCCCTAAATCTGATCATTCTGAGTGGTCATCTCATCTTCTGTCGCCTACCCGTCTCCGTCTCACAAAGGCCGCGCAGCCACAGTTAACAGGCTAAGTCATGTTTTGTTATTCATTTTGGTTCTTAATTTCTTACATTCTATTAATGATCATTTTTACAGCAGGACTCTTTAACAGTAGTGCCTACAGACTCCAACATCATGCCTTCCAGAGACAAGCCTCACCAACCTACTGTCTTAACTTTTATGCTTTCAGATGGGGGAGTAATCACCTCTCATAACTCCACTCCTCCTAACCCCACGTTTAATTTTCAGAATTCTGCCTCACCGTGGAAATGTTTCTACCTCAACATGGTCCTGATAGAATGATATGTCTAAATCAAAGGCACCTTTCCTTTTACCTCACCTGGGTCCTTAAATATGACAGTGCCATGTCTCCTCATAACATTTTGTCTCTTTGTTTTTCCAGTCTGACATACGTGCATTCACCAGTGAAGTTGTCCTGGCTAAAACACCTGGCAGCAGCGTCTACCTGGGCATCAACCTTCATCCCGTCGACTCCCCTAGGCTCCAGTACAGCGCCCTTTGCCAGCAGGAAGTAGTTAAAGAGAGAAATCTTCGCCCCTTTTCATAATAATAACCATAAGACGGGATATGAAAGGTTTGGCCCAGACAGGACACTGTAGCCAGGAAAGCCACAACCGAAAGCAGGAAGCCCCATCTTGCCCTGCCCCTAGGAAGTTACCTGTGACGCCATCTTCCCGCCCCTGGGAATTTACATGTGGCGCCAAACCTAGGACCAATGGGCTACCTGTGTATCCCTGATGCCCGCCTTAGGTTCCACCCCAAACCGAGGCTATTTACAGGCCCCCACACCGCGTGTCCGCCGGAGAGATCGCCGGACGCCAGCGGTGGGGTGCCGGTCATCTCTCTCCGTGTTCTCAGAATAAAGGCCGCTTTTTATTTTATATTTCTCATCTTTTGTTAATATTTTTCATCTTTTGGAAATAACTCTATCAGAAAGATTTTCTGTTTTGGTTTCTACATTAATCTTGTTTCAGTTTTTAAAACAGAAGCAGCCCCGCCTATTTCTCTTCTATCACTGAAATTAGGGAAAATCTCTTCCAACATAGAAAGATGAGTAGATCCACAATGCTCTCTACATTTTCCCTGTAGACTTTGTCTATCTGGGGTTTTTTCTTCTAACAAGGGGCAATAGTCGCCAGTCTCCTCCAGTAATATTTGGCCAGACAGAATCTGATGCAGTTACATGAAAGACCCAGAGTAGCATATCACAGTGAGAGAAAGGTCAGAGGTGGGTGGGGACTAGTAGGAGAGTAAAGGAGTATGGATGGGTTCAACACTGAGCAGAAAGCTGGAACTTGACAAATGTGAAGATTCTACAAATTGATGATGTGTTTAGGTGCTACTGAACTGAACATGTTGAAACTAGGGAAATCTTATGTTTTTGTTAGACCGGTGTCGCGAGGAAGACTCCAAGGGCCTCGCTCTCATGTAAAAACAAAAGGGGTTTTTATTATTCCGTGTACACGGGGTCCTCCAAACAGGTGGAAACGGAGAACCCCTTACTCGAGCAGGGCTGTGCCTTTTAAGGCCTAAAACCGCAAAGCAAGCAAGCATTGTTACAGAAGCCAATCATAACAATTAGAGCAGAGCTGATGGTGAGCTCTCCTTAAGGGATTGGGTTTTTTAGTGGGGTAAGGGAGTGTCTCCCTAGAAGGGGTGGCATTTTTTAGGAATGGGCGTTTGTCTCATGACTGAGAGATCTGCCTTAGGTTAAGACTGTTTGTCTTAACTGTTTAAGAACACTGGTTCCTGTGGGGGTGGAGCTGCACATAGTTTCAAAACTCGCACCACAAGGCCTCCTGAATAGAAAAGTCTAACAGCAATTAACAACCTTAATTACCTTACTTTAGCACCACTACCATTCTATTTGTAGAGGGCAACAATGGTTAGCATATCAATTGGGTAAGATTTTACAATTCTTTACAGAGAGCATTGATTAACATATCAATCTTTTACCCAGAGTAAAAGGAAGACACACATTTACAGTTACAGGTATTACTATGATATAAACGAAGCTATTTTTGTGAAGAATGTACAATATAATACAATCTGATGCAATTAACACAATTTGTGATGGGGCTTCTGGATAGGGAAGACCCAGGATGTCAGGAGCTATTACCTCAGGCCTTTGTTTTATGGCCTTTAGGAAGTTAAAACTTAACCTAGTTGGATTTGAAGGGAGAAGGGGAGGGGAAGCAGCAGATGGAACGAGTTTTCTTGGTCTCTTCATTTTGATTAATATTATCTTAGAATTTGGAGTTGGAGCTCAGAATATCTACTGTGAAACCAGCAGCAGCCGCAGCTCTAGAATTCATGATGACAGGGTACCTGGCCATAGTTTTCACATTGATCCTAGAGCATGTGAGGTCACTGGAGGTGGAGCTGGCACAAGACCTGCAAGGAGAACGTGAGCTCAGTCAGGTACCAGCTCTGCATCAGCAAAAAGAGAAAAGATCACTAACTATCCTTGTTCCTTGCAGGCCCAAGAAGGTTCCAGGCCCTGTCCGAGACAACTATGTGCAAAAATCCAGCCCAGCAAAGCTTCCCATTCTGCCTCACCCCCACTCACTTCTGCATGCTTCAGAGTTGCCAGAGGCCCTAAGTCTGGGGGTCTTTCTCTGTGTAAAGTGCCCTGTGCCCTCCCCAGAGACCCACAGACTCAGGGCACTGTCATTCTCAGCTTCAGTGAGCTCAGATTGGTCTGACACAGCCAGGATAGTTTGAGCAGGCTGTCCCATGTCTCTCAGCAGCACCTGCTAGGAGACAAAAAGGAAGGGTCTATTCCATGGAGGACAGAAGTAAGCAGCAGTGCAGGTCTGGTCTGCCTCTCAACTGCCCACCCGGAAATCCTGTGGAGCTGGACACCAGACTCCTGTTCCAACTCCAGAGAGCTCAGGCCCAGCATTTTCTTTGTCTTCTTTAAGACTGGTCCAGGCAGCCCTCACCTGCTTACAGAAGTATCTGGATAGTGCTGTGACCTCCTGCCCTCCACTATTCTGGGAAGCCTGAAACACATCTCCCTTTTGAGCCCTCATTGCATGTTGTCTCCGTGAGAAAGAGACTGGAGTCTGCAGTGTTACTCTACTCATGGATACTTTACAGGGTGCTGCTCTATAACTATCTGAGAAGTGAGTGGACAGAGGGAGTGCATCCTGCCTAACTTTCCTCCATCTTCAATTCATATACTGATGCATCACCCCATTCTGTGTACCTTCCAGGGAATCCCTTTCCCCTATTATATGTTCACATGCACAGAGGCCACAAACTTACGCACATTCACTCTAATGAGGATAGTACATGGTGTGCTCTCCAGGGTGATTGTGTGGCCTGAATAAGATGAAATCACAAGAGAGCAGTGGTTATTTCTGCACTGGTCATTGCATCATGGTCAGTGCCTGCAAAATTGATGATTAAAGGCAACAATCATCTCCCTTTATGATGTCTGTGTGGAGCAGGTCCTCTGATTTCCCCAAGAGATTCCTGCTTGGGGTACCATAGAAGCCCATGGAGTGGGCTTCACAAAAAACAGCCCAGCTTCATCCAAGTGACTGGCCTTTAGGAGGAAGCAAAATTTGCCCATGAGTAAAGAAAACAACAACAGTAGAGCCAGGGTCCCAGCTCTGTGGAGAAAGACCTGGCTTTAGACCTCACTTTACACTCGGATTTACTCTATTAGGTCTAGACAAAATACCATTCTTCTCAGGACCTTCTGAGGGTGTCCCCAGCACTACAGAGGTCACCCTGGCATCTGCTAGCTAAGGACTTCATCAGTGGTGTTAGATGATGTTCGTAAAACCTGTGGGCTGGTGTCATGTGCACCAGAGGTGAAATCCAGAAAGGGCTGGTATGGAGGTGAATACATTGCACGCAGACCTGGCTCCTGCTGCGTGGTGGTGGAAATGACAGTCACCTCCTGGACCTGTTTTCCTGGAGGCATCATGAAGGGGTGGAAGTTCATTAGTTCAGCCATCCTTATGTTCACTAAGTATTGCAAATTCTTTTATGCACTGTTGCTGTGGCCTTGAGTCAGGACCTCACACAGGCTAAGCAAGCACTGTGGATGGAGATGCACCCCCAAATCTACTGGCATTTTTTCTAGATTTACACCTGTGTGGGTCACCACAGCCATGACCTGGGCTCCTGCTCAATAGCTGAGAGCTCGCCTTCTGATGGCCACTTTCTGAGTAAAACTTGCCTTGTTCCTTTAAGTTTGGATCTCAGTTATTATTATTATTATTATTATTATTAATTAGCATTAGCAGTGCTGAAAGTGAGCCAAAGGCCCCATGCATGGTAAGCAAGTGCTCTACCTGGAACTTTCTCCCCAACCCCTCAGGCTTCACCAACAGAATATGGCAGATGGCATGTGATGTGACCTCTAAGGTCCACACATAAATAACTGTCACCAACCTCCTGCTGGTTCCCTCTTGTGTTCTTTCCTGCATTCTGAATTTTTGTCTTTTATTTTGTTTGTTTGTTTTTTGTCACTCTCAGTCTCTGGCTTTGGGATGTCACTGCTATCTCTGCAGCTTCCCTGATGAGAGTCTGAGGAGCCTTGAGTGACAAAAAGGAAAACAGGCAGAGAAGACACCAGGCATTTGTCCTGAGTCCTGCTTATAAGCAAGGGACAGAGCCCCAGAGCAGATTCTGCTACAGTGATGTCTCCACTGAATCAATTGCTCAGTTCAGTAAGCTGTTATGGTAGCAGCTTCAACAAAGTCTCCTGGATTCCTGATGCACAGCACCTTTGTAGTTTGTTTTTTCTTTCAGCTGATATTTGATATTTACATTTCAGTTCTCAGTTATTGGGAACAAAGTTGATGTGACTATCTTGTAAAATTCTCTGTATTAAGTAGAGAGGATAGGATGCACAGAATAGTAAGCTAGACAAATATGTTACTCATAAATTAACTGATAAAATGATGTCTGAAGTGAATGTACCACTAGCAAGGCAGAAGGAGTCTCCTTCCTGCACTTCTTCACCAACACCAGTGTGTTTTGACCTAAAAGATAAAGTCTGCTATTCAGTGCTCCTCCAAGATAATCACTGGTATCTCCTTGTGGGATGAACATTCACTCACTTGGTAACTGAGAATGATAAGAAACATGTGTGAGTTTATTTTCAGTCTAGTTGTGTTCCTGGGTGAAATATTTTCTCCAATTCTCTTGTCCGTGTTTTCCATATTTTGAAATTGACTACTGTTGTGTTTTCTATTCTTTTATGGCATATAAGGAAGTGTTTTTCAGATACATCATCCAAATATTTTATATCATTCTATCAATTGGCCTTTTATTTTATTTTATTTTATTTTTATATCAGGAATCAATCTCCGGACCTTGCACTTGTCAGGCAGGTGCTTGTGCCACTAAGCTATATCTCAAGCTGTCCTTTTTTAGTCTTGTAACTAGCCTTTTATGGAGCATTTCATAATTTCAGTGAAACCTAATTTATCATGTTTTTGTTCTGTTATGGATCATGTTTACAGTGTTGCTCATTGGAATTTTCTACCTATCCATGGAGTAACCCAATTTTGTCCCATAGTAATGTGTATTTATTATTTACACATTCTTGGGGTATGATACCCAGTTCCACAACTAAAAGTCAGAAGGTTTGTATGGGCTGTCAGTGGTGTTAGTCCAGGTTTGACTCCAGGGCAGGCACTACCTAGTAGAAGTGGTAGAGATGGAAAGCTGGTGACCTAATGGCACAGAAGCAAGGTAGGAAGTGAGGCACCAGGAGGGAGGGTGATACTCATTTTCCCTCCTCAACCCCAACCCACCTCCCAGAAGAGCGACATTAACAACTCCATCCTGGGAACTCTCCATGGGATAAACCCATGGAGAAACATAGAACCCCTATGATAAATTCACCCTCTACATACAAGAGCCTCTGAGTGAAAATTTACATCTAAATCATAAGCATTACCGTAGACTTATGTTTTGGTTCTGTTCCTTGATCCTTTCTCATTTTTCAGTTAATCCTGATATGGTAAGAGATAAGGGTTAAGAACCTCATTTTTATGTGTCTCTTTATGGACCATACACACATCTGACACATGTACAGATACACTTATCATGGAAGTTGCTCTTCTTCCACTGAAATGCTGTGGAATTTTCTGGAAAGTCAATTTCCACATATGTGTAGTAGCATGTTTTGTCCTTTCACCTACCATAACTGTTTCTTTTTAAAAATATTTAGATTTTATTTTGAAGAGAATAAAACCAAGCAAGATAAAGCAGAATAAAGGCAATGAGAACAAACTAGTGTAAGTGACACAAGACTTCAAATCAATAGGAAATCAATAGTTGCCTTAATGCCTCTTATCTTCCAAATAGCTGCAGATACCTTCAGACATGGTAAAAATCAAACAGAGAATAGAACCAATAAAAACAAAACAAAGAGTGCAATAAAGGACTTCAAAACAAGACAAGAGTAAATCCAAAAAGGCTACCATAATGTATCTTATTATATTTGAAATAGCTGCCCATGCCTTTGAATATACAAAATGAAATAAAATAAAACCCAACCCAATAAAATAATGGAAATCATACAGGGCTTCAGTACAAGAGAATATGGAATTTAACTATGGTACCACTTTCACAAGGAGAGGCCCCAATAGATGCCACACTGCATATCCTTATCTTCTGAGTAGATAATCAGACCTCTGGCCCTACACCTGCAAAGTCAGTGAAACACCAAACACCACAGGGATCCAAATGCATTTCACCTCATTAGATCTCATCACAGCCTGTGTTTCCCCAGGTTGGCCAGTCCCTTACTGGTGGTGGTGGTGATGGAGTGGCTGGCTCTTCTTGTTTCTCATCACACATGCCAGAAGGGATGGAAGTCTGGCTGTCTCCTCACTGGTGGCAGATACTTGCACATGGAAAGGTTTGTCCAGAGGACTTGCTTCTTGGTGAATTCTTGTTCTCTTCCCCCACAGTCCATGAGTGGCAGGGGAAAACCATGGGGTCTGAAGGTCTGCTCCTTTATCCCCTAAGGTGGCAGTGCCCTGTGCACAGCACTTGTTTATAGGGAAGGTTGGCTTCCTGGTGATTTTTTGTTTTCTTTCCCCACAGTCTGCAAATGGTGGTGACTCATGGTCTGGCTGTCCCCCTGGTGGTGGTGTCCCAAATATAGTGCTGGTTCCCAAGGAGGGCTAGCTTCTTGGTGAAATCTTTCTTTACTGTTCCTTGAATATAAACGATTTTCACCAAATCTCTTTTCAGTTGCTCTTAGAAACTGGCTACTTGTTTTATGACCTCAGCATTATACCATACATATCTAAGTATGGCTGAAATAGATTTTGTACATCTCTATATGTTGGGTAAAACTGGGATTATTTCCTACAACCACACAGAGAAAAATTAGAAAACCTGCATATATATTATGCAGCCTAATGATCTCAGATTAATGATGCTGTATACCACAAATAGTTTCGCACAGAGGGCCTGGTGAGTGTGGTGTGTATGTGAGGCAAGAAATCCTCAAACATCATTCAGGGAATGTGAGGAAAGAAAACCAAAGAAAAACAAAGGAGCAGGGCCCACATACTTCTGCTCTCCAGAAAGCAATCAAGATGGCAAGCCTAGTTTACCTGCCCTTTGAAGATTGGGTGCCAGAATGCAGTGTTTCACAAATTCAGGTACATTTAATAGCTGATTGATCTAGGGTTTAGGTCAGAATGTGCTGCTGTGTCAGGTGTGATAGCATCATGAGAAGGACCCTGTGTGGCAGACATCTGGGCTGAGTACAAGGAGAACACAGACAGGGCACCCTAGTAGAAATTAGAGTCCTGACCATCTAGACGGCTGTGTGTTTAGCCAAAGCGGGCACCATCTGAGACCTGAGCAGAGGTATTGAGCTCTCAGATGAGCAGAGAAGGCCCTGCACAGGAAAGAATGCCTGGTAATGGCCAGTAATATGGGGCAAACAATAATGATACTTACCTGCTATGTTGCTAATGTGGGCTTTGCATGCTTTGTGATCTCTGGGGACATCACCTGGAAAACCCCTTCAGCCTCACAGCCCAGATGAGTGCCATAGTGGGCAAGATGAAGGGAGTGTCCCCTGGGAGACTCTATAAACAGCACCTCACAAGGGAAAACCTTGTGGGTTGTAGACAGGATTCACCTGGGCTCCTGCTGTCAACTATAGGCATCTTTTTGGTGGTGTTGGAGGCACTTGAGACTGGAAAGTGACCCATCTGACACTCTGGGACATGTTGAAGGTCTTAGAAATGATAGACATGCAAATGCCATGGAGGACTTGGAATCATAGCTGGCTCCTACAGAAGTCACACTGCATGACCCAGGGAGCACCGCCTCCTCCTGAGGTTAAGGCCCTATGACCTGAACAATCCCTATGTGAGTTCCTTGATATTGCATAAGAGGCCCACTACTTGACAGAAGGTGCAAGATGAGGAACCCCCAGCCCAAGGAGGAGCACTCTAAGGACCACCCATCTCTACCTGTAACACATGTATGCAGTCTACATGGCCATGAAACATGGAAACTGGTGAAGCAATTGAAGCAAAAGTTGAGTGAAACTGTCCCAGTATGACTGTTACAGATATGGGACAATGGGCCTAATAACATAAGGTTGAGTTCACAGGAGGAGTCCCAAAGGCTACCAAAGTCAGCAATGCCACTAAGTGACAAGTTCTACAGAATGTGCACAGGACAGTCTTTGAACAGATAAGTAGACTTTGATAAACTGGTTGATGGCAGCAGCCTGTGATCAGAGATACCAGGCCATCAAGATGCTGATTTAGAGGGCATGGTTACACCACAGGGACTGGGACCTCTTATGCACAATGGCTGGGGTTGGGAACCAAGGAGCGTAACTGGATGCATCCCCTCTGTATTCAACAGGTAAATACAGAATTGGGGCATGCCACCGTGGAGTAGGTACCACTTGAGCTGTGCAGCCATATAACATTGATAAATGGGGGCTGGAGGTTTAGCTCAGCAGCATAAGCACCTGCCTTGGAAGCAGGCAGTCATGAGTTCAATCCCCAGTACTGATAAAAAGGAAAAAGAAAAAAAAAACATTGATAAATGATAGAAACACTTGGGGTGGCAATCACTCACCAGGCTGGTTTCCATTGATTGGCTAACTGAAGAAGCCTAATAGGTCAATGAGCTTCCTATGAATATGGGCCATGAGCTGCCTATAAATATCAGACACTGACCAGGACACTGCACCTGAGGATTTCCACATTACCTAGGACACTATTGGGACACTGTACTATAGGTGCCACCATCCTCAGCAGGTGCCGCAATACTCTACAGGAGGCCTGGTTGTTTTATCTGGTGGCTGTGTTGCTACCAGGATGAAGTGTTATAGACCTAGCCCTCCAGCTTGAAACTCTTGGTAACACAGGACCAAGGCCCTAAACCTCACTTGCCAGGCTTTGATTTTGCTCATAGATAAATTTCTGAAGTGCTAAACCACATGACCTTTGCTTTGCTAACCTTCAGCTTTGCAGCTGAAGGAGGTACTTGGGCTCTCTTGCATGTAGAATGTGAAATAGATATCCCTCATCACCAGGGGCAGGAGCACGAAGCCTTGCAAAAATGCGTGTGGAGTTCTCTGCCCAGGGGAACAGTAGGACCTACTCATCAAGTACTAAGAATCTTTGGGATCCACCTGGCTCTGGATGGCCATAAGCTGCACTGTGGTTGCATTAGTAGTATTAAGCAGTTACCTTTATTGCTACCATGGTCTTTGTGTGCATGAGTCCACCTGATGGGTTGCTTACAATAAGCATAATTTCCCAACCTTTGAGGGTGTGGGATGTAGGAAACCATTTCACACTGCTTCAAACCCAGAGGGTTGGAAGACCTGTAAGGACATGTCCTGAACATTTACCATTAGTGCACCATTGTCACAGTTATATAAGCAGTGGTTAGCATAGACAACCATGCATGCACTCAGGCTTGTGACAGTACACAAGAATGTAATGCCTGACAATGGCTGATATATATGGGTTGGATAATAAAGATGCTTGTTTACTGATGCTGCTAATGATGGTTGCATGTTGTTTCTTCTCCATGGTGATCTCACCTGCCAAAATACCACTTTACCTCCCCAACTCTGAGAAAATGTCACGCCCAGACACAGGGAACTTCAATAACCAACCAACACACAGGCCCTGTTCCCTGTCCCCAGGCACTCATCACATCCTAAAGCCCAAATCCCTGGTAGGTACACTTATAGAGAAGAGACTGAGTTTCATTCTTTTGCCCTGGTGTCATTTCCTAAGCCCTGCAATGTGCATTTGCATCAATTCCATCCCAGCCCTGTGCCCTGCAGGTCACTGAGTGTCTCAGGTGTTCTGACCTGGACTGGAACATGGTTCTCTAAGCAGCAGATGTGTGGTTCCCCAGCTTGCTGCTCTGTTCATAGTCTGAGAGGAGTCATTCCCGGGCTAAAGACCCAGGGCAATAGCATCTCTTGGCCCCACTTTGACACATGGCAGCCAAGTAACTGGGAATGTTGCCTCCCTTACTTCCTGAGCCTTACGAGGATCACTTGAACTGGTACAGTGGCACATGGCAAGCTGAAGCACAGGATCAGTGCTGGGCAACATGGAAAAATTCAAGTCCCCGTGTGTGGTTCCATGTGGGAGCTGAGCACCGTGAGTGGCAATTTGAGACTCTGACTATGGAGCACCCCAGAGATTATGTAAGGTGTGAGTCCCTGTGTGATGCATGAGTGACCTGGATACACAGGGAAACAAATGCAGATGCTGCTGTCTAGTTGAATCTAAGCAGACACAGTACCTTTGAAATGACTCAGGGTGTGGGCAGAATGGAATCAGGCCAAGGACAAAGGCTGGGTGAACCAGATCATGAAGCAGGGCCTTCAGATCTGGACCACACATTGAAAAGCAGTTAAGTAAGGGAGCCCCAGCCCAACTGTATCAGAGGACAAATTCCTACACACTGGGGCCATGCATCTCTGTCCTGTCCCAAGACCAGCTGACTGTGTTATAAGGCCTGGCAGTATAGTCAGCATGTTAGTGGCGTGTCTCTGGGATGTATAGCACCTGGACAGGAGATGGGCTCAAGGCCCACCTGTGTAAAATGCACACATGGAATTTGCCTCTGTCCCACTGACTCTCCCTCAGGTGTGCTGGTCTAGAACAATGGAATGAGTTCTTTTCATCTGGCCAGCTAGTTGCCAGACTGCCACTGTGTTCTCACCTTCCTGCCCTCTGGCTACACAGTCACAGCACCTAGGACCTGGGCCCAGGTGTTCAGTGAGGCTTTAGATGAATGTGATGGGTAAGGTAAGTATCTGTGCAACCAACAATGGGCTGGCTGAGTTTTGAGTGGCTGCAGAGTGGGGAGAGAACCCCATGTATTTCATTCACCACCACATTGATTCTGAGGTCGTAAAGTAGAGAGCAGGGGTCCTTCCTTTCAACTGTCACTTTTTACCTCTTCTTTCCTTCCATGAGCATTTACTGGGAGGCCGTGTAGATGTGACAGTGCCGGATAATGTATATTAAAGGCTTGTTAAGCATCTCCACCCAGACTGCCTGGCAGTAGCTCAGACATGGAACCTCAATGGGAGAGAACTAGGGAGGGAGGTGGAGAAGGACCAAGGGCTTTCTCCTGGAGACAGCAGTTACAGAGAGGCAGGGGGCTCATTTGACTGTCTCTGTCAGAGCCACATTTGAGGCTGTATCCTGAGGCCAGAGAGGAGACAGCAGTTTTGATCACTTTGCTAGAAATCAGGGGTCTGGCAAAGCTACCAAGGCAGGGATTGGGGGCCAGACTGAGGGCTCCTCCAGAAGATTTGCCTGTGTCTGTTTTTCAGTTTGTGTTCCATGACTTAATCATCAACAGCTATTGGCAGTGTGGGCTCACTTGTCTCCCCAAGAGTGAGCTGCTTCTGGGGATCTTGGGCAGTCAGGACAAAGTGAGATCTCTATGTGTCTCTGTTAGGTTATGGAGAGAGAAAAGTATAAAAGTGCATGTTCCTGTGATAGGAAGATTGGCCCCTCAAATTCTGTTAGTGAGGTCTTAGTTTGAGGACAGCTGGTGCTTTGTTCTGGGGCTTGCTTCTGCCTGAAGGACTCCTTGTCAGTGAGGTAGAGCATCAGTTTCCTGTGAAATTAATTTTTCGTTAGTTGCTATTTTTTCCCATATGTCAGAAATGGGTCTCTTTTCTGTGTATTTTGTATATAATTTATAATATATTCTTATTAGTGCCTATTTACAGTACATACTGGTTACATTGATGATGGACACATGGTCCATTTAATGTGACAAGTGCAACCTAGGCCCTGCCTTGTACATTATGGTGCAATACATCAACCAGTGACTGTTACCATAATTGCTTGCACTGAGCACCCAGTTTCAGCCCCCAGCCATTGCCAGCATAAAGCTCTGCTCAACCTGTATTATCCCTTTTTATAGTGACACAAATATGGGAGCTTGCAGGATTTGGCAAATGGAGGGTGTTTGTGTGCTGTGTGGAGGGAGCCTAGGGCAAGCTGGTTGAGGTCATGAACTCAGGCTGTGTGAGGACATTGATGAGATGGTTCCTACAGTGTTGGTGGGCACAGACTCAGACAGGGAGCAGTCTGAAGCCCCTACCCCTTGTGCATACTATTTGGGAATGGAGGGGGGGCAGGGATCACTGTGAGAGGTTTATTGTATATCACCTTTCCCAACTCACCTTGATGAATGGTGGCAAATCATGTGCGGTGTCTGACTCTAAGAGTCTAGTGTGGTAGGGAGCTCAGTGCAGAGCCTGTGTCATACACGAAGGATGGGTGGCCCTGAAAGAAAAGTCACTCAGTTGACACAAGTACAGAAAGTTATTAACATCTCATAGAATGACCCCTGGGTACAGGTTAGAGAGAGAGAGATGAATCAACCACGTTCTGATGGTGCCAGACCATAGCAGTAGATATAGTGGGTTTTTTTTAAATGCCTAGTGAACTTGGTTGGGGTGTGGAGTCTCTGTAATTCCTATACTCTACCAGACTAGGGCAAGAGGGTCACACACTGGAGCTAGAACTCAGCAATTTAGGTGGACTGTGAGACCAAGTGTCATATTTAAGAATCAAAAAGTAAAAAGGGATGGAATGTAGCTCTGTGAGAAAACCCTCAGTGCATCCTCCTGTAAAAATAGGAAATTTATACACCTGTAAAGAAGCTGATTTAAAACAATGCTACAACTTCCATGAGGGAATATTGAACCAAACTTCCCCCAGTGTTCAGAATGTTCTGAGATTTTGTATTAGTAACAGAAATGCCATCAAAATGTAGAGAATGTTCATCCATGTGTAAGAAGCAGAGACAGAGTGGTGCCATGCTGTTCAGTTGTCTGCTGAGATGTCACGGGGATGCACTGTCTTCATGGAAATACAGGAGCTGGTAGAGCTGCATTTGTCAGAGGTCACCATGGAGTTCTGTGCCCAGACACTGTGTATCTTCAGATCTCATGGACAGGAATAGGTCCTACTCCAGCTCCTATAACTGAGACCTAGAAACATCACTGCTAGGACACCAACTCAAACAGTGACATTTGCAAAGTTGACTGTTTCTTATGGGATAGAAGATGACAGTACTGTGTACCCAGCTCCTACATGTAATCCCTGAGGAGCTGTTCCCTACACACACTCCCTACCTAATGGCTTAAACACCTGGCCTGACCCTAAAATGAGACAAGAGGAAGAGCACCTGGGAGATTGGCCACTGTTCCTGAATGGAACAACAGTCACTATGTTGTTTCTTTTATTATTCACTCACATTTTGTTGTATATTTAACTGTAATTCTGGTTAATTAATTGAATATGTGAAAGACTAATCAAGGACATTTATCTAACATTATGATTTCTAACAAAAAACAATATTAAGCAGTCACATCCAGCATCCTCTGGTTGAAGAGAAACTTGAATGCATTGATGTGAAAAATGTAGCAGAGGTAAATTCTGAGGACATAAGATGAATAGTGGCTGGGATACAGCAGGAGGGGAAAGAAAACAAAACTGCTATGTCTACAATATTGACAAAAATGTGGTAGAAATGGGCAGTGGTGAAATTTGCACAACAGTGAGCATGCACGGAATGAACCAAGGTGATTATTTTAAACAACACTGAAATCTTAAACTTTATTTATATTGGTTGTATCACTGGCATATCTCTGGGAAATAAGGGTAGCAGTGAACACAATAATAGGTAAATCTGGAAGAGAGGGGAATGGCAGGTGTGGGTCAAGACCTGCCTGCAGGTAGAGCTGAAGAGATGACTCCTGCTGGGGAGTCACCAGGAGGTCCAGCTCTGCAGCTGGTAGACAAGGGAATCCTGGCACCTGCTCTTGCTGTGGGGTCAGAGCAGGTGAGGGAGCTGCATGTGGAGCTGGCACGAGCTCTGAAGGTTCATCTTCTGCATGGGCTGAGACTGCCCCTGTTAGTTTCAGGAGGAGAAAAGATCACCAACTGTCCATGAACTTCTCGGGGCAAAACTGCCCCACTGCTTGGCAGAGGCAGCCATGTGCACCAACACAACCCCAGCAAAGCCTCCCAGACTGCATCCCCACACTGACTGCTGAGTGTCTCATGCTCCTGGGTCACCCAGCCTCTGTGTGGTTTGCTGAGTTCCAAGACCCATCTCCTCCCCAGAAGCCCACCGCCACATCACTGGGCTCCTTACCTTTGGACTCAGGCTTGGTGGCCTCAGGAGGCTCCAACTGTTTACAGAGAAGCTCAACCTGGTGATCGCCATGAGTGCAGAGTTGCAGTGCAGAGTCAAGCACAGAAGAGGTGGACCTGGGGCTGAGAGGTAGGGAGCAGAGTGAGAGGCCTGGCCTTTTCTCTCACACTTCACGTGCAGCTCACCCATAGTAAAGGGTGCATGGGCCTTGTGCCCAGTCTATACAGTGTCCAACTACTTCCTTTTCCACCCAAAGTTGGGGCAGTGTTGGCCCAAGGGGCCATCAGAGGCTGAATGAGAAGGAGACATTGGTTAATTGTATCACACGTCTGCCTTCCTCAGGGCAGCCTGACACAGCCTCTCCCTGCACCTCCCCAGTGCAGCTCAGCTTGGTGAAGGCAGAGAGTGATGAGTGATATCTACTGTGTCTTTGCACTCAAGGGCTCAGGAATCCTGTTCCATGAACATCTGAGAACAGAGGGGTCAGTCCATATCTGTCCTTCCACTCTGCAGTCTCTAGCTCAGGTAGCGATGTGTTGCCCAGTTCTCTTTGCCTCTGTAGAACTCCTCATCCATTGTCTGTACCCACATCTAGGGAAGCTGGGACACAAAACAGTTTCCTTGATGTGAGTCATACCTGTTCTGCTGCCAAGGTTGACTTTGTGGCCTCCGAAGAACATTCAAACTCAACAGGGAAGTGGTTGCACCTGCTCTGATTACTGGATCATGATCAATATTCAGAAAAGTATCTGTACACAGTGTGTCTTCATGTACCTTTGTGGGTTGATGACACCTACCTGTTCTTCTATGACATCTGACAGCCATGGATGCTTTGCCATACTCAAGATTTCTTGTTCTGAACACACCCAGAACCCCGTAGAGTGACTCTCCAATCTCTTTTCCAATGAACAGAGCATCTTCCCCCAAGTAGGGGTCAATGAGAGGTTGGAAAGTCATCCTTGGGAATCAGCACTGCCTCTGAAGCAGTCTTCATGGGGCCAAGGACACAGCTAACCACTTGTTGTGCAGCCCCCATTTCACCTTCATTGACCCTGCAGTCTTGATCCACTCATCCCCCCAGAGTTTAGCACTGAAAACTGAAGCTGAGAGAGGCTGTGCACATGGCCAGGACCTGAATCTGCAGGTGACCACGTCCCACAGGATTGCTAAGGTAAGAACTAACCTTCCCAGCATCAGGGCATGTGGGGTGGAGATTTTGGCCCTAGAGGAGTCCAGGGAGGAGAGTCCAGTCCTGGAACAGCTGTTCAGGAAACCTGGCTCCAGAGGCTCCATCAGGCTGTGAGGATCTGTCTTTACTGTGCTTGCTGTACAGACCTCTGCCAGGTTTTCTGCAGGCTGACTTCCAATCTGTGATGAGATATTGGGGAAACATGGAATTGGTGTCCTGCACATGGATTCTCAGCAGGGTTTGGGGTTGAAGCATAACCCACACTCCAAATAGTCCACAGAGGCTTGTGATTCAGGGGTTACAGGGGGCCCAGCAGAAAAGGGATCTCATATTAACAGTTACATTTCACAAGGGACACTAAGGAATTTTGGTATGCTCAAATCATCTTGATAAAAGAGAGGCTAAATAGAACTCTATGCAGGAACAAAACCTATGAGTCCTAAGACAGCCTCCCATTTTGTAGGTGAGAAAAGGAGGCTCATTCTGGATATCCATGTCCATTAATGAGGCCCCACAGAATGTTCCCCAGGTTTCTGATGAAAAGTCCCCAGGAAGGAATTAAGTTCCTCTTCCATAGCCATGGAAGGTTAGCAGCTGTGTTCACTGCCCTGTTCTGGAATTCATTTAACCCAGAAGCTCCTGCAATAGGAACTGAGGTGCATGGAAAAATTCTGCGAGACAAGTGCCAGAGAATGAATAGAATAGCATGGACCTGACATTTGAGGTTAGCACATCTCTGGTGAGGTCATGTTGTGTAAGAGTAGAAAGACGCCAGCTAA
The DNA here is from genome assembly GCF_034190915.1 of Cavia porcellus. NCBI lineage: Eukaryota > Metazoa > Chordata > Mammalia > Rodentia > Caviidae > Cavia > Cavia porcellus. The sequence goes on from NW_026947517.1 coordinate 2,163,563, forward strand.
TGGGCCATGAACTGAGCCCCAGAACTGACAATGAAGTGCAGTGGCAGAACTAAATCATGAAAGAAATGAAGTCACTTTGTGCCTATGTCCCCATTCTCCTGCTCCCACCAATTTGTGAACAAGGTAGTTTGCCTGTGATAATGTAGAGGCTGAATAGAGAGGATATGGCAGTTGAGGACCTGCAGTCCAGACTCCTTGGAAGCAGGACCATGGGCCTAGTGTTTGCTGGGCCTTGGAGGACAGTGCTGAAATGGTAATCTGACCCCAAGATCCTCTCTGTCATTTGTGGGTCTCTACAGTTCTTTCTGCCCACACACCTCGCACCTGAGCCAGCACCTGTTGTGCATCCTACAGTCTGGAGCAGGGCCATGGCACCCAGGGCCCAGCAAGCAGCTCCAGATCAATTTTATTTTCCTGTAAGACAGACAGCTGTGTCCCATATTTCTACCCAAGTGGACAGGAGATGAATGGAGACTGTGGATAAATGTGGGCACTGCCCTTTTCCTCCTGCTAATCCTGTCCTGGGTGGGAATGTCACAGTGGCCCTGGCTCACAGCTTCCCAGCCCCTGCTCCTGCCTAGAAGTATCTGCCCTCAGTGCCTGTCCTTAGAACCCTGTACACTGATGCCCTAGGGCAGGTGTTATGCAGGGGGACTCACAGTGGTGGCCAGGCCTGAATGTACTTGTGCTGGTCTCGGTATCTCTGAGTGGCTGGTGACTGAGCCTAGCAATAGCTGTCCTGGACTCCCTCTTGTCTCTGGGAGCCTGAGGGATGGGGACAGTGAGCCATGTCCTTTGCTGCCCTTGTCAGTTGGACATTTCCCAGCAATCATCCTGAAGCCTCTGGGATGAGTGAACCATTTTTTCAGTCTTTCCCACGTGGTCCCTTGATGCAGGGAACCTCCAGTCCTGTGAAAACAATACAGCATGTTCCCTGTTCACTTTCTACAGCCAACTGTCTGTGAAGGTCTGTCTTCGCCAGACCAAGGTGTTTGGTGACCTGAGCCTTCAGCGTTCTGTTTGGGACCTGTCACTAAGGAAGTGAGGTCATGCACTGAGGTCCACAGTTTAGCCTCCCTCTCTGATGTCCCCTTTCTTTTTGTTATGGAACAAATCTGTGTCCTCCTTAGAAACAGCAAGTTAAAGAACTAGAATATTGTGTGTGGTTTTAGGCTTTGCTGTACTTTGAAGATTTTAATGCAACAAACCTGTAGATACTTCAGATGTGGCAGGCTGGGTGCCAAGCACACATTTCCATCCAAAGGATCCATTGTCTCTGAAGATGAGGGACTCAGTGTCTTCACTTACAGATCTGTCACATGGTGACTTTGTTTCCTGGGATTATGTTAGTTTCATTTCAATTCCAAAAGTGAGCATGGAATGTTCCCAGAATATCCATAATAATGTTCCTTGAATGTTTTATGTTGTAGCCCCTGTAGGTCTACAGGAGCAGGATTCATAGCAAGTTTTACTTTCATGTGCCCATGAATGATTTCTTATTATTCCTTAGATGTTTAACTCAGTCACACACTGGAGTGCTCCATAATTGACATTCTGTGAGGGGGAGAGCAGGTGGTGAGTGCAAGGGGAGGCTTTGCAGGGCCGTGGACATCATCACCCCATGCTGATGAAGGACACATGCCCATCACTACTGAGGAACTTGTTTCTTAGCCACTGCTGTCACTTCCTGTCCTCCCATCCCAAACTGACCATGGGCTTTGTGTCCCTGCTGCATATTTTGCCTTTCCTAAAGGTGATGGCGCTGAGCCTGTTCAGTTGCAATGCTATTTGGTTGGTCTCCTTCAAGCAGTGTCTCCTTCTGGGCTCCCCCTTTGCTGCCACCGCATGCTATTACAGGGCTGAACCAACCAAGTGTGAATTGTTCATGCAGCAGTCACTCATCTGCTGATGGCCATTTGTTCTGTTTCCGGGTCAACCCTTGAAAGCAAGCTGCCACAGACATTCTTATACATGAGCTTAAGTGTATACAGACCTTTATTTTAAGGAAAAAGTTCTTAGATGTGAAATTACTGGGTCATATTGCTGGTTTATGGCTAACAGAAATTCTTACAGTATCTTTGGGAGCAGATTTTTTTAGCTGAGTTAAGTGGTTGCTTTTTCTTTTGTTTTGTTTTATTATGCTACACTATGCTATGCTCTGTTATGTTGAATTATGTTATGTGTGAGTGAGGATTTTGAAACTCCTTCAGTTTTTTGATTTGATTTTGTGTAACCAACCTGAGAAAATAAAAGAATATCACATAACTCTTAGTAATTTTGTTCTGAGGAAATTTAAAAATGAAAGCATATTCAGGGATATTGTTGCACACATGTAATGCCAATATTCAGAAGGCTGAGGCAGTAGGATTGTTGTGAGTTTGAGATCATCCTGGGCTACAAGGTAAGATCAAGGCCAGACTGAATTGCATAGCAGCACCCTGTTGAAAAAAAAAAATGAAAGGAAGGAAAGAAGAAAGACAGAAAGAGAAAATACATAAGTTAAAAATGAAAAGTCAAAAATCTCCTGTCAATTGAGAAATCAAATCTTTGTGAGGTTTTCTTGCACATGTACTTTAGTCAACAGAACTAGCATAAAGTTTACCATAATGTAGACAGTGATGTGCTTCCAGGTTTGCATTGTTTAAAGTTTTTGAGTGTTTTACTGAGATGACTCCAGATATGCTACTGAATACACCCTCTTAGGATTTGGGTAGCTCATTAGGAAGTGAATTTTACCACTTTTTTATCCTAAATTTTTATTTAGAACAAGAATTTGTTCAAGGGGTTATTAGTTTTTTTGAAATAATAGTAAAGACCATATAAAGATTTTCTGTTTGACTCTATGAAAAGGTAAAAATAATTATAGATTAATAGTAGTTAATGTACCTTCCACCATGATTTCTGAGTGATTGATATTTTCACACATTTATAAAATCTTTTGATTTTTTGCAAATTTAATCAAATGGTCTCACTAATTTTCTAAGTTTCCCAGGCTAAGCTTCAATCTTTCCTCATCCTTTCTCACCCTCTCAGAGTGCCAGGATTACAGGTATACATTATTCTGCGATGGCAATTGTTTGCAGTTTTGTGTGTTCACTGAATAAAATGTTTGGCTTTGGTTCTCGTACACTTTGGAGAATGAGTTGATCTATTTAAGCAATCTACCACCTTCATAGCCTGCAGTTTCTTTCACAATGAGTAGGACTGAAAATCCCATTTACACTGTTAGTAGATTCTCTGCTTTTCTAACTGTGGTCAGCATGTGCTTCAGAAGATCACTCCAAATGCCTTCTGCACTGGGACTGAGGCTTGGTGTCTTTGAAGCACTTTCTCTTTCTCTCTGACACCTCATGGAATTTGATAATTGTTTGAAGTCAAATCCCAAGAAAGGTGTGAAGGTTAAAGCTACTTGGGGCACACAGCCCTCCAGAAGGCCAGGCCAGTGTTAAACATTATATTCTCTCCCATCCTACTTTCCAAGTTTTTTTTATTTATTTATTTATTTATTTATTTATTTATTTATTTATTTTTTGCATTCAGTTTCTAGGGATTGAATACAGAGTTTGCACTTAGCTCCATTGCTTTCTAGTTTTAAAACTCTTCTTATTTTGAGACAGATTCTAACAAAGTAATTAAATTACTGAGGGTACCTTTGAAATTGTGATATTCCTGCCTCAGCCTCCCAGACTGCTGGCATTACAAGCCACAGCACCAGACCTGGTCTCATGATACTTTTGTTAAAAATTCATTGGCTGAGCAAGGAATGGTGAAAATGCCTGCAGTACCTGCACTCAAGAGTCTGAGGCAGTAGGATTCCTGGGAGCTCCAGACAAGCCTCCAACACACTCTGAGTTCAGCTCAGGCCAGAGGTACACAGATAGACCCTGACCAGAAAATAAAAAGAGAAAGCAAAAGGAAAAGAAAAATTAAAGGAAGAAAAAAGAAAAGTAAAGGAAAGGAGAAACAAAACAAAATTTCTGATGTTAGTTGGTTGTATCTGAGCTGGCCATCTTAATCTGCAGCCCTGTGCTTAGAGTATAAGACCTTTTTGACTGCCGTCACTTTATAACATACCTCAAAACCAGGTATTTTGATGCCCCTAGCTTTAATATTCTTCCCATGGCTACAGGATGGCTTTTTGTACTTCACTGTGAATTTTCATGTTGTTTATTCCATTTCTAGGAAAATAGCATTTATATTTTGACAGCAATGGCATTGAAACACCTGGTTGCTCTGGGTAGCACGTACATTATAACAACATTAACCCTTCCCACACCTCATCACAGTCTGTCTTTTCTTCTCTTACTGCAGCTTCACTTATTTCATCAATTTCTACAATTTTCAAATAACATGTGAGTGATTTTGAGCTGGGGTTTCTCTTGAATTTTGTGGCCATCAGCACAAGGAAGCAATGTTTTACTGACCACCATCTTTTGGTCTGCTCTGAAAAATGCATCTGAGTGCATTTTCTACCTTGTAGAACTTCTGCTAATATCACATCCAGATCAAACATGTATATATATATATATATATATATATATATATATATATATATTCTTGACTTTCTTTTCCTAAACTCTTCACAAACAACTATATATGATGCTGATTTAAATATGCCATGGGGCCGGCATAACATTAAAGTAGTTTCAGTCTCTTAATTAGAACATCTCTTTGCTAAATCTTAGATTTTAAGTTCCAATTTTTCATAAAAAGACTCAAAGTTAAAACCTTTTATTCGTAAAAACAGTGAGAGTGAGTAAAACTCCTCCTCAGTACGAGCAGAGCCACAGGCCAACAAGGGTAAAGTCTCTGTGACAACAGGCAGAGAAAGAAGTGGAACAGGTACATGTCAAGAGGTACACAGGAGACCAGCAGTCACAGGAAGAGCTGAAGAATGGGTCTCCCTTTGTGAGCTGAAAGGGAGGATGACCATGCTAACACCTTGATTTCTGATTTTGAGTTCCCAGCCCTTTAAACAACACATTTCTGCTGTTTTAAACCATTTGGTTTTGTTACTTTAAGCTATCCCTGGGAAGCTAATATAACAATTCACTGTGTGTTAGGTACTGTACTGAGTACTGCAGGTGATATTAGAAATTAGCAAAGACCCTTCAGTGGTAGAGACAGACCTGTCCCCCTCTGTCCTTCTAACCCTAGAAGGCTCCGTTTCCCAGGCAGTGCATGGTCAGGCATCGTAGTTCAGCCCCCCACTCATCTCCCTGTCGGCTTTTGCACTTTGACTTCCCTCCACCACATTTGCACTTAAAGATCTGGAAAACCTGAAGACTGTGGGGTCACCACAGAGTCCATGGTGCTCAGTGCCTGCGCTGAATCACATTACATTGGTCAGGTACACACATGCACACCTCTCTTCCCTCTAGGTTGTGAGGACCAGATGTCATGGGTTACTAAGCCAAGGGCCCTGCACATGCTATGCAGGAACTCTGTCACTGAGCGATGTGCCCAACACTATCAGCAATTTTTAACATCACTTGTATTACTTAGCAAGGTGCCTGACGCAAGTGCCTAAAGAATACTGAAGAAAGAGGTTAAAGACAAATCTAACATGGCATGCTACTACATGCCTGGTGACCCAGCTGCTCAGAAAGCTGAGGCAGGAATATCGTTCCAGCTTATGAGTTTAAGGCTTGCCTCTCAAAAAACAGCAAATCTCAAATAAGCACAAGAGATGGCTCTGAGATCATGAATATACTCCATGGCATGGGAAACACATCGACAATATCAGGTAATAGGGCAGAAATATGCATAACCTCAATGCAACTCAGGTATACAGCCCCAGCCACAGAACTCATAATTGCTCCAAAAGAGCAATTATCCAAAATCGATCAACCTGTGGGTAGAAAAGACCAGCCAGGAGAAGGGACAAATCAAGGTGAGAACCACAGAGCCCTGAGAACAAATCCATCTACAACTACATGAAACAGGTCATAGATGTAATGGCTTGTGGATGCATCAGTGTGTAAAACTCACAAACATAAAGATAAGTGAAAAAGTCAGAGCCTCAAAAAGCACACACTGTAAGAGCACACATGTGGATTTAAAGGCATATACATATGTATAACTAATAAAAACAGGGCAAATTAATCTCTGGATAGGATTTATCTTGGGGGAGGAGGGGAGAAGCAGCATAAAAAGTACAAGAGGTAGATGTTCATTTCATTCATGAAAATTCATTGAATTCAACATTTTTCTTTATTATTCCTTGTTACCAAAGCTTCATTTTCCTTGTTGCCCTTTCTACAAAACTTCTCAATATTGACTCCCTTAACCCTCTCCACCTCCTGGCCATTCTGTGAACCACAATGCTCTGCTAGAGATAGCTTCTGATGCAGCTGGGCTGAGTAAGAGGGATGCTGGTTAATACATCGTGCAGAAGACAAAGCCAGCCAACCAGCCAAGCCCTTTCAGTGTGCAAACATCACTGTAAGGTCCTTCTGCACACAGCATCTCTCAGACTCCAAACCCACATGTGCACTCAAATGGAGTGGGATAAAGTCATCAATCTAGTCACCTCCCTATGGTCGCCATCTCTCCTAGGCACCCAAAATCTCACCTATAAGTGTTGTTCAAAGTCATTAAATGATAAAATCTCTTTCTCAAATCCTACATCTTAAAAAAAACTATATTTTTGGGAAAACAAATGTATTTAATATACCATGAGGTTAGCAATCTCTAATTTCAATGATGTATACAAACCTTTGCCTGTATTTACTTATTCTATTTTTAAGGCAAAATTTAAATTTTTAAACAGATGTATACAGAATTCTTGTCAATTCTGTATTGACAAGAATTAAAGAACATCTCTAGAAATTTAATAAATTCAGGAGTGTTAATGACTATATAAAAAGACTTATTACCCAATATAATTATATCTCATTTATGTAGTAACAAAACACCTATTTAATGAACTCCAGTTAATGTAGATCAAGTTTTAATTTCAGGGCCAACTTTAAGAGATGTTGAAATATTTATCACTTTGTTTAACCTTTAGAACTACATTGTGTGGCAAAGAGTACCTGTTATTTTGTATGCACTAAATGTATGCAGCCTTAATTCTGTATCTGAGATTCTCCTGATCTCAACAAAAATTGTCCTGGGGTGGGGACAGAACAACCAACCACCAAAGCAGTAGGCAGCTGCTCCCATGATGTTTTTGCCTTGGTTCATTCATTAAGTTGCCACAGTCCTCTGTGCGCCCCCTTTGGGCCCTGTTTGTGTTGTCTTGAATTTCTCACAATATGGGGACTATCCTGAGAGAGGCAGGTGCCACTGTGAGGGTTTTAACTGTGGAGGAAAGAGAATTCCCACCCATCTAGGAAAATTAGCAATGCAGAGCTGCAGAGCAGGGTCAGGTCAGGGAGCTGACAACAGTAAGAGTAAGCAGCAGATGGACGGCAGCTGCTTCCTTACCCAGCGTAATGGGATGCTTGCAGAGGACAGGCCAGGCTGGACAGGCATGAGCTGAGGGATGGTGGAGGATGAGGAGCCAATCAGATGCGAAGGGTGAGCAGATATCAGGAATGGAGTCTTCAGCCAACTGACTTAGCAGGACACTTGCTATATTTGGCCAATGCAGATATGAACACAGAAGCCAAAAATGAACTCAGAGTGAGGAAGATGAAATAAATATAGGTGAAAAATTAAAACAACACTGAGATTCCACCTTACCTGAAAAGAATGTCTATGTCAAGAAATCAACAAATAAGAAATGCTAGAGGGGTTCTGGGGAAAAAGCAACCTTCTCCACTGATGGTGGGAGCGTAGACTGGTGCATCCACTGTGGAAATCAGTGTGGAGATTCCTCAAAAAACTAAGATTGCTGGTACCATTTGAACCAGATGTGGGTAATAGATTAACTTAAACTAGATGAACTTCTGGTCACCCCGGGGACTTTGTCTATACTAGGCCATATGACTGTTTGTTCTGGAGGAAGTCTTACAGGTGCATTGTGTTTAAGGTAATGAATGCAGAACCTGGAGTCTCAGTGGAATGCTGCTGAGACAGCATGACCTGCTTTGATAAGATGTGTGCCAAGACCATGTAGAGCCAGAGATCATCTCTGGGAAAGTTAAATGATTAGTTACCACTTATCTAACCTTAGTTACCATTCTGACATCCACTTCTGTTCTTCTTAAAGAAAAGACTTTAATAAAAAGCCAGAGAGAACTGTACTTGGGGCTCAGTCCTAGAGGCTGCTGCCCCTCCCTCACATCATAACTTGGTCTCTTGTTTTCTTTTCATTGCCACACCTTGTTTTTGGGAACTGTCTCCTCATAGAAACCAACAATAGCTATTCCTCTTCTGTATTCCCAGAAGAATTAAAAACATCACACCATAGCACTATACGTGAGCCCATGTTCATAGTACACCATTTATGATAGCCAGACCTTGGAAACAACATGAATGCCCATCGACTGAAGAATAAACAAAATCATGTGGTATTTTTATATAATAGAGTAGTACTCAGCCATAAAAAGGATTAACTTGAGAATTGTATAAGTAAATGGACACAACTAGAGACCATACTAATAAAGGAAATAAATCAGACTTACATATATATGTAGACAATAGCTAATAAACATACTACTGATATTTTTGAGTTCTCTGAAGAGAAAGGTTTGTGCTAATATTGTTCAGACAACTAAATGCAGACATCTTGAACTCTAAGTCACTAATTTAAAGATGACAATATGTAATGTATTAACCATTGTTACATCTATCATGATAACATCTATCATGTTTTGAAATTTTGTTTAATTTTTTCTTCTTTAAAATTAAAAAAGAAAAGTATAGGTTGAAAGGAGACCCCTCAAAAAAAAAAAAAAAAAAAAAAAAAAAAAAAAAAAAGAAAAGAAAAGAAAAGAAAAGAAAAGAAAAAGAAACCAACTACAGCTTCAGGATACAAATGTACCCAAAGTTACAGTGTCTTTTTTCCCTTCCAAGAAACTTACTCAAAAAAATAAAATAAAATCCAGTCTCTTAAAGATAAAATAAGGCCTAAAACTGGGCCTTCTCTTGCCTTTTACCTAGAAAATGGGCCATCAGCTGTCACCTGTAAGTTGAGCCCCTGCTTTCTATAGATTCACAAATCCACAGATTTCCATCATAATGGAAGCCCCCAGCCCTAGACCAAAATGTGCCTCATTCTCTAAGCACCTGCACTCTGTTCTGACTGCTCATATCTTTGATTCTGCCTACTAAATTTACCTGTGCCTTTCACAGGCATACACAGCAATTCTCCATAACAAGACAAGGAAACTGTGCACCAGGCCCAGGATGACTGGAGGTCCTCATCTCCTCTTTGTGAAGACTCCTCAGACCCTCCTCAGGATCCTGACTAGGGTTTGGACAAGGAGGGAATAGTTGCCAGACACTATTGCAAATGACACATGTCACTACCCACTAAAAGCCTTAAGAGTCAGGGGTGTGAAAGAAAATAAAACGAAATCAGGAAAGCTAAGATTTTCTGAGGTAAGTCAGGAAATGGCTGCAGGAGAGTACCCAAACCCGCTGCAGGTTAAACTGCAGAATGTTCCCCAGACTTAGAGGACAACTGAAGCTTTTCACCTCCTCCTCCAACACCTCTCAGCCAGGAAGATCCTTGTTAACTAACAGTCAGATGCATGTGTGACTCAGGTGTCTGCCTGTCAGGGAGCTGTCTCTGAAAATAACTCTGTGGGAATCCTCTATAACGAACCTCACAGCATCTGCTTTATGGGGCTGCTTTGAGGGGTGCACCTGAATTGCAACAGGGTTTCCCATGTACTATTTATTTTGACTTCTGTTTTTTGTAGTTACCACTGACTAATTAGTAAAAATTATTTTTCCTCTGCAGTAAGAAAGGCAGTATCCCACTGAGGGGAAGGAAGGGCAGGCAATGTGAGTTAGACATCACTGTTGGCCCATGAGGGGCACACACATGAGAAATGCTTTTTGTTTGTATGTGTGATGGTTTGGATTGTAATTGTTCCTCAGAGTTCCTTGTGTTAAAGCCTTGGTCATCAGCCTGTGGCACCACAGTGAGGAGTGGACCTTTAGGAAATGGAGCTTAGTGAGAGGAAGTTAGGCCATTAGGGGTGTTCTCTGGAAGGCAATGAGGGACTATCAGGACCCCAAACATCTTCCCCCTGTTTCTCTAATTCCTAGCCACTAAACCTTGAGCAGTTTTGCTCTGCCATGATAGTCAGCCTTGCCTCAGGTCCAAAGCAAAAAGGCCAAGTGACCATGAGCTGAAACCCTGTCACAACAGGCCACAATAAGCCTGCATTCTTTAAGTTGCTTATCTCAGGTATCTCACCATAGGAGTGGAGAGCTAAGACAGTGAGTGCTAAGATTTGGCCAACATAGAAAACTTGATTGCTCTTCACAGTACTGGCTCCCTAAATGAGTCAGCCCTTGTGCATCAGCTCTGCCAGGTTCCTGAGATCAAGAAAAGGCCTGTTTCTCTCTACCTTTGTTTTGCCTGGCTGCCTGCTGGTATTGAATAGGATGCAGCTGTTCCTTCAATGAAGTGACCTTACTAGGGTTTGTGGGCAGAGGGACTCCTTGAGGGCTGTCACCCCTGGCCTCCAGGGAGGGTCCACTTCATCTGGTGAAATCTTTTTACAGAAGATCCTGGCTTATGATTGTTTCAAAGGACTTAATTCATTTTTTATATTTTTGCAGTGCTGAAGCTGAAACTCGGGGTCTTGCCCATGCTAGTCCAATGTTCCTAAACCCTGAGCTACAGCCCCAGACCCTAAAGATCTTAGTTTTTATTTCAGACTAAAATTTTTTATTACACCCAAAACTTTTGAAAGCTCTGAGAAATCAAAAATCATATGTATTTATTTAAATGCCCACAAAATATAACCCTTTACTCAATGTCTTTATGATTAGACTTAATGTTCATAAAATTTTCAAGACAACATAAAACATGTAGCTTAGATTTTTTTTTCATTTTGCAAGAAGTCTCCATAAAAGCAACATACAAGGTAATTGCTTAGAAACCACAGTGGCTCTTAAATTGAATGAATCACTTGTAACCAAGTGATTTAGGAATTGATATGATAAATGCAGCAAAAAGTTATATTTTCTGCACTGGGGTGTATGTTTAATACATTTAATAAAGGATGTGAAGTACAGTGTCTAAAGGCTATGTGTGAAGCAAGGTCTTCAAACTGTTTGTGGGCCTTTGTGAGACATGGGTTGGTGACTTTCCTGTCTCTAATGGAGTTGCCAAGTAGGCCCCAGTGTCAGTGTCCTCTTTCTCTTTAGAAACAGGGCTCTAAGATGATGACTCTTGAAGTGCGGTACCCAGACTATAGCATAGCATCAACTTGGGTCTTGTTTTAGAAACATCAGTGCTCATGTTTCACTCCAACCCTATTGAAACAGGAATCTGACAATGGGCCCAGCACTGCATTTTAACAATTTTTAAAAACATAAACACAGTGCTTTTATTTTATACAACCCTTCCTCCAGTTGTTCCCCCACTGCTGATCATCTCATAGCTCAACAATGAGCACAGGAAAAGACTTCATTTCCCAGCATCCTTTGCTGCAAAGTGTGGTCATGGAAGTGAATTTTGACAAAGAAGAGGGAAGTGAAAGTTCCAGGAAACCCCCTGGAAAGGAAGAGATGCCTCTTTGGACTTCTTCTCAGGATGCTGGGCTGGCATGGTCACTCACCATGATGTCCTCATGAGAGCTGAACAGATGCCAACCCTATGCACTGAACCTTTAGCAATAAACTCTGTTTCCTCTGAAGTATCCAGATCCAGATATTTCATTATGGTAATGCAACATAGACTAATACAGAGGGAGTGAAGGCAGGACAGGTGAGGTGACCACTGACAGGTCCACAGGGTCCAGTATGCAGGGCACGTGGTGTGTTTTTCAGACAAGGCAGGTTTTTAAAATAAGCTTTATACAGTGATGATTTATATGTCATAAATTGTGATCCTTCCACATGGACTATCCTGCTATTTGAGACTAACGAACTTTAAATCACTGTGAAAATTTTCCCTGATTGTTTGCAGGTCTAGGCAACTGTACTTCTGCCTGCATAGATTAAATTTACCTTTTCTATAATCTCATACAAAGGGGTTGCAGAATGTTTATAGAGTGATTTCTGTCATTCACACAATGGTTTTTAGAAGAGTCTATGAGTCAAATTTTATTTTATTAATATATTACACTTTGTTCATCTATTTCCTAGGACATAGTGCAAGGACATTTGGACTGTGTCTGATTTGTGGAGACAAAATTTTAAAAAATGACAAAAAACTGCTATGAATATTGACATACAAAGTTTTTTGATAGTGAATGTTTTCATTTCTTTATGGTAAGTGTCTAGGAGAGGTTTGCTGAATTGTACTGTAAGTGTAGGTTTGATTTGATATGAAATCACAAAATTGCTTTCCAAAGTTTACTGTTTCAAATTCCCAGTGACCATCTATGTGAATTCTCATCCCTTCACTTCTTTATCAACAGTATTGTTGCTTGTTTGATGTCTATTACTGTAACAAAATACCTGGGGCATTCAATTTAAAAAGCAGGTGATTTGGGCTCATGGTTTTACTCTATGGTCACTTGACTCTTGCTTTGGGCCTGTGGTAGCACAGCACATCATGGTAGGAATACAGTGGAAAAAACCTGTTCATGTCGTGGCCACTGGAATGCAAAGGGAGAAAGAATAAAGAGAAAATGACAGGGTCCTATTTTCCTTCAAGGGCACATCTCAGTGATCTAACTTGATCCTATTGGGCTTGAACTCCTAAAGGTTCCACCACCTTCTAGTAGTAGCATGGGCTGCAGACCACAGTTCTAACACAGAGGGAATACAGTTCATGAACCATAGTACCACTGTACATTCTCAGTAGTAAATCACTGAGCTTTAATTTACATTTTGCTGAAGACTAGTAATAGTAAGCAGCTTTCACTGGCTGGGAATTGTTGGTTCTTCACATGCATAATTGGAAAGTGAAGTCAACAGGAAGCAGGGCCCAGGGCCCCTGTCTTCAGTCTTCACTAGCAGAGGTTTTCAATGCATGAAGAAGAAATACTCTGTAAGTTTATAGCCAGGAACTCTGCTTCTCAGATGGTTGTAGGGCAGGTAGAGGAGGAGATCAGTGGGCTCCACAGACTCCAGCTCAAGATGAGGTATTTAGAGGATCAAGCAAGAGGACCATGATTTGGGGTTGTTGGTGATGATTCCAGCTTAGGGTCTGGGAGATGATGGTCTCTGGCAGGGAAGGAGACCCAGCAGCCTTGTGCTGGGGGCAGTGCTGCCTTGATTGCACTTTCCAATTATGGATATGAAGAACCAACAATTCCTGGAAGCTGGGCTGCTGCTGTGACTCAACAGTACCCAGAATAGCTGAAAGGACGAGCAATCATTGTGTGTGGCTTATCTCAACCTCACTGTGGCTTTGGTTCATTGCCAGGTGCCATAAATTCATGGTTCAAGGCTGGTTCCCAACATTCTTCCACTAGGTGCGTGGCACTAACTTACTCATAGTAAGGAAACTGATGGTCTGGGAAGATTAGCAACTTCTGAAGTAGTATAGCCAAAGATGCTGACACTATTATCATCATTATAATGAATGTCATATGGTAGAAACTACTTTAAAGCAGATAAAATTTTAAAAATTATATTTCTAATATTAAGCATATTTCTAACACTGTTCAAGGGATGAGACCAGGAGACCCAGCCCATTCAAATGGTTAGAAAGCTACAGACTTAACAAGCCTTGATACTCTGGGTGCCAATTACAAGATAGGAGTAACTCAGCCAGGAAGAAATGTTTCTCTTAGTTCCAAGCCCCCGAGAGTAATCACTTCAAGGACACCTCTGCCCGGTCTCAACCAATGATGGATTTTTCCTCTGTGTTGCACAATAGTAACCTCATTTAGTTGCTGTTTCTGAAAGAATAAATTCTGCCTACAACTTAGTAACAAAGAAATATGTAACCAATATAGGTATTATGTCATCTCCCTTTTGTTCTTCCTTTTGGAAACACAGATAAGTGATTGGAAAATTCCAGTCAGTGCTGATGATTTGGAACTGAGATTCCTGTCAGTCCACTAGTGTAATAAAGCTGTCTTCTAAAGTCCCTGTGGTACTGTGTCTCCGTTTGGTCTGGTGCTGAATTCCACATCAATATAAAATAATCATATTATTGATAAACTTAAAAAGTAAATGTTATACAACTGCTTGTAAGTACTGGTCATGTGTAGTACAGTTTACAAGGTAATAAATCAGCATTTTGTTAACTGTTTGATTTGCAGTGGCTGGCCCACTGCGTTGTCTTAGGAAGTGAGAGCTTTCTGGTTCCTGCTGCAAACCCAGCTCTAAGCCTTGGCATATATGAAGTACTCAATGTCTGATGGGTGGGGGAGAACAGATGATATTCATCTGGCAGTTTGGCCAGCATAAGAAGGGACAGCTTGATTTGGACATTAATTTTAAAAAACTGAGAAACATTGACCATCAACTCAGGTAACATAAAAACTTAGTGGTGCCAAGGTTGATGAGAAAATAGGGATATTCTGGTGAGCATATAAATTAATTCAAAATGCCTAGGTAACCAGATTGGAAAAGGTCACACCCTGTTGGCCCAACAAACTTACTTCTAGAACTTTATGATGAGGAAATAATTGGTTAATTATACCAAACAGGTTGTACAAAGTACCCAGAATTAGGGTGAAGAAGCACTTGCAAAAGACTTTTCTCTGGCCACCTCTGACTCATGAACTCCATCAAAATGCTATTTCTCACCTCCAGTCTCTACAGCTGCTAACTTAAGTCATCATTTTTCAGGGAGAAAACTAACTGTGGAAAAACAACAGGATCTGTTCAAGGTCATTTCTGCAGTAAGAGAGTCAGCATGCCGTCCCTGTTCCTGGTGTCTGACAGCCACCTCCTTGCCATCTGAAGGCAGGGAATAATTCTGCTATAGTACATTGCTTGGAAAAAAATTCTATCAAATGATAGCAAGATTCTTAGCCTTAGGCCTCTTGATTCATGTTCCACATGCAAAAGTGTGAGCCTTGAATATGGCCAGTGATGTTTTCCCAGCAATCTAGGCACTCCTATCACATGAAAACTACCAAAGACACAAAGGATTAGCAAGTGATTCAGCAGTGTCTGCATTAGCATGTAACTGCCCACATGCTTTAAATTTTATTTCATCTCCTTTCTGTTTTAAAAACTAAAATTATTGACACATACTAGTTGTAAAGAGTAAGGATATTCATTATATTTTCATATTTGCATATATTGTGCTTCAATCAAGTTCATGCACCCCTGTCCTACCTTCTCCCTCTCCCCTAACACTCCTTCCAGGTCGTGTAGTCCCTCTTCTACTTTTTTTAAGGTTCCACATATGAGAGAAAACATGCAATTTCTTTTGTATCTGAATTATTTTGTTTAACATATATCTTCCATTTCCATGCACTTTTCTGCATATAACCAGATTTTATTCTTCTTTATGGTTCAGTAGGATGTGTGTGTGCATGTGTGCACATGTGCATGCCATGTTTGCTTTTCCCGTTGACCAGCTGACAGATATGTAGACTGATTGCTTGCCTTGGTTATTGTGAATAGTGCCTCTCTTGCTCCTTTCTTGCTCATTAGCCATTGTTGTATAACAAAGCATTCCCGAACTCAGTGCCTTATTGCAAACTTTTATAATTATTACTCAATTTTTTTGTTTGACTATGCTCAGTTGGGTAGTTCTTGATTACAGTAAACTGTCATGGAACTTCAGTCAGCTTGCAGCTAAAACTGCAGTTCCCTGGTGAGTCATTTGGGCTGGACATCCACCACAGTACATTCCCATGGCCTAAACTCCAGGAATAAAAAAGGGAGGACTCGAATGTATCATGAGGTAGAGGACTCACCTAGCATGAAGGAGATCATGAGTTACATGCCCAGCATAAGATTGTATAACAGCTTACAATTGATTTCTAAGATTGAAGGGTAAATGAAAACTGGATAGAGGAACATTATTTGCTATTATAAAGCAAAAGAAGTGACAAGCTTAGTGCCTATAGAGAGGAAAACTGATGAGACCTTATTTCACAGCACAGCCTTGGAAGTAGTGAAATTCTGTGTGATACAAATCTAAAAATGTTAGCTGTTGCTTACTTTCTTTCTGTCAACAAAACCATACTTACTATTCTTGTGTCAGGCATTGTGTTGGGTACTGAGAAACAGTAATTACACGTTGTCTTAGTTACTTTTCACTGGTTGTTGAGACAAAATATCTGATGTTTAACATGAAAGAAGGAGAGGTTTATTTCTTACAGGTTGGAGGCTTCAGTCCATACTCAGTTGGCTCCAAGGTTAAATGACATGGCTGAGGGGCAGTAGTTTGTGGTGGCTACAAACATCAGGCATGAACAGCAAAAGAGAAACACAAGTCTTCTTTCCTCAGGTACACTGTATGCTGGCTCCACCCTTGGCAGGTGTAGTACTCATACCATCAATCTGAGTGCTAAAAAACAACCAATCAGAAAACATAGATATGGTCGCATCCATGATGGCGTGAGGCTTGAGGGGTACTAAGGTTAACCATGACAAAGAGCCTGCTGTCATACTCTTACCATGAAGCCTACAGTCTATTGAGGTGGAGGGATATTTATCCAATAACTACCCAAATGTCAGCTGAGCCTTCCTAATCTGAATTCTGAAGTCTGAAATGCTTCAAGGTCTAGAATTTTTGAGTAATGATACAGTGCCAAAAATGAAAAATTTCACAACAAGAAATTTTATTTCAAACACAAAATATTTTTTCATTAAGATTATTGGTATAGTTTAGGTGTAAATAATGATCATGGAAACCGTGGGAAATTTGTACCGTACAATAAAACCTTGAATGTGTTATTCTCCATTCCGCTAACTTTGCTTTAACTCCCTTCCCTTCCTTGTTTATGAAAGCTTTGTTTTCTTCTTTTCTCATCATTTGTTTCTTTTTTCTTCCTTCTTTTCTTCCTCCTACATGCATAATTCCTCATTTCATTAGAAAATTTTCAAAATATCTATATTATTTTAATGCTTATCTACATTTTCAGCTTCCCACACCAGAGAAACAACACAATACACATGTCAAACACAAACTCCTTAAAAGTATTGTATAAAATTATCTTCAGGTTATGAGTATGAAGTATATGTGAACCATAAATAAATTTCATATGTAAACTTGTGTCCCATCCTCAAGATAACTTCTTATGTATATGCAAATATTCCAATAAAAATTATAGAAATTCCAAATACTTCTGGTCACAATCACTTTGTATAGAGGACACTGAATTTGTAGATGTTTAATTAAAAACCTGAAGGAAGATGTACAATGGGTGATCAAAATATACCGCTAATACTTAAATTTTTTAGATGTACTACAATAGTGATATGTGGCAATTAATCCTTCTCAAAAAGCACCTATTTAGACAAATAAATTAAATAAAATACACATCCTCACTTCAAGAACACTTCTCCATTTGTTTTTGCAATTTCTGAAGGAGTTTGGAAGTCCTCTTTAGTGAGTGTCTTTATATATTGGAATAAAATTATAGTTAATTCTGCTACTTAGTGCCATCCAATGGAAAGGAAGGCTCATAAATACATTACGGTGTGTCCTCATCAATGTGATTCACCAGATCTGAACCCCTGCGACTCTTCTGAAATTCAAAATGATCATGAAAGATGAATATTTTGAATTGATTCAATACATTGAGGCAGCCACAACAGCACAACTAAAGATACTCATAAGAGGACTTCCAGAACTGTTTCAAAGAAAATAGCAAAATGATGGAATAAGTGCATTCAAATGAAGGAGGAACTTGGTGTAGGGGTGCATACCTGTAAACTTAGCACTTGGGAGGCTGAGGCAAAAAAATCTTTGAGTTTGAGACTAGCTTGGGCAACACAGTGAGTTGAAGGCCAGCATGAATTCCATAGCAAAACCCTGTCTCACAAAACCAAAAACCAACAAACAAAGAACACCTAGCTGATCGTTTCAGCACAATTTTGTGTTTGTGTGTAGATTACTGACTCACTGAAGATGGAAGACCTTCCCTGTGTGTGGTGGGCAACCAACAGGCCTGCATCCTGGAGGCTGTAAAATGGGAAAGGTCAAAGCATGTCTTCTGCCTCTTCAGAAGAGTTCGAATCCTTGCCATCACCTTAGGTGTCATTTCCAGGCACCTAGCACAGATTCTTCTGCTCCCTGAAGACTCTCCAGGGACTCTGCAGTGAGCTCCAGGCCTCAGACTTGTGATTGGAGGTTTTGCATGTCCAAGGAGCACCTGACTCTTTTGCGCTGTTCTCCACCTGACTCTGCAGATGGCCATCCTAAATCTAATTTGCAAATCCTTTATATCACACACACACACACACACACACACACACACACACACAAAGAGAGAGAAATTGAATCTGATCCTATAGTGAACCCTGACAAAAACTGCCTCTACCTAGCTGTGCAACCTCTCATGAACAGTTTTATGCCTCACTCCTGTGAAAAATCCAAAGCGGAACTGCAGTGGTGCTGTGCTAAGTATGGGTTAGTTAACAGAGGTGTTGGTATAAGGCTGGGTTAAAATTCTGTCCACTGCTTTGTCATTGGAAAAGGTATTTATTTTTGGTGTCTAGGCTCACACAGCAATGAAAATGAAGATAATTCCTAACACACACTCTTGTAAGAATTAACATATGTAAAGCGCCTCAAAGAGGCCCTGGCCTGACACTGATAAGTGTGAAAGAAGCTTGTTAGTACATTATATTAACATACTTTTAAGATATGAAAACATCAGTCAATGAATTCCGGAAGCACTCATTTCTCTGTAATAAAAGAAGAGCAACAACGCAAATAACAATGGCATCTGAGCTCTTGCTATATGCTAGGCGCCATGGGAAGAGCTCTGCAAGGTTTTCATTGGATCTTCACAGCGGTGCCAAGAGAGGAGTATTGCCAGTCATCATGGTTTGTTTTTTGAATGGAAAAAAATCCACAATATTTCAAAACAAAGTAATAGGAGAATGACAGTATTGGCAAGTGAGGCTCCAAGAAGAGAAGCAGTGGGCCCAAGGATTCAGAGCTACAAGATTTGAGTCCAGACACCAATAAATTCCATGTCTGGGACACAGTCCACTCCTCTGCTTCCTGTCATAGTGGGCCTGGGGCTCAGAGTCTCCCAGAGGCCTCATCAGAGACCTCCGGCAGCCACACCCTCCTTCAGCGGGACCCTAACCCCAATTGCCATGCCCACTGCCTCATTCTTGCCCCACTGACAGGCTTGGCGCCTGCTTTGTCCCAACTTCTAGCCCTGGCCCTTGCCCTTCCCTCACACCCTTCGCCCCGCCCCCTTCCAGGACCAAAGGTTCTGCTGCCCCGCCCCACACCCGGCGGGCCACGCCCACGGACAGCCTGAGCCATGAGGCTCCACATCGCAGCTCAGACCTGCCCGCGCCCCGCCTCGCCCTCGCAGTGCATGCGGGTCTTGTGCTTGGAGTAGCCATTTTGCCGCTAGAGATGCTGTCTGAAGACCAGTGCTCTCTTCCTTCAGCGGCCTAGGCTGCGTTGGGGCCTGAGCTGGGGTCTGGGCCAGGTAAGGCTGGCGGGAGCCGGCAGCGAGCGGCGGCGCGGCCCGGTGGCCCCCACGTTAGTGGGCACAGGTGCCCGGGCAGGGAGTCCTTATAGCGGGGTCACGGGCCTGGGCGGTGGCGGGCACGGCGCTGGGGGCGACCCGGCCCCCGCCCGCAGGGCACCTCTCTCCCTTCCTTCCCCCTCTCTGTCGGGGGTCGGCACAGCCAGGCTACTGGAAGCCCATCCCTGGTGCGGGACCTGCAGGAGGAGGCTTGGGGTCTCACATGGCCTCTGCTGTCAGTGAGCCTGGCCATGCTGAGCCGCGGATATTTACCCCCCAAAACCACGATTTCATTCCACTAGGAGCTCCTCCCTGCAGAAACTGAGAGAGGACTGAGATGTTACAGAAAGATAGCAGTTATTATTCTACCTGCACATGCTGTGGCTCCAGTCCATTTCACTGATAAGGGGCTTTCTGCTTCTTTTAATATTGGCGCTACTTGGGTGTTTAGGTTTTGTGAGGGGTGTTTAGGTTTTGTGAGGAGTGTGAATGCGGCATGGGGCTTTGAGGCATGAGGAAGTGTGATTCCACAATTTAAGTCCACAAAAATACCGCACACACATTGTTGAACCCTGCTGCAGAATACCCTTCTTGTCCCTATTCTGCTGTCTCTGACCATTACTCCCCAGTTCTGCTCACATCATTTATATATTTGCATAGTGTTGAATATTTATATTATACACATAGGTACAGTTGTACTTAGTTATCCTGTTACTGACCATGTATACAAGTCTAGTTCCTCTTAGAAAACGTTCATTGAACATATATCGTTTTTTCTTGGGATAAATTCCAGAATTTGGAAATACTAAGTCAAAGTTCTCTGCTCTTTCCCTGCCACTTGATATGAATTGGTGCCTAAACAAGACACGTTTACATATTTCAAAATCTAGGTATCTGCCCAAATTTCTTGGCAAATTTGCAGTTCAGCAAGAAGTTGAGTCATTTTCTGGGCAGGCTGAGAGACAGGCCACACAACCTACTGTTGGAGTTTGTTTTTAAGTCATGTACCATGTTCATCTTTTTGTTTTGATTCACTCCATTATGTTTTGTTTCATTTCATTTTATTCTCTTAAAAATAAAAATGAAATAAAAAATACTTTCTTGCTGGGCATGGTGGTGCATGCCTGTAATCCCAGCACTCTGGAGGGTTAGACAGGAGGATCACAGTGAATGCCAGGCTAGCCTGAAATACTTTCTGAGTTCAAGATCAGGCTGCAGTACATAGCAGGACCTTGTCTCAGAACGAAGTAAAGAACCCCTTTTTCCTCTTATTTTAATGTACCATAAGTAGATACTAATAAAGAAAATATGAAAATACTTTTATAAAGAAAGTTTTCATACTATGCAGTTTGTATACTATGAAACTATATAGTATGCTTTATACACTATAGCATACTTTATATAAATTTATATACTGAAAAACTGCGTAGTATGAAACTATGAAATTTTTCAGCCAGGTGTGGTGGCTCACACATGTAATCCCAGCACTCAGGAGGCTGAGGTGGGAGAATCCTTGCAAGTTTGAAACCAGCCTGGGCTAAAAAGTGAGCTCAAGGGCAGCCTAAAGTGCATAGCAATACCATGTCTCAAAAAGACAAAAAAAAAAAAAAAAAAAAAAAAAAGAAAGACTATGCAGTTTCGTGCTAAGCAGTTTATGTACTATGTTCAGTGATGCCAGGGATTTCTGCATGAGGTATATGTCCCTGCACTTTTAAAATTTGTTCTTATTTGTTTGTTTTTTGAGACAGTATCTAAATAATTTACTCAATTCCCCAGGTTTGGTTTAACCTGGTGGTCCTTCTTCCTTACCTCCCAGAGTTCTGGGAGTACAGGTACAGGCTGTCTTTACTTACAAATTCACAATAATTATGTATGTTTATGGGACAAAATGTGCTTTTGATCTATGGCTGCTTTGTGGAAAGAATCAATCTAGTTAATGTACCTACCATTTTAGAAACCTACAAATTCTTTCACAGTGACTGGGACTGCAAATCCCATTGTTCAGGAGTTTTGAAATCAATCCTTCTTAGTTAACTGTAGTCACCATACAGTTTAGTAGAGAACTGAAAATTTCTTGTCCACCATGATTGAGATGTTGTATTTTTGGGTGATCATCCTCCTTTCCCCATCCTTCATGGAAATGATCATTTTTTAAAATCAGAGTGCTCAAGAATTGTATGGAGGCTAAAGGTACTTGGGGCACACTGCTCTTCAGAAAGACCAGGCAGCAATACTCTGTAGCCCTTCACCTTGCTCCCAATTTTTGTTTCTTTGTTTGTTTTTCCTTAACTGAATTCTAGGAATTGGATGCAGGGCTGTCTTAGTTACTTTTTACTGGTTGCTGAGACAAAAATCCTGATGCAAAAATTTGGGAAAGGAAAGGTTTATTTCTTATAGTTTGTGGAGGTTTTAGTCCA
This sequence comes from Cavia porcellus, assembly GCF_034190915.1. Lineage (NCBI taxonomy): Eukaryota > Metazoa > Chordata > Mammalia > Rodentia > Caviidae > Cavia > Cavia porcellus. Next base: position 2,185,632 of record NW_026947517.1, read on the forward strand.
TACTCAGTTGGCTCCAAGGCAGGGTGGCATGGCAGGGCCGCAGTTCATGGTGGCTGCAAACAGCAAGGAGGAAACAGGCAAAACCATCAGTCACAACTTCTTCCTGCCATTACATCACATCCTGGCTCTACCCCTAGACCAGTGTAGCACTCACACCCCCAATGCAAGCCCTAAACAATGAACCAATCACAAATGCATAATGTAAAGGCATGAGGCCTAGGGGTCACAGACATAAACTATGACAAGGGACTTGCACTTAACTACACTAACTTCTGTTGTTAAAATTCTTTTTTATTTTTAGCCAAGGTCACCATTAGTAACTACACTGCCGAGACACCATTCTTACACACAGATTCTTACAGGTCTATGTGTGGATGCACCTTGATGTCAGAGACATTTCCCTTTCATAACTGAGATACTTGTTCTCACATCCATGTATTATTTCATGATCAGATTCCTTGGCTTCTTTTCCTGTAGACCCAGGGAGACCAATCTCAGCATCCCTGCAGCTTTCCCTGCTTCCTATGACCCACACTGGTACCACACACCCTTTATGTGGAAGAGAGGGATGGTCCCAGTTCCTTCCTGCTTAAAATAGCTGTGAATCAAACTCTTTTAAGGAAATCTTGCAAAGTTGTGCAGCTCTCTGTAAGCGATAAACATCTGTTGTTAACCCTGCCAGGTCCAGGGACAAATGTGTGTAGCACTCTGATGTGAGCTGCCAGACAGGTCTCTGCTCTGGCCCCATATTCTCCCCAGTGCTTTTCAGCACCTGCCTTAAAACCTGCCATCAGGTGGAGGAGACTCAGCACATCTCAGGGGTGTGTGCCTGCATGAATCAGCTTTGAAGGCTCAGCATTTTCTGCATTTGTTGCCCAAATGTGGTGATTCTGTTTTTTTTTTTATTTAAAGAGAAAAACAAAACAGTAAGAGAGTACAAGGAATACAGAATTTCAAGAAAAAATACAGTAAGAAATCACTAGTTAATAGATTACATATTGTCATCTCATTAACAGTTGTCCAGATTACAAAATTAAAGCATACAAAGTGGACATTAATACAGTGAAGTTGTAGACAGTTCTGTTCAATGATCCAACAAAAACTCAGTAATATGGTTTTCTATTCTATACACTTAAATATACATACTGTTATATCCTTTAGATCACTTTGTTTTCCTCTCTTTTTTATGATAACAATTACACATTTGGGGTTTTATTATTCCCAAAGTTCTTATAACTTTTTCTTTGAAGAGGAAAAAAATAAAAATAAAAACATAACAAGTGAAACAAAACAAAACAAAAAATCCCAACATGACAAAGCAAATCAGAGTCAGTTAGAACAGGAGGACGGACATAGTATATAATGCAAAAAAGAGAATACCAGGTGATCAACAATCGTTACCATTATGCCTCTTGCTATGTTAAAAAGAGTTGTCTGTATCATCTATTATAATAGATTTGAACAAAACTGTACATAACAAGGCCAATAAGACCCACATTGGAGGACTTCCAAAGAATATAATAGTCAAACCATAATGAGCATCATAGAATATCTTGTTGCTTCAAAGTGGTTGGCCACCCTCAAACTTGATGCTATTAAGCAAAACAGAATGTAGTAAAATCAGTGAGGACAAGATGTGGAGAACAATACAGGGGTTCAAATCAGTTAATAAGAAAATAAGAGTTACTATAATATATTCCGCTATTTTTAGTTTAGTTTTCCCTTAAAAATAATAAGAAATTATTTTTTTAAAAAAGGGAGATTGAGATAAAAGAGGACATATCAATAGAACAACACAGGTCAGAACTGAACAATTTAAGCATCATTGTGTTTCACCACCATATAGCCTGACATAATAGTTGTTACCATAGTGTCTCTTTCCTTGAAATATTTGAGCATAACTTTGTTTACTATAGCATCAAACTTATCAAGACAGTGTGAAATCATTCAAGAGAATGAAAGTATTGCAGGGTATTTAGAACCAGCTAACAGAAATCGAACAATGTTTTCTATACTATCTCTTTGCCTATAAAAATTTTTCTTTATACTATTGCACATATTAAAATATAATATGATACTACACGTTAAAACCAATGGAAACAGATGAACAACAACTTGATATGACTTCAAAACAGGATGATATTAAATCAGCACTAGCTATTACGCTGCCTAATTTTCTTCAAAATAACTATTCATACTATCACAGACAATAAAATCGAACAACCTAGATTAAAACCATTCCAATTAATGAATGAAAACATTATATGGCTTCAAACCAATATGATGGAAATCATGATTACCATGCACTTTTAGGTATTCTTATCATTTCTTACACTAGGGAAACTATTCGATATTTATACATGTGAGTTTGATTTATTTCACTTATGAGTATGTTCTCAAGCTGCATCCATTTATTTATATCTCAATGTGATCATCCTTTATAGCTGAGTAGTACTCCATTGTATAGAAATACCACAACATTTTTATCCATTCCTCAGTTGATGGAAACTTAGGTAGTTTCCCAGATCTGGCTATTACAAATTGTGCTGCTAATAAACATGGGTGCAAATATGTCACTGTGGTATCATGCTTTCAGTTCTTCTGGGAATATGCCCAGAAGTGGTATAGCTGGGTCAAATGGGGCTTTCAATCCCAACCTTCTGAGAAACATTCCCACTGACCTCCACAATGTTTGCATAAGTCTACACTCCTACCAACAGTACAGGAGAGTTTGTTTTTCCCCACAGCCTCTCCAACATTTGTTGTTGGTGGTTTTCTTGATCTTGGTGATTCTTTCAGGAGTGAGATGAAATCTCAGTGTGGTTTTAATTTGCATTTCTCTAATGACCAATGATGATGAAGATTTTTTAATATATTTATTTTTTGTTTGTATTTCTTCATCTGAGAATTGTATATTCATTTCAGATGCCTATTTTTGGTTTGGGTCTTTGAATATTGGGTGTCTGATTTTTTTAATTCATTATATGCTTTATAAAGAAGTCCTTTGTCTGAGGGAGAGTTAACTAAGATTTTTTCCCAGTTCATAGGTTTTCTTTTCACTATGTTAGAGATCTCTTTGTACATGCAGAAACTTTTTAATAAGAGGTGATCCCACTTACTGACTCTGGGAAGTATTTCCCATGTGGTTTGAATCTTGTTTATGAATTCTCTACCTACCCCAATGTCTTCAAAGTTTTTACCCAATTTGTCTTCCAATAGATTTAGTGTTTCTGTTTTAATATTTAGATCTTTCATCCTTTCAGATTTTATTTTAGTATATGGTGATAGGCATGGGTCTAGTTTTAGTTTTCGGCATATGGAGAGCCAGTTTTTCACCACCATTTATTAAAGAGACTGCTGTACTTCCAGTGAACATGTTTGGGCCCTTTGTCAAAGATAAGTGGTTGAGAGTGTTTGTAGTTGTGGTTGTATCTTCTAATCTGTCTTCAGCTCTGTTTTGATTCCAGTAGCATGTCGATTTTATTACAGTTGCTTTATAGTATAACTTCAAGTCAGGGATTGTGATGCCTCCTGCCTTGCCTTTGCTGCTTAGAACTGTCCTTGCTATTCTAGGTCTCTTCTGGTTCCAGATGAATTTTAGGAGTGATTTCTTGAGATCTATGAGGTATGTTGATGGTATATTTATCGGGTTTGCATTGAATCTGTGTAACAGTTTTGGGAGAATGGCCATTTTCACAATATTTATTTTTCCTATCCATGAGCAAGGGATGTCTTTCCATTTTCTGAAATCATCTTCAAATTCATTTTTCAGTGTATAATTTTCCCTGTATAAGTCTTTCAATTCTTTTGTGAGAGTAATTTCTAAATATTTCATTTTTTGATTGCTAGTGTGAAGGGTGTGGCTTCTCTTATTTTTTTTTTCTGTGACTTTGTTGTTAGTATATAGGAATGGTATTGGTTTTTGAATATTGATTTTGTCTCCAGCTACATTGCTGAATTTATTTATTATATCTAGGATTCTTTCAATGGAGTTTTGGGGGTCTTCTATGTAGAGTATCATGTCATCTGCAAATAATGATAAATTAACTTCTTCTTTTCCAATCTTTACACCTTTTATTTGTCTCTCTTGTCTAATTGCTCTGGCTAGTATTTCCAGTACTATATTAAATAGGAGTGGTGAAAACAGACATCCTTGTCTTGTGCCTGATTTTAAAGTAAAGGCTTTCAAAGGCTTTTTAGCCATTTTGTATGACACTGGCTGTTGGTTTGTCATAAATGGCCTTTATTATGTTGCGGTAAAGACTGTCTATTCCAATTTTCTGCAAGGTTCTTATCATAAATGAATGGTGGACTTTATCAAAAGCTTTTTCTGCATATATAGAAATGATCATGTGATTCTTACTTTTGACTCTATTGATATGGTGGATTACATTTATTGATTTATGTATATTGAACAATTCCTGCATGCCTGGGATGAATCCCACTTGGTCATGGTGTGTGATCTTCTTTATGATTTGCTGCATCCTCTTTCCCAATATTTTATTGAAGATTTTTGCATCTGTGTTCATTAGGGAGATTGGCCTGTAGTTCTCTTTTTCAGTTGGGTTTTTCTAAGGTTTTGGTACTAGAGTAATATTTGATTCCAGTAATGACTTAGGAAGGATTGCTTCCCTTTCAATTTCATTGAATAGTTTGAGGAGTGTCAGCATTAGGTCTTCTTTGTATTTCTTGTAGAATTCTGCAGTGAATGCGTCTGGGCCTGGGCTCTTCTTTGTGGGTAAGGATTAATTACATTTTCAATTTCATTAATAGAATTTGGGTTATTCAGCAGTTTTACTTCTTCTTGACATAGCTTTGGTACTTCATATGCTTCTATGAATCTGTCTATTTTTTCTGTTTTATTAAATCTTTGAGAGTAGAGGTTTTTGGGCTAGAGATTTAGCTTGGCAGCATAAGCACCTGGCTTGCAAGCAGGCAGTTGTGAGTTTGATCCCTGGTACCGAAAAAAAAAAAAGACACAAAAAAATGAGAGTAGAGGTTTTCGAAACAGGTGTTGATGATCTTCTGTATTTTTATTGGGTCTCTAGTGATTTTGCCTTTTTCATTCCTTATTGCATGAATTTGAGCTTTTTCTTCCTTTTTTAAAATAAGGTGTCTGGTGGTTATCGATTCTATTTATTCTTTCAAAGAACCAACTCTCTGATTCATTGATTTTTTGGATTGTTTTCTTAGTCTCTATTGCATTGATTTCTGTTCTAACTTACAAGAATTTTTCATCTCTCACAGAATGAACTCATTCTCTATCTGGGGTTTTCTCTTCTATCAAAGAGCAATAGCAGCCACTGTTGTCCAGTAAAATTTGAACAGAATCTGATAAAAGGTTACTAAAGACCCAGAGTATTAAATCACAGTGAGAAAAAGGTCAGAGTTGGGTGAGTTGTAGCAGGAGAGGATAGGGGTTTGGGTGGCTCCAAAACTTAGCAAAAAGCTGGAACTCAACAAATGTGGAAATTGTACAACTTGATGATGTGCTTATATGTTACTGAATTTAACATGATAAAACTAATGGTATCCTAATTTTTAATTTAAATTGTACTAGAATTTAATATTTGGAATTACAGACTTAGGAGTAGAAATATAAACTGAAAATAATACAAGGGGTACAAGGGGAGGGGAAGGGAAAGGCAGGTGCTTTGCAGGATTGGCCCTGAGTGGAGCTCAGGATGCTTGCTGTGGAGCAGTAAAAGCCTCAGCTCTAGAATTCCTCAAGACAGGGTTCATAGCCTTAGTTTTCACTTTGCTACCAAAGCTGGAGAGGTCACTGGAGATGGATTTAGCATAAATTCTGCATGTGGGACTTGAGATCAGTTAGGTATTACCCAGTGTTAGCAGGAGAAAAATCACCAACTCTCCTTGTTCCTTGCAGGCTCTAGAACTTGCCAGTGTCTGTCACAGACAGTTCTGTGCACAAATCCACTCCAGGAAAGCTTCCCATTCTTTGACCCACTCAATTCTGCTTGCCTCAGTGTTGCTGGAGGTCACAAGTCTTGGAGTTTTTGTCTGTGTAAAATGTCCCATGGACTTCCCTGAGGCACACAGACCCAGGCCAAACCCACCTGACAGCACTTCTCATTTTCAGTGAGCTTAGGTTGGTTGAACTCAACTGGACATCTTGTAGAGTGGGACATCAAACTCCTGTGCCTGTTGCAGAGATCCTAGCCCCAGGCTTTTCATTGCCTGGAATGCGACAGTGCTGGGCCAGGTTGTCCTCATATGCTGACAGAAGTCCCTAATACTGCTATGACCACCTTTCCTCCATTCTTCAGTGAAGCCTGACATACACCTAACTTTACCACCCTTGTGGCCTGATGTTTCTGTGAGGAGGAGTGGTATCTGCAATGTTACTCTACTCACAGTCACTCTACAGGGGTGCTGTACTATAAATATCTTCAAAGTGTTTGGACAGAGAGTAGGGGTCCTGCCTGCCTTTCCTCAATCTTTAGTGGATATAATGATGCATCACCCCATTCTTTGTGCCTTATGGGACTCTCCTTACCCTATTATGTGTTCACATGTACAGAGGACAGGAAGTTAGGTGCATTCACAGTAATGTGGGTAGTACCTTGTCTGCTCTGCAGGGTGACTGCGTGGCCTGCACAACATTGAAGCACAAGACAACAGTGTTTATGTTGAATCTGTTCATTACATCTATCAGAGCCTAGTAAATTGATGATTAAAGGTACCAACCCACTCCCTCCATGATTTCTGTGTGGACCTGGTTCCATAATATCTCACAGAGATTCCTGGTCAGGATAACATGGAAGCCCACAGAATGAATCTCTATTGTCCTTCACAATAAACAACTTCTTCACCCAAGTGATGGATCCTTGGCAGGATGCTACACTTTTCCAAGGCTAAGGAAATAAAGCAGTGCTGTCAGGTTCTCACCTCTGAGGCAAAAGTCAAGGGTTTGGATTGAACTTGTCCTCTTGAATTTCTATGTAAACCTAGACATGACACCATGCCTCTCAGGACCTTCCTAATGTGTTCCTATGCTCTGTGGAGGTCATGCTGGCATCTACTACCTGGGAACATCATCAATGGTGGGAAATAACATTTGTAAAATCTGTGGGCTGGTATCAAATTTACATAGAGCAGCGAACTAGAAGTGAATTCCAGGGAGGGTTAAGATGGAGGTGGAATACAGTGCACACAATGCTGGATCCTGCTGTATGGCAGTAGAAATGAGACTCAGATCCTGGACATGTTTCCCTGGTGGCTTCATGAGAGGGTGGAAGGGTGTTGATTCAGCCATCCTTATTTTCCCTAAGCCTCTCAATTTCTTCTATGTATTGGTGCTGTAGCCTCAAATCATGACCTCACACAGACTAAGCAAGCATTATGGATGGAGCTACATCCCCATATTTATGTCCATAGCTCCTCTATTCACACCTGTGTGAGCCACCAGGCCTATTGCCTGTGCTCCTGCTCACTGAAACCTCCTCTTGTGATGGCCGTATCCTGAGTAGCCTGTTCCCTATATTATGGGACTAGCTTTGTGGCTTATTATTATTATTATTATTATTATTAGTGTTATTATATTTCATTAGCAGTGCTGAAATTGAGCCCAGTGTCTCATGCATGGTAAGCACATGTTGTATCCTGAGCTCTCTCCCCAGTTCCTGACTCAGTCTTAAATAACTGGATATGGCAGAGGTTGTGTGTTGGTACTACTAAGTTTCACACAAAATAACTGTGACCAACCTCCTCATTTTTTCATTTGTTCTCCCCAGTATTGTGGGGGTTTTTTGGGGGGGATCTCTGGCTCTGAATAAGTCACTCCTGTCTCTGCAGCTTCTTTGAGGACAGGCTGATGAACCTTGAATGACAAAAGAGAAAACAGAGAGAGGAGACATCAGGCTTTTGAGTCCTGCCTGTATGCAAGGGACAGAGCCCGAGAGCAAATTCTGCCCTACTGGCAAGTTCACTGAGTATGTAGCTCTGTGCACCGAGCTACTATGGTAGCAGCCCCCACTAAGTCTCCTGGATCCATACACAGCAACTCTTGATACAACAGCATATTATCTCTTGTATCAGATAGGTACAGACTGATCTGCCTTCTATCACACATGTGTCTTGTCATATTTTGCAAATGTGTGTAATGACTGGACAAAATTTGACCTCTCTACATTTTTTCACCAAAATTAGTCATTCTGAGGTTATTGCTATGTTTTTAGCAGACTTTCAGTGCATGGCTTGCTGTGGTTTGTTTATTCATTCAGGTTTTACTGGATATTCACATTGTAGTTTTCAGTTTAAGGAAAACAATGTTGATGTGAATATCTTGTAAAATTCTCTTCATGACATAAAGAGGATTGGAGGCACAGAATGTTAAAATAGTCATATATGTTACTCTTAAATTAACTACCAAAATGATTTCTGAAGTGAATGTACCACTAGCGAGGCAGAAGGAGGCTCCTTCCTAAACTTCCCCACCAATATCAGTGTACTTTGATGTAAAAGACAAAGTCTGCTCTTCAAAACATGAGCAGAGTTTCTCCTTCTGTGATGAATATTCACTTACCTGATTACTGATAATAATAAGAGACATGTACATACTGGGAATGGTCCATCTGACTCCCAAGGGAACATTGAAGGCCTTCAGAAGTAATAGACACTTACTTGGACGCAACAGAGGCCTTGGAATCACTGCTGGCTAGTGCATAAGTCACTCTGCATGACCTAGGGAACACTGCCTCCTTCTGAGGTTAATGCCTAATGACAAGGATAGTCCCTGTGAGAGTTCTCTAGTATTTCATGATAGGCCTGCTCCTTGACAGAAGGTGGAGGTGGAAGAGTGTTTAGCCTAAGAAGGGGAAACATTGTAAGAGTAACCAGTATCAGTGAAGACACAGGAGTTGATACTAATGACGTAACTAAATTATTCACAGAAAGTAATAGCAGAAAATTTCCCAAATGTAAGAAAAGATATACAAATAAGTGAGGCATGGAGAATGTCAAACAGTCACAACCAACATAAATCTACACCCAGATACATAATAATTAAGATCCAAGACATACAGCATAAAAACAGAATACTGAAAACTGTTAGAGAAAAGATACAACTCACCTATTAAGGAAAGCCTATTAGAATCACAGCAGAATTTTCAGCACATACCTTCACGTTAAGAAGAGCTTGGACTGAAGCATTTTAAGCCCTTTAAGAAAATAACTTTCAGCACAGACTAATGTATCCAGCAAAAATTTCATTCAGATTTAATGGAGAAACAAGATACTTCCAAGACAAAGTACAACTGAATCAATTCATGTCCATCAAACCAACCCTAGAAAGAATACTGAAAGACATGCAAGATGCAGGTAAAAATGACCACAATCTCCAGAACAACAGAAAAAAAACCCACCAGGCTGGACAAGAAACTAAATAATGGAGAAAAAGCAGGACAACAAGAACACAATATAGCAAAGTCAAAGCAGTATATACTAGTGATATCCATAAAAGTAAATGGGCTCAATTCACCTATCAAAAGAAACAGGTTGACAGAATACATCAAAAAATATGATCCCAGAGTATATTGTATACAAGAAACACATCTGACTCAAAAAGAAACTCAGATTAAAAGTTAACAAAAAAAATAAAAATAAAAAAAAAAGTTAAAGCATGGAATAGAGTTTCCATGCACCAGGAACCCTGGAAAGAGCAGGGGTAGCTATTCTGTTTGCAGACAAAGTGAAGTTCAAACATATAATGATTAAAAGAGATAATGAAGGCCACTACAAACTTTTACATGGATAACTACAAGAGGAAGAACTAACAATTATAAATATATATGCACCAAATACAGGAGGACCCAAGTATGTTAGACAAATACTAATGGACATGAAAAGCTAACACACAAGAACGCAATTGTAACAGGAGAATTTAACACCCCACTGTCACAAAGAGATAGATCAACTTAGACAAAAAGTCAGCAAAGAAATAACATAACTGAATCATACATGTGCACGAATAGACTTAGTGCATGTTTACATAGTCTTCCACCCAACCATATGAAAACATATATTCTTCTCAGCTGCACATGGGACATTCTACAAAATAGACCATATATTATCCCATAAAATATCTTTAAGTAAATGCAAATGGAGCGAAATTATCTCATGCATATTATGGGACCATACTGCACTAAAATTGCAAATCAATACAAAAATCCCTGAAAAACCTGCAAAAATACATGGAAATTAAATAACAATCCTGAACAACCAGTGGGTTACAGATGAAAGTAAACAAGAAATAAAACAATGTCTATAATACAATGAAAATGCAGAAACAACATACCACAACCTATGGGACACAATGAAAGCACTCCTAAGTGTGAAATATATAGTAATAAGTAGTCACATCAAGAAAATGGAATGAACACAAATAAATAACCTTATGCTATATCTCAAGCTTCTAGAAAAGGAAGAGCAAGTCAAACCCAAAGTTCATAGAATAGTGGAAATTATAAAGATTAGAGCAGAAATTAATGAAATTGAAACCAAAAAAATACAAAGAATGAATCAAAAAGCTGTTTTTTTTGAGAAAATAAAATTGATAAACCTCTAGCCAAGCTTATCAAGAAAAAAAAATCCACACAACGTGGACTGAAAAGAGAGAAAGTACTGTAGATCCCATGGAAATTCAAAACATCATGAACACCTACCTTGAAAATCTCTACTCACATAGGGTGCAAAATAGAGGAAATAGATTTGTAGAAATATGAACTATCAATGCTCAATCAAAAAGGTATAACAATTTTGACTAACCAAATATCGGCTACATTAATCAAAAATGTGATTGAAAACTTACCAACAATAAAAGCCCATATCCTGCTGGATTCAGGGCTGAATTCCATAAGAAATTCAGAGATCTGACTGTAACACTCCTTAAACTCTCCAATGAAATTGAAAGAGAATTAGTCCTCCCTAACTCATTCTTAGAAGCAAGTGTCATTCTCATTCCAAAGCCAGAGAGAGATCAAACCAAATAGCAGAACTATAGACTAATTTTACTAATGAACAATGATGCAAAGATTCTTGATACAATATAGGCAAATAGAATGCAACAAATCATCAAGAAGGTTATACAACATAATCAAGTAGGATTTATTCCAGGAATGCAGGGATGGTTCAACATGCACAAATCAATGAATGTGATACACCACATCAACAGAGCCAAAAATAAAAATCGCCTAATCATTGCAATGCATGCATGAAAAGCTTTTGATAACATACAACACCTGTTCACGATAAAAACCCTACAGTAACTCAGAATAGACACTATGTACCTCAAAGTCTAAAGACCATTTATTGAAAACCTACAGCCAATGTTATACTATATAGACAAAAACTGAAAGCCTTCACACTAAAATCAGGAACAAGACACTGATGTCCACTATCATCTCTCGTAGTCAATAGAGTTCTGGAAATATTAACCAGAGTAATCAGACAAGAGGGAGAAATAAAAGGAATAAAAATAGGGAAAGAAGTTAAATGATCATTATTTGCCGACAACATGATACGCTACATAGAAGACCCCAAAATCTCAATTGAAACACTACTAGAGGCAACAAAAAAATTCAGCAGCATAGCTGGATAGAAAGTCAACACTCACAAATCAATAACATCCCTGTACACACACACACACACACACACACACACATACACACACACACACAAACTCCATGAGAGAAAAGTTATGAAAATATCAGCTTTCACAATAGCATCTAAAAAATCAAATACTTAGGAATCAACCTAACTAAAAATGTAAAACACCTGTATGCTGAAAATTATACTACTCTGAAAATGGAGATTCAAGAGGATATTGGAAAATGGAAGGATATTTCTTGCTCTTGGTTAGAAAGAGCCAATATTGTGAAAATGGCCATACTTCCAAAACTGTTATACAGATTCAATGCAATCCCAATCAAAATATCATTAACATACCTTCATATCTAGAGAAAGTAATTCTGAAATTCATCTAGTAACCAAAGAAATCTAGAATAACAAAAGCATTTCTGGGAAACAACAGAGAGACAAGACTCATCTCAATTCCTGACTTGAAACTATACTACAAAGCCACAATAATAAAATCAGCCTGGTACTGGCAAAGAAATAGGATCAATGGAACAGATTAGAAGATGCAAACACTACTACAGAGACACAGAGCCAACTTAAGTTTGTCAAAGGGGCTAAATATGTTCACTAGAAAAAGATAGCCTCTTTAATAAATGGTGTTAGAAAAATTGACATTACATGCTAAAGTCTGAAAGTAGACCCATACCTACTAAACTAGACCTATCACCATACACTAAACTGAAGTCAAAGTGTTTCAAGGATCTTAATATTAAAAAAGAAACAAAAATCTACTGGAGGACATGGTAGATAGAAATCTTGGAGACATAGGAGTAGGCAGAGAATTCATTAATAAAACAATCACATAGAAAATACTTCAAAGAATCAACAACTAGGATCTCATATTACTAAAAAGTTTTTGGACTTAAACAGAAATCAAATAAAGTGAAAAAAACCCCACAGAGTCAGAAAGAATCTGGATAGACGACAAAGGACTTGTATGCAGAACATATAAAAAATTGAAAAATGTCAAGCTCACAAATTCAAAGACCCTTTCCAAAAATGGGCATCAGAGGTAAGTACACAGTTCTCAGATGAAGATATACAAATGGCAAATAAATGCATAAAAAAATGTTCACCACCATTGGTCATCTGATAAATGCAAATTAAGACAGCACTGAGATTTCAGCTTACTCTGGAAAGAATGACTGACATCAAGAAATCAACTGAAACAAATTTTGGCAGCATGAAGGGAAAAAGGAACACTTGTCCACTGTTGGTGGGAATGCAGACTGATAAAAGCACTGTGCAAATTAGTGTGGAAATTCCTCAAAAAACTAAGATTGGATGTTCCATTTAATCCAGCTATTGTCCTTCTGGGTATTTTCCCCGAAAATGTGAAAAAAATTATTTCACAGTGACATATGTGCAACACAATTGTGATAGCTAAATCTTGGAAACAACCAAAATGCCATAAACCACAAGTGGATGAAAAAATTGTACTTTTTTCACAATGGAATACCACTCAGCTATAGAAAAGATTGAGGCCTTTATAAGTAAATGAAAGTAACTTGAGAATATCCTCTCTCATTGTCTCTCTAGTGTAAAAAAACAATAAAAACTGACAAAGAATTGGGATCAAAAATATAGTATATATTGTAAAAGTGAAAGCAAAGAAACGGGCTCTACATGATATAATGATACATATAGTGTGTAAGATAGATGACCATATTACTAAATTTCTGTTAGATCACTGAGCAGAAGGGTTTGCACGTCAATGATTCAGTATTTAGCTACTTTTTATGCTTTGTTTTTGTAACTTTAACAACTGATTTTAAGATGACAATATGTAATGTATCAACTAGTAATTTTAGGAGTTAATTTTTTTGAATTCTGTATTCTACACTTTTTTGCTTTTTTGTATTTTGTTTCTTTTAATTTTATTTTCTTTCTTTAAATTTAAAAAATTTAAAAAAAAAATAAAAAGAAATGGATGTGGAGTTTTGTGTCCTTGATGCCTTGCAGCAGGACCTGCTCATGCAGTGGTGGGAATCCTTGGGATCCACCTGGCTCTGGGTGGCCATAAGCTGCACTGTGGCATGACTTGTGGTATTATTCTTTACATTTATTGTTGTCATGGTCTTTGTGGGCATGAGTCGACCCTATAGGTCATTACAATAAGCACATTTTCCCTGATCTTTGAGGTGGTGGAATGTGAGAAACCACTGCACACTGCTTCAACACCAAAAGGTATGACCCAACCGATTAGCATGTGCACACCATGGACATAGTTATATAACCCTGAGTTAACATCGACAGTCATGGATGTGCTCAAGCTGGTGACACTATGCAAGAATGTAATGCTTGATGACGGCTGATATATACAGGCTGGATAAAAAAGATGCTTGCTTACTGCTGTTGCTAATGTTGACTCAATGTGGTTTCTTCTCTCTGGGGATCTTACCCACTAAAATACCAATTCACCTCCCTAACTCTGAGAAAATTTCATGCCGCAGGCAAAGGGCACTTAATGCCCCACAAAACTAAAATTTCTGAGCCTTGTTCCAAGCCATGCATCGTATCCTAAAGCCAAAATCTCTGTTGGGGTACAGCTTTAGAAAGGACAACAAGTTATATACCTGTGCCATGGTGATCACTTCCTAAGCCCTGTGATGGACATTTTCCCCAATTCCATTCCTCTTCTGTACCCCACAGGGCATGAAAGGTCTCAAATGTACTGACCTGGACCTGGAACTCAGCTCCCCAAGCAGCAGACATGTAGTTCTTGAACAGACTGCCTGGACCATGGTCTGAGGTGAGTCAGTCCCAGGCTGGAGGCTGAGGACAATAGTGTCTGTTGGCCTCACTCTCACACAGTGTAGCTACTTACCAGCATATCATAGCCTCCCTTGATCCCTGAACACATGGGGACTCACTTTTCCTATATGTCATGATGTGTTAACAACAGGCACAGCACTAATGCGTGACAGGGAGATCCCTTCCCCAGCACAAATCCTGCTGAAGGTGACTCCCCCCAAATACTCTTCAAGCCATCTGTTCTTAACATGTGGCATCATGTTGTAGTTGAGTGCCATGAGGGAGAGCACAAAACAAGGGCAGGAGCAGGTGCTATGGTGCCCATAGATTTGGGCAGCCCTTCTCTGATGTGTGTGGACCCCAGTGTCTTTCAAGATATTGGGATGGCACTCTTGAATGAGCTATGGAGATCCATACCTGGGGGTGTTGGGTCAGGGTGGCATTTGGACACGGGCAGTGTCAGGTAGCCACGTTGAGCATCATAGTGTGTGTACCACTACCACATTCCCAGGACATCCTCTCACACTGTCTTTGTCATTCCCCTACAAACCTTTGTCTACACAGGGCCCCCATTGTCCACTTCAATCTTCCCTGGACCTTTGAATGGAATCACAGGAGGAGGCAGTGTATGTGTAGCTACCCAAAGTCAAGTGTCACTGTTGTCTGCTGTCACCCAAAATGTATGGTGGCTGGAGGCTGGGGATTTAGCTCAGTGGCATAAGCACCTGCCTTGCAAGTGTGCAGTCATAAGTTCGATACCTGGTACCAATAAACAAATGAAAAAGAAAAGACAAAAAAAAGATATGGTAGGTAACAAAATCAGGTGTCCCTCAATGAGTAACTCAGGGCCTTTTTCTACTGTTATTCCATCTTTCATTCCCTCATTCCTCAGGCACCCCTACCTCCTCCTGCTATATTCCATTCTCCTTGCAAGAGTACAATGCTGGGCTTGTGCTATCCCTGGCTGACCTAGGGGCTGCTTTGTGCCATCCCATTCTGTCTGAGAATCCTGTTCCCACGAGTATGGCTGATTGGTTATCACCTAGGACAAGCTGGGTCCAGCCTGTGTTGCATTTGGTCCAGGGCTTAGGACTGAAGAGGCCCTAATTTTAGCTCCCAGCTCTAGAAATACTCCTCAGAACATGGTGCTCAGAATTGAGGTCTCAAGGTCAGTCTGGAAATCCCTATCTGTAGATCATCTAAGGAGCTGGCTTAATCTGTGGGTTACCATGTGATTCATGAATATCTGCATATGTGGGGAGACAAATGCAGATGCTTCTGTCTGGCACAATCCAAGCAGAAACAGTAACTTTGAAATGGCTCCTGTAGATTGGGCAGAATTGGATCTGGCTAGGGAACAAAGGCTATGTGCACCACACATTGAAGCAGGACCCTGAGATCTGGACCACACATTGGAAGGAAGGGATATAAGGATGCCCCAGCCCAACTGTGTCTGGGGATAAATTCTTCCCAACTCATCCATCTCTGTTATCATCCATCTATGTTCTGTCCCAAACCAAATGACTGTGTTTTAAGTCCTGACAGCGTCATCACCTGCTATTTGTATGTCTCTGGGTCATTCAAGAGTGGAGAGTACCTGGAAAGGAGATGGCCCAAGGCTCACCTGTGCATAATATGCCTCTGTACCAGTGACTGACCCTCAGGTAAGATGGTCATGGCCACTGTCATCTCTTTTTTGTCTGGTCAGCTAGTTGCCAGGCACCACTGTGTCCTCACTTTCCTGCCTATTGGCTCCAGAAGCAAACACCTAGTTTTCCGGTCCTTGTGTTCGTGAGGCTTTAGTCTAGGGTGGTGGGGTGGGGCAGGAATCTGTGTGATCAGCAATGGGGCAGCTGAGTTTTGAGTGGCCACAGAGTGGGGCAAGAACCTAATATATTTCCTCCCCCACCACATTGATGTGGGGCCTTTGTGTATAAAGCAGGGTTCATTCCAGTTAGCTGTCACTTTTTACTACATCTTTCTATCTCAAGACCATTTACTGGAAAGCTGTGTGTATGTGACACAGTATGTCACATATAAAACTATGTTGATAAAACTATGTTGAAGGCCCTGCTGAGCATCTCCACCCAGACTGCCGGGCAGCAGCTCAGCCTTTGAAATGTAGTGAGAGAGGCAAGGGAGGAAGGTGGAGGAAGACAAGAGTCTTTCTCCAAGACAGCAGTACAAAGGGGCCAGGGCACCTCCAGCTGTCACTGTTACACCCACTTCTGAGCCTGTATCCTGAGGCCAGAGAGGAGAGAGCAGTTTTGATCACTTTGATAGAAATCAGGGGCTAAGCAGAGTTTCAAATACAGGACTTGGGAGCCAGACTGAGGGTTCCTGCAGAATATTTGCCTGTGTTTGGTTTTCACCTTCTGTCCATGACTCAGTCATCACCAGCTATTGGCAGTGTAAGTTTCATTGTCTCCCCAAGTGTGATCTGCATCTGAGGAGCTCTGGTACCCAGCACACAGTGAGTCCTCTATGTGTCTCTTTTAGGTTGTGCATAGAGTAAAATATAAAAGTGCATGTTCCTATGATAGGAAGATGAGCCATAGAAATTCCATTATCAAGGACATAGATTGAGGACAACTGATGCTTTGCTTTACAGATTTGCATTTGCACAAAGGAAACATTGCTGGCCAAGGAGAGCATGTCTTTCCTGTGTGAGATTTTTCATCAATAGCTCCTTTTTTTCCCCACATGTCAGAAGTGGATTTTCTTGCTTTGTGTTTTGTTTACAGATTACTGTACATTTTTTCTTACTACCTATTTACAGTGTATACTGATTATGTTGGTGTTAGGACCAGGGCACATGTGATGCATAGAATGCATATTAGGCCCTATCTTTTGCACAGTGGTACAATCCAACCACCAGTGATTGCTTTCAAAGTTTTGTGCATTGAGCATACAGCTCAGGGCCAAGACATTGCCAGCATAAGGATCTGCTTTGTTTTGATTGTCCTTTCTTTATGACAAATAAAGTGGGTAATGATGCAATAATTGGGAGCTTAGTCCAACCCTAACCCTTAGTTTAACCTACCCCTAAACATAACTCTAACCAAAGATAGTCACTACCAATATCCCTGGTCAAAGAAAACTTTATGGCTTTGATGTGGGAAATGTAATATAGGTTAAGTATGAGGACATAAAATCAGTAGTGGCTGGGATGGGGCAAGAGGAGAAAGAAAAGAAAACACCATTGTGTAAAAATTAGAAGAACATATTCTGGAAGTGGACTTGGGGAAATTTGCTCAACATTGAGAATGCATTGAATGTCAGCAAGCTGATTATTTTAAACAACACTAAGATCTTAAATTTTATCTATATTTGTTCTATCATTAATGTATCTCTGGTAAATAAGTGTAGCTGTGAAAACAATAGTAAGTAAATCTGGAAGAGAGGGGAATGGCAGGTGTGGGTCAAGAGCTACCCGCAGTTAGAGCTCTAGATATGACTCCTGAGTAGAGCCACCAGGAGGCTCAGAACTTCAGCTGCTGGACAAAGGAATCCAGGTACTGGCTCTTGCTCTGGGATCACAGCTGGTTAGGGAGCTGCAGGTAGAGCTGGCACAAGGTCTGCAGGTGCAACTTCTGCATGGGCTGAGCCTGGCCCTTTAGTTGCAGGAAATGAAAAAATTGCCAACTTTCCATGGACTTCCTGGGCAAAACCCTCCCACTGCCTGTCAGAGGCAGCCATGTGCACCAACACAGCCCCAGGAAAGCCTCCTGACTGCATCCCCACACCAACTGCTGAGTGTGTCATACTCCTGAGTCACCCAGCATCTGGGCACTTTGCTGAGTTCCAAGGCCATCACCTCCCCACAACCCTACATCCTACACTCCAGAGATAGTTATCCTGTGCTTCAGTCTCTGTGGCTCCAGCTGGTCCAGGAGAAGCTCAGCCTGGGGATCCACATGGGCATATACTTCCAATGTGGCCTCAAGCACAGAAGAACTGGGGCAGATAGGGAGCCAGCAGAGTGAGAGACCTGGGCTTTCCTCCCACAATGCCTGCACATCTCACTTGTAGAGAGGGGTTCATGGACCTCCTGCCCAGTTGATACAATGTCCAGCCCCATCCTCACCCACCCACAATTGGGCAGTGAGGGCCCAAGGAGCCCTTAGTGGCTGAAAGAAGTCTCAGTGGGAGGGAGACCTTGCTTAGTTTTATCATGCATCTACATTCTGCAGGGAATCCGGACACAGTATCTCCTTGACCCTCCCCAGTGAAAGTCAGCTTGGAGAAGGTAGAGACTGTAATCTTCCCTGTCTTTGCACTCAAAGGCTCAGGGCTGCCACTCCATGAATATCTGTGAAGTGAGGGATCAATCAGTGTCTGTCCTGTGTCTCTGCAGTCTCTAGCTCAGGCAGTGATGCATTGCCCAGTTCTCTTTGCCTCTGTATAACTCCTTGTGCATGGTTTGTACCCACAACTAGGGAGGCCTGGAGATTGGAACAGTGGCTTTGAGGTGAGCAATATCTGTTCTGCTGCCAAGGGTTACTCTGTGGCCTCCCACAAACATTGAAACTCAAAAGGGCAGTGGTTCCACTGGCTCTGCTTACAGAATCTTGGTTAATACCCAGAAATGTGCTTCCACGCAGTGTGTCTTCATATATGATTGTGGGTTGTTAACATCTATCTGCTCTTCTTATCTGTCTGACAGCCATGGACAATTTGCCACTCTCAGGATTTCCTGTCATGGAGTGACTTTCCGATCTCCTTTCTGATGAACAGAACTGCATCCACCAAGGGTTGGTCACTGGGTGGGATGGAAGATCATCCATCAGAATTATCACAGCCTCTACAGCAGATCTTCATGGGGCCAAGGCCACAGCTAACTGCTTGGCATGGAGCCCCCATTTCATCCTCAGTAACCCTAAGCTCTCAATCCACTCATTCCTGACCTGTTTGGCACTGTAAACTAGGGTTGAGTGAGGCCCTTGCATAGGGCCAGGACCTGAATCCACAGGTGACCAATTCCCACTGGGCTGCTAAGGTAAGAACTCCCCTTCTCAGCTTTGGTGCCTATAAGTAGAGAGTTTAGCCCTGGAGAAGTCCAAGGAGGAGAGGCTGTGCCTGGGGTATCTATCCAGAAGGCCAGCTCTTTAGGCTCCTTCAAGCTATGAGGCCCATGCTTCCTGTACAGACCTCTACCAGGCTCTCTGCTGCCTGACTTCTGAGACTGTGAGTAGACATGGAATTGGTCTCCTGCACATGGCTTCTCAGGAGGTTTTGGGGCTGAAGCAAAGCCCACACTCAAATTAGTCCGCAGAGGGTAGTGGTAATGGGCTCACAGGAGGGCCCCTGCAGAAAAGGGATTCTCTTATTAAAACTTACATTTCACAAGGGAAACTTAGAAATACTAGCCTTCTCAGATCCCCTCAATAGAGAGGTTGAATAGAAGTCTATGTATGAACAAAACCTATGAGTCCTAAGACAGCCCACCCATTTTAGGGATGAGAGAAGGAGGCTCAGTCTGGATGTCCAGGTGCAGTAATGAGGCACTGCAGAATGTTCCCAAGATTCTGATGAAAAGTCCCCAGGAAGGAATTAAGTTCCTCTTCTATAGCCATGGAAGGCTGAGCCACTGTGCCCACTGCTCTCTTCTTGTGCTCATTTAGCCCAGAGGCTCCTGCAAAAGGCCCTGCAGTGAATGGAAAAATCCCATGAGACAAGTGCCAGAGAAGTGGACAGAGCGGACTGACATTTGAGGTGAGCACACATCTGGTGAGGTGATGCTGTATAAGAGCTGGGGACAGTGGAGGAAGACATCTTGCTAATGGTCCTTGGACACCAGGTCCAGTACATAAAATGAGGTACAATGGTAGAATTCATTCATGATAAGAAATGAAATGATTTTGTGTCTGTTCCCTTTCTCCTCTTCCATCAATATGTGTGCAGTGACCTTGCCTGTGACAAGGTAGAGGCTTAGTAGAGAGGATATGGTAGTTGAGCAATTGCAGTCCAGATTCCTTTGGAGCAAGACAATGGGCCCAGTGTTTGACAAGCCCTGGATAGAGGCGTTGGAAGGGTTAATCAGATGCAAAGTTCCTCTTAGTCATGTGTGGGCCTCCATACATTCCCTTCTGCTCATATTCTCTGCACTGGAGCCAATACCTCCTGTTATTGTGGTCCCCATTTCTGGAGCAGGGATGTGGCACACAGGGCCCAGGGTCCACCTCCATGCCAAGGTCCTGCATGCAGCATGGTTGGGGCAGTGCCCAGCAGCCAACAGGAAGCCTGAGACTCTGAGACACCACAGGTTTCACTTTGTGAACCCAGATAACCTTATGTTCTGCAAAGACTAACAGCTCTTTCCCAGACTTCTACCCAGGAGGACAAGAGATGACTCTGGAGGCTCTGGATAAGCATGATGCTGCCCTTCTCCTCCAGCCAGCCCTGTCCTGGGTAGGAACATGACAGGAGCACAGTCTCACACTTTCCAACACCTGCCCCTGCCCCAGAGCAGCTGCCCTCACTGCCTGTCCTCAGAGCCCTTACACTGATGATTTAGGATGGGAATTGTTTAGAAGAATTCACAGAGGTGGCCATGCCTTAATGTGCTGTCCTCTAGTTGGTGTCTCTGAGTGGCTGGTGGCTGAGCCTAGGGACTCCTATCCTGGGCTCCCACTTGTTTCCAGTGTCTTGGGTGTTGGGGCTCTTGGGCCCTGCCCTGTGCTGCCCTTGATTTTAGGCAGTTCCCTGTGAGCTTCCTGAAACATCTTGGCCCAGTGAACCATCCTTTCACTCATTCGTATGTGGTTTTCCCATGCAGGGTCAAGAGGCTGGGGCTTCAAAGCCTCAGAAAGCAGCACAGCATATTCACTGGTTACTCTCATGAGCCAAGTGCTGGTGAAGGTCAGCTGCCACCAGACAAAGTTGCCTGGTGACCAGAAGCTTCAAAGTTCTGTTTAGACCTGTTGCCAAGGAAGTTGTGTCATGTGCTGGGGTCCATAGCTGGGCTGCCCCCTCTGATGCCTCCTTTTTTTTATTGTGGAACAAATTTATGTTCCTTAGAAATCGAAAGTGAAAAACTAGAAAGCAGAATGTGGCTTTATACTTTTCTTCACTTTGAAATATTTCATACAACAAACATCTAGATGCTTCAGAAGTGGCAGGCTGGGAACCAAGTGCACATTTCCATCCAAAAAGTTTTTTCATTGAGAATTAGGCTTCACTTAGAGATCTGTCAAATTTTAGGATGAGTTTCTTTCCTTGGCTTTTGTTAGTTTCATTTCAAATCCATTAGGGAGTATGGAAATGTTCCCAGAACAACCATAATAATTTTCTTTGAAGTATGTAAATGTTTCATGTTATAACCTCCTCCTGTCCAGGGGATGAGGATTCCTAAGAAGTTTTACTCTCATGGGCCTATGAGTGATTACTTATTCATCCTTAGATATTTAACTCAGCCACACACTGTAGCTCCATACTCTGACATCCTGTGGAGGGGAGAGCAGGTGGTGATTGCAAGGGGAGGCTTTCCAAGGCCATGGACATCATCACCCCATGCTGAGGAAGGACACACATCACTCCTGGGGAACTTGTCTCATAGCCACTGATATCACTTCCAGTCCTCCATTCCCAAACAGACCATGGGCTTTGTGTCCCTCCTGGGTAGTTTGCCTTTCCTAGAGGTGATGGCCCTGAGGCTGATCAGGCAAAATGCTCTCTGTTTGGTCTCCTTCAAGCAGTGTCTCCATCCTGGGCTCCCAGTGTGCTGCCACCACATGCCATTGCAGGGCTGAACAAAACCAGCTGTCACTTGTTCATGCATCCCTCACCCATCTGCCGATGTCCATTTCTTCTGTTTCTGGCTCAACCCTTGAAAGCAAGCTGCCACAGCCAATCTTATACATGAGCTTGAGTGGATGCAGTCTTTCATTTTAAAGAAAAACAACTTAAATGTGAAATTAATGGATTATATTACTAGTTTATGGCTAACTAGAAATTAAAGGATTATATTACTAGTTTATGGCTGACTAGAAATTCTTAAAGTATCTTTGGAAGCAGTTGTTTAAAGCAGAGTTAGGTGGTTCCTTTTCATTTTGTTTTATTATGGTATACTGCACTATGCTTTATTATGTTACATTATGTTATATGTTGCCGAGGATTTTGAAACTGTATTTTCTGTGGTTTCTGATTTGATTTTGTATATTCAATCTGAGAAAATATAAGAATATCACATAACTCTGAGTAAGTTTGTTTGGAGAAAATTTTAAAAGGAAAACACAGTCTGTGATGTTGGTACCCACCTGTCATTTCAGTTCTCAGAGGTTGAGGCAGGGGGATTGTTGTAATTTTGAGGTCATCTGGGGTTAAAAGGGAAGATCAAGGCCAGCTTCAACTGTTTAGCAAAACCCAATCTAAAAAAAAGAATGAAAGAGTAAAAGAAAGAAAGAAAGAAAAGAAGAAAAAAATAAAAAGTTTAAAAATACAAAGTCAAATATCACCTGTGAATTCAGAATAAAAACTTATGTGAGTTTTTCTTGCAAATGTACTTTAGTCAGCACACCTAGCATAAGGTTTACCATCATGTAGACATTGATGTGCTGCCAGGTTTGCATTGTTTCAGTTCTTTGAATATTTTACAGAGATGACTGCAGATATGCTACTAAATATACTTTCTTAGGATTTGTGTAGCTCAGTGTGAAGACAATGTGATCATTACTTTTTTTCCTCTCCTAAATTTATATTTAGAATCAGAAGTTGATCAAGGGATTAGTATTTTTTGAAATAATAATAAGGACCATATAAAAGATACTCTTTTAAGTCTATGGAAAATAAAAATAATTGTAGAATAAGAGTGGTTAATGTACCTTGCACAGTGATTTCTAGGATTACTTAATGATCAATGATTTCATACATATGTAAAATTTTGTTTTTAAACATTTTAAGACATAGTCTTAGCAGTTTTCTGAGTTTCCCATGCTAGGGTTAAACCCTTCAGCATCCTTCTTCATGCTGTCAGAGGGCTGGGATTACAGGTGTACATTATTCTGAGTCGGCAATTGGCAAACAATTTTGCATACTCATGGAATAAAATATTTGACTTTGATCTTTAGACTTTGTAGAAAGAATCCATCTAGTTAAGCTATCTACCACATTCCTAATCTGCAGTTTCTTTTACAATGAGTAGGACTGAAAATCCTATTAACAATATTGGTAGGGTCACTGCTTTTTAACTGTAACTGTGGTCACCATGCGCTTCAGAAGATCACTCCAAATGCCTTCTTCTGGGGGACTGAGGCTTGGTATCCCCGAAGCACTTTCTCTTTTTCTCTGATCACTCATGGAAATTGATGATTGGGGTCAAATCCCAAGAAAGATGTGAAGGTTAAAGCTACTTGGGGCGCACTGCCCTCCAGAATGCCAGGCCAGGATAAAATATTGTTGCCTTCCCTTCTACTTTCCAAGGTTTTGTTTTGGTTATGGTTTAGGTTTTCCATTCAGTTTCTAGAGATTGAATACAGAGCTTTTGCATTTAGCTCCATTACATTCCACTTTTTAAAGTCTTCCTTTTGGTCTTTTTTGTTTTTATCCGTACCAGTGATTGAACTCATGATCACCTGCTTGCAAGGCAAGCGCGTATGCCACTGAGCTAATTCCCTAGCCCCAAAAGTCTTCCTTTTTTGAGGAGTTTCTCAATAAGTTGCTAAGTTGGTGAGTCTATCCTTGAATTTATGATGTTTCTGCCTCAGACTTCCAGATTGATAGCATTACAAGACACACCACCAGACATATTTTCATCCTGGTGTTATTAAAAACTCACTGGCTGATCAAGAAATGGGTGAAAATACCTGCAATGTCAGCATTCAGGATGCTGAAGCAGCAGGATTACTGGGAGTTCCAGACAAGACTGCAACACACTCTGATTTCAGCTCAGGGTAGATTGACAGATCGAGAACCTGAAAAGAAAAAGAAAAGGAAAATATAGGAAAGGACAGGAATGCATTGAAGAAACAAATTCAAATTCCTGCTGACTCTATGAGTTGGTTTGTCTCTGGGCTAGTCATTTTCATCTGTGACCCTATTCTTTCAGTATAAGACCCTTTTGACTGCTGTCACTTTATAATATATTTGGAAACCAGGTATTTTGTGCTTCTACATTTAATGTTCTTTAAATGGCTAGAGGATGCCACTTTGTACTTCCTTGTGAATTTTCATTTTTTTGTTTTGATTTCTAGGAAAATATCAGTGGTATTTTGACAGGAATGCTTTGAAAGGGCTGGTTGATCTGGGTAGCATGTACATTATCACAACAAGAATTCTTCCCATCCACCATCATGATATGTGTTTTCTTCTGTTATTGCTATTGTACTGCTTGCATCTATTTATACAAATTTTAAAGAACATGTGAGTATGATTAAATTTTTCCTGAGCATTCTTTTTGATGAATTATGAAATGAATTGTATTCTTTGTATTTGAGGTTGCAGTTTGTTTGAAGCACAGAGATATGAATTGTTTAGGACATGTGGATCTTGTACCCTGCACCTTATGTGATTTTTGAATTTGTTCTAAAAGGTTTTCAGTGGAGATATAAAATGAAAGGATAATATGAAAGGTTGTGTCCTCAGGAAACAGAAACAGTGCTTAATTCTTCCTTTCTGGTTTGGAAGACTTCATTTCTTATTATTGAGTAAATTCTAGGGCTAGAACTTGGAGTACTGTGTTGAAAGTTGCTGCAAGCCTTGTCTGGTTCCTGATCTGAGAAGAAAATCTTGCATCTTGTCAGCCTCTGAGCACGATGTCAGGGATGGGCATCTCATGTATCATCTTTGCTGTGCTGATTTCCATTCTTCCTATACATGGTGTGTGAGTAGTTCTTACCATGACAAAATGTTGAACTTCAGAATTTCTCAAAGCTATTTTTCCCAATCTATTGAAAGGTTAGCTCTGTCTCATTCTGTGAAAGTGGCAAGTGATGCTCAATGGTTTTTATAGTGGGATGGTAGTTGCATCACTGAGATTGAGCCGATTGTTGATCATGGTGCTTAAATTTTGCATGTGCTTGAAAATTTAGTTGACAAGCATTTAGCTGAATAATCTTGCTTATGTTCATTAGGAATATTGATCAGTAGGGTGTTTTCAATTGTTTTTATTTTATTTTTCAATACATTATTGTCTGGCTTCATTCTCAGGGTGACTGTCATCTAAAAGAAGTTGGTGTTGGTTCTTTCCCTTCAATTTCTAGGAAGAATCCAAAAGTGATTGCTATTTATTCTTTATTATACACTTGAAAAAATTCACTGAGTCATTTATCTTATCATGGGTTTTTTGTTGTTATTAATGAGTTTTGATTGTTGACACATTGCCTATATTCATTTGTGCTCTATTCATCAGTGTGTTTGTTCCTGATGGATGTGGGTCAGTGACACCAAAGGAAACCACATTCCCATTAAGGGTCACATCTCATTTTAACTTAGGGATGCAGCCATTTCCTTTTGTATCTTCCAACTAATCCTAAAGTATATATTTTTGGCAGTAACTCCTTTCAGTTACTTAGACTTTTAATGCACAATGTTCTTGTTGGGTGGTTACTGCTGAAGGAAACTGGAGCTGATCAGGTGCCTGTCTATTATTTTAGGCTTCACAAAATGACCTGCCTGCAGTGTCCCCACCCCCTAACCTGCTCCGTGTAAACACCTGTCCTGCTCCACAGCTGTGGTGCATCCACATGTGTAAATTGAGATCTGCACCTGGATGGAAGACATTCCATCAGTATTGGCTGTGTAACACACTGACCTTTTCATATTGTGCTTCCCTGAGTGAGTCAGGGGGCCTCAGGCCTACAGGGAGGAGTTCTGGAAGCAGGGTCATTCCAGCCCTCTTCTGTCCAGTGTGCAGTGTATGCGGCTTTGCTGGGAAGCTGCCTTGTGGATCAGGAGGCCTGGACTTCACGATTTCTTGCCTCTGGTGCCAAGGTGTCCTCTACCACTGCCTGGTCCATTTTTCCCTGACATAAGATCTCCACAGAGATCTGAGCACCCCTGGACTTCCTCTTCAAGGCTCCAACTCAATGCATAGACTTCAGGTTTGAAATCTGTGACTATGACAGTCAACATGTATACATTTAACCTGGAAAATGTACTGCTAAGTCTTCATTATAAAAAGTGAGATTGAAAGACACCCGTATTGTTTTTTACTCAGTTAAGGTGTGAAAAATTAGAAACCATGACCGTAGCACACAGCAAAACTACTAAGTAAATTATAAACTTACAGGCACAGAAAATGCTGAGAGAAGGCCATGTTCTAGGCCATGTCCCCAGTCTTACTTGAGATGACAGAAAGCTTATGGCTTGGCCCTCTCTCCACCCAGCATTGAAGAGACACAGGTCCTCACAGCAGGCAAGGACAGGAGAGAGGAACTGGTGGATGGCAGACCACTCATCCTAATGGCCCTGATAGGTACATTGTGATCCCCTCTCACACAGCTGAGCCCTGGCTCTCTTCCTACCCAGACTTGTACTCTGTGCTGCCCCCCACACACACACACCTTGGGAAGAGGTGGCATCTCTCTTTGGTTTAAGTAAGCTGTCTCAGGTGACATTTTTTTCAAGTAAGGAAAATGCCATTTCCACCTTTATATGGACCTTGCTCTGCTTCTCCCACCCTTCTTCTGTCTTCCAAGCCTGCTAATGACAAGCCCATGGAGGACTCTGCCACTGGAGAACTATTTGTATGCCATTAATATATGCTCTATTATTACCAATGACAGATTTAGAAAAAGAAAAAAAGAAAATCTTGGTATATTTATCTACGTCACCAGGATTGTGTTAGTTCCCTGTGCCACTTCCCCACCCAAAGATGACATTGTATGATAAAGGAATTTGAGAGTAAAACCAAGAAGAGCATTCACATTTCCAGTCCTTTGCAGCTCCATTCATTAAGTGATGGGCAAGTCCCCCAGGCTCTGCCTCACTCTGCCTCTGTCCCTCTGGTTGTCTCATGCACATCTCTGTGTGTATGCACATTGATGGCAGAGATATTTCATTGTAAAAACTGAGATCTTCCACACACAAATCCATCTTGCATCAATGGTAATTTCATGATCAGATTCCTTGGCCTCTTCCTCTGTGGGCCCAGAGATACTGAGCTCAGCTTCCCTGAAGCTTTCCCTGCTTTCTGTGGCCTGCACTCGTGCCCTGCACTCTCTACCTGCAAGGTAGGGAGGGTCCTCGTTCCTTCATGTTCTAAAAGTGCTGTAAACAACAGTCTTGAAAAGAAAGTTAAAATGTAATGCAGATTTTATTTTTTTGTGTGTGTTGTTTTTTTTGCAGCTCTCTGTGTGGGAGAAACCTCTATTCTTAGCTCAGAGAGGTCCAGGGACCCTGTGTAGAGCTCTGATAGGAGCTGAGGGAAACGGTTCTGCTTAGCCCACTCCATTTTCTCCCCACTGCTGTTCCCCACTTACCTTAAAACCTGAAGTCAAATGGGGACACAGCACAACTCAGTGACGTAGCCCTGAATGTATCTTCAGTGGGATACTGCACATTTTGTACACTTTTTGGCCATATGAGCAGATTTCCTTTTGCATTGCAAGTGTTTGTCTCTTTCCTCACAAAACAAATGGAGAAGCAATTCCAACCTCAAAGATGAATGTATTTAAGTTTTATTTATAAACTAGGATCTATCTGGGACTGTCCCCTTTATCAAAGAAAAATATCAGTTAGTCTCTTCCATTAATGCTTGGACAAACAGAGCTGTGATGCACTGATGTGAAAACCTAGAGTACTAAATCACAGAGGCAGAAAGATCAGTGGTGGCTGGGGCTGGCAGGGAAGAGAGGGAATTGTGTCCAAATGGGAATGAGGTTGTGGGAAATGTTCTGGAACTGGGCAAAAATAAAGAATGTTCATATTGAGAATGTGTGCATGCCCCTGCCCTGTGTATGCTAATGAAAGTGAATGACATCCTATCATTTGTTTAAAATCAATTTATGCCATAATATTTAAAAGTAGTATAGAGGTAAGGGCAAGAAAATGAAAAAAAATAGTGGAGGAGATGGGAAACTCAAGTTTTCAGCAGGAGCTGGCCTCAGGGGAGTTGAGGAGCTGCCCCCTGCTGTGGAGCCCCTGTTAGTCATACCTCTGAGCTGACAGATGGGCTTCCTGGTGCTGGCTCTTCCTGTGGTCCCAGAGCTGGTGAAGGCACTGGAGATGGATCAGGTGCAGACTCTGCAGCTGGTCCTTGATCTTGGTTTGCAGCTGACCCTTCAACAGCAAAAGGGGAAAAGATCATCAATTTACTATGTCCCTTGCAGTGCAAACAAATTTCCCAGTGCCTGTCAGAGACAGCTCTGTGCACAAATGCACTATCAGGAAGTTTCCCACACTGCATCCATGCACTGATTCCTGTGTGTCTCAGAGCTGCAGGGTGGTCCCTTAGCCTTGTCCTCCTCACATACCCACAGACCTTACCACTCCTCCTCACCCTTGTTTCTGCCTCAGTGTGTTCACAATGCTCAAGCTCAGCAAGGTGAAGTTGCATTGGAGGGTTCATATGGGTTTGCAGCTGCTGCTTAGAGCTAAGAAGCAGGGCTCTGGTTCTGGAGGAGACAGATGTGGGGAGCTGAGTGTGAGGTCTGGTCCTAAATCCCAAACTTCTTGCCCAAGGCAACCTGCTGAGTTAGACACCTGCCTGCTGCTCTAGCTGAGGAGAGCCCAGTTCCACTCTATCTCCACCACCAGTGAATCAGTCTTGGTCCAGACAGCCCTGAGAGACTGACAGATGACTCCATAGGAGAGTCTGTGTACACTCGTGTGACCATCTCTCCCTTCTTCAGGGAAGCTGTACACACATCTGTGTAGTGCTCTCCAGTGGCATGTTGCCTTCATGGGGGATGGAAAACTGTCTGCTGTGGTACAGGGGTTGTCTTCCATAAGTATGTTAGAAGTGAGAGGACAGAGAAATGTGTCCTGTTTCACCTCTCCTCAGTCCTTAGATTGCTCAGTGACTTGCCACCCAGTACTCTGTGCTTCCTCTGGACTCCTCTTTCACTGTTGTGCATCCATGTCTAGGGAAACCAAGAGGGGGTCTCATGTACTATAATGTCAGTGATACCTTATCTGACCCCTAGGGTAGTCCCCACTAATGTGGAAGGTCAAGAGGGGAATAGATACATCTTTCCTAGCCATTGGACCGTGGTCAGTGCCTGGAAAAGTGTCTGTGCATGGTGTAGCTCTATTGTATATTCATGTACACATGGTACCAACTGGCTCCTTCCCTGATGTCTGAATGGCCCTGATGCCTCTGCCATCCCTCAGAGAATCTGGCTCTGAATAATACATCCCAAAGCCCATAGAGCAACTATCCAATCTCCTCTACAATGAAGACAGAATGTTTACTCAGTGTAAGGATCACTGAGGGAGAAACAACCTTTCCCATGGAGAGGGCATCTCAATGGAAAATAAATACAGCTACTCCAGCAGGCCTTCCATAGAGCCTTGGTTGTTGTCAGCAATTGCCTGGAAACACCATTTTGTACCATAGGGACCTATAAGCTTGCCCATAGGTACAGTTTACTGTTCTGAGAATTGCACTATTACTGGGTATAATTCTCAGTTCTCAGTGAAGTGAGGCTGAGAGATGTAAGCACATTTCAAAGACTCAGCTTTAGGTGGCCGAGTCACACTGTGCAGCTGAGAGCAAACTCACTATCGCACCATTGCGCTTGTGGGGTGGAAATGTTGGCCCTTGAGGGACCTGGGAAGGAAGAGCTGTGGATAGGGCAGCTGTGCAGAAAGTCCTGCTCCAGGGGCTCCATCAGGCTGTGCAGCCCTTCTGCCTGTGCCACCCTCACTGTGCAGACCACTGCCAGGTTCTACACTGAGTGATTTGCTGTCTATGATGAGACAGTAGGGAGCCTAGAGTTAGTGGCCCAGCCATGCCTTACTGTGAGTGCTGGAAGCTGTAGTAATACTCAAAGGTTAAATTTCATAAGGAGCAGTTACAAATAATAGCATTTTCAGATCAGTTGTGAACAAATAAGTCATAAAGTCCCTACGTGAAGAGTATCATCCCATGTGTCATGTGACAACAACACATTCTACAGATGAGAAAACAGGCTTGTCCTGGGTGTGGGAATGGGTACCTATATGTAATGACTCACAGGGTACTTCCGTGTGGTGCCGCTGAAAAAATTTGGTCCAGTTTTCTTAGCCATGAAAGGCTGAGTGGCTGTATTCACTGTCTGCTGGTACAATGTCATTTAGCCTAGTGTACCCCTAACCTCTGACCTGAGGGGCTGGATATTTACCCTGAGACATGGGCAAAGTAGCAAGGGCCTATATTTTGGATGAGTGCACCTCTTCTGATGTGATGATGTGTCAGAGCTGGGGATCTGATAGAAGCACAGCCATGCCAGTGCCAAAGGGATAGCTGGGCTCAGGAGTTACAGTGAACTAAAACAGCAGAAGTAAATCATGACAGGAAGTGAAGTGACTCAGTGTCCATGTCTCTATTTTGATGCTCCCATTAATATGTGGACAGTGACTTGGCACTTGGCCGAATTAGTGGCTGAGCAGAGAGGATGTGATAATTGAAGACATAGACACCAGTTTCCTTTGGATTACCACAAGCCTGCTGTTTACTATACACTGGAAGGAGGTTCTGAAGGTGTAATCTGACCCTGAAGATCCCCTGTCCTACTGTGGCTTCATTACAGAGTCCCCTCAGCTCACACTCTCCCGCTGCTGGCATCTGTTGTTATTGGGAGGCCCCACTGTGATAGACATATGTATATTGCAGCCCTGCAGGGACCTGATCCAGGCTGATGTTTGGGGCAGCACAGTTGGTGCAGTGCCTAGTAGTGTGTGAGAAGCTTCTGAGATCTCAGACAAGCAGAGAAGGGGGCCATCAGATCTCCCACAAAGCCTCCTAGAGATGTGAATACAGCACAGAGACCTGGCAGCTTCTGGAAGCACAGGCTGCACATAGAGCTGCAGGGTCTGCCCTGCACAGTGAACTTGGAGGAGTCACAACCTGTCTCATAACCCTGCCCCACCATGATATGGATGGTAGGGACACCCAGGCCCACTGAGCAGGTAGTCACTAAGAATTCTTCACTAGCATTTATGATCCAGGAAGACCTCAAAGCCACCAGCCAGCCAGGCAGCAGACTAGGAGGTCTCACGTTGTCTCCTTTGGGATTCCCTAAGTGGGAAAGGATTCACTTTTCTAGTGACAGCACAGAAGCCACCAGCCATATGATGAATCAGGTCCTTTATTGCAGTTCCCCATGACAGCCTTTCAGATAGCCCCTGGGGCTAGCTGGCCTGGGGGAAAGCCAGGCTGGATCCTTCTGGAAGTGGATCTCATCCACCTTCCCCTCCCCATCTAGAATTTATTCTTACATTGTGGTTCCCAAAACTCTGGACCAGCTCAGGCTCACTTATCAGCCCCCATGTGGCCTTCCTCAGAGTCCTAGTGAGATTCCCTCTACCTGGGATGCCTGGCCATCTAAATCCTAAAACACTACCATCTCTATTCCTGTTTCCTACTAGTGACTCATGGCCACCTGAGTGGGCTCTTGGGCAGCAGAGCTTTGTATGTACACAGGACAGTTCTTGAGAAATTAAGCAGTGAGTACCTAGATTCTGGATCGAAGTCCCTGCTTTAGAGCCAGATCAGAAGGATGTACCATCTCTCACTGGCAGTATATATATTGCACATGTTACATTTTGTGTCTGGATGTACCTCCAAAGCCTCATGTAGTCACAGGAGCACGGTTTTTCCAGAAGTCGCTGAAACTAAGTTTGTGATGGATTCATGGTCTAATGCTGAGATTAAGGGTGTTTGTGGCACACCTGCCCTAGGGTTGGTACCTGCTTACATTGCAAGGGATGAAAGGAGACTTCCTCTCCCCTCCTCACCTGTTGTTTTTACCATTTTCCACTGCCATTGTCTGTTGCCCTTGGCCATGTCCCACCCTGCCTTGAAGCCAGCAGGTAATGGACTGAAACCTCTCCAAACTGTGAACTAAATAAAACCCTCCCCTTTTAAAATCTGGGTGTCTGTTATTTTGTCTCACCAGCAAGAGAAAAGTAACTAAGACAGCACACAAGAGACCCAGCCTGCTATATGGTCCCATGCTCTCAGCCTCAGGAATTCTTGCTCACATTGCTAAATTCAGCTGAGTGTAACCCATTTCCCATATAGACCATGCATCTGATACCCAAAGGAGCAGTGCTGGCCCTGTGTAAATAGAGACCTGCAATTGACCTTATGTCTCACAGGCCACCTTTCAAGACTTGTACTGTCTGAGACCAGGCCTTTGACCTGTGAGATCATGGGGAACCTGGACTGACCAAACCCCATGCCGAAAAGATCCAGGCTCAGGGCTGCTCAGCTCCAAAGAGTAAGCTTCTGTCAAAGTCAGACTCCTGATGTGCTTGGAGTTGATTATTACTAGGAAAATTCCATTCAGAGAGTGGGCTTCATGCTCCATGGAAGCTATGCAGAGTAAAAGAGAACACCATGATGGCGGTCTGCAGCCAGGAGCTGGTCAGTGGTTTCTTCCCCACCACAAGACTGTCTACACAGGAAGGAAGCCCCCCTCCTCCTGGGTGCACAGAATAGAGTGTTGGGGTCAGTGACCCAGACACTGTGTGTGGTCCTCTCAACCCATGCTCTCTATGGCTGCTCAAACATGTGACCTAGCACTTGGTCATGGCCAAGGCCATGACTGTCTGTGTTGAAGCTGCCTCACAGTCTCAGAATAGCAGAGCAGCAGGTAATAAACATTCCAACAGGTGAGGAGTGGACCTGGCCCCCAAAAGGCAGAGGCATCTATGGAAGCTGGGCTCATTGGGAACCATACCCTAGGGGACCATATTCTGTCACCTGGAGTATGAACCCCATGTCAGGCAGGGTATGGTGGGTCCCAGGCACAAGATACTGTGAATTTCAGTATGTGGTCAAGGTTTGGGAGGGAGGTAGAGTGTGTGTCCAGGGAGGTTACTCTGCACCCTTTCACTTCATGCCAGGCTCCCATGGACAGGCAGAGAGACCTGGCAGATGTCGGGGGACCTCCCTTTCTGTTCTGTGAGCCTCAGGCTACAGACAAGAGAGGTAGCTGCATCCCATCCCCTGCTCTTCCAGAGGGCACTAATTTCATGGACAAGTGGCTAAATGACCTCATGACTGGTAAGTATTTGACTGAGAGCAGAATCATCATTGGTTGGCATCTGCCTGCATCTTCAGAAATTCAGGCTGCCAGTTGCCTTCCTTGCACCTGGCCATCAACCTGGTTGGTTCATTGCCCCCAGCCCAAGAGGCATGATTATGGAGGGCTCATGTCTCAAAGGAGTCTTGACAATTGTGATAAATGTTCAGTAATCCATTTCTCTGGCCCCTTTGTTTTGCTGACACTGTTTCATAACTACTAAAAGAACAGCATTGGGGGTGCAGCCTACAGAGTTCAATACCAAAAGTATACACTGCCAGAGAATAGCAGAGTGAAGACAGATTCGTGACTATTGGCAATTGAAGAGAGCTGCTGGGGTAACTGTCAAAACTGCCTCCCCAACACAAGGGCAGCTGGATTGTAACTGGAGAGACCTATTCCACCCATGTGGGGAAGACTGGTCCTCACCTCTAGAGGGAGACACTTTCCTGCTCTCCTGGAATCACATTATAGATCATGCTGCATTGTGCACTGTGCATCAAAACTGGTGGATTAGGTGGCTCATCTCTTTGAGTACCCACAATCCATGCTTGAGTGCATTTTGTGTCTTCCTCTAGCAAACCTTTCTGAAGCCTGTGTTTTAAAAATATAGTGGAAGCTGGACATGGTGGTGCACACGTGTAATCCCAGAACTCAAGAGGCTGAGTCAGGATTCTTGAAAGTTTGAGACCAACCTAGGCTGCACAGTGAGCTCAAGTCTAGCCTGAACTGCAAAGTGAAACCTTCTTTCAAAAAGACAAACCCAAACTAAACAAATGGTGGATTAGAACCCTTCTGAGTAGAGAACTTGATATTATAATGTGTGCATAGCTTTTTTCAGTTTAACTTCTCTCTCTCTCTCTCTCTCTCTCTCTCTCTCGCTCTCTCTCTCTCTCTCTCACTGGGGACTGAATTCATGGCCTTACGAGTCTTGCTTCCTTCCTTGCTCTTTCTATCTGTCTCTTGTCTGTCTCTCTGTCTCTCTGTCTCTCTCTCTGTCTCTCTGTCTCTCTCTCTCTCTCTCTCTCTCTCTCTCTCTCTCTCTCTCTATCTGTCTGTCTGTCTCTCTCTCTCTTTTTTTGAGTCTCCATATTCTTCAGCCTAGGCTTGAACTTCTGATGTTCCATTCTCAGATTCCTACAGTATGGGAATTGCAGTGTGCATAACTATGCGAGTTTCAAAGGGTGATTGTAACAAGCACTGTTTACACTAGATGACTCACAAGGGTGTGTGTGTGTGCTGTTTTGTTTGGTTTAATGTAATTTCTCATTTTTTGTTTTTGTTTTTTTGGTAGCATGGATCAAACTAGCAACCTTGCATTTTCTAGGCAGGTGCTGAACCTGCTGAGTGAAGTCCTCAGCCTAAAGCAGTGACTTCTATGGTTCTCATTACCTTGAGGATGTCGTCTGAAATAAGTAAACAATTTCAAGGCGTGTTTGCAATTACTAGTAGTATTTTCCTTAACCCTCACCTTCCCAAAGAATGAATGCTTAACCCTATCCCCTCCTGCATAGCAGCTAACTGATTTGGGAATGTCCCCTCCTGGGCCACCAGTAAACTGGGAGGGTTGGAGGTTGTTCTTGACTGAATTGTCCATTGAAGCAACTTCATCCTGTTTGGTCATTGTTACCAAGTGCCTGCAAGAACTGTCATACCTCAGACACAGTGAACAAACCCAACTGCCCTTTGACCTGATTCATGTCACTGATGACTAACAAAATCCAAAACCCTGGTGAGTACACCTTTTGAGAGGTGACTAAGTTTCATTCATTCTTCCCTGGCATCGTTTCCTAAGCCCTGGGGTGAAATTTGCCTCATTTCCATACTGCCCCTGTGCCACACAGGTCACTGAATGTCTCAGCTGTCCTGACCTGGACTGGTACATGGTTCTCCAAGCAGCAGATGTGCAGTTCCCCTGCCTGCTGCTCTGACCACCGTCTGATGGGCATCATTCCTGGGCTCAAATTCCAGGGCAATAGCATATCTTGGCTTCACTTTCACACATGGCAGCCATGTAACTGGGAATGTGGCCTCCCTTACTCCCTGAGCCTGAGGGTAGTTACTTGAAATGGTACTATGGCACAGTAAGCTGAAGCACAGGATCAGTGCCAGGTAGCATGGAAAAATCCAGGCCCCTCTGTGTGGCACCATGTGGGAGCTGAGCACCATGAGGGAGGGCACAAAACAAGGGCAGGAGCAGGTGCTGTAGAAACCGCAGTGGTGGGCAGCCCTTCTCTGATGTAATACATGAAAGAGATCCAAACAAGAGCTCAACAAGTTCAATGCTATATAAGAGATATATAAAACCTCTAAGATATTAAAATTATATGCACAGACTGAACAAAAGAGAGGTTTGGAATTTCAGATCTTGAAGACAAAATTGCAGCTAGTTGTCATGAAAACAGTGCTATCTTAAAAATTAGCAAGAGACTATGAGAAATCAATCCAACAGGTACAAAATGCATCAAAGAAGAATTGCATGACATTGATTGAGGTCAATGAGAAATCTGGAGACAACACAAATACCATAAAAAGCTTCAAAAATAATGGAAGAAAACTTCCCAAGCATGAATAAAGAATTTTCCATACAAATAAGTGAAGTATAGAACTCCAAACTGACATAACCAAAATAAAACTACGCCTAGATATATGATATTCAAGATTCCAGAAATACAGCACAAGGACACATTATAAAATGCGGTTAGGGAGAAGTCACAGATCACTTATAATTGAAAGCACATCAAATTCTTAGCACTCTTTGTTGTAGCTTGGCATAACTGACGTCGTCTAGACCCTGCTTTTACCTAGAGCCCTATATTTAAACCAAGAGAATAGAAAATTACTCAGAGTACAATTCCTGTCAGAAAAGCAGAATGAGCTTCACCACCTGGAGAAAAATTACCCTGCTCAATGAAAGAAACACGATACAGGTGTCAACTAAAAATTAATGTAAGATTCTTAGCTTGATGGTTTCCAATAGGATGTCACTTTGTGGTTCTCTGTTTAAAAGATTTGTAAGTTCAGCCACTCATTTGGACTCAGAAATTGGCAGATAATTTATATGAGTGGTCATGAGTTCTATTAATCAAATTCCAAATTTATCAATTTGTATGCTTTGATTCCTTTATTTTTGTTCATGAACCTACCCCAGTCTTCTCACCACAAATACCCAAGTAAAGAAAAAAGGTGTAGCTGAAACAGAAGAAGTCCTGAAAGTTGGACAGAAGTACAAGTCCTGAAAGGAAAGAACATCCAATCTAGATTGATGTATCCTACAAAACTTTCAAAATTAATGGAAACATAAGATACTCCCATGACAAAGAACAACTGTACAAATATATGACTGAAAAACTGACCCTAGCAAAAGTAATGAATGTTATACTAGAGAGAGGTAAAAATGGCCACAATTCCAAGAAAAACACAGAAACAACCAGGCAGGACAAGTAATTAAACAGAGGAGAAAAGCAGAGGATCAACAGCAGAACAATATTACAATAAAGACAAATCAATACGTTAATGGTCGCATCAACCAAAAGAAATAGATGGGTGAAATGGATCAAGAAACAATATACAAAAATAAGCTGTATACAGAAAACATGTTTAATTCAAAGAAATTCAGAGATTGAAAGACAAAGGACAGAAAACAATCTTCCATGAAACAGAGGCCCAGAAAATAGCAGGACTAGCTATGCTCTTTGTAGACAATATGAACTTCAAACCAAAAAGGACCAAAAAGATAAAGAGCCTCACTACATACATGTTAATTGAAAGTTTGTAAAAGGATAAGATAACAATCATAAATATGTGTGCATCTAATACAAGAGCACCCAATATTATAAGGCAGTTTTTAAAAGACATGAAAATAATGCAACAAAGAAAAACACAATTGACCCAAGAGACTTCAATATCCCACTATCACAAATAGATGAACTAGACTAATAATCAGCAAAGAAATATGCCAAATAATCAATGGGTCACAGATGAAATAAAGGAAGAAACTGGAAAATACCTATAACACAACAAGAATTCAGATGCAAACCTTGGTTCTCATGGTATTCTAACGTAAACAGTTCAAAGAGGGAATTTATAGTACTCAAATCTCACATCAAGAAATAGAAAGAGCATACATAAAGATCTACTGTTTTACCTCACACTTCCAGAAAAAAATGGCATGAGAAACCCAAAGTCAATAAAAGGGAGGAAACTATAATGATCAGAGAAGAAAGTAATGTAGTGCAGAACATAAAACAATAAAAGATTTAATGAATCAAAGAATTGGTTCATTGTAAGAATAAACAAAATGGATAAGTCCTTAGCCAACCATATCAAAAGAAGAAAAGAACCACTCAAAACCATTCATTGAGGAATGAAAACAGTAAGATACCTACAGGTCGTGTGAAAATTAAGAAGATCATCAGTATCTATTTCAAAAACTTATACTTCCCTAGGTTGGATAATATAGCAATGAATCAATTCCTAGATACATATGAATAGCCAAAGCTGACTCAAGAAGATATAAAAATTCTACATTATGGAGTATCTGTTAATGAGACTGAAGATCTAATTAAATTTTATCAGGCACTGCCTGGGTGGTGCATGCCTTTAACCCCAGAACTTGGGAGGCTGAGGTAGAAGCATTGTTGTGAATTAGAAACTAAAGAGGGCTACAATGTGAGCTCAAGGCCACTCCAGTGCATAATAAGACCCTCTGCAAAACACATTAAAATGAAGCAAAACAATGACAGCAAAAAGGCAATTGACCAACATATAGAAGTCTAGGTCTTCATGGATTTACTGCTGAATTTTACAAGAAATGTATAGAAAACTGAAAGACTCTTTAATGAAATTGAAAGAGAAGCAGTTCTCCCTATCTCTTTCCTGGAGGCCAGCATTACACTGATACTAATACCTGAGAAAGACACAACCACAAAAAGAAAACTATAAACAAGTTTCCCTACTGAACATAGATACAAAAATCCTTAATAAGATACTAGCAAA
Organism: Cavia porcellus; assembly: GCF_034190915.1. NCBI lineage: Eukaryota > Metazoa > Chordata > Mammalia > Rodentia > Caviidae > Cavia > Cavia porcellus. The sequence continues at coordinate 2,224,208 of NW_026947517.1, forward strand.
GTGAATGTAGCAAATCATCAAGAAGATTCTAAAATCTGATCAACTTGGATTCATCCCAGGAAGGCAGGGATGTTTCAGTACATGCAAATCAATAAATTTAAATGTCCTATCAGCACAGGCAAAAGCAAAGGTCACATGGTGATCATCTCAATAAATGCAGAATAAGCTTTTGATAAAATCAAGCACTGATTTGTAATAAAATCCTGCAGTATGTAACAGTAGAGAGCCCTTATCTCAATCTGATAAAGTAGGAAAGACAAAAACATACCCAGCATCATACAAAATGGTGAAAAACTAAAAACTTTCACACTACAATTAAGAACAATAAAAGCATGATTCCTATCACCACTCCTATTCAATAAAGATCTGGAAACATTAGGCAGATCAATTAGACATAAGAGACAGATAAGAATAATCACATACCAGAAAGTAGGTAAACTGTCATTATTCCCAGATGACATGATATTCCTATGTAGATGTCAATTACTCCACCAAAAGAATTCTAGACTTAACCAAATTCAATAATGTAACTGAACACAAAGTTGACAATCGAAAATCAAGAGCATTCCTGTACACAATCAACTCACTAAGAGAGAAGTTACAAAACCACACCCTTTACAATAGCCTCCAAGAAAATGAAATAGTTGTAATGAACCTAACAAAGAATGTCAAGGGCTTACATATTGAAAATACAGTACTTAGTAAAAGGATACTGAAGAGATTATCAGAAAATGGAAAGATATCCCTTGCCCAAACTGTGCATTGTTTTTTACTGTTTATGATTTCTTTTGATGTACAAATATTATTTAGTAAGATGGGGTCCCAGTGGTTGATTCTTTGAAGTTGATTCTTCAAAATTTGTGTTTTGTTCATGAAGCCTCATTAGTGTTTCTGTTGTAATATTTATATCTCCAAGCTAGTTTGACTTTTGTCTATTTCATAGGGATAGGCATGGACCCAGTTTAAGTCTTCAGTATGGGGAAAGTCATTTTCTTCAGCATTATTGAAGAGGCTATCTCTCTTGCAGTGAACATATTTGGCTCCTTTATCAAAGACAAGGTAGCAGACTGTGTTTGTAGTTGTGTCTCCATCTTCTAGTCTCTTTGATAGATTATCAGGTCTGTTTTTCTGCCAGTACTCTAGTGATTTTGTGACAGTAGCTTTCTAGTATTATAGCAAGTGAAGAACTGTAATGCTTCCTGACTTACCTTTGTTGGCCAGGAATGTCTTTAGTATTCTAGATCTTATCTATTTCCAAATGAATTTTAGAAAATTTTTCTCTATATTTGTGAGCTAAACTAATAGTATTTGGATGGGCATTGCATTAAATCTGTATAAGAGTTTGAAATATGATTTTTTTGAGTTTTCGATATCCTTAAAGTTAGTCCTACTTGCTTTTATGTTCACCTGATGTATCCTAAAATGTATGATCCTAAGAGTTTCAAACTATGGAGTTCTTCTTCTCAAGGATATCAACAATAATAGATATTTTCCCTATTTGTTTCAGACAGAGTTTCCCTATGCAGTTCAGGCTGACTGTGGACTGACACCTTAGTCCAGTAAATTCACAGTGATTATCTTACCTCAGCATTCCAAGTCCTGGGATTACAGGTGTGCGCCTAACACCTGAAAGAATTCCTGGTGTTATTTGAAAGATGAGGAAATAGTCATGAGATACACATGTACTCATTAACTGTCATTTCCCTAAAGGAAAAGTCTCCAAATTAACTCATAATACCACTGGAGTGTAGGGAATTAGAAGATGTGTTTCTATATTTTATGGGCTGGGGATAACAGACTACACTACTGAAAAAAGAAGAGATATCACAGCTAGGAATATGTGTCAAATATGAGTACCAATATTATGAACTCAGAGAGTATTCATGGAAGATGAAGAAAAAGACCAGTGAAAAATATTGAGAGACCTGGTGATGTTAGCCTTTTATGACTCTAGATCAGGCTTTATTATAATGCTGAGCATAACAAATATTGGAATAGTCAAATATTATGTGCGTTTTTACCTAGAAAATATTAAGGCTTGGCACTGTATCCTAGCTATGTTGTAGCTTGGCATAAATCATGCCATCTTGAGCCCTACATTTAACTAGTGCCTTGTATTTGACCCAGGAAAATTGAAAATCACTCAGTGTATAAGTCCAATAAGAAAAGCAAAATGAGCTGTAGCCAAAGAAAAAAATTTAACCTGCTCAAAAAAAAAAAAAAAAAAAAAAAAAAAAAAACAGGATACAGGTGTCAGACAAAAATTAACATGAGATTCTAGCTACATTGTTTCCAATCGAATGTTCTTTGTGATTCAACTCTTTTAAAAACTCTTAACTTCCATTCCAGGACCACTTGTTTAGATTTTGAAATGGGGGAGGTGAGTCTGTATAGAAGTGGTTCTGAGCACAGCTATTTATATTCCAAATTTACTCTTTGGCTTCTTGGATTCCTATATTGTTGTTCGCAAATGGGATCTCAAGCTCCAGAAAGGTTTATTGACCCAAACAAGTACCTGGATTAACTACAGTGTCACCTTAAGGAAAGAGTAATAGTGAAAAGGAGAGAATAAAAAAGACAAACACCATGTGTTATGATACCCACCTCTTTACCCAGCATTTAAGAGGCTGAAACAGGAGAAAGGCCATGTATTCAAGGACAGACTACCTTACATAGTGAGTGCAAGGTCAGCCAGAACTAAAAGTGGGACTATGTGTTTAAAAACAAAAAAGAAAAATGAAAAATATAAAAAACTGAGGAACAGAGAAAGATGATTAAAAGAAAACAAAAATAGTGGAGCTGAATGAAAGTTGACTTAACTAAAATGGGAATTATGGAATGATGTGGCAGAGGAAAGCTGGTCATGAAGTGGCACCCAGGAGGCAGTGAAAAATACAGTTATAAATGGGAACTTTTGTGCTATATCACAATAGTGGCCTCCTTCCTCCAATACATCTGCACTTTACTAGACAGGAGGTCCAAAAGCTCATGGGAATGTCAAACTCAGAGCAAACAAACAGGTTGAAATCAAGGCTTTGAATCATGGCCTTTAGCACATGTTTCATATTCAAATTAAAATAGGAGAAATATAATCCTACCCTATTTGATGGCAAATGCAGCAAGTTGGTTGGCTCACAACATTGAAGAATGAAGTCACAAATCAAAAGAAGTTCAAAAAGTTTTCTTAGAAAAAAAGACAGAATAGCCCTGCCTTTGCATGAGTGGTCTTCAATGTTTAGGCCACAGATCTATTGTCAGGGGTCATTTATACAGCAAAGTCAGAATATGAGTACAGTGTGGGTCTCAAACTACAATCAACCTATAAGCTTATAGGTGCTTAACTAATATTATTCAGAAGGGTAACAAGGCACTGAAAAGATATGCAGAAAGAGCCAAGGCATTTTGTGGGAATGAAAGTCCAGTTGTTCTGATCATTGAGTATGGTAATAGATGGACTTCCTGGGGAAGGTGGTGGTAACTGTAGTACATTTCAAGCTATTGTTTGTTATAGCAGAGCTCTAACCATTGCGCCTTATTTCTGTTCTTTTTGTGCTGCACTGCCTCCTCTTTCCTCTTTCCCCCTTCCCCTTCCTATCCATCTAGGTTAAGATTCAATTTCCTGAAAGTCCATAAAAGCTTTAGGTTTCAGTTTCTTGTAACCCCCTTCCCTACCTGGTGGTCTATAACAAAATGTGTTTTTCTTTAGAAAATGCTTAACTTCAAGGAAAGTTCAGGAAGTTCTGTAAAGCCCAGATGCTATTGCTGTCAGTGATTACAACATTCCTGTGGTTTTCAGCTTTAAAAGCCTCTTCCCACAACTGTGAGGAGCACAGTCTTTGGGTAGATCCTAAGGAGACTGTGCCCCCAAGCCTGGAAATAAAGCCTTTGCTCCCCAAATTTTAATTTCTTGCTTCTTTGGATTTTATTCTGGGGTCTGAGCTATCACATTTGGGGGCTTTTCTGGGATGGGAACAAGACCCCAAACTCAATTCTGAACATTTGAAAGTAAGTACTCTGGAGGGTTTGTTTGGGCCATGGTCACTTTGTATTTTTGTACTTTTAGAGGGGATGCCCTCAATTTGGGGTGCAGGGAGCTCCTGAGTCCGGAGTCAGTTGGCTTTGGGGAGTACTCCGTCCGTTTGTGACTCTGCCTCAGGTAGCGAACTGCACCATTGACTAGTTCAGTAAATCCCTCCAGAAATACAGAATTGATTGACTTTTTGAGCAAAGGCCATTTTATTTGCTGCAGTGTGTCATGTCTTTTATGTTTGGCTTTGTGTCTATGTGGTCTAATTGTCCTTTTAGTCACCTGACTCTGACAGAACATTTTCTCCTAGGAACCACTTCTGCAAGCCCAAAGCCAACCAGAGCAATTTTAACCATTCTCTTGGTTTCATTAATAATTGTTCTTTTCCTTCTGACCCTGTCTTTGTCTCTTAAATTTCCTGACAGGAAAAGTAAACCAGCGGCATTGCCAGCCATGGGTCATCGGTCATCGGTGTTTTTCCAGTGCTCCCCTCAGCCTTGTGCTTGATCACTTCAAATAATTTAAGTGATGAGCTGAGAGATATGGGGAAAAGGTTCATAAGGGCAGATTAACAACTTTTGTCACACAGGAGTGGCCACTGGGGAGCCAAGGGATCTGGCCCCCTTCTGGATCTTTTGACCTGGGAACTGCACAGATTGTTCACCAGTATGTGTTTGGGCCCCCTTCTCATCCTGATCAAATTGTCTATATTCAGATTTGGATAGATATAATCTATGATGCCCCCTCATGGATTAAGCCCTCTCAGGATGGAGTTCTAGCAGGCCTCAAACTGAAGACAAAGGCAGAAGAGGCGGCACCTGGACCCAATGCACCTCCAGTATGGCCTCCAAGTGAGGACCCTTCTGACACACTAGACATTCTTCCCTTGCCCCCTCCCCTGTACCCTGCCCCTGGACCCCACCCTGACTGCACCACAGCATCTTATCCAAACCCGCTGCCACTCATGGCAGGAAGGACCTCCAGAAATATCCCGAAGCAGCACCACTGTACTCTTTGCAGGAAGTCCCCACCCCCAAGAGGGGGCTCCATGTTTGTGTACACCTCCTTGTCTTTCTCTGACCTCTAACTGGAAAGCTCAAAACCCCCCTTTCTCAAAGGACCCAGAACTCTGATTAACCTTATAGAATCTGTTTTCTCTACCCATCGCCCCACTTGGGACGACAGTTAGCAGATCCTGCACATTCTTTTTATGACCGAGGAAAGAATGTGTATCTACATTGTAGGACAAAAGGGAGTTTGGGATCTGGGTGGATCTCCACCTGCTGATCAGCAGAGACTTGAACACCTATTCCCTTCCTCTCGACATGAATGAGACCCCAACACGGATGGAGGTAAGAAGGCTCTTGATGATTATCACCTGAGGCCCCGAGACACACTTTGTGCCACTGTTAACAAGTGTACCAATCTGTCTCCAGTGAGTGAGGTAAGACAGTTATCCAATGAGTCTCCTGTTATGTTCTTGGAGCGCCTCCTAGATGCCTATAGATTACGTACTCCAATTTATCCAATGGCATCTGAAAACACTCAAGTGATTAACATTGCTTTTGTGTCTCAGTCGGACCCCCATGTTAGGAAAAAGTTACAGAAACTTGAGGGATTTGAAGGGATGCCCTTCATCCAGCTAATAGAGATAGCACAGAAGGTTTTCAACAACAGGGAGACCCTACAAGAAGCCACAAATAAAAAGATGACTAAAGGTTTGGAATTGCTTGGTGAGAAAGAAGCTAAAAGATTGACTAGCATTGGGAAAAAGGAGGTTAAAGGCCAGCGGCCTCCTTTAGATAAAGAACAATGTGCATATTGCAAAGAGATGGGACATTGGCATGAAGATGGCCCAAAGTTAAAGGCAAGCTAGAAAAAGAGGCAAAGGCCCTGTTGTCTCAACAATGAGGAGGTCAGGATCGACACCACCCCCCAAGCCCTGGATAACTCTTCAAGTGGGAGGGCAACTGGTGGACTTCCTGGTCAATACAGGAGCCACCTATTCTGTGCTGACCCGACCTTTAGGAAAGCTAACCAAGAGTTCAGTCAATGTAATCAGAGCTGCAGGGAGATGAATATCGTACCCAAAAGTGACAGCTAGTATGGCTTGACCTGGACATAAACTGGTCCCAACATGATTTTCTATGGGTTCCTGACTGTCCAGACCCTCTCTTGGGATGAAACCTCCTCCATAAATTGCAAGTGCATATTGACTTCATTACACATGAGCCAAGACTAAAACTGGGGGTGGATACAACTCTGGACTCAGAAGGCATCAGAGGGCTAGCTCTTGTCCCAGAAGAAGAAAATTACCGCCTACTGGGAAATTTGTCAGGTGTACCTGTGCCATTAAAAACTGACTTAGAATTAAAATTATTAAGCAAATGGAAGCAGGAAATCCCAGAAGTTTGGGCTGAAACCAATCCCTAAGGGCTAGCAATTAACCAGCTGCCCCTTGTGGTGGAGCGCCTACCCTAGGGATGCCCCATTTACAATACCCATTAAGCCTACAAAGGGATCAAAGCTTGAAAAGGGATCAAAGTCCACATTCAGAGATTAAGAGAAAATGGTATCTTGATTCCTTGTGTCTCTCCATGGAATACACCTCTACTTCCAGTCCAGAAGCCAGGGACAAATGACTATGGTCCTGTACAGGATCTCCAAGAGGTCAATAGATGAGTATTGACTCTACACCCAATGGTGCCTAACCCTTATACTCTTCTTAGCCTCCTCAATCCAGAGAATACCTGGTACTCTGTTTTGGACCTCAAGGGTGTGTTCTTCACTCTGCCCCTCGCACCAGTGAGACAACTCCCATTTGCCTTTGAGTGGACTGACCCAGATTCAGAGTGAAGGAACAGCTGACCTGGACTCGCTTACCTCAGGGCTTTAATAACTCGCCCACCTGATAAAAATGAAAAAGACAAAAAAAAAAAAAAAAAAACACCAAAAAGCAAAACCAACAAACAAAGGGGCTGGGGATTTAGCTCAGCGGCATAAGCACCTGCCTTGCAAGCAGGCGGTTGTGAGTTTGATCCTTGGTACCGATAAAAATTAAAAAGACAACAAAACAAAACAAAAACAAAAAAGAACTCGCCAACCCTTTTTGATGAGGCACTAGCCAGAGATCTTTTGAGATTTAGGGAAGAACATCCCGAGATGGTGCTCTTCTAGTATGTGGATGACTTGTTGGTAGCCTCCTCTTCATTAGAGACATGTCGAGAGGCAACCGAGGAACTGTTAAAGACTTTGGGGTGATTAGGCTATAACATCTCAGCTAAGAAGGCCCAGTTGTGGCACCAGACTGTGATTCACCTGGGCCACAAGTTACAAGAAGGAAAAAGAACTTTGTCTAGAGAAAGAGTCCAAGCCATATTACAGATACCAACTCTAGAAACTAAGAAACAAGTACGCAAGTTTCTGGGAGCTATCAGGTACTGTAGGCTGTAGATTCTAAATTTCATTGAAATGGCTCACCCACTGTATGACTCTCTTAAGGGAGAGACCCAAAAGCCATTAGACTGGACCAAAGAATGTAAGCAGGCCTTCTAATAGCTCAAACAGGCCCTGACCGAGGCTCCAGCCCTGGGACAACCTAATGTTACCAAGCCATTTACCTTGTTCATAGATGAGATCATAGACATTGTAAAAAGAGTCTTGACTCAAGACATTGGCCCTTGGAAAAGGCCTATAGCCTACCTCTCTAAGAGACTCGATCAGCAGCAGGAGGGTGGCCCCCATGCCTAAGAATCCTAGCCACTGTGGTGATGTTACTCAAGGAGGCTAAAAAACTCACTTTTATACAAAAGATTTCTGTGGTGACCTCCCACAGTTTAGAGACTCTTATCAAAACCCCTCCTAAAAAATGGCTCTCAAACGCTAGAATTTTACACTATCAGGCTCTGCTGCTAGACCCAGAGTCAGTAGATTTCAAAACTTCTGGAGCTTTAAACCCAGCCACCCTTATGCCCGATGATGACCCAGAGAGTCAAAATACACTTCTCCATGAGTGTGCTGACATCCTCGATCTACAACAGAACCTACGGGTTGATCTCACCAATCAGTGTTTGGGAGATGCCAACAACTATTTCATCAATGGGAGTAGCTTCATCCAGAATAGCAAATGAGCGGCTGGGGCAAGAGTGAACACCGAAAAGGAGGTACTCTGGGTTAAGATCTATTGTACTGGGTATGATCCTGGAGTTAATATTAACATTCTATATAAACCACCAAGAAAAGATCTTGTATTTCAATACAAAAGGGAACGCCGCCCAGTGGTGGTCCCTACTCCAATAAAGGTGCCAAAGTCCGTTCCAAGCCGATTCTGGAGGCACACTTCAATGGCCCCAGTGGCTGAAGCTCTTTGTAATGGAATTCTATATGATGCAAACCAACCCCAAGTAAAAATGTGCATGTGGAAAAAGAAAGGGGACCTCAAATATTGGATCAAAGTTGAGGTGCCTGGTCCAGATCAAACACCATTCCAACCTGCAACCACTAAGAGGCCACAAGAAACTGGCCCAGTGAAGTCTAGGCAGGAACTTACACCTTTGTTAATAACTGGTGCTGAGCCTGAAATCCCCATGCCACCCTCAATGATGGAGATATTCCAGCCCTTAGAAATAGTAGCTGAGCTAATTAATGGCTCCATTGACAGCGGTCTGACAATCCCATGTTGTCTATGTCTGTCCCCTGAGCCTCCCTTCTATAAGGGTTACATCACAGTCACCAGTAAACTAGCCTCCAGTGCCACCAGGTGTTATATATTTCTCCCTTAATCTCTGTGGAAAAGTACCAGTCTAGAGGGTTTAAATGGGACCTATATATATCACTGTAGCCACACGGCTCCTGAATATTTTGATCTCTCCCATTCCTATCACATTACAGGGTCTGGTAATAATACTCCCATAGTGGCCCCAGCCAGCAATTGGTGGGCTTGTACTTTGGGATGGTGCCCCTGTATTGCTTCAAGAAAGTTTGCTATTGGCCAGAATGAAGTTTGTGTGCTGACCCAGATCCTGCCTAGAATTTACTGGCATTCTGAAGAAGAAGAAAATAGGTTCCTCATCTCTACCTACCACCAAAGAGAAAAGAGAAGTCCAGTTCTTCCTATTATGGCTGGAATCAGTATATTCTCAGTCCTCGGGCTGGGAGCTGCCTCCCTGGGAGTTAGTATGCACCATTACAACATGTTATCGCAACGAGTAGATGAAGGAATGAAAGAAAATCACAATGACATTGAGGCCTTAGAAAGCTCAGTCGGCATATTAGCTGAAGTAGCTCTCCAAAATCATAGAAGGCTAGACCTCCTACTAGCCGAAAAAGGAGAATTGCATTTGGCATTAGTGGAACAATGCTGCCTGTGTGCTAATAAGTCTGGGATAGTAAAACAAAATTTGGTCAAACTCCAGAAATGTCTACAGGGAAGAGAAAAACTAAGACAAGGAACTCCAAAGTGGATGGAACAAATCTTCTCCCTCCCACCCTGGATGACTAGTATAATAGCGACGTTACCTGTGTTATAACTTGGGCCCCAGTATAAAATCCAAGGAGGCAAGAGACTGAAAATTTAGGTGGCAAAGGCTTTATTTCCAGGCCTGGCAACCAGTCTCCGGGAGCCAATTTGGAGACTGTCCCCCAGAGACTGAAGGGAGGACTTTAAAAACAGGCTGGAGGAAAAGGGGGGGGGGCAAAGAAACCTGCAGAGCCATCAAACTTGTTCACCCGAGTCTGGAAACTATATTGCTGTCCACTTAGCTCTGACAATCTCTGGAGTTCCTGGTGTTTCTCAAATTACTCCCATCCTACAGACTGACATTATCTCGGAGGGGCACATCTGCAGCAATATTTGGGGAAGAAAGTGGACAGTTAATTATCCCAGGACAGCTCGTTTTCACTAGTGGGTGTGAAGAGGTCAAGAGTTACAAGAAGCTGAAACTTAAGTTTTACAAAGATCTGATATGCAACTCATTTGATGCATACAGAGCAAAAGGAAAGCACCGATTGGGGTTTGGGCCATAGTATTTCCCGGTAATTTCTTTGAAGCTAAACAGTTCTTAAACTTTGGGGCAGGCTCATTTTATGACAGATCATCACCGGGTCAGGAGGAGGTCACTAGAAACCCAAATTCTTTATGGCCTAGATAGATAGGTGAGGGGAGAGGGAGGCAATAAGGCACCATACAGAACAGAAAATGGCGGTAATGTGTCAAGGTCAGGGTAAAGGGTTAAACTCATACACAAATCTCTCTGCACACAACAAGGTTACTTTAAACAAATGTAAATTAATGGGCCATTCTAGTTTTCTTTAGCTCTTTAGCGGAGAATAGAGGCACCTAACAGTGATTAACAACCCTTGTTAGCTTGTTTTAGCACAACTTCTGTAGTTTGTAGAGGGCAACAATGGTTAACATATCAATTAGGGGAGATTCTTGCAATTCTTTACAGAGGAGAGTGTTGCTCAACATATCAATTAGGTCACTTAACATATCAGTTAGGGAAAAAGGATAAAAAAACATTTAGTAAGCCACTTTACAGGTTTGCTATAATACACATATAACGAAGCTATTTTCTTAGAGTACAACACCTTGTCCTCTTGTTATGATTCTAGTATTAGTTACTCTTGGCCCCTGCATAATCAATAAGCTGACTATCTATATCAGATATCAGATGCAAAACATAAAATTAATGATGGTTAGACAGCAAACATACGAACATGTTCCCAGAGGCCCTTAAGTAATAATAAAATAATAAGGCCAAGGATATGGCCTATGTTACAACATCAGAGGGGAATTTTATAGCCTAGCTCTAGCCATTGTGCATTATTTGTGTTCTGTATGTGCTGCACTGCCTTCCCCTTCACTTCCTTCCCCCTTCCTATCTATCTAGGTTAAGTTTCACTTTCCTGAAAGGCCATAAAAGCCTTAGGTTTCAGTTTCTTGTAACCCCCTCCCCTACCTGGTGGTCTATAATAAAATGTGTTGTTCTTTGGAAAAATGCTTAACTTCAAGGAAATTTCAGGAAGTTCTGTAAAGTGCAGATGCTATCTAACTGTCAGAAATTACAACACTTCTGCAATTTTCAGCCTTAAAAGCCTCTTCCCCCAGCTGTGAGGCACGTGGTCTTTGGGCTGATCCTAAGGAGACTGTGCCCCCAGGCCTGGAAATAAAGCTTTTGCTCCCCAAATTTTAATTTCTTGCTTTGTTGGATTTTATTCTGCAGTCTGAGCTATCATATTGTTTTTCTCTTTAAGAGGCATGTAGACATGGTTACTGCATCTTCACCTTCAGGTCTGGCTTTCTTCAGCTGTGCCTCTAGCAGTGATTGTTGTATTTAGTTTTTTACATTGATTCCTTTGAGGATCCCTTTCCTCTCTGACTGTATATCAATTTCTGTGTACCTTGGCCTCCAGTAGTAAAATCACAATACTATATGAATGAATAAAGTGATACTTACATATTTAATAAAATATTATTTAATAGGGGCCTGGGTTTTAGCTCAGCAGGCAGAAGTACCTGCCTGGCCAGTACCAGCTTGTTAGTTTGATCCCCAGTACCTAAAAACAGTGATTTATACTGCAATGAAAGAAAATAATTTCATTTGTGAGGATGTAGATGAACAAAATTTTCAATTAAATCTGTCAATGACAAATTAAACAGTAATAATAGTCGTATTTAGAATCTAAGGCTGTTCAGGCTGGGTATTGAACTCAGTGGTACAAGCACCAGCCAGGCAAGCACAAGGTCATTGTGATAACTCGGACCCCACAATAATATTTAAGGAAGCAAGAAATTAAAATTTAGGGAATAAAGGCTTTATTTTAGGCCAGGCCTGGTGACACAGTCTCCAGGCAAATTTGCAGTCTGCGCACCTCCCAGCTAAAAGGCAGGGCTTTTATCTTGTAAAACCGCAAACAGCTGCTGGTCTCACAATGTAAGGATGGGGGCTGGGGTGCACTACAGAACAAGATCATGGCGATTACATTGGGAAGAACAAAGTTCAGGTAACAAGCAGATTTTCCTGCAAACAAGCAAGATTTCCTGTAAACAGGAATCAATTTTGTTTCCTTCAGCAGAGAATAGAAAAGTCTAGTAGCAGTTACCAACCTTTGTTAGCTTATTTTAGCACCACATCTGTTATTTGTAGAGGGCAGCAATGGTTAACATATCAATTAGGTAAGATTTTATAATTCTTTACAGAGGAGAGCATTGATTAACATATCAGTTTGGTCACCCAGATGGAGAAGGAATACATATATATGGTATGGCCATGTTACAGGTAATTTGCTATAACACAAATATAATGAAGCTATTTTTTCTAGAGTATAACAGTCATGAGTTCAATCCCTGGTACCGAAAAATTTTTCTACAATTCTAAACCATGTAGTTATATGAGCATAATTATTGAAATTGATAGTTGTTCATTCAACAGCTCAATTTTTCTTTTGCGATCTACAAAATATCCACAGATAACATGGTAAGTATAGTGAAGATATACTGTCCTTTATACTATGGGTATTTGCTGAGAGTGGCTTTTAGTTTTTATTTTTCCACATACTTGAAAGCTGAAAATGTTTGGTGATGCTAGGTAGAGAAACTGTGATAATTATTTTTTCATTTTAATCATATATTTCACTATATCCATTAAGTACATTTTATTTTCTACAATTACGATAAGTGAAGTTGACAAATGATTCTTAATTTTATGGGCAGCTGAGTTAGTTAGAAATATAAGCAATCAGACAGTGATATAGGGGAATGAAACTCCTGAACTACTATGTTGGGTATGAGTTTAGGTTCTCTAAAATTGAAGAATGAATAATTAAGAACAATGGAAGTAAGAGCAGAATATATTTTTTGTGAGAAAGAAATTGAGAGGATTTTGCTCTAGATGGGATATTTCAGCACTGGGAGGTGGGACCACGGGTCTCTTTCCCCTCTGCTATGCAACTTACCTCTGGCATGAAAAGAGTCCTAATCAGCTATGTGCACAAAAGCAATGCCACCTTTAAGCACCACCCCAATGGAAAACTATATGTATGCCCCCACATGACATTTTTACTTTGTATTCTCTCTTTTACCACACCAAAAATCCTATCATTTGGTTCCCTGACGACTAAGGCACATTGAGTGACTCCTGGGAATCCCTCCCATTTTGAGTCCCTCTTCCTTAAAACCACCTCTTTCTTCCTCCAGGACAATTTACTTGCCACTGCTAATCTGCATACAACAGCAGCCTTACTCACTGAACATGGGTGAGACACCATCTGGGTTTTTTGTTGTTGTTGTTGTTGTTGTTTCTGTTCCTTAGCAAGCTTGTGACAGAAAATCCATCCTGCCATCCCCAAACAAGGTTACTAGTTTCCACACCCCTTAGGCCACATGGCTGGAGGTAACACTGAGATTTTTATGTGCTGAGATCCTGCCCTGCTCTCATGGTTACCTGCCAAGAAGAATGAGTGTTGGGATTTTGCCTGTCACACTTTCAAAATAGATTATGATCTCTTATGTTGTGTGTGACTGAGCACAGCTTCCACATTCCTTGGGGGAGCTACAGCTCTTAGTTCCTGAGGTGAAATTTTTCTCTCAGCTCCCTTATAATTCAGTCATGGGGACCACTTCCTGTCCTCCAGAAAACACACCTCTGTGGTGCCTGGTTCGTAACCTTGGTGCTTTTGGCCTCTAAAAGGCTACAACAACCAAAAAGCTAGTCTTTTATTTAGGCTTTTGTCAAAATGATCAAAAGTTGGCAAGAACCCTTCATCTTTAGGCCTTCTTCACTGTAAGGACGTGGTTTTCTCTCACTTTGTCTTCTGTGATGGCCCAAGTACTCCTGGCTCACTCTGCTCCACCAGGATTTCTCCCTTCCCCTCACTTATGATGTGGCTTCTGTCTTTACAGCTTCTCCCCATATCTCTCATACCAAATCCCCCTGCTTTCTCAGCCAAAGGTTTCTATGCCCCCTGCATTATCCTCTCCTCCTCCTTCACTCCCCAGGGTCTCCAATCCTCCCTCTAGGGTCTCCAATCCTCCCCCTAGGGTCTCCAATCTTTCCCCTATGGTCTCTAATCCTTCCCCTCGCATTTCTCACAAGGCTCTGACTTCTCAATCCCCCTGCCTTAGCCATCTGTCCCATCTGAGGTTTCATTTTCTCCTTCCCCTGCATCGCCATTTTCTCTGCCTGCCCACCATACTCAGTCTCTGGTATTGCAGACTTCTGGTAGGCCAAATGCTTGCCAGCACCCAAGTTGATTACATACATGCACCTGCTGGGCTCATCTCTACTGCTGTTTTGGGAACAGGGTGGACCTAAAGGGTTAAGTAATATTTGTGTTCCTTCTTTTTAACTTTCTGAGCTACCTCAGTTTAAACATCAATTAGGTTCCTTTTCTGGTATTCTTATTTCAAGACATATCTATTAATTGATCTATAAGAAGGTTCACTCTACTCTATTTATGATAGTTCAAGTTGGCCAAATATATTTGAGTGCATTCTAAATTTATAAGATGATTGTCAGTTTATATATCTGTTGTCGATTTGTCCAATTGTCTGCTCTGTTAGCAGCCTTTTCTTTTTATTTGAGCTCAACAACTTTTTCCTCAACATTTATATTTTCAGATCATGTAATAAAGGTTTATTTGGGTAACAGATTTAAAAGACATGCTTTCACCTAGGTTGCCAGCAGGTCAAAATGATGCTAAAATTGGTTAAACAAAATCCCTTGAGGTGAGGCAACATTAAACAGCACTCCAATTGATAAACAAGAAAGTGACCACCTGGGAACTTTTTTTAAAATTTGTTTTAATTTCAAAGAGATTAAAACAAAAGAGCAATTAACAAATGAGATTCGAGCACAACAGTTTAAGCAGCACAGTATTTCAACACAAGACAACCTGACATATCAGTAACTACCATAATGTCTCTTTCATTGAAGGAATTGAGTATATTTTCATACACAATTATATCAAACATAAAAAAATATTATAAAACTATCAAAGAGCATGAAAGTATTACAGATTATTCAGAACCAAATAACACAAAATGAACAATGGTTACTGTATTATCTCATTGTCCATAAATTTTTTGTTTATACTATCACAAATAATACAATCAATAAGATACAACAAGATAGAACCAATGGGAACAGAAGACTAAAACCATGTTAGCACTTCAAAACAAGATGATATTAAATCAGCACTAGCTATTATAATGTCTTGTTTTCTTCAAAATAGCTGTTCAAATAATCATAGATAATACAGTAACCATTGTTCATTTTGTGTTATTTGGTTCTGAATAAAATCAAACAACCCAGGATGAAACCATTCTGAGTAATGAATGGGAATATTATAAGGCTCCAAAGCAATGCAATGGGGAAGCATGATTACTACAAACTCTTTTGTACTCTTACCATTTCTCAAACTAGGGATACTATATGGTATTTACACATGGACAATCAGGTAACTTTAACCAGGTCAGGTTCACTGATTGTAGGTTCAAATAAACTCTATAGCCTCATGGGAGAAAGCTCAAGTAAAATTCACATTACAAAGACAATTCATTGTTGCTGATATGATGGTATATTCATACCTTCAAATATGTTTTGTCTCATATCTAGATGTCTTATGACTTTTTCTTTTGTTCCAGCCTGGTGATTTAGATCAGGCAAATACAAGATCACCAGTCAAATAAAAATTTTTAACAGAAATTTATGTAATGTAATAGTGAGCAGTCTAAAATATGTCACAGATTTCTGCAGTGCTCAAATGTTAAACACCCATGGTTAATAGAAAATAACACTTCCATTTAATGTTCTATTTTAAGTTTACTGCTTGTCCTGCACTGTATAGTGTTAATCTTCTGGATGTTAAACGGCTATAGTTAAGAGATAATTATAAATTCCCTTTGGATTCCTTGTGCTAGGATACACCAGATATTTTCTAGAGAAAATAACGTTACATCATGCAGGGGGCAACAGAACAATGAGACCAGGAGTGTGGCTGAGACTGGGGCAGCAGCCAGGTCAGAGTCAGTCCAAGCCCGTCTGTCAGCACTGGCTCAGCCCTTAGGATAGGGATGCATTTGCTTAGTGTTTTGTCTAGAGGCCTGACCCACAACAGGAGGTATCTGTCTCCCCCATGGTTGCAAAGTATCTGGGCTTTTGCATTGGCCATTTCTAGGACTTAGTCCTATCTCACTGCCTATATATTTCTAACTAACACAGCTGCCTATAACAACAGGGATGGGACTCAAAGGAGCAAGGGATAAATGCAGATTGCTTATAGGCTTGGAAGAGACAATCACCTCCTGCTCTGACAAAATCTCAAGACAAAAGCCAACAGAAATACAACCAAGTGCTAAGGACCAATAGTCCAAATAGTTCTCTATCACAGTGAAGAAGTCAAGACTCACCATCCCAACCCCCCTACAGGAAGAGTCCCTGCTGTTAAGCAAGCCCACTTATTATGGGACTTGCTTCCCCATTTGTTCCTAATTGAATCAATTTTACCTGAGCAACTGACCCTATTCGTTGAACACAGCTCTATCCCGCCTTATGCTCACCTTGCAAATTCCCATTCTTCCTCTCTTTTGACCCATCTAACCTCCTGTTATAACTCTAAATAAAGAGTCTTTGGCAACACACTCAGGACCCCTTCTGTCTCCTGGACAGAAGCTCCTTTTCTCTCAATAAATATATTCCATTCTTAAACTCCATCATTCTAAACATTATTCTTCTATTTTAGAAAACACAAACTCATACCAGACATATAGTAGGTCAGGAGTTTCACTCCCCTGTATCATTAATATGAGCCAAATTAACATTAAGTATCTTTACGATTTGTCTGAATGCTTTTCCCTTTTTCTGCAGTTTTAAGTCATCAATACAACTCACAGTAGTTGTATTCCTGGTAATGTATAAAGTTGTATACATTAGTCATTATAAATGTAAAATAATTGGTTTGAGTGTATAACTTAGCAAGAACTAGATATTGCCATGGCAGTAGGTTATCTCTTATAAAAGTGAAGGTTCACCTAAAATTGTTCAGAACAATTTCTACATTACTGGCTGCTTCAACAATTTTAAGATACATAAACTGTATTTTTGCCTTTTTCTAGAAAGTTTCTATTATGTTATTGAAAGAAGTCTGTACACCTGTAGGACCCTGTTTATATTTTGATGCTTTTCTGCATTGAAGTTTGTATGAAGATTTATTTTTATCTTAGGATGAATGTCACTGCATTGACACTGATGGAGTTAAGCCACAGTTTATTACATTAATTTCAATTAGATATTCATAGTATTGGTCATATGAATTACTGAGGAGGTACATAGATAAGAATCAGTACTGCTAGAATTTTCTTGTGCAATAGAGAAGCAGAATATAAGAAAAAGTAAAAGTGGTCTTTCTACTTAAGGAGTGTGAAGAGCCAAAAAAAAAAAAACCCCAAGGTTTTATTTATTTATTTTTTTGACTGACTATGGGGTTAGGGGTATGTGTGACTTTGCCTGGATGTGGAGATTGAAGCAGACATTTCTGTCAAGCAAGGAGCTGATTGGAATTTTCCTCAGGGGCCTGGGAAAGGAATGAGGAAGTTTTAATCAGGGAAAAAGTGGAATTGGCCATATGGTTAGCATCCCTGTTTGGGACTTCCACCATGCTGAACTACAACCAGGATGTCCTGTACTCATTCTAGGGCAAAACTGTTTCAAGTACATCCCTCAGTTTGAATGATGAGATAAAAATGAAGAATTTTTGTTATGTGTCTTACTCCAAGGCTGGAGGTAAACCATTCACAAGAAATATTTTGAGTCATAACCTTAATAAATTGTAGATACCATAACAAAAATTACAGATCAGTTCACTTTCAGAAAACAGAAGCAGCACTTAAATGCAGGCATCAAGGCCTTCAATGCAAGAATCCCTGAAGAGGTGAGATCAACATTAAGAAACACAAACTACTATTCATTTATCTGAGTTCAGTAAAGAGAAAAATTTATAATGGTGTTGCTACAGGGAAAAGAAACTCCTGATCTACTGTGTCCAGTATGAGTTTGTTTTCTTTAAAATTAAAGAATAAATTTTAGGAACAACAGAATTTAAGAGTAGAATTCATTTATTGGGAGAAAGAAAGCTGTCTGAGAGAGAGAAGGGGTCCTGAGTGGGTTGCCAAAGACTCTTTTCTAGGGACTTTTATAGAGTAAAATAATTTGGTGAGATGAGTTTAAGGTGGGAATACTTGGAACTCATAAGGCAGATGGGCATAAGATGGGACAGAAATATGGAAGCCAATAAAATTAATAGTTCAGGTGAAGTTGATTAAATTGGGAACAAATGGGGAATCCTGTCACACAGAAAGCAGGCATTCTTATGTAGTAGTGACTCTTTAATTAGGGGGTTCACAGGTGACTCAGGACTTCACCGGGATAATAGGAATTATTTAAAGTATCAGGCTTTAAGATAGGGATACATTTATTTGAATAGTGACTGATGATTTCCTCAGAGTGCTAGGGAAGTATTCTGAATGAATCCTTACAATATCAATGCATTTGCTTAATATTTTGTCCTGAAGTTTGACTCTTACCAGGAAGTATCTGGCTTCACCAGAGTTGCAAGGTATCTGGGCTTCTGCATGGGCTCCTTGGAGGACCTAGCCCTGTCTCAATGCCAACATTATTTGACTAACTCAGCTCAGTATTGTTTGGGAAACTGAATACAAACATCTTGTGCTCTGGGTGAATGTACTGGGGATGACAGTGTGCAATGTATTTGCCAGTGTTGTCCCTGATTGACATCTTTTGAAATTCAGTTTTACTTTTTCTTTTTATCCTTGAAATAAAATGGATCTGGAAATAAAAAGCCTGAGGTAAATCTCTTTGGTACAAGCACTCCTCTGTGGATATCAGCACTGAAGGAGACAGCCAGCTCCAGTCTATCATTTGGGATCCTCTCTTGCAGGGAGGGGTTCCTTTCCCTGTTTATTCTTGACTCAGAAGGAGGGCAGTAGAGAAAGACTCAATCAGTGATGAAGATGTGGGCTATGTGAACTGTCCAACCAGGTGGGCCATGACAGGTGGTCTCTTAGGTCTTTCTTGTATCAGGGCATTATTGACCCATTGTGAGCACAATACTGGAGCAGAATGTTTGCTGGATCTCATTTAGTCGTTTCAATGTCATGTGGCCTGACTAGAAAGGAACCTGGGAGATCTTCGAGCCACAGAATGGTGAGGTTGTGGATGGGAGCCAACAAATAGGGTGCAAAAGGCCTAAACCAGTTACAAGTGATTACAAGCAGTTTCAGTGTCTCAATCCTCAGGTATTTAGTTAACTTCAGCTCCTGAAGTCCTGCAGCATTGGCTGTGAGTCATCCATTGTGCATTTTGCCTCTTTCTGGTGGCAAGAGTGACACTAATCTTCTCTTTGACAGCAGCAGATTTCAGTATCAACTTTGAAATTCTCTGCTGCCTTGGCACCTCCACAAGCTCAGTGAGGGAAGGAGCTCAGGGACACCCTGACTCTGATGCATTTTGTAGGTGCTTCAAAAAGTAGTAAGGAAGGTCTCTGCTCTCATCGCTGTGAGAAGCAGGCCTGGAGGGTCTGATGTTTATAAATGTCTGTGATATAGGGCCTTATAGCCACAACTGCTCTCCTTAAACTTGTGCTTTGTTGTATTTAGAGTGATCTCCTAAATTTATATTATATTCTTGTGTTTCCATCCTCATCACAGGTGTTGGCAAAGGTATTGAGTACTCAAAGATGTGTAGTGATGTGCTTTGGTGGAGGAAGGCTTCCCAAACACCTGGTGAACTGCTGTGTATCATACAGAATAATGCAAAGAATTTTGAACATAATTATTTTAGGTGACACCTCTGCTCATGGACTGTTTGTGAGAACAGCCATGGATTTTTGAATTCTGAGAAAAATAAAGCAGATATGAAAGTGTTATGAAGGGGAGGGTAAAGTGTGCTTGCTAAGGACAAATTCCAGCATCACCTGCCTATTAAACTCTCATTGAAAATGCCAAAATTTATGCATTTGCATGGATACATGCATATGATATTCTTCTGAATGGAAAGGAATAGGGGTGTCATCTCTGAATTAACAGCTGACTTAACAGCTTGGCTGATAATACACATTGTTTACATATAGAAATGCTCTGCAATGGACTTTATTAAGTGGTGTAAAATAGAAGCCCTAAATAGAAGTTGTGCTGCAGGCATATCCATTATTAGGCATGAAGGTTTTTCTGTGTAGTGTAGATCAGAGCAGCATGGAAAGGATGTGCAAGTGATTGGCATGATACAGGGTGTCAATAGCAGGATTTACAACTGAGAAGATCTTTACCGAAAGTCAAGTAGTTCTTAGGGTAAGCATGAAGTTAAAGTTGACTTCTGATTTCTTACTTGAGATGAATAACACTAGCTCTGTCAATAATCAGTATTCCACATACATGTTAAAGCATGAATTCTCTGTTCCATAATTCAGATCCAAATTTGATTTTCTCTAATTGTGTGCCAGTGTCATGAAGTAGGAATTTGAATCCTTTTTTTTTTTTTTTTTTTTTTTTTTTTTTTTTTTTTTTTTGTATCAGGGATTGAACTCATTAGCTCATGCTTGCCAGGCGGGTGTTTATGCCACTGAGATAAATACCCAAACATGAATGTGTTTTCTGTATATTAAGGGAAGTATCAACGTTCTACATCAGAACATGTTGAAAGTTCTTGGAGTGTTACTATATTGTATGAATATAATTTTTAAAACAAACCAATGATGTTTTATGCAGTCAATTTTCAAGTTTCATTTTTTTGTGAGGTTTTGCAGTCAGGATCTTTCTCTCTATTTCAGACAGCTCTGTAACTGAGGCTGGCCTCAAACTGAAGGCAGTTCTCTTGCATTAACCTCACAAGATATATTTGTTATTTTTGAGTGAAAGTTGATCACTTGGTGGCATTGAGCTATAATTTGCAATGTGTGCCTTGTTTGAATGTTTATACATTATTTACATACACGGTTTTCCATTATCATTTGAGTTATTATTTATGTACCATATTTGATGTTACTTATGTTTTCTTGTATGAAACTAAATTCAAATTTCAAAATGCTGGTTAAGTAAATTAAGAACAAAGGGCTCAGTGACCTAAATGAGATTTGAAGAGATATCACCTGTAGTCTATTAAAGTGATTCATGAGACATTTGTCTACCCCTTTGCTTTGTGGATGCTGGTTCTGCAGGCTCCCACTGTGAGCTCTGCTTTATGGACAGTGCACAGGGACCCTTGAAGTGACTCAGCACAAAAACCAGTGCTCCTATTTGGCTGTGAGTTGCAATCTAGAATCCAAATTGCTTTTTCAAAAAATGTGTCTATACATAAATTTAATCACCAAGACATGGAATTAAGCTTTGAAGAATTTGGTCTCCATTCAGCTGTGATGTTTGGTTTTACTTTGTTTAGTTTAGTTTTGTTTTATTGAGACAGGCTTTCACTATGTGCATCAGCTGGATTTGAAACCCATATTGTGCCTACAATTTCTTTGACTTCACAACAACCCTTCTCTCTCAGCTTCTTGAGTGCTGGGATAATAGATATGCACCAACTCTGCTTTTGATTCAGATTTTTGTGAGCAAATTTAAGATATCCCAGGCCTTGAGTCTCAACCTTCCTTTGAGAAATATATGCATGAATCTTTAGTATCATACTGTTATCACTTGGCCACTCAGCAGTTATCCTCTAACATCCCTTGGAAAGCACATTTGTTTATGCACTGACTATGCTGAGCGTCATTGGGGCAGTTGTCATTTTAACCAATCAATTCTTGTTTTGAATACATTACAATAGTCACTTTTATATTTCTTGCTATTTGATAAAAACTAACAAAAATATGCAATTTTTGATTATCTTTTATTTAAACAATTTCACTGGTAAGGACTTATGTATAAAGCCCTAGGCTAAGTGTGATTCCTTTAGTCCCAGCATCAGTAGAGGATGAGATTAGATGATCACGGTGTTGAAGCTGACTTTGGGAGGCAATTTTGCTATATGATCTAGCAGAATGTGTGGCAGTTGCTTTTATACCTGCATTTGAAGTTTAAGGAAACAGGTAAGTTTAGGTCAAGAATATAAATGTAGGATGGGATAACTGAAGCAAACTGCAAATCATGATTTTTTGGCTCAGGAAATGTGCTTTTCATGGTAATTTGTGCAGAAGTTTTAAAAATGCCTGTATTAGAGTAAAACATGAATGAAGAGTGAAACATGAATGAGCCAAGCATTCTATGTTCTGAATGCAGAGGCATTAACAAAACTTTTTTACTCAATGCTATTGTTGGTGCTTTTTATAGAAAATAAGATAGGGTAACAAAGCAAGCAAAAAGGATTATATAAGATTTTCATACTCATGCACAAATGAAGAAGCCAAAAAACAAAACAAAACAAAATTAAAGGAAAAAGAATGAAGAAATGATCTACAGGATAGGAGATTGCATGTTACTCCCTGACAGCTAACTTGTAAATCCAATAGAAATATGAAATGAATACACACTTTTCAGAACAGGTAGAAATTGTCAAGAAATACCTGATGAACTATTGATCATTTATGCACAATAGAAAAATGTGTATCAGTACACCATCTCATTGCAGAGACAAATCACCACTAGATCAAAAGAACACTCATGAGACAGCAGGAGAAAAGAAACTATTTAACTTTGTTGGTGGAAATGTAAGCAAGTATTTCAGCCACTACTGAAGTCAGTGTTCAAAGTATCCAAATGATTAAACATAGTAAGTCCACTAAGTGCAGTCCTTGCATTAGTGGGTCTCATACTCAAAGATCTAAGGACCCACTGCAATGATTCATGCATATTCCTGTTTACTGCAGCAATAGTCACTTTTCTGTGGAGAGCAGCAAGCAAGCAATGCTCCATCACCACCAATTGCCAATGATGAACAACAAATACTCATCAGTGTACTCTGTTTAGTAAATGATATGATATTTTACTATGAAATGGGCTCTAAGTTAGGTTTTCATAGTGTGATAAGCATGATAATCATACTAATGTAACAAGGCTATCACTATTACAATATGCTTATTGGATTTGAACTGTTTTTCTTTTGGAGTAAACATTTGCTATGAAGTTCAGGTTGGCTTGAGATCTCTTTATAACCCAGAATGGTCTCAAACAATTCTCCTGCCTCAGCCTCTCAAGTAATTGGCTTACACACATGCCATCAGGCCCAGTTTAGATTTGGTATGTTAAATGCATATTCAGTATTTGTTTTTATTTCAACTGTTTTGGTTGTTAAAGTATTTGCATTTATTAACTCGAGCATCTATAACCACTGCGACATTATTTAAGTGGTAATGTGCATACCACCAGCCTCATGACATTCTCTCCTGGGTTCAGTGCTGTCAGTGTACTGCAGTGAGACTTATGTGTACAAATGTACATAACAATTTGTTTTTCTACTTTCCTTCAAAAGATTTTAAAATTCCCTGATATAATCAATAACCTTGTCTACAGTTTGATGCATATGCCCACAGTTAAGTACAGTGTAGCACACACACAGGAAAGAGACCACATAGTTCCCATGAGAGTTATGTCAAGGCCCATGAGATGACAACTCTGTGGAGATATGTGTTCCTGATTATTACATTTGAATGAGCCTCAGGTTTTCTCACTGTTGTTTATGTGAGGTAGACCAGATGACTACTTTAAGTTGTGGAGTAATATAACGTACTTTTTTGTTTTTAGAGGATCAAACTCATGACCTTGAGTTTGCTAAGCAGATGCTTATGCCATTGAGATCAATCCTCAGCACCCATAAAGTCTATTTTGGAAATTAAGTATCTAAAGAACTACTTTGGTGGTGTGGCCCACTTAGTAATGTCAACTTGGATCACCCAGTAAACTGAGGCACCGTGGTTTTGGGCATAGAGCATCCATTGAAGGATTGTTGCAAACACCATCAAAGGAGAAATGGAGGGGAAGAGGCTGGGATGTTGATTCTCATGGAGAAGTTGGTATCACAGTTTTCCAGATATGAACACAGACGTCATCATCATCAGAGGAGGAGGAACCCAGGACCTCATTTGTACTGTGCACAGCTACTGTTTTCTTTTGCAGATATTGGCCCTCATCCTGAGCTTTTTGTCTTGGTTCCAGGACTGATTACTCAGCCTGGCACACATGCTGTGCCCAAGTGCACAGACTTTGTAGCTTCCAACACTGAACTTTGACTATTCCTAGTACACAGCCTTGATAGAGACTTGCATGAGACATTGACACTGCCTCTATCTCCAGGTAAACTTGTGGTGGCCCTTGTCATGGGCTCTAGGTGTTCAGTAGGACTTAAGAAGTATGTTGTCATAGGATTCAAATTGTCAGCTGGATTCTTTAGGTATCTAGTAAGTGGACAGATCTATACCTCTCTAAATCTGACTTTTTGGGAGTGAATATTTTAATATATTTTTTCAATTATAAGTTCCATATTAAATCTCTTTCCTTGCAAAACCTTACTACAAGAGATGGGAAAGGGGAAGAGGTGACATTTTTCAGACATGACAAAGTTTTTTAGTTAGCTAATGTTCCATGCCACTTGTCTCATGTGGAGAAGCCCAGCTATATCAATAGCTTGGTTTTGAAGACTGTTGATAGATTCTCTATGGATATTAAGCCATTGCATTCTGTGTTGCATGCTCAAGAAGCACATGGGTTAGCTACCTGCATGGTGCTTCCTGTCAGCTGAACCTAGCCTTGTAGCCTATGCTGTCTGGCCTCTGTGTACTTGAATTGCCAATAAAGGATGCAGTCACAGATGAAGTCATTTTATATTGACAAATAATTTGCAAGTCTATGGGCATATTATTTCCTGCTGTTGCATCTTTAACGTTCATGACAAAGAACATCAAAAGAAATTTATGACCATCAAGCCAACCCTGCAAAGAAAACTGAAAGACAGTTTAGGTACTCATAGAATAAAACTACAAAGCAAGGCAGACATTTAACGAGTATGGAAAGATAACATGTCAACAGTAAACTAATATATAACAGTTATAAACATTAATGTGAATGAGCTCAATTCACCAATTAAAAGAAACAGACTGGTAGAATGGATCAAGAAACAATGGCCAATCGCATGCTGTCTACAAGAAACCCATCTTACCCAAAATGAAACTCACAGACTGAAAGTTGAATGATGGAAGTAAAAAAAATAAAATAAAATAAAACAAGGGTGGCTATTTTGTTTGCAGACAATGTGAATTTCAAACCAGGAATGATTCTAAGACATAATGAAGGTCACTACATACTGGTTAGAAGAAAACTTCAAGAGGAAGACATAACTATCTTAAATATATATGCACCAAATTCCAGAACACAAAGTTATCCAAAGAAAGTATATATAGAAAAGAAAAATCAAATAAGCAACAACACAATTCTAACAGGAGAACTTAACACACCATGAACACCAAGAGATAGATCAACCAGACATAAATCAGCAAAGAAATAACAGAACTAAATCACACATTTAAACTAATGGACCTGATGGATATATACAGAGTGTTCCTCAGAACAACATCAGAATATATATTTTTCTCAGCATTACATGGGATATTCTCTAAAATAGACCATATACTAGCCAACAAAATATTTTTAAATAAATGCAAAAGAGTTGAAATTATCTCATGCATGTTATAATATCATAGTTCCATAAATCTAGTAACTAATGATAAAAGAAACTGCAAAAATCACACAAACACGGGGAAATTGAATAACACACTCTTGAGCAATCCGTGGGTCACAGGGGAAATTAAAGAACAAATTAAACAATACCTAAAAGCAAACAAAAATACAGATACAACTTACTGGTATGTGTGGGATGCAATAAAGCAGTCCTCAGAGGAAAATTTATTGCACTGACTTCCCACATCAGGAAAACAGAAAGAATACAAATAAACAACCTGATGGTACACCTCAAATATCTAGAAAGACAAGAGCAAGTGAAGCCAAAATCAAAAGAAGGCAGGAAATATAAAAATCAGAGCAGAAATTAATGCAATAGAGACTAAGAACACAATCCAAAGAATCAATAAATGAAACAGTTGGTTCTGTGAAAGAATAAATAAAATTGATAAGCACTTTAACTCTCCTGTTTAAAAAAGGGAAGAAAAGGCTCAAATTCATGAAATAAGGAATGCAAATGACAAAATCACAACAGACTCTGGGAAATACAGAAGATCATCAACACCTATTTTAAAATTGTCTATTTTCATTGGTTTAATAACACAGAGGAAATGGACAGATTCCTAGAAACATATGAAGTACCAAAGCTCGATCAAGAAGATGTAAAAATACTGAATAATTCAATCTCTATTAATGAAATTGAAAATATAATAATTCTCCTTACATACAAAGAAGAGCCCAGGCCCAGATGGATTCACTGTGGAATTCTACAAGACATAATAAGGAATTTAATAGCAGTACTCCTCAAACACTTCAATGAAATCAAAAGAAAGCAATCCTTCCTTAATCATTCCTGGAAGCAAATATTATTCTAGTTTCAAAATCTGAGGAAGACCCCACTAAAAAGAGAACTATATGCCAGTCTCCCTAATGAACACAGATGCAAAACTCCTCAATAAAATATTGGCAAACAGGATGCAGCAAATCATCAAGATGATACACCACAACCAAGTGTGATCTATCCCAGGCATGCAGGGATGTTTCACCATATGTACATCAATCAATGAAATCCACCATATCAGTAAAAACAAAGGTAAGAATCACATGAGCATTTCTATAGATGCAGAAAAAGCTTTTCATAAGGCGCAACTTCCATTCATGAAAGAACCTTAAAGAAAATTGGAATAGATAATCTTTACCTCAACATGATAAAGGTCATCTGTGACAAACCAACAGCCAGCATCATATTAAGTGGCCAAAAGCTGAAGGCCTCTATGTTAAAATAAGGCACAAGACAAGGATGCCCCTCATTACTGATCCTATTGAAAATACTACTGGAAATACTAGCCAGAACAATGTGATAATTGACCAAAATTAAAGGGGTAAAGATAAGAAAAGAGGAAGTTAAATTATTATTATTTGCAGATGACATGATACTCTACATAGAAGACCTTCAAAATTTCATTGGAAGTATCTAGGAGACTAGATACAAGAAATTCAGGGAAGTAGCTGGATACAAAGTCAATACTCAAAAATAAATACCATTCCTATATACTAACAACAAAATCATTGAGAGGGAAGTAGGAGAAGCCACACCCTTCACACTACCACCCCAAAAAATGAAATACTTTGGAATTAACCTCACAAAAGAAGTAAAAAAATCTATATAAGGAAAATTATAATATACTGAAAAAGAAATCAAAGAGAATGTCAGAAAATGGAAAGATATCATTTGTTCATGCATAGGAAGACTAAATATTGTGAAAATAGCCTTTCTATCAAAACTATTATACAGATTCACTGTGATCCCAATGAACATAGTATCAACATACCTCATATATCTAGAGAAATCACTCCTAAAAATCTGGAAGCAGAAGAGAACTAGAATAGCAATGACAATTCTAAGCAGTAAAGGAAAGGCAGGAGGCATTACAATCCCTGAGGTGAACTTATACTACTAAGCAATCATGGTAAAACCAACATGTTATTGGAATAAAAACAGATCTGAAGATCAATGGAATAAATTAGAAGATATGACCACAACTACAAACAAACTCAACCATCTTATCTTTGATAAAGGGGCCAAACATGTTCACTGGAAGAACCACAGACTCTTTAATGAATGGTGCTTGAAAAACTGGCTCACTATAGGCCAAAAACTAAATCTAGACCGATTTCTATCAAAACGTACTAAACTAAAATGTAACTGGATTAAAGATATGAATATTATAACAGAAACACTAAATCTGTTGGAAGATAAATAGGGTACAATTCTTGAAGACATAGGAGTAGGTAGAGAATTCATGAAAAAGAATCAAACCACATGGTAAATACTTCCCAGAATCAATAACTGGGATCACATCTTATTAAAAAAGTGTGTGCATGTCAAAAGAAATATCCAGCATAATGGAAAAAAAACACAAACTGGGAAAAAATCTTAGAGAACCATTCCTCAGACAAAGGATTTCTTTCTAAAACATATAAAGAATTTTAAAAAAATCAGACTCCCAATAATTCAAAATAGCATTTGAGATGGATACACAATTCTCAGATGAACAAATACAAATGGCAAATAAATATATGAAAAAATATTCATCATCATTATTCATTAGAGAAATGCAATTAAAACCACACTGAGATTCCATCTCACTCCAGAAAGAATGGCCAGGATCAAGAAAACTACCAACAACAAATGTTGGAGAGGCTGAGGGGAAAATGGAACTCTCCTGTACTGTTCATAGGAATTTAGACTTATGAAACCATTATGGAGGTCTGTATGGAGATTTCTCTAAAAGCTGGAATAGGAAGTCCCACTTGACCCAGCTATTTCACTTCGAGGCATATTCCCAGAAAAACAGAAAGAATCATACTTCAGTGATATATGTACACCCATTTTTATAGCAGCACAATTTGTAATAGCCGGATTTTGGAAACAGCCTAAGTTCTGCAAACTAAGGAATGGATAAAAATCTGTGGTATTTTTATTCAATGGAGTACTACTCAGCTATAAAGAATGATCACATTGAGATATTTATAAATAAATGGTTGCAACTTGAGACCTTACTCATACATGAAATCAATCAAACTCACATGTATAAATACTGTATACTCTCCCTAGTGTAAGAACCGGTAAGAGTAAATTAGAGTTTATGGTAATCATGATTCCCCATTAAATTGCTTTGGAGACTTATAATGTTCCCATTCATTAGTTGGAATGGTTTTATCCTTGGTTGTTTGATTTTATTATCTGTGAAGGTATGAACAGCTACTTTTAAGAAAACAAGACATTATAATAGCCACTGCTAATTTAATATCATCTTTCTTTGAAGTGCTACCATGCTTTTGTTCTTCTGTTTTCATTGGTTATATCATGTTTTATCTTATTGGATTTTATTATGTGTGATAGCATAAGCAAATCCTTTATGAATAATGAGATATAATGATAACAATTTTCCATTTTCTGTTATTTGGTTTTGAATGCCCTGTAATAATTTTATTCTCTTTAATGGTTTTATTCTATTTTGTTATGTTTGATACTATTATATATGAAAGTATACTCAACTATTTCAAGGAAAGAAATTATGGTAGCTACTGATATATGGGGTTGTCTTGTGGTGAAATACTGTGTTGCTCAAATTGTTCTGTTCTGAAAAAATATAATTTGCAAGTCTCCCAAATCTTTTACTGATTTTGCTGATGTGAAAAAAATGTAGGATGCACAATCTGAGTTCCCAATAATCAGTTATTACAAATCTATGGACTATCTGAACTCATGGAAATTCAACTATAGGCTCTCCCTATTCCATCTAGAATTGACCCTGAACCTAAGTGGTTCTGCAACATGTTACTAGACTTCTACAAGCACAAGAGGGATAAGCTTCTCAGAGCCTCCCTTCTCATTTTTGGTTTACATTTACACAATGTGTAACAATGACATGTCTCTATGGTAAGCAGACACTCATGTCTTTGCTTCAAACTACTGTTTCTACCATCAATACTATATTAACATTGTCTCATTAACCTATTTGTGTTATTCAAACAACTCTAGGTAAAATGCAATTTTACTCTTCAATTGAGATAATGAGTTTCACACTGCCTTTTCTGATTTTCTTACAGCATCTTGCACTTTAACTTTTCCTTATTATCACCTCTATGAGTTTCATACTCACTTGGTCTGAAAATATTATGCATGCTGAGAAACAGTATTGATGAAAAAATAGTGTTACTCTGTCCTCAGCATCTCATGGCTCAGACTGACAAATTCTCTTCTGTTGAGCACGGTGACTAGGCATAAATGTGATGAGATAGGGCAAATGTCTATCAGTATTCAGTAAAATTGAAAGGCCATGTCTGGGAGTGAGAGATAGTGGCAGAGTTGGAATGAGACCACAGTGATGTGCACTTGTGACTGATGTAATTATGTGGAAAAATGTTGGTACCATTGAAGCTGAATACACATGCAATCCTGTGGCATGGCCTGGGCATGATTGAACTGAGAATGAGGAGACATCACAGGGGGAAAGTTAGGACAAAATAGTTTTCCTAAATTAGCATCATTTGTTGTTCTGAGGGATCCTTGAACCCCTCCCAAGATACTGCTCAGATTTCCTCCATTGTCCACTAAACTCCTTTCTGGTTCTGATTAAATACTTGCTACAGAGCACCATTCAGCCAGGTGGCTAGCAGACTTATGAGCTCTGCCAAGAATTTTAATTCTCCTGCAGCCCTAAAGATTGTGTCACTTGTTTCACTGTTTTGGGCCTTTGCCATGAACCTGTTTCAGGGGCTGGGGATCCAGTAATGGAACCCAAAATCTTGGTGCCTGAAAAGGGACTCTAGATTGGAGATGTCTGATGTAGAGTGTAACATACTTTTGCTGAGTTCCTGGGGTGGAATACAGCCCCCAGAGCACATCTATTTCACTTTCTTTGGAAAATCCTTTCATTTTCTTTGAAAAAAGTCCCTACACCAATTAAATCAAGGAGAATTTTGTGTCTGAAGTGCAACAGAAACATAATGCAGGACTGCATTTCCTTAGGAAGGTGGGCCATGTTACTTCTGAGGATACTTTGGTGCACCTCTTGTGGGAAATTCATGATCATTCTCCTTGTTATTCTGAGGTCGGTGTGGTCATTATGTCAGATTGAGAAAAACATACATAAACTGCTACATTGAGGAGCTTTGAGCTCTGATCTCTGTCTTGTACACTTGGTATCTTTGTTGGGATGCTGTGACTTTCGGCCAGCAGGCACATGGAACAACACACGGTTGGCTTCCCAGTTTTCCTGGATGCCTCACTTGTGCTGCTTCCTCACCTCCTCTTGCTGCTACCTCCAAAATATGCAAACCCTGTAAAACCTCTGGGCAACTCTTCACCTGTTCAACCTCCCATGTAAAAGATGGCCCAAGAAGGTAAACAACATGATGAATTAATTGCTTGACCTGTTTTGTATCAACAGGAAAATAGTCCCACTTTGAAAGTTTGCAGTGCTCTACTTAAAGAGTTAAAAGGGGCAGGGGATAATCTCGGTGGCCTAAGTGGCTGCCTGACACCCACAAAGTTGTGAGTTCAGTCCCATGTTCCAAACAACAAAAACAAGAAAGATAAAGAGTTTAAAATGGCTGTCAAGGAATATGGATTTAAAAGTATTTTTGTAATTGGCATTATTGAGGGTATTGTTCATGGTTGTGAAATGACACCTTTGGACTGGAAACTCTCAGTGCATACTATTATCACTCCAGCCCAACATCAGGTTTGGCTTACTGGTGCTGAGGACATGCAAGCTACAAATAATTTTGATTGCTATATTACTATAGGAGCTGCTGAATCATGAGGGGAGAGAGATTTTTCAGATATTTGCCAACAAGTTAATTGCCACCCTCAGGCTATTATCCTCAAATTGCTTTTAAAGCTTGAAAATGAATCCCTGAAGCAGTGGACACACAAGGATTTTTAGTGCTATTAAACAGGAGGAGACTGAACATTGCCTTGCCTTTATAGAAGATAAAATAAATCTATTGAATGCCAGGTGGATAACAAGACAGTAGCCTCTGTCTTGTTAAAGCAGTTAACATACAAAAATGCAAACCAAGGCTACAAAAATGCTTTAAAAGATGTTTCTATGATAACCTGACACTAGCTTGGAATTCTCTGGTATGTTTTAGAAGGTTCTTACTACTTTTCATGATCCTTTACCTCCTAGGACAGCTCTCCAGTTCTTTCCTGTTCACCTGCATCATAAAAGAGGCACTTGTGTTATCCTTGGCCTCATTGATGCTGGCTATGCAGGCATATTGTTGCTTCAACTGTGATCTCTCTTACCCATCAACTAATATTTTTGAATGTGTAACCCAGCTAATTGTCTTGCCTTGTCTCCTCTAAAACTTGTGATGTTACTCATGGAAATCAAGCATTTGGCTCTACTGTGGTGGCTACTGCTATTCCCCTGGGAGATGAATGCTGAAGCCTCTGTTTAACTATTGACAATCTTTTCTTTTCAGGTTTGCTACACACTGGATCTGATGGTTTTGTTTTACTCCACTCACCTGGCAATACTTTATTTCCCATTGTCAGTGCTATTCCCTCTCATCTCTTGAGGATGTACTGGAATACCTATAGGCCTTGGAATTGATTTAATCAATACCGTCTTACCACTTACCATGGCTTACTTTTCCTTTTTGCTGTCCTCTGCTGTTCCCTCTGCAAGACTCAGGTCTGGGAATTTAGCTCAGTGGCATGAACGCCTGCCTTACAAGTGCACAGTTATGAGTTTGATCCCTGGGACCAAAAAAAAAATCTGCAAGTGGCTTTGGCTGTCCATGTTGGTTCCATCTCTTTTGATATGTCCCCTGATCATTGTTTGTCTCTATTTACCCTACTTCCCTTTTCTTTTCAAGCTTATTTCATTAGCACCCCTTTAAATAGTGCCCTCACTGTCTTCACTGATGGAACACCCCATCATAAATCTTTAACATGTTTTTTATAATAATTGGAAACACCTATATTTACTACCACAAACCTCTTGTCAATGCAGTGAGCTCTCTGTGTTATCCTTGCTTTGTAAATTTTTTCAACCCATGTCCTTAACTTAGTTACTGCCTGCTTATATGTACATAATACTATCTCAGACTTATCTTCTCTTATTGTCTCTCCTGTAGCAGTAGACTCACACTTATTATCTCTTTTTTACATCTCACAGGCTCTTCTTTGCCTTCACCATGCAACTCTATTTTTTTTACATATATGTAGTCATTAAGCCCTACCTGTTGTTTGATATGATAAGTCTATTACTGATCAAGCACTGAATATTCTGTTCTCTCTTTTTTAGGGCAAGGTCTTTTCGACACAGTGTCTCTATAAGCATTTCAGCCTGATCTTGAGATAAATTTGTAGTCTATCCTCATTTGATAACGCTAAAGAAAGCCCCACCTTTTTCACCAAACAGCTTGTTCTTTGAACAAATTGGTTCACAATCCTGCAGCTAGAGCCTTAATTTCCAGTGCTTTCCATTGTGCTGCCATGGCTCCCCCTTTTCCCGGTGATGCTGTCAACTCTCATGGCCTCTGCTCCAATGACTCATGGTAACATGCTACACAGTGCTCCTCCTTAAAACTTTTTCATTTCTTCAAGTTTTTGTTGATACATTTTCTATTTTTATTTGTGCTTCAGCACTGCTTGGTGAATCTGCCTGGCATGTAATTCAACATCTCCTGGCTGCATTAGCAGTCAAGGGTGTATCTTCCTTTTTAAAACTGACAATGGTCCAGCCTATACCTCACAGGCTTTTGCTTCCTTTTGTTCCATATGGCAAATTGGTTATGTAACTTGTATCCCCTATAATCCCAGTGGCCATACTATCATTGAACAAGCTCCTTGTTCACTGAAATCTCTTCTCTTAAAACAATTAAAGGAGAAAAATGCTCTTTCTGCACAAATTTTTATTATTCTGTCCATCGTGCTATTTACTGTAAGTGACTTCTCTTTCCTAACAAGGCTTTCTTTTTCCCTAATTCAAATATGTTTTTACCAGACTATATCTCTGACAAAGCCTTTTGTATCATACAAAACACTTCCAGACTCAAGTGGGCTGGGTCTGGTGCCCTCATTTAACTGGGTAAAATGGGATACTTCTATGTTATTGCCAAGGCCTTGTGTGGATTTTTGCTTATTGTGTTTGCCCTACATGGAATGAGTTGGCACAACAAGCTACACAACATAATTCCACCATTTCACCTCTCCCTGAATCAAGCCTTGGATCCTTTTATGCCAGATCTCTGCTAGTTGGTGTATAACAAATCCAAATGTTTGGTTTGTAGCTGTAAAATCTAAATTTGTAAGAAGGTATTATAATTTGGCTTGATTAAAGATATACTCAAGTGTGCTGTGATTTTATAAGATGTTTTATAAGATTTTATAAGATGTTTGTCAGTCTGTCCACATGTCAGTTGCCTGTTTTTCCAGTTGACTTGTAAGCAGGTGCTGAAAGTTGCTAAGCATCTGATTGCTCATACCAGTAGAGTAGAAAGCAAAAGTGCCCATACAGGAGTGCTCAAGGTGCCCAGAACATCTTGGAAATGTCCTGAGGGCATGGAGTGCTGGAGGTGAACAGGTGTTCCAGCGCTGGGAGCACGGAGTGTAAGAAGTGAGCTCGTTTTCTTCTGTTTTATTTCTTTTGTTTTTATCTAAGTTATCTTCTGTTTTTATCTCTCCTGTGGCAATGGACTCACACTTAGTATCTTTTTTTTTACATGTACAAATTCTTTGCCCTCACAATGCTGTGCTTTTTCCTTTACATAAATGTGGTCATTAAGCCCTACCTGGCTTTTTACAAGATAATGCGATTTCTGATCAAGGATTGCATATACTCTACAGACCCCCCCCACTCCTTTGGCCTTTTTGAGGCAGGTTCTCTCTATGCAGTTCAGTCTGGCCTTGGGTTTACTCTGTAGTCTACACTCCTTTTGATAACACTAAGCAAAGCCATGTCTTTTTTCACCAATGCACTTGTTCCTTGCATAAATGGTTTGACATTCCATCTTCTGAAGCTAAAGCTTTTATTTCCACTGGTTTCCATTGTGCTGCCATACCTCACTCTTTTCCCTGTGATGCTGTCAACTCTCATTGCCTCTGCTGCAATGAACCTTGGTAAACATGCCACACACTGTTTCTTGATTTCCTTTTCATTTTTTCACGTTTCTGTTGACACATTTTCTGCTTTTTTTTGTGCTTCACCACTGCATGGTGAATCTGCCCGACATGTAATTCAATATCTCCTTGCTACATTTGCAGTCATGGGTGTTATCTTCCTTCCTTAAACCTGAAAATGGTCCAGCCTGTACCTCATCGGCTTTTGCTTCCTTTTGTTCCACATGGAACATTTTTCATGTAATTTTATCACCTATAATGCCACCGGCCAAGCAATCATTGAACAAGCTCATTATACCCTCAAATCTCTTCACTTGAAACAATTAAAGGAGAATAGTACACTTCCTGTGCAGGTTCTTACTATTCTGTCCATGGTACTATTTACTGTAAGTCACTTACCTTTCCCAACAAGGCTGTCTTATTACCTAATTCAAATATGTTTTTACCAGGCTATATCTCTGACAAAGCCTTTTGTATTATACAAAACATCTCCAGACTCAAGTGGGCAGGGTCTGGTGCCCCTGCTGATCTGGGGAAGAGGGGACATTTCCATGTTATTGCCAAGGCCTTGTATGGATTCCTGCTCATTGTGTTGGCCCTGAATGGAATGAGTTGTCACCACAGGCTACACAGCCTAGTTCCACCATTTCACCTCTCCCTGAATCAAGCCTTGGATCCTTTTATACAGGATCTCAGATAGTTGGTCTATAAAAAATAGAACTAGTTGATTTATAGTTGTAGACTCTAACTTTGTAGACTCTAACTTCTTATTGGGCTTAAGGATATGCTCAAGTGCACTCTGATTTTATAAGATGTTTGTCTGTCTGTCCATGTATCTGTTGTGTATTTGTTTAGTCTGTTTGTAAGGAGTTGTTGGAAGTTCCTGAGCTAGTGATTGTTCAAA
The DNA here is from genome assembly GCF_034190915.1 of Cavia porcellus. Classification (NCBI taxonomy): domain Eukaryota; kingdom Metazoa; phylum Chordata; class Mammalia; order Rodentia; family Caviidae; genus Cavia; species Cavia porcellus. The sequence goes on from NW_026947517.1 coordinate 2,259,960, forward strand.
CTTGTAAAGCAGAAAGCAAAAATGCCCATACAGGAGTGATCAAGTGGCCCAGAACATCTGGGAAAGACCCCGAGTGCTTGAGGTGTACAGGTGTTCCAGCACTGGGAGCACAGGGCATAAGAGATGAGCTAGTTTAACAAAGGAGTATTGAACAAGTAAACAAATGACCTCTGAGGAGCTTAAATTGTTCTCAAAAACCTCCACAAGCTCTGTGCTTATTTCTGTGTTTGAATCAGCACAGGTTGTCTGTGTACATTTATCCACCTGTCCACTCTGTGAACAACTGTTCCTTTCATTTGGAGCTCAGTAATCTTTCTCTTTTTCCATATCTGGATCACATAATCAAAGATTTGTTTCTTTACTGATTTATAAAGTATGCTTGTACCTTCTGGCCAGCTGTTCCAAATGTCACAAAGACTGGGTATATGAATGGAATATGTTGTTATTTATCATTGACTTGATAGTCTCATTATTTAGAAATGATATTATTAAGATGAATAAACAAAGTCCCTTTTGACTGAGATTTCTGAACAGGGTTCTAATTGATAAATCAGAAAGTGGCTGCCTGGTAATGTTTTTAAGCAGTTCTTGTTTATTAATCAGAGACCTCAATGATCTCCATAGCCTTATAGGAGACACTTTAACTAAAGTCATGAAATGTACTCCTCAGTGTTCACATTGGTCAATATCAAAAGAATTAATGCATTTTTTTCATTGAAGATGCCTGTGAAAAGGTTTCACATAGTTGTGACAGTTGATTGTCATCAAATTCATAATATACTAGATATATCCATATTTCTGGAGGCATAGACCTCTAAGGTTTTTAAATGGGGATTACTTATGGTAGCAGACTTTTGATTCATGTTCATACTTCTGCTAATAACAAAGACTTGTGATATTCATATTCCACTAAAGTTCAATAAATTGGTCAATAATACATAAGAAATTTCTTGAGTATTAGATGAGGGTGATTGACTAAAATGGATATTTTATATCAAAAGAGAAATTCAGATTATTGCAAGGAGGTCATAATACAATTATATGTATGGTTCTGATTTCTGATTTCCTATGTAAAATATGTCACTATTAACACTGTAGGTATCGAAATGTTAAAATATCCATGGATAGTAGAAAATACATTTCATTTAAAGTTCTAAGGTGTTTCATGTTTAGATAAAACAGTAATGTTAACCTTACTTCCTCTACTATACTGTATTGTTATCAATCTTTTCTTCTGGATGTCCAACAGCTAAGGTATAGATACCAAAATGAGAGACACAGATGGGATAATGGATATACAATATTTTGGCCCCAGCACTTCAAGCTTGGAGGAGGTCCAGGATGTAAAAGAAATTCTGCTTGCATCATCAAAAGATATTCAGTGTGTACCTGGTATTCTGATCAGGAAGATGATGAGACCAAAGAAGAAAGTGAACTTTGATGCAAGGTGTGCCTAAGGAGAATCAAGATTCACCAGAGAAATCTCCGAAGCTTTCACAGAAATCAACGTGGTCAAGCAACGGCCATGACTCTTCCAGGTGGCTGACACTGACAGAAGAGATATGAGGAGCTATGCATGGTTATAAGATTGTTCTTGAGCAGACCTAACTGGCCTTAATAGGAAGTACCGAATCAATTGTCCTTAGTGCAGTCCTTATGTTAGCTTGGTCTTGAACATTCTGCAGAAAAGTCTGGCCTCTGTAGGTACAGTGCAATGTAAAATATTGTCTGTGGATGAATCTTGGATCACTAACATCCTCTGAAAATTGCTATCTATGCTGGCAACTGACTATCATTATGAATGGATGGACTGTGCAGTGGTGGGAACTCTAACACAGCTTCTCCATCTTCAGATGGTCACCCATCTGTGTATCAACCCAACAAAAAGGAAGCATATGTTGGAGCCATTGGAGCTGAATACTCATGCAGGGCTGTGATGTGGCCCAGGCATGACTGAAGTGAGAATGAAGAGATGCCTCAAGGGGCAAGATAGGCCACAGCTGAAGCCACCTAAACACTTTCTGTGGGATAGTTCTCTTCAGTTGGCATCATCTGTTGCTCTGAGGGGGTCTTGAACCTCTCCCAAGATCCTTATCAGGTTTCCTCCATTGTCCACTAAACTCCTGCCAGCATGAGTTGGCCAGCTGGCTAGCAGAGTGATGAGCTCTGCCAAGGATCTCTCTCCTCATGCAGCCCTGAAGACCATGCTGTGTTTCTCATTTCCTAGAGCATTTTTGCTACCCCTTTTTGGTGTCTTGGTGTCTAAGAAAACACCCCAACATGAAACATAAATTATATCTATTTTAAAGACTCAGCATTGAAATCTGGTATTGTTGGATGAAGACAGGACCAAGTATCAAACCTGTTAAAGACAATTCAAGTATACAGAAGCTGTTCTTTTCCACTGTATTTTTTTTGGTTCCCCAATGCCAAATCCTCTTTAATGACACAATTTTCCTCAAGACATTTCCACTCCAATCAATGACCTACATATGAGTTATTTTCTGTAGGACACACACATAGATAAGCAGGTTTTATGACATGTCTCCACCCAGTCTTTCTGATGAGAAAGTTAACAATCCAGAGCCATCCTAGGCCTGAGAGGAGGAATAGAAAGCTAATTTGCCCTTCCTATGAGCTGATGTAAGTCATAAGGGGAGTGGTAGGGAAAATTAGCCAATATGCTCATGTTGTGGTTCTGTTGAAGCTATTCCATTTCTCAGAAGAAAAGCAAGAATGTAACTTACACTTCCTGTGAGCTCACCACTGTACTGGTTGGGAGAGGAGCACCACAACCACCTTCTCCCACCACCAACCATCTGACTGGTTTAGAGGACATGCTGAGTTGATAGCAATGGAGGTATAAAAACAACTTAATCCTTGTATTACTTGAATGACTTTGCAGCCTAAGGCTAGTATTCTTAAGCATGTATTCAGATTGTGAAATAATGGTAAAAGAAGTTGCAATAACTTCATAAGTATATGGAACTTAATACTCTCCTAAACAACCAATGGGTAACAGATGAAATAAAGGAAGAAACTTTAAAATACCTACAACCTAACAAGAATATAAATGCAAAATCTTGTACCTTATGGGATTCAATGAAAGCAGTCCAAATAGGGTAATTTATAGTAGTCAAATCTCATATCAGGAAATAGAAAGAACCCAAACAAATAATGAAATGTTGCATCTCAATCTTCCAGAAGAAGAATGGCAAGGGAAACATAAATCCCATACAAGGGAGGAAATTATAAGACCTGAAAAGAAATTCATGCAATGGAGAACAAGAAAAAATTCAAAGAATTAATGAATCAAAAAGTTGGTTCACTGGAAGAATAAACAAAATTGCTAAACCCTTTGACAACCATATCAAAAAAGAAAAAAAAATAAATACTGAAAACCATGCATTGAGGAATCAGAAGAATAAAATAACTACAGATCCTGTAAAATTCAGAATACCATCAATATCTACTTGAATAGCTTATACTTTCATAGGTTAGAAAATATAGAAATGCACCGATTCCTAGATACATATGAAATGCCAAATCTGATCCAAGAAGATATAAAAATTCTGGAAAATACAGTATCAGTTAATGAGAATAAAGATCTAATAAAAATTTATCAGCTGCTGGTCATGATGGTGCATTCCTGTAATCCCAGAACTTGGGAGGCTGAGGTACAAGGATTGTTTTGAGTTCGAGACTAAACAAGGCTACAAAGTGAGCTCAAGGTCAACTTGAACTGAATAATGAGAGCCTGTGTCATGAGCACATTAAAAAAATAAGAAAAAAAAAGAAAGACAACAGAAAATCAAATGACCAACATACAAAAGTCTAGGTCGAGGTGGATTTACTGCTGGATTCTACAATAAATGTAGAAAAAAATTTAAGGACACTGCTGTTTAATGATATTGAAAGAGAAGCTCTTCTCACTAAATCATTCCATGAGGCAAGTATTACCCTGATACTAACACCAGAGGATGACCCAACCAAAAGAAGAAAACTATAGGACAGTTTTCCTAATGAACATAGATGCAAAAATCCTTATCAAGATACTAGCAAAGTGAATGTAGCAAATCATCGAGAAGACTTTAAAACATGACCAAATTGGATTCAGCCCAGGAAGGCAGGGATGTTTCAGTACATGAAATCAACTAATTTAAATGTCATATCAACACAGACAAAAACAAAAGTCACATGGTGATCATCTCAATAAAAGCACAATAAGCTTTTGATAAAGTCAAGCACTGATTTGTGATAAAAACCCTAGAGTAAATAAAAACATATGACCTTTACTTGAAGCTGATAAAATAAAATAATGACGGGGCTGGAGATTTAGCTCAATGGCATAAGCACCTGCCTTGCAATTGTGTGGTGGTGAGTAGGATTACCAGTACCGATAAAAAAGAAAAAGACAAAAAAAATCAGACAATGACAAAGAAAAACCAGCATCATACTAAATGGAGAATAACTAAAAACTTTCATTCTACAGTTATTAAAAGGACACGAATGATTACTATGACCACTCTTCTTCAATATAGCTCTGGAAACACTAGACAGAATAATTAGACAAAAGAGAGAAATAAGAATAAGTATATAATAGAAAATAGTTAAACTATCATTATTCACAAATGATATGATATTCTAAATAGAAGATGCTGAAAACTCCACCAAAACAGTCCTAGAATTAATAACCAAATTCAATAATGTAGCTGGAGCCAAAGTTGACAATCAAAAATCAATAGCATTCCTGTACACAATCAACAAACTCACCAAGAGAGAAGTTACAGAAACCACACCATTTTAAATAGCCTCCAAGTAAATGAAATACTTGGAAAGATCCTAACAAAGAAAGTCCAGGCTTTACATATTGAAAATTATAGTACTTTGGAAATGATATTGAAGAGATTATCAGAAAATAAAAAATATCCCCTGCCCATTCTGAGTATTGTCTTTTCACTCTTTCAGTGATTTCTTTTGATGTACAAATATTTTTTTAATAAAATGGGGTCCCAATGGTTTATTCTTTAAAATGTGTATTTTGTTCACAAAGCCTCATTAGTGTGTCCGTGTTAATATTTAGATCTTTGTTCTAGTTTGACATACTTATTTCATAGTGATAGACATTTCTCCTGTTTAAGTCTTCAGTATGAGGAAAGTCATTTTCTTCAGCACCATTTATTGAAGAGGCTGTCTCTCTTCCACTGAACATATTTGGTTCCTTTGTCAAAGACAAGGTAGCATATTCTCTTTGTGGTTCTATTTGAATTTTCTAGACTTTTTGGATGATTCTCAGGTCTGTTTTACTGCCAGAACAATGCTGATTTTCTGATAGTAGCTTTCTAGTATTATAGCAAGTCAGGAATTGTGATGCTTCTTGAATTACCTTTGTTGCCCAGCAATGTCTTTGGTGATCTAGAGCATTTCTGTTTCCAAATGAATTTTAGAAATGTTTTCTCTACATTTGTGAGCTATCCTAATGGTATTTTGTTGGGCAATGCATTACATCTATATGACAGTTTGCAATAAGATTTTTTGAGTTTTCTCCATATCCTTGAAGGTAGTTTTACTGGTATCTTATACTCACCAGATGAAATCTAAAGTGTATGTTCCTCAGAGTTTCAAACTGTTAAGTTCTTCTTCCCAAGGATATCCACAATAACATGATATTTTTTTCTGTTTGTTTGAGACAGGATTTCCCTATGCAGTTCAGGCTGACTGTGGACTAACTTCTTAGTCCTGTAAATTCAAACTGATTGTCCTATTTCAGCCTCTTAAGTCCTGGGATTACAGGTGTGCACCTAACGCTTGAAAGAATTAATGCTGTTATTTGAAACATGAAGAAACAGTCATGAGATACACATGTATTCATTAACTGCCATTCTCTTAAAGGAAAAATGTCTAATTTAACACATAACCTCATTGGAGTGTAGGGAATCACAAGATGAGTTTCTATCTCTTATGGGCTGGTGATGCCAGTCTAGACTAATGCAGAAACAGGAGATGTCACAGGTAGGAATATGAATCAAATGTGAGCATTAGTATTAAGAACTGAGAGAGTCTTGTATTTAAGTATGATGAGGAAAAGACCAGTGGAAAGCAATGAGAGACCTGGTGAGCTTAGCTTGTCCTGACTATAGATAACATTTTATTATAAGGATGAACATCACAAATTATGAAATATTCAAACATCATGTGCTTTTTACTCTAGAAAATATTAAGTGTTGGCACTGTAGCTAAGCTGTGTTGTAGCTTGGCATAACAGATGCCATCTTGCACCCTGCATTTATCTAGTGCCCTGTATTTGACCCAGGAAAATTAAAAAGCACTCAGGGTATAAGTTCCATGAGAAAAGCAAAAATGCAAAAGGAGCTGTACCCAAAGAAAAAAAGTAACCTGCTAAATAAAGAAGCAGGATACAGGTGTCAAATAAAAATTCACTTAAGATTCTAGCTAAATTGTTTCCAAAGAGGATGTCTTTTGTTATTCTGTCTTTTAAAAATGCTTAACATTCCAGTTCAGGGCCACTTGTTTTGATTCTGAAATAGGAAAGGGGTCTTTATACAAGTGGTTCTGATCTCAGCTATTTAAATTCCAAATTTATTCTTTGGATGCTTGAATTCCTATACTGTTGTTCACAAACTCACCTCAAGTTGTGGAAAGGTTTACTGACACAAGCAAACATCTGGATTAAATGTCAGTGCCCCTGAAATGAAAGAATAATAGTGAAAAGGAGGGAAGAAAATGACCAACACCATGTGTTATGATGCCCACCTCTTTTCCACAGCGTTAAAGAGGCTGAAGCAGGCAAATGGCCATGTATTCAAGGACAATCTAATCTACACAGTGAGAGTGAAAGGCCAGCCAGAACCACAAAGTAGGAGTACATCTTTAAAAACAAAAAATAATAATGAAAAATGTAGAAAACCAAGGGAGAGAGAGACTATTACAGGAAAACAAAAACAATAAAGTTGAATGAAAGCTGACCTAAATTGGCAATTATGGAATGATGTTGCAAAGGAAAGCTGGCCATGTAGTGGCATCTGGGCAGCAGTGACAAATACAGAGATAGAAATGGTGCCTATAGTGCTACAGCACAACAGTGACATCCTTCCACCAATAAATCTGCAATTTGCTAGAATGAAGAGGTCCAAAAGCTCATGGAAATCTTAAACTCAGAGGGAAGAAGTAGGTTCACATAAAGGCTTTGGAACATGGCCTTTAGCAGATATTTCATATTCAAATTGAAATAGGACAAATATAGTCCTGCCCTGTTTGGGGTGAAATGCATCAAGTTGGTTGCCTCATAACATTGAGGAATGAAGGCACAAAACAAAAGATGTTCAAATTTTTTTCTGGGAAAAAAGAGAGAAATGTAATGACAATGTTGTGTTTTGTTCCAATGCCACTGCCTCAGTCTCAAAGATAGGAGCAAAATTTCCAGAGTAGAACGGTCACCGAAGACAGTGGTCTTAGTGGTCTTCATCCCCAGAGTTGCAGTTGCCCTGCCCACTAAGCCAGAGGAATTCAGGATAGCACTTGAATCCTGGTGGAGGCTGAGATCAGGATAATATTGGTGCTCAAATTTGATACATATTCCTAGCTGTGATGTCTCCCCTTTTTGCAGTAGTGCAGTCTGTTATCCCAAACCCATAAAAGATAGAAACACATCTTTTGATTCCCTACACTTCAGTGGAATTATGTGTAAATTTGGACACTTTTCTTTTAAGGAAATGACAGTTAATGAGTACATGTGTATCTCATGACTGTTTCCTCATCTTTCAAATAACACCAGGAATTCTTTCAGGTGTTAGGTGCACACCTGTAATCCCAGGACTTGGAACGCTGAGGTAAGATAATCACTGTGAATTTACTGGACTAAGGTGTGAGTCCACAGTCAGCCTGAACTGCATAGGGAAACCCTGTCTCAAACAAATAGAAAAAACGTCTATTATTGTTGATATCCTTGAGAAGAAGAACTCCATAGTTTGAAAATCTTAGGATCATACTTTTTAGGATACATCAGGTGAGTAAAATAACAAATAAGACTACCTTTAAGGATATAGAAAACTAAAAAAAAAAATCATATTGCAAACTCTTATACAGATTTAATGCGATGCCCATCCAAATACTATTAGTTTAGCTCACAAATATAGAGAAAAATTTTCTAAAATTCATTTGGAAATAGATAAGATCTAGAATACTAAAGACATTCCTGGCCAACAAAGGTAAGTCAGGAAGCATTACAGTTCTTCACTTGCTATAATACTAGAAAGCTACTGTCACAAAATCACTAGAGTACTGGCAGAAAAACAGACCTGATAATCTATCAAAGAGACTAGAAGATGGAGACACAACTACAAACACAGTCTGCTACCTTGTCTTTGATAAAGGAGCCAAATATGTTCACTGGAAGAGAGATAGCCTCTTTGTTGCCTGTCGGACCCTGTTTATATTTTGATGAAGGTATCTGTCTCCCCATAGCTGCAAGTTATGTGGGCTTCTGAGCTGGCCACATCTAGGACCTGATCCTGTCTCCCTGGCTCTATATTTCTAACTAACTCAGCTGCCTATAACATCAGGGCTTGTCCCTCAAAGAAGCCAGAAAATAAGTTCAGATTGCTTGCAGGATTGGAAGAGACAATCACCTCCTGCTGTGGGCCAAATCTCAAAACAAAAGGTAAATTAAATACAACCAAGTGCTAAGGATCAACAGTCCAAATAGTTCTCTGATCACCCTGAGGAACACAAGAGTCACCATCCCAACCTTCTTCAAGAAGATTCTCTGCTCTTAAATCTGCCCACTTACTATGACTTGCTCTCCCATTTGCTCCCAAGTTAATCAATTTTACCAGAGCAATTAACCTTATTGGTTGACCACGTTTCTACTCTGCCTTATGCTTAACTTTCAGATTCCCATTTTTCCCCTACTCTGGACCCATCTAACCTCATGATTTCACTCTATACAAGTTCCTCAAAAAGACAAAGTCTTTTGCAACACACTGAGACCCTTTCTGTCTCTCAGACAGAAGCTTTCCTTCTCCCAATAAATATATTCCACTCTTAAACTCCATCATTCCTAAAATTCATTCTTCAATTTTAGAGAACACAAACTCATACCGGATATATAGTAGGTAAGGAGTTTCATTGCCCTATACCATTAACATGAGCCAAATTAACATGACTATACTTTTATAATGTCTGAAATTTGTTCCTTTTCCTGCAGTTTCAAGTGATTAATATAACTCACAATGATTATAATCCTGGCAATATCTTAAATTATATACAACAATCATTATAAATGTAAAATAATTGCTTTGATTGTATTTGATAGAGTTATTTCCAAAAGATGAAAAATATTAACAAAAGATGAGAAATATAAAATAAAAAGCGGCCTTTATTCTGATAACACAGAGAGAGATGACCGGCACCCCCACCGCTGGCATCCGGCCATCTCTCCAGTGGACACGTGGCGTGGGGGCCTGTAAATAGCCTCGGTTTGGGGTGCAACCTAAGGCGGGCATTAGGGATACACAGGTAGCCCATTGGTCCTAGGTTTGGAGCCATATGTATATTTCTAGGGGTGGGAAGATGGCGTCACAGGTAACTTCCTAGGGGCAGGGGAGATGGGGCTTCCTGCTTCTGGTTGTGGCTTTCCTGGCTACAGTGTCCTATCTGGGCCAAAACCCTTTCAGTATTATGTAGCAAGACCTAGACTTTGCCATGGTACTAGGTTATATCTTATAAAAGAGAAGGTTCATCTATAATTGTTCAGAAATATTTCTACATTATGGCTGATTGAACAATTTTTAATTAGATAAACTGTATTTTCAGTTTCTAGAAGGCTTCTATTATATTATTGAAAGCTGTCTGTAGGCCTCTAGAACCTTGGCTATAATTTGATGCATAAGTCTGTTTTGAAACGTGTATCAAGATTTATTTTTATCTTAGGAGTAAACTCACTGCATTGACACTGATAGAGTGAAGCAAAAGCCCACTGCATTAATTTCCATTGGATACTCGTGGCATAGAGCATGTGAATTACTGAGCAGGTAAATTAGCTTCATATATAGACAAAAATCAGTACTGTTAGGATTTCATGGCCCAATAGAGAAGCAGAATGATAGGATTATTTCCAAAAGATGAAAAACATTTCCAAAAGATGAGAAGTATAAAACAAAAAGAGGCCTTTATTCTGAGAACCTGGATAGAGATGACTGGCACCCCCCCCCCACTGCTGGACTCCAGTCATCTCTTTGTCAGACACGTGGGGTGGGGGTATGTAAGTAGCCTCGGTTTGGGATGGAATCTAAGGAGGATTTTAGGGATGGAAAGGTAGCCCATTGGTCCTAGGTTTGGTGCCATAGGTAAATTTCCAGGGGCTGAAAGATAACATCACAGGTAAATTCCTAGGGGCGGGGGAGATAGGGGCTTCTTGCTTTCCCTTGAGGCTTTCCTGGCTACAGAGACCTGACTGGGCCAAAACCCTTTCACAGAATATAAGAAAAAGTAGCAGTGTCCTTTCTATTTAAAGAATGTGGAGAGGAGCCTACAGCCACCAAGGGTTTGACTTTTTTTTTTCTGAAGGATTATGGGATTATAGGGTATATATGAAATTTGGTGGTGCTGGCACTGACATTGACAACATGTAAGGAGCTGATTGGAATTTTCTTTTGGCCCCTGGGAAAGGAATGATGAAGTTGTATTCAAGGAAAAAAGAGTAAGTAGCCATATGGGTAAGCATCCCTGATTTGACCTTTCACCCTGATGAACTACCACCATGATGCCCTGTAATTTATTCTAGGGCAAAACTCTTTAAAGTACATCTTTCAGGTTAAATTAAGAAATGAAAATAAAGAATTTTTGCTATGTGCCTTCTTCCATGGTTAGTGGTAAACAATTCACAAGGAAAGTTTCTAAACATTTCCTTAATGCATTGTAGATAGCATAAAAAAAACTACAGATCAGTTCACTTTCAGGAAACAGAAGCAGCACTAAAAGGCAGGGATAAAGCCCTTCAATGCAAATGTCCCTTAAGAGGTGAGATCAACATTTAAGAATACAATCATCTACTGATTTCTCTGACTTAAAGAAAGAAAAATTTACATTGTTATTGCTATAAGGTAGTAAACTCCAGGTCTACTATGTCTGGTATGAGTTTGAGTTCTCTGAAGTCAAACAAATGAATTTTAGAAAAAACAGAAGTCAAGATAATATAATTATTGAGAGAAAGAAAGCTGTGTGAGAGAAAGCAAATGCGTCCTAACTGGGTTGGCAGAGACTGTCTTTTCCAAGGACTTTTAGAGTAAAATCATGTGTGAGATTGGTTGAAGGTGGGGAAAATGGGGAACTCACAATGCAGATGGGCATAAGATGGGACAGAGCTATGGTAGCCAATAAGATAAATAGTTCAGGTAAAGTTGATTAAATTGGGAACAAAGGGGGAAGGGAGTCACATAGAATGCAGGCATTGTTAGGCAGCAGTGAATCTTCCCTTAGGGGTTTGGGAGGGTAACTCCTTAGTTCATCAGGATGATAGGAACTATTTAGAATGTCAGTCTTTAGGATAAGGATACATTTCTTTGAATGGTGACTCCTGACTTGCTCAGAGGGCTAGGGAACTATTTAGAATATCAGTCCTTAGGATATGGATGAATTTGTTGATCTTCTGTCTTGAGGCTTAGCCCATAGCAGGATTTGTCCATCTTCTCCATAGTTGCAAGGTATCTGAGTTTCTGGATGGGCTCCTTGGAGGACCTAGCCCTGTCTCTTTGCTAATTATAATTAACTAACTCAGCTCCACATAACAGTATTTTTAGGAAAATTGAATACAGATGTCTTGTGCTCCGGGTGAGTGATCTGGGGAAGACAGTGTGCAATGTATATACCAGTGATGCCCCCTGATTCACATGTCTTGAAATTTAGTTTTAGTTTATTTTTTCTTTTTATCCTTGAAATGAAATGGATTTGGAAATGAAAAGCCTGAGGTAAGGCACTTTGGTACACATATTCCTCTGTGTAGCTGAGATCAACACTGTTGAAGACAACCAGCTTCAGAAGTCTCTGACTACTGTCTATAATTTGGGATCCTCTCTTGCAGGAAGGAGTTCCTTTCCCTGTTTATTTTTGACTTAGAAGGAGGACAGTAGAGCAGCAGTCAATCAGTGATGAAGAGGCGGGCTATATGAAATGTCCAATCAGGCGAGCCGTGGCAGGAGGTCTCTTGGGTCTCTTCCAGTGTGTAGAAATTGTGTACCTGTTTGGAACACAAAACTGGGAGCAGAATGCTTGCTGGATCTCATTTACTGGTTTCGATGTCCTGTGGCCTGATTAGCAAAGAACCTGGGAGACCCTGTAAGCCACGGAATGGTGAGGCTTTGGATGGGAGCCCAAACATAGGGTGGATTTGGGAGAAGCCAGTTACAAATGGTGAGAAGCGGTTCTGGTGTGTGTAGACTCAGGTATTTAGTTAACTTCAGCTCCTGAGGTCTTCTAGCATTGGCCGTGGGTCGTCCACTTTTACCCTTTTTTCTTCTGCTGGGAGCAAGGATGATTCAGTGTCCCCAGAACCCTGAATTAACTATGATAGCAACAGACTGGAGTATCATCTTTGAAATTTTCTACTGCCCTGGCACCTCCACCATAGGGAGCAGAGGAAGGAGCTTGGGAAGCCCCTGACTCTGATGCATTTTGTAGCTGGACCAGCAGTACTGAGCTTGGTCTTTGTTCTCATTCCAGGGATGAGCAATCTTGATGTTCTAAAGTTTATAAATGTACGTAATGCAGGGCCTCATATCCACAACGGCACTCCTTAATCTTGTACTTTCTGTATTTATAGGGATTGTCTAAATTTATGGTATGTTCGCATTTCCAACCCCATGACAGGTGGTGCCAAAGATTATGAAAATTCAGAGATGTGTAGTGATGTACTTCAGTGGAGGATGGCTTTCCAAACACCTGGTGAACTCCTGTGTATTATAAATAACAGTGCAAAGTATTTCTGAACATACTTTTGTTGTACCCTAAGAAAATAGCTTTGTTATATGTGTATTATAGAAAACCTGTATAGGGGCTTACTAAATGTGTTTGTTTTATCCTTTTTCCCTAACTGATATGTTAAGGGACCTAATTGATCTGTTGAGCAACACTCTCCTCTGTAAAGAATTACAAGAATCTCACCTAATTGATATGTTAACCATTGTTGCTCTCTACAAACTACAGAAGCTGTGCTAAAACAAGCTAACAAGGGTTGTTAATCACTGCTAGGAGCCTCTATTCTCCACTAAAGAGCTAAGGAAAACTAAAATGGCAATTAATTTACATTTGTTTAAAGTAACCTGCTTGTGTGCAGAGAGATTTGCGTGTGAGTTTAACCCTTTACCCTGACCTTGACACATTACCGCCGTTTTCTGTTCTGTATGGCGCCTTATTGCCTCCCTCTCCCCTCACCTATCTATCTAGGCCATAAAAAATTTGGGTTTCTGGTGACCTCCCCCCGACCCGGTGATGATCTGTTATAAAATGAGCCTGCCCCAATTTTAAGAACTGCTTAGCTTAAACAAATTACCGGGTAATACTATGGCCCAAACCCCAATCGGTGCTTTCCTTTTGTTCTGTATGTATCAAATGAGTTAGATATCAGGTCTTTATAAAACTTAAGTTCCAGCGTCTCATAACTTATGACCCCTTCGCACTCACTAGTGAAGACAAGCTGTCCTGAGATAATTAACTCTCCACTTTCTTCTCCAAATATTGCTGCAGACGTGCCACTCTGAGATAATGTCAGTCTGCAGGATGAGAATAATTTAAAAAACACCAAAAACTCCCTAGACTGTCAGAGCTATATAGACAACAATACAGTTTCCAGACTCGGGTCAACAAGTTTGATGGCTCTACAGGTTTCTTTGTTTCTCTCCCCCCACCCTTTCCTCCAGCCCCTTTTTAAAGTCCTCTCTTCAGCTTCTAGGACACAGTCTCCAAATTGGCTCCCGGAGACTGGTCGCCAGGCCTGAAAATAAAGCCTTTGCCACTAAATTTTCAGTCTCTTGCCTCCTTAGATTTTATACCGGGGCTCAAGTTATAACATTTGGGGGCTCGTCCGGGATGGAAGCAAGACCCCAGACTCATTTCTGAACATTTGAAAGTAAGTGCTCTGGAGGATTTGTTTGGGCCACGGTCAATTTGTAATTTTGAGGGGACGCCCTCAATTTGGGAGCGGGAACCACCCGAGGACAGAGTCAGTTGGTTTGTAGGACAAATTCTGTCCATTTGTGACTCTGCCCCGGGTGGGGAACAGCTCCGTTTGGAAGGGGACGCCCTTAATTTGGGAAGTGAAACCTCCTGAGGACAGAGTCAATTGGTTTTTGCCATTTGTGACTCTGCACCGGGTGAGGAACCACTCTGTTGGTTAATTTGTTAATTCCTCCAGATCCCAAAATTTGACTAATTTTTGGGCAAAGGCCATTTTTGCTGCAGCTTGTCTCGTCTTGTATGTCTGTTTGTTTGTCCATTTGTTCTAATTGTTCTCCTTTTGGTTACCCTAAATCTAACAGAACATTCTCTCCTAGGAACCCCTTCTATGAGCCCAAAATGGACAAAGGGATTTAGATATTGATGTGCAGTGTTTTTGTTCTTTAAAATTGTTTGCTTGTTTGGATTTGTTACTAACTTAGGGGCTTGTTGCCCATTTCTGTTACAAGATCCATATGGCTTATTAGATTCAAGCTTCATAATAAGAAAAATTATTTCCTTTAGCTCACCAAACTGTGCAAAAAGCACCCTTTGTTTGTGTCTTTAATGTTGTGGCGCCTTGTTTAATATGTAAGTCTTCAACTGATTGCTTGCAACCTTGGCATGCCTTTTAAAAGGAGTATTTTTCTTTCTGGTTAAAAAGTAAATATATGTGCACATATATGTATATATTTATGGTTTTTAAGAATCATATCAACTTTACCAAGTAAAAACCAGGTCATACTGTAATTGAGCCAGTTAAAAGGTTATAGCTTTAAAAAAACCCAGCATTTTAATGTGATAAAAAGACATAAAATTAATTAAATATGTTTTAGACTACTAGAAGGTAACTTCAAGGGTTTTGTTGAGAGTTTTAATGTTGTCTGAGAAGCAAAAAAAAAAAAAAAGATAATTGACTGGTGATAGTAAAAAGGAGGGACAAAAAAAGTGGTTTGTCTTCAAGTAAAATGTCTGCTGTGCCAAAATGTAAAAAAAAAAGATAAAACTTAGAGGTATATTATAAGTTATAAAAAGCTCGAGATGATATAAATTTTGTCGGTTTATAGTACTAAAGACAACAGGTTTGACAAAAAGTAAATGTGTTCAAAGTTTGACAGTATTGGATCAGTTTTGATAGATTTATTTATAAGATTCTAAACCTTTGCTGCAAAGTGTTTCCATTAATATGAGATTATAGATGATAATAGAGATAAGATATAAGTTTTCACATGTGCTGTGGACCTCTGGGAGATTATATGGCACAATTTTGTTACCTATGAAAAAGCTTCTTTTTGTTAAGTATGTAATTTCAATAAAATGATGGCCTGCCAGGTGGCACCCCGGGACAAAAGGTGGTGTGCCATCCAGATAAAGCCTGCTCTCTGATATGGAATGCCAAAACCATGTTGTCCTTTTGTCCCAAGCCGATTGGACATCCAGAGGTAAGGAGGTTTCCCTAGTATCGCCAGTTGGTCTCTTTACAACTCAGTCGGCCCCACATATTAAAAAAAAGATTACAAAGGTTTGAGAATTTAAAAAAAAAAAAAACACCCTGAGATAGTGCTCCTCCAGCACATAGATGACTTGTTAATAGCCTCGACCCCCACAAAAGCTTGTAAGCTTGTCAAGAGACAACTAAAAAACTGTTAAGGACTTTAGACAATTAGGCTATAAAGTCTCGACTAAAAGGGCACAATTGTGCTGTCAGGCTGTGACTCATCTGGACTACAAATTGCAAAAAAAAAAAAAAAAAGGAGGATTTTGTCTAAAAAAAGTGTCCAGGCTATATTGCAGATCCCATTCCCAGAAACTAAGAAACAGGTGCGCAAATTTCTGGGAACTGTCGGATACTCCAGGCTGTAGATTCTAAATTTTACTAAAACAGCTCACCCCCTGTAGGGCTCCCTTAAGGAAAAAACTCACTAAACTGGACTGATAAATGTAAACTGGACCTTGCGGCAGCTCAAGTGGGCCTTGACAGAGGCCCCAGCCCTGGGACTCCCTGATGTTACCAAGCCATTCACCTTGTTCGTAGATAAACTCAGGGGCATTGCCAAAGGAGTCCTAACCCAGGACATTGGCTCTTGAAAGAGGCCTATAGCCTATCTTTCCAAAAGGCTCAATCCAGTAACAAGAGGGTGGCCTCCATGCCTAAAATTCTGGCCGCTGTGGCAATGCTACTTAAAAGAGGCCAAAAAAAAAAAAAAAAAAAAAAAAAACCTCACTTTTAGACAGAAAATTTCTATAGTGACCTCCCACAGTTTAGAGACTCTTATCAAAACCCCTCCTAAAAATGTGAGTGCTAAAATCTCACACTATTAGGCCCTGCTCCTAGACCCAGAATTGATAGTTTTCAAGACTTCTTCAGTTTTAAACCCAGCCACCCTTATGCCTGACAACGACCTGAGAAATTTCACAGATGGAAACAGCTTCATCCAGAATGGCAGAGGCAGATGAGAGGCCGGGGCAGCAGTGACCACCAAAAGGAGGTACTCTGGGTTAAGCGGTTAGAGCCTGGCATCTCTGTCCAAAAGGTGGAGCTCATTGCTTTAACTGAGGTACTAAAACTAGCCACAAAAAGAGGGTAAACATCTATACAGATAGTAGATATGCTTTTGCTACTATACATGTACATGGAGCCATCTATTAAGAGCGAGGTCTCTTAACCTCGGCCAGGGCAAAGATTTAAAAAAAGGGGGGGTGGCTCCACAGATCCTAGATTTGCTGGCAACAGTCTGGCTGTCGGCAGATTGCTGCTATTCACCTGAGGAAACAATTTGGCAGATCAGGCCTCTCAAAGAGTAGCAATCACATCAAAGGGGCCAGCCGAGAAAGTAACTGCTCTGATACAAGTCCCCCCGACCTTGTCAAAACCAGTCTACACAAAGAAAGACTGCACTGGTTGTTGTGAGCCATCTAACAGATTCCAGTCCCTGTGACTAAAAGACAAGTACAAAATTTCTAGGAGCCACAGGACTGATCCAGAGTTTGGGACCCTGGCAGAGGTCTGTTGTCTACCTTTCCAAGACACTTGATTCTGTAACAACCAGATGACCACCCTGTCTGTGGTGATTTCCTCAGTGGCCCCCTCATAAAGGAAGCTTAAAAATTGACTTTTGGACACAAACTCTCGTTTCTTCCTGTTCCCTGGAGACTCTCATCAAGGCCCCATCAGACTGCGGATGTCTAATTCCTGAGCCATACATTATCAGGCACTATTTCTGGAAACAGCGGCTTCAAACTCTGGCTACTTTGCTGCCTGAGGACGACCCCTCGTTGCCTCACTACAATTGTACTGAGGTCATTGATCACCTCACGGGACTTCGACCTTATCTAGTGGATAAGCCATTATCTAGAGTTCCATCCTACTTCTCTGATGGAAGCAGCTACGTCTATCAAGGTAAGCGGGTCTTGGGAGCTGCCGTTACACAAAATCTCAGGTTCTATGGAAACAAATCTTAGAGCCAGAGACATCAGCATAGTGGGCTAAACCCATTGCCCACACTGAGGCCTCAAATTGTCTTTATCAAAAATGGGGTTTATTGTCTTCTAGAGTCAAAAGACTAAATTGCTCCCCAAATTTGGACTTGTTGGCTGCCATCTAGATGCCAAAGAGAATGGCTACTATCTACTGTATAAGCCATTGGGCAAAAGATGATCTTGTTATAAAAAAAAATAATTTGACAAATGCCACCTTCCAAAAGATAGCCAGAAAGCCCCAAAATCAGTGGGGATTGAGATAAGCTTGACATTACTGCTGATCCCACCTATTTTCTTTGTCAGAGCCCATTTACACTTAAAAAGACCAACATCTGGCAGCTCAACTTCCGAGAGATTCCCGGGGGCTAATATCAAGCTAGCCCAGTCTGTGAGCTTCAGATGCCCTCAGTGCCAATTGGTAAATCTAAAAGTACTACAACAAATAGAAACCACTAGTTATCGTGAGACTATGCCTAAAAACACTAAAAATAGATTTTACAAAAATAAAAAGGCTAAAACTTCAAGGATATAAATGTTATAATGGTTGATACTTTCATTAGATGAGTAAAAGCGTTTTCTACTTAGTCTGAGTCCGCTCTGATAGCAGTTTCCCTGATTTGGTCTCCCTTTTTATCCATGTGGTCCGACAATGGCCTGGCTTTTATAGCCTAATAACTCAAATTAACCTAAGCTTTACAGATCAATTAAAAACTCGATTGGGCTTACCAGCCTCAGAGTTCAGGAGAGATAAAAAGATAAGTTAGATTTTAAAGACTATAATTACTAATGGCCTTAAAAACTGGCGAAAACTGGGTGAGTCTCTTTTCCTTCTACCCCTTTGTGTGTGTGATAAATCCCCTATGTTGCAGATATTTCCTCTTTTGAGGTTTTATGTAAGAGATCTTCCTCTTATCATTAAAGGTTTCTAAAAATTAGCTGATTTAACTAATCAAGATCTTATTAAGTCTCCCCCAGACTTTTCAGCCAGCTCTGACTTCCATCCACTGGTTATTTCGCTGCTGCCCACTGCGAGCTAAAGAGCCTAGACACCTAGACAAGCGACCTCACCATAAATCACTTGAGCTACAATAGACTGTCAAAGTAGCTGAAAGCCTGCTTGGATTCAACGTTCCCACTGCAGACAGGTCCCAGCTTCAAAAGACCATTAGCCTGCGGATAAATAAACTGTCATTTCTTCCAAGGACACTTTAAAGCTTAAGATTGTCTAATATAACTGATAATTTTGTGTTCTCCTCCTTTTAGAGACCCCAAAGAGGCCTCTGTCTAACTTAAAAATTGTTACTTGTATGATAAAACAGAGTAAATTTAAATGTTGGTTTTCTTTCTCCTTTTGGTTAACAGCTTTAATGACAGCTGCAAGACCTTTGTTAATCCTCCTACTGGGCCTTGTGTTGTAAACAAGTTGATAAACTATGTCAAAGTTCTTAAAAGCTTATAATTTTAAAGACACATACAAGGTTATAAACAGATGCTAAAGAGTCAATGATTTGACACACTGACTAAAATCAGTGGGGAATGTTGTACCCTAAGAAAATAGCTTTGTTATATGTGTATTATAGAAAACCTGTATAGGGGCTTACTAAATGTGTTTGTTTTATCCTTTTTCCCTAACTGATATGTTAAGGGACCTAATTGATCTGTTGAGCAACACTCTCCTCTGTAAAGAATTACAAGAATCTCACCTAATTGATATGTTAACCATTGTTGCTCTCTACAAACTACAGAAGCTGTGCTAAAACAAGCTAACAAGGGTTGTTAATCACTGCTAGGAGCCTCTATTCTCCACTAAAGAGCTAAGGAAAACTAAAATGGCAATTAATTTACATTTGTTTAAAGTAACCTGCTTGTGTGCAGAGAGATTTGCGTGTGAGTTTAACCCTTTACCCTGACCTTGACACATTACCGCCGTTTTCTGTTCTGTATGGCGCCTTATTGCCTCCCTCTCCCCTCACCTATCTATCTAGGCCATAAAAAATTTGGGTTTCTGGTGACCTCCCCCCGACCCGGTGATGATCTGTTATAAAATGAGCCTGCCCCAATTTTAAGAACTGCTTAGCTTAAACAAATTACCGGGTAATACTATGGCCCAAACCCCAATCGGTGCTTTCCTTTTGTTCTGTATGTATCAAATGAGTTAGATATCAGGTCTTTATAAAACTTAAGTTCCAGCGTCTCATAACTTATGACCCCTTCGCACTCACTAGCGAAGACAAGCTGTCCTGAGATAATTAACTCTCCACTTTCTTCTCCAAATATTGCTGCAGACGTGCCACTCTGAGATAATGTCAGTCTGCAGGATGAGAATAATTTAAAAAACACCAAAAACTCCCTAGACTGTCAGAGCTATATAGACAACAATACAGTTTCCAGACTCGGGTCAACAAGTTTGATGGCTCTACAGGTTTCTTTGTTTCTCTCCCCCCACCCTTTCCTCCAGCCCCTTTTTAAAGTCCTCTCTTCAGCTTCTAAAACACAGTCTCCAAATTGGCTCCCGGAGACTGGTCGCCAGGCCTAAAAATAAAGCCTTTGCCACTAAATTTTCAGTCTCTTGCCTCCTTAGATTTTATACCGGGGCTCAAGTTATAACAACTTTATGTGACACATGTGCTGATAGACTACATTTGTGAGAACAGCCATAGAAGTTTCAATTTTGAGAAAAATGAAGCAGATATAAAAGTGTCCTCAAGGGCTTGGTAAAGGGTGCTTGATAAGGACAAATTACAGAAAGGGCTGCCTGTTAAATTCTCACTGAAAAATGCCTAAATGTAGGAACATGCCTAAATTGCATGAACATAGACATGTGATATCCTTCTGAATGGAAAGAAATATGGGTGTCATCTCTGAATTAAGAGCTGCTTTAAGAGCGTGGTTGATCATATACATTGTTTAAATATTGAAATGCTCTGTAATGGACTTTACTAATTCATGTAAAGCGATGCCCTGAATTGAAATTGTGCAGGGATATCAATAGTTAAGGCATGAAGGGTTTTCTGCTTAGGGTGGACCAGAGGAGAATGGAAAGGATGTGAAAGTGACCAGCAGGACACAGTGTGCAAATAGCAGGACATAAAACAGAGAGGGTCTTCACTGAAAGTCAGGTAGTTCTTAGGGTAAGCATGAAGTTAAAGTTGAATTATGATATCTACCTTGAGGTGAACAACACCAGCTCTGGTAACTATCAGTATTCCACATCCCTGTCAACCCATGAATTCTGTGTTATTCACTTGAAATCTAGTTTTGATTATCTCAAATTATGACTCAGTATCATGAAGGTGAAATTTGAATTGCTTTTGTACCAAGTATTGAACTCATATTCTCAAGCTTGCAAGTTAGGTTTTCAAGCTGCTAGCTAAATAACCAGCTCTCAAAGTGTTTTCTGTATATTATGGAAAACATCAACCTTGTTGCTCAGAAAATGTTGAATATTGTGGAATTTTTCTATATTGTATGGCTATAACTTTTTTAAGCAAACCAAAGGTGTCTTATGCAGTCACTTTTCAAGTTTCACATTGTCTGTGGGGTGTCTCCATCAGGCTTTCTCTATTTCAGGCAGCTCTGTATCTTAGGCTAGCCCCAAACTCAAGGCAGTTCTCCTGCATCAGCCTCCCAAGATATATTTCTTATATCTGAATGGAAAGTGATCACTTGTTGACATTGAGGTATAATTTGAAGCTTGCACCTGGTTTCATTGTTTATACGTTTTTACATACAGCAATTTTCCATGAACAATTGAGTTATTTATGTACCATATTTGATGTTATTTATGTTTTGTTCTATGAAACCAAATTCAAATATCAAAATGCTGCTTAAGTATATCAAGAACAAAGGACTCAGTGGCCTAATTGAGATTTGAAGAGATATCATTGGTAGTACATCAAAGTGATTGATGAGATATTTGTCTGGCTCTGTGCTTTATGGATGCTGGTCCTGCAGGCTCTCACTATGAGCTCTGCTTTAGAGACAATGCACAGCGACTCTTGCAGTGACTCAGCATAAGAATCAGTGCTCATATTTGGCTGTTACATTAGTGGTGAGTTGCAATATAGCATGAAATCGCTGTCTCAAAAAATGTATATACAAAAATTAATCCCCAAGATATAGAATTAAGATTTGAAGAAACCAGTCTCCATTCAGCTGTTTTGTTTGGTTTTATTTGTTTAGTTTAGATTTGTTTTATTGAGGCAGGTTTTCTCTATGTATATCAGCTAGATTTGAACCCCTCATGGAGTGCAGAATTGCCCTAACCTCAAAGCAGCACTCCTGCCTCAGTGTCTTGAGTGCAGGGATTATAGATATGTGAGTTTTTACCCTAGAAAATATTGAGGCCTGTAACTTACCTGTGTGGTAGCTTGGCATAGTCGATGGCATCTTGAACTTTGCATTTAATTAGTGCCCTGTATTTCACCCAGAAAAATGGAAAATCACTCAGGGTAGAAGTCCCAGGAGAAAAGCAAAACGAGCTGAATCCAAAGAAAAATATTGACCTGCTCAACAGAAGAAGCAGAATACAGTTGTCATCCAAAAATAATTATAAGATTCTATCTAAATGATTTCCAACAGGATCTTTTTGTGATTCTATCTTTTAAAATATCTGTAAATTTCCAGTTCAAAGCCCCTTGTTTAGATCTTGAAATGGTGGTGGGGTTTTTTTATACAAGTGGTCCTGAGACCAGCTAATGAAATTCCACATTTCTCAATTGTTTTGCTTGTCTTCCTATATTATTGTTCACAAACTCAACTCAAGCTGCAGAAACCTTGACTGACACAAGCAAACAACAGGATTAAATGACACTGCCACTGAAATGAAAGAATAATAGTGTAAAGGAGAGGAGAAAAAAGACAACTGCCATGTGTTATAATGCCCACTTCTTTTCCCTAGTGATGAAGAGACTGAAACAGGAGAATGGCCCTGTATTCAAAGACAGGCTAACCTACATAGTCAGTGCAAGGCTTGCCAGAACTTCAAAGTGAGACTATGTCTTTAAATCAAAAAAACTAAAATGAAAAACATAAACAACCAAGTTGACAGAAAGACTATTAAAAAAAAACAAAGCACTGAGTGAAAGTTGACTTATGCAAAATGGGATTTATTGAATGATGCTGCAGAAGAAGGAAGGCCATGTAGTGGCATCCAGAAGGCAGTGACAAAAACAGATTTAGGAATGGCACCTATTGTGCTACAGCACACCAATGACCTCCTTCCTCCAATACATTTGTAGTTCACTAGACTGAGGACTTTTAAAAGCTCATGGAAATGTTAAACTCATGGCAAACAAGCAGCTTGAAATCCAGGTTTTGGAACATGGTCTTTAGCAGAATTTCATGTTTAAATTGAAATAAGAAAAATATAATCCTGCCCTGTTTGATGTCAAATGCACCAAGTTTAATGGCTCACAACATTGAGAAAGGAAGTCACAAGCCAAAAGAAGTTCAAAAATTTTTTTAGACAAAAAGAGAGAAGAATAGCCTTGAATTTTCAGGAGTGGTCTTCAGTGTTTTGGCCACAGACCTATTGTCAGGGGTCATTTGTACAGGAAAGCCACAATGTGGGTACAGTGTGGGTCTCAGACTACATTCAACCTATAAACTTATAGCTGCTTAACTAATATTATTCATCAGGAGAACAAGTCAGCCAGAAAAGGTATGTGGGAAGAGCCAAGGCATTTTGTGGGAACAATAGTCCAGTTGTTCTGGTCATTGATTATGGTAATTGATGCCAATCAAGACTTCCTGGAGGAGGTGGTGGTAACTGTAGTACATTTCAAGCTGTTGTTTTTCTCTTCAGGAGCATGTAGACCTGGTCACTGCATCTTCATCTTCAGGTCTGGCTTTCTTCAGCTGTGCCTGTAGCAGTGATTGTTGTATTTAGTTTTTTGCATTGACTCTTGAAGGTTCCAGTTCCTCTATGATTGTATATCAATTTTGGTCTACATTGACATCCTTTGCTAAAATCACAATAGTATTTGAATGGATAAAGTGATGTTTATACATTTAAAATATTCATTAATACAGGCCAGGGATTTAAGCTCAGCAGGCAGAAACATCTGCCTGGAAAGTGCTAGGTTGTAACTTTGATCCCTGGTACCTATAAACAAAAGTAATTTAAACTGCAAGGAAAGAAAATCATTTCATTTGTGAAAATGTAAGTTTACAAAATTTATAACTAAATATGTCAATGGCAAATTAAACATTGTTAATGGTCATATTTAGTATCTAAAGTTGTTGGTTCTTGGGATTGAGGTCAGTGATACAAGAAGCTGCCTGGAGAGCACAAGGTCATGAGTTCAATCCCTCATACAAAAAAAAAAATACTCGCAGTTGTCAGTGATGCAGTGCTATGAGCACTTTTATTGAAACTGATACTTGTTAATTAATAAACTTAATGTTTCCTTTGTGGTCTATGAAATACCTGCAGATAACATGGCAATTACAGTAAATGATGTACTATCCCCTACAGGATTGCTATTTTCTGAGTTGTTTTTATTTTTTGTTTTCCCACATACTTGAAAGTTGAAAATGTTGGCTGATGCTAGCTAGAAAAACTGTGATAATCATTTTATTCAATTTAGTGATATATTTCCCTATATCCCTATATAAGAACATTTTATTTGCTACAATTACTCCAAGTCAAATTGATAAACAATTTTTAAAGTTACAGGCAGCTGAGTTAGTTAGAAATACAGGCAACCATACCATGATATAGTGGAATGAAATTCCTGAACTTCTATGTCTGATATGAGTTTGTGTTCTCTAAAGTGCAAGAATGAATTTTAGGAACAACAGAGTTGAAAGGCGGAATATATCTATTGAGAGAAAGAAAGTGAAAGTATTTTGCTCTAAATAGCATATATTGGAAGTGGGAGGTGGAACCAGGGAACTTTTAACTTAAAGTCACTTTCCTCTCCCCTATTGAACCTACCTGTGGCCAGAAAAGAATCTCAATCAGCTACTTGCATATCAGCAATGCCAACTTTAACCACCAACCAAGTAAAAAACTGTATGTATGCCACCCACACATTTCCAGAAAAAAAAAAAAAAAGCCAAACCCCCAGTCGACATGGGGTTCTCTCATGGTCTTAGAATAAAGGCCTTTTTGACTTTATATTCTCTTCTTTAATACACCAAAAATCCTATCAGAAAGCTTCTGTCTGAGAGAAACAGGAGGGATTCTGAGCCACTATCAAAGGACTCTGATTTTATAGAATAAAATCATGTGGTGAGTGTGATAGCTCGGACCTGAGCATAAAACTCAAGGAAGCAAGAAATTAAAATTTGGGGAGCAAAGATGTTATTTTAGGCTAGGCCAGGTGATGTAATCTCAGGGAGCCAATTTGGAGACTCTGTGCCTTACAGCTAAAAAGGTTGGGTTTTAAAGCTGAAAACCACAGGAATGTTGCAAACTTTGACCCAGTTTGATAACTTTCTAGTAGTTAAACATTTCTTAGGGACAGTACATTGTATTGCAAACAGGCTGAAGGGGGGGGGGATTACAAGAACCTGAAACTTAAAGCTTTTATGGGAAATGGAGACTTAACCTAAGAATAGGGAGCGGAATTTACAAGGAGCTGAAACTTAAGTCTTTACAGGAGATGGAATTTTAATCTCTATTGAAATGGCACATATGGAACAGGAAGGGGGCACATGGGTTAGAACTCAGTTACACCAGTGAGATAGGTTTAAAGTGGGTTAGATTACTGTGGTTACTGAGGAGGTAAATTAGCACAATAGAGAAGCAGAATATAAGTAATGTAAAAGTGGCCTTTTATTTAAAGAATGTGGAGAGGAGCCCACAGCCACCAAGGGTTTGGCTCCCCTCCCCCTGGACTAACTATGGGGTTTTGTGGTAGTGATAACTCAGACACCGGAATAAAATCCAAGGAAGCAAGAAATTAAAATTTAGGGAGCAAAGGTTTTTTTTTTTAGGCCAGACCAGGTAAGGAGTCTCCAGGGGACACTGGGCACCTGACAGAAAAAATCAGGGCTTTTATCTTGTACATCCACAAAAAGCTGCTGGTCACACAATGCAAGGAGGGGATTGGGGTGTGGCACACTACAAAACAGAAACATGGTGCATTCTATTTCATGGGAAGAGCAAGATTCAGGTAACAAGCAAGTTTTCCTGTAAACAAGCAAGTTTAGATAAGAAGAAATCCTGTTTTCCTCTGCAGAGACTAAAAGTCTAGCAGTGATTAACAGCTTCTGTTAACTTATCTTAGCATTACATGTGTTATTTGTAGAGGGCAACAATGGTTAACATATCAATTTGGTAAGATTTTACAATTCTTACAGAGGAGAGCATTGATTAACATATTAATTAGGTCATCCAGACGGGGAAGGGAAAAACACATATACAGTAAGGCTAAGTTACAGGTATTGCTATGATACAAAAATAACGAAGCTATTTTTCTAGACTACAACAGAGGTATATGTGACTTTTGAGTGGATGTGGTGCTTGGAGGGGACATTGATGTCATGCAAGGAGCTGATAGGAATTTTCTTTGAGGCCCTGGGAAAGAAAGAGGAAGTTGTAATCAAGGAAAAAAGAGGAAGTGGCCATATGAGTAAGCATCCCTGATCTTGCCTTCTTCCACCCTGAACTACCACCATGAGGTTCTGTAATTGTTTCTAGGGCAAAACTCTTTCAAGTACATCCTTCAGTTTCCAGGAAGAAATCAAAACAACAAATTTTTGCCACCTGTCTTCCTCTATGGCTGGTAGTAAACCATTCATAAGAAATACTGTTAGTCATTTCCTTAATGCATTGTAGATACCATCACCAAAATTACAGATCATTTCACTTTCAGAAAACAAAAGTAGCACTTAAAGTCAGGGATAAAGCCCTTCAGTGCAAGCATCCCTGGAAAGGTGAGATCAACATTGTAGAATAGAAACTACTACTGATTTATCTGACTTCAGGAAAGAGAAAACTCCATGATGATATTGCTATAGAGTAATGAATCTCCTGGTCTAATATGTCTGGTATGAGTTTGTGTTCTCTAAAGTCAAAGAATGAATTTTAGGAACAACAGAAATTAAGAGCACAATATATTTATTGAGAGAAAGAAAGCTACCTGAGAGAGAGAAGGGGTCCTGAGCAGGATGCGAAACACTGTCCTTC
The DNA here is from genome assembly GCF_034190915.1 of Cavia porcellus. Classification (NCBI taxonomy): domain Eukaryota; kingdom Metazoa; phylum Chordata; class Mammalia; order Rodentia; family Caviidae; genus Cavia; species Cavia porcellus. The sequence goes on from NW_026947517.1 coordinate 2,286,808, forward strand.
TAGGGACCTTTATAGACTAAAATCTTGTGGTGAGATGAGTTTAAGGTGGGGAAAAATCAGAACTCACAATGCAGATGGGCATAAGACAGGACGGAGCTATGGTAGCCAATAAGATTATAAGTTCATGTAAAGTTGATTAAATTGGGAACAAAGGGGGAAGAGAGTCACATAGAAAGCAGGCATTCTTCGGCAGCAGTGAGTTTCCCTTAGGATTTTGGGAGGCTGACTCCTGAGTTCATCAGGATGATAGGAAATATTTAAAATGTCAGTCCTTAGGATAAGCATACTTTTCTTTGAATGGTGACTCCTGACCTCCTCAGAGGGCTATGGGACTATTTAGAATATCAGTCTTTAGGATATGGATGAATTTGCTTATCATTTGTCTTGAGACTTGGCCCATAGCATGAGGTGTCAGTCTTCCCCATAGTTGCACGGTGTCTGGTCTCCTGCATGGACTCCTTGGAGGACCTAGCCCTGCCTTATGCCAATACTATTTAAATAACTCAGGTGCCTATAACAGTACTGTTTGGATAACTGATTACACATGTCTTGTGCTCTGGGTGAATGATCTGGGGATTACAGTGTGCAATGTGTATACCAGTGTTGCCCCCTGATTGACATGTTTTGAAATTTAATTTTAGTTGATGTGTTCTTTTTTCAGTGAAATAAAATGGATTTTAAAATTAAAAGCCTGAGGTAAAGCTCTTCAGTACAAACACTCCCCTGGTCATCCACTGAGGTCACCACTGTAGAAGAACGGCAGCTCTAGAAGTCTCTGCACTACAGTCTATCATTTGAGATCCTCTCTTGCAGGGAGGGGTTTCTTTCCCTGTTGATTCTTTACTGAGAAGGAGAGCAGTAGAGCAGGAGTCAATCAGTGATGAAGGGGCAGGCTATATGAACTGTCCAATTTCAGGCCATCGCCGGCTGTGACTTTTGTCTCTTCTGGTGTCTCAGCATGATTTACCTTTTCTGAGTAGGATACTGGTAGTAAAATGCTTGCTGCATCTCATTTAGTACTTTTGATGTCTTGTGGCCTGATTAGCAAAGAACCTGAGAGATCCTGGAGCCATGGAATGGTGAGGTTGTGGATGGAAGCCCAGAGATAAGGTGGATTCAGTGAAACCAGTTACAAGTACTTAGGAGTAGTTGTGGTGTCTGGAGCCTCAGGGGTTTAGTTAGCTTCAGCTCCTGAAGTCCTGCAGCATTGGCCATGGGTCATTCACTGTCCCTTTTGCCTCTTGCTGTTGGCAAGGGTGATTTGGGGTCCCCAGAACCCTGGCTTCACTATGACAGCAGCAGACTCAAGTATCATCTTTGAAATTCACTGCTGGCCTGGTAACTCTACCATCTTAGGCATTGGAAGGAGCTTGGGAAGACCCTGACTATGATGCTTTTTGTAGCTTGTAGAGCAGTAATGAGCTAGGCCTCTGCTCTCTTTCCTCAGAGTAGCCGATCTGGAATGTCCAAAGTTTATTAATGTCTGTAATGAAGGGCCTCATAGCCACAATGGCTCAACTTAAACTTGAGCTGTTTTTTTTTATTTATAGTGATCTCCTCCATTTATAGTATGTTCTCATATTTCCATCTTCATGACAGGTAGTGGCAAAGGTCCTGAGAATTCAGAGATGCATGGTAGTGTGCCTCAGTGGAAAAAGGCTTCCCAAACAACTCATAAGCTCCTGTGTATTATACAGATCAGTGCAAAATAATTTCTGAACATACTTAATTATTTAGGTGGCACCCTTGGTCACAGACTATGTTTGTGAGCACAGCCATAGAGTCTTGAAGTCTGAGAAAAATAAAGCAAATATGAAAGTGTTATCAAGGACAGGGTAAAAATTTGTGAAGGACAAATTCCAGAAAGGGCTACCTGTTAAATTCTCATTGAAAAATGCTGAAATTCAGTCATTTGCATGTACATATACACGTGATATCCTTCTGAATGGAAAGGAATAGGTGTGTCATCTCTGAATTATGAGCTGATTTAGTGGCTTGGTTGTTCATAGACAGTTTAAATATGGAAATGCTCTGCAATGGAATTTACTAAGTGGTGTAAAGGAGAAGTTCTAAACAGAAATTTTGCAGTGATATCAATAGTTAGGCATGAAGGGTTTCCTGCTGAGGATGGGACCGAGGAGTGTGGAAAGGATGTGCAAGTGACTGACAGGATTCAGGAAGCCTATAGCAGGACATACAACAGAGAGTGTCTTCACTGAAATTCAGGTAGTTCTTAGATTAAGTGTGAAGTTAAGGTTGGGTTCCGATTGCTTCACTGAGGTGATCAACACCAGCTCTGGCAACAATCAGCATTTCACATCCCTGTCAACCCATGAAGTTTGTGTCCCATTCTTAAGATCTAATTTGGATTATCTCTAATTATGCCCCAGTGTCATGCTTGTAAAATTTGGATTCTTTTTGTACCAAGGACCAAACACATGACCTATGCTTTCCAGGCAGGCATTCATGCCACTGAGCTAAATACCCAATTATGAAAGTGTTTTCTTTGTTGTATGGAAGAGATCCACATTGTATCTCAGAAAGTGTTGAATATTGTTGGAATTTTTCCATATTGTATGGCTATAATTTTTAAAAACAAACCAAAGTTGTCTTATGCATTCTCTCTTCAAGTTTCACTTTGTCTGTGTCAGGGTTTCTCTATTTTAGACAGCTCTGTAACTTAGGATAGCCCCAAATTCAAGGAAGAACTCCTTCACCAGCCTCTGAAGATATATTCCTTATATCTGAATTGAAAGTGATCACTTGGGAACAGTGAGGTATAAATTACAGTTGGGCCTGGTTCCATTTTATATACTTATTTCTTAAAAACAGCATTTTCCACTAACATTTGAGGTATTATTTTTGTACCATATTGAATGTTATTTACGTTTTGTTCTATGAAACAAAATTCATGTTTCAAAATGCTGCTGAAGTATATTAAGAACAAAGTACTTACTGGCCTAAATGAGATTTGAAGAGACATTATCTGTAGCCCATCAAAGTGATTGATGAGATTTTTTTTCTTTTTTTAAATTTTGAAAGTGATAAACTACAACAGAACAAGGCAGAATAAGGCCAACTAAGATCATATAGTGAAATTGCTACACAATTTCACAACAGGTTACTGGGATAACAGTAATAGGTATGACAGTATATTTTATTATCTTTATAATAGTTTTTCTTTCAAACACATATATCAAAATGAGATGAAATAAAAAACATTATAGTACTTATCAAAACACAATATTGAATAGAGCAATACAATTAATCAGAATAGAACAAAACATTAATAAAAATATTTGCCTTCAAAGGGATAGGAAAAGGAAGTCCCCCTTATTTGTTATGGTCTGCTTCCCAGGAGACACTCAGATATCTGGTTCCCATTTGCTAACGGGGGGCGACAGGAGAAGAGAGGTAGGGAAGTGGGATGTTTGACTCTAGGCCATGCATCAGTAGGTTCACTATTGCTTAGTAGAGAGACAGGCTGCTTGTTTGGTTTCACAGCGTCCTAAGTTCCCACATGGTGCGGATCTCAGGAGCTGCTGCTAGTCCTCCACCTGGAAGGACCGCATTCTTCCAGACTGCCACTGCTTACCATGGAGAAATGGTGCTTGCTTTCCTTCCAAGTGTCCTAAATTCCAGCATGGCATGGATCTCAGGAGCTGCTGCTGGTTTGACCCCTGGATGGGGCACAGTCTGCCACACCGCCACCACTTACCAGGGAAGGGAGGTGCTTGCTTGGCTTCACAGTTGATTGATGGGATATTTATCTGCCTCTGTGCTTTGTGGATACTGGTCCTGCAGGCTTCTCACTGTGAGCTCTGCTTTAGAGACAGTACACAGGGAATATTGCAGTGACTCAGCACAAGAATCAGTGCTCCTATTTCACTGTTACATTAGCAGTGAGTTGCAATCTAGCATCAGATTTGCTGTCTTCAAAAATGTGTATATACACAAAATTAAGGACCAAAACATGGATTTAAATTTGACAAAATCAGTCTTCATTCAGCTGTTTTGTTTGGTTTTATTAGTTTAGTTTTGTTTTGTTTTATTGAGACAAGCTTTCTGTACCTATATCAGCTGGATTTGAACCCCCCAATGGAGCCTAGAATTGCCCGAACTCACCGAAGCCATCCTGTCTCAGCCTTTTGAGTGCTGGGATTATAGATATGCACCACCGCACTTTGCTTTTGATTCAGATTTGTAGGAGAGAATTTAAGATATCACAAACCTGGTGTCTCACCCTTCATGTGAGAAATATATGTATGATCCTTTAGGAGGTGATGACCTTTGAGGATGTGGTTGTGAAGTTCAGCAATGAGGAATGGAGTTTGCTGAGTCCATCCCAAAAGAACCTCTACAGAGATGTGATGGGCAAAACCTTTAGGAACATGACTGCAATAGGTAAGGACAAAATACTTTTGTCACTCATGCTATCAGAATGTTGTATGTCACTCATGAGTGCTGTTTCATTAAAAACAATGTGAAAATATTTTTAAAAATAGCTCACACCTGGACACATTATATCATAACTCTAAACAAAATCTATTAATTTGTATTATTCTAATGAGCGCTGGTATTTCTATGTCTACAATTCAGGAGGACTTGGGGATATCCAGGAAGCTGAAAAAGAATGCAAAATTTACTGGAGATACTTAAGGTGATTCGCACTCACAAAGAGAAGGAATGTTCCTGAGTAATTAGTGAGCCAGCAGAAAAATGACTTCCAAAGAAATGAGGCACCATTCAGTTTATTGTCAGTAATATTCTACGAAGACATATAAGCTAGGGTATGTATAATGAGTGAATTAAATCATGAAAATATATGACATTGCATATAGATATGTATGAAAGGCATACACTTTGAGTTATGACATTCTCCCTTCAGTTTTTCTACCCATATATACATGTGAATACAACACATTCATTATCTAAAAATTGCTAAGTTTGCAGTAGAATTTGAAATAAAATGGAGTGCTTGTGTTTCCAAGCCATGCTCTAAAGAATCAGCCATTCTGACTAAAATTCTTAGAAGGCTGGTGGAATGTTAAGTGCACTCATTCTGAATATCAGTGTGCAGTTGTCTCTAGAAATTGGTCCCCTCATACTTGTCCTGAATATATTTATAAAAATTCAAAATGCACATAAAATACAGATACATGCTTACTCATATACAAAGCAGATCAAGTTATAATAGATCAGGCCTTAAAGAAGCTTAGCTATCTATCACTGGATTTGTGGAGAAGGAAAATGTTAATAGACTCTCTGTGATAGTGCATTCTTGTAAATCCAGCACACTAGGAATCAGATTTTGCAGAATGGCAAATTCAAATTCAAACTTCACAGCTTAATGATCAGCAAAAATCTCTTAAAACAGATTTAAAAAGCTATAGATTTTATGCTAATAGCTGTTGTTCATTCCTAGCATGGAAAAGAAAAAAAATGTGTTATATAATGTCAAAAAATAAAGACTATAACGTCATTTGCTGTAAGAAATAGGTGGTGCTTTCTCCCATCAATTCAGTGAAATAGCTCAGCTATAAAACCTAAAATGTCACAGGGTTTCTTTTAGATGAGAAACCAAAATATAAATTGTGGAATGAAATGAAAGAGAGTTAATGGAGAAAAGCAAGGCTGACCATATGGAAAAGGGAACTACAGGCTAAGGACAGAAGGGAGATTGTGATGGGGAAACATATCAGAATGATCTGTATGTGATACACATATGTACCCATGCCCAAAGTGAAGCTAAAGATTCTGCATTTCAAAAGGTACCAAATTTTAAGATTTCCAAATGTGTACCAGTCTTTTGGGAATGGTTGTTTTCAACATGTCTTACAAGGCCATTCTGTTACTTCATGGTCAGAATTTCTTAGCAGGCATTAAAAACAGAACTTGACATTAATGCAGTCATTAAACCCATTTCCCTGTGAATTTTTCTTTTTTTATTTAATGTAAGGAAAGACTAAAAAAAAAAGTAGAAATAATACCACTTTCAAAGTGAAAATAAACAGTAAGAAATCTAAAGACAATGATTACACATGTTGCTCATAGAAATAGTTAATGAAACACAAATGTGAAACATATGAAGTGGGGATCCAAACAGCAAGACTGCAAACAGTTTGTTCAACTCTTCAATAAAAACTTTGTAATATGGTTATAATCCTATATGTGATTTTTTTTTTACAGAAATGACAAGCTAGGGAAGTCCTATGGACATACATCTTGGAATCAGTGTAAAGAAGTATTCCCTTGTACTGCAGAAGGTAATGTGAATGTGAAAGAAGCAGAAACACACCACAATGTTCAGATCCATAAAAAATATTGCAGTGGAGAGAAATCCTATGTATGCCAGCAATGTGGAAAAGGTTTCACCAAATCTGGACACTGTAAGCAACATGAAAGATTTCACACTGGAGAGAAACCATATGTATGTGAGCAATGTGGGAAAGCTTTTAGCACACGTACATATTGTAAGGCTAATGTAAGAATTCACACTGGAGAGAAACTTTATGTATGTAAGCAATGTAGGAAAGCTTTTAGCACACGTACATATTGTAAGGCACATGAAATAATTCACACTGGAGAGAAACCATATGTATGTAAGCAATGTGGGAAAGCTTTTAACAAATGGGCAGGTTGTAAAAATCATGAAAGGTTTCACACTGGAGAGAAACCCTATGTATGTAAGCAATGTGCGAAAGGTTTTACCCGACATGAACATTGTAAGCAACATGAAAGAATTCACTCTGGTGAGAAACCATATGTATGTAAGCAATGTGGGAAAGATTTTATCCGACATGGACATCGTAAGCAACATGAAAGTTCACACTCCAGATAATACCAGTGTATATAAGTATCATGAAAATTTTTTGAGCACAAGTACATATTGCATAATGCGTGAAAAACTTCACACGGTGCAGAAAACTTATATATGTAAGGAATGTGGAAAAGGTTTCAGCAGAAATGCTCATTGTCCAATACATGAAAACATCTACACTGTTGAGAAACCCTGTTTATGTGAAGAATGTGGGAAAGCTTTCACCACACACATAGAAAAAGCAGCACTCTTCAGACAGTTTAGATCTAAGTTTACTTTAAAAATTCCAAGTAGACCTGAAGAAATAATCAGTACAGAAGTTTGATGTCAATATTTCTACACAAATCTTCCAGAAACGACAAATCTGAAGTGAAGCTGTACTCAACTACGGATTTTGTATGGTTTTCAGTTAATCAGTTCTACCTCTTTAGATTTTTTAAAGTGTCCTTGTGCTTCAACATGGCATCTTGTAATTAAACATGGTAAACTGAAATGGGCTTTTCACTTTCAAGTATGGATAGTGTCTATGTACTTAATAGTTTGTCTTTCAAACTTAATTTTTATATTTTTGTTGAATTATTTTTATTTAAGGAAAAAAACCAAAAATATAGAAATAATACAGAAGTTCTGAAAAATAAACAATAAGAAATCACTAGTTGAATAGTTACATATTGTCATCTTAGAAGTAATTGTTCAAGTTACAAAATTAAAGCATACAAAGTGATATTCAAATACTGACACTGCGAACAGTTCACCTCAGTGATCCAACAAAAACTTATTAATATGCTTATCTGTTCTAAAAACTTGTTTTTTATCTTAAAGACGGTAAGATTAAACATGACAAAACAGAACAGTTCATAATGAAACAAGTTAAAGAAACACAGGTTTCAATCATGTCCACTGAGATGTTCTAGTTTTCTTCAGAATAGTTGTTCCCATCTTCACATTCATTGAATCTATACTGAACATTATAGAACTAATCAAATAATTACAGGATGATGCAGGCTTTTTTGATCTTTAAGACTGATTTTGGGGAAGTTGATAATGATTACCATAATGTGTCTCATTCTCTTCATAGTAGATGTCTTTATCTTTATGTATTCTGAAGTTGAACATAAGAAACTAGACTAATATTACTCTGAACAGTGAATAATAGTATCCTGAGAAGGATAAAGGTGAGGAATTGCCTAAATAAAGAAGGCAGAAGACATTGTTAAAAGTGTATCAGGATGTAAAAGCTACAGTAGTTCTGTTGCTCTGTTTAGTTTGATTAGATTTTGTCCTGTTCTGTCTACTCATATTAGATTTGAGGGCACAGAGAGGTAACCCAAAAATAGCAGGTTATACCATGATGGTAACTGTCCTTAATTTCCTATTAACTAAAACTGAAACCCTGTATTACTTACATTGTCTTATTATGACTGATCTTATTTGAAGCTAGTTTGTTTGAATGTTATTTGGCCTTGACTGATTTTATTCACATTTGGTATGCTTGCTGGTATCAAGTCCAAGAGCAGAGGCAACTACTCTGAAGATGATAAGATGTGAAAGATATATATTGGGGGACTGGGGATTTAGCTCAGTGGCTTAAGCCCCTGCCAGGCAAGTGTGAGGTTGTCAGTTTGATCCCCAGTACCAAAAAAATAAATAAATAAAAGATATAAATTCCAGGTTTAATTTTTTATTTAAAGAGAATTAAACAATACATAAAAAACAGAGCAGTAAAAGGGTATAAATAATACAGAATTTCAAGAAAAAATACAGTAAGAAATCACTAGTTAATAGGTTACATATTGTCTTCTTAGAAACAGTTGTCCAAATTATAAAATTAAAGCATATAAAGTGAATATTCCTACAGCAAGATTGCAGACAGTTCTGTTCTATGATCCAACAAAAGCTTAGTAATATGGTTTTCCTTCCTACACACTCAAACAGGCACTTATATCACTTAGACCACCTTTGTTTCCTCTCTTCTTCACAATAACAATTAAACTTTTGGGTTTTTTTTACTCCCATAGTTCTTATTACTTTTTTTGAAGAGAATAAAACCTCAAGTAAGTTAACAAAACAGAGTTGGTTGGGACCTAAGGATGGGCATATTACTTGATGCAAAAATAGAATACCAGGTGATCAAAAATGGTTACCTTTGTGCCTCTTGCTATTTTTTAAAAGAGTTTCTATATCATCAGGTATAATAGAATTGATCAAAACAGTACAGAACAAGGCCAATAAAATCTACACTGGAGACCTTATAGGATTTCAAAAGAAGACAATAGTCAAACCATAATGGCATCATAGTAAATCTTATTGCCTACAAAGTGGTTGCCTATACCCTCAAACTTAATACTATCAAACAAAATAGAATATAGTAAAATCAGGCAGAACAAGATGGGGAGAGCAATACTGGGGTTAAAATCAGGTTAATAGAAAAACAAAAATGTTACTATAATATATCCTGCTATTTTTAAATTTAGTTTTCCTTTAATTGAAAAAAAATAAGAAAAAATAGAGTAATTTTTTTAAAAGGGTGGAGATCAAGAAAAAGAGACATTGTAATAGAACAACACAGGTCAGAACTGAAAAATTAAAGCATCATTTTGTTTCACCACCAGATAATCTAACATAATAGTAGTCACCATAGTGCCTCTTTCCTTGACTTATTTGAGTATAACTTCATATACTCTAGAATCAATCATATCAAAACAGTGTTAAGCCATTCAAAAGAATGAAAGAGTTAAAGGGTATTTAGAGCCTGTTAACAGAAAATGAACAATGATTTCTATATTATCCCTTTACGTGTAAAAAAATTTATTTATACTATCACATACAGTAAAATATATTAAGATACAACATGTTAAAACCAGTGGAAACATGTACAACAGCTTGATGGGAGTTCCAAAGAAGATGACATTAAATCAGCACTAGCTTTTATGATGTGTTATTTTCTTCAGAATAGCTATTGATACTATCACTGATACTAAAATCGAAAACCCCAGGGTAAAACCATTGCACTTAATGAGTGAAAGCATTATATGGATTCAAACCAATATGATTGGGTATCATGATTACCACATTCTTCTATGTATTATCATTTCTTATACTAGGGAATATATTTGGTATTTATATATGTGAGTTTGATTTATTTCATTTATGAGTATGGTCTCAATCTGCATCTATTTATTTATATGTCAATGTGATCATTCTTTATAGCTGAGTAGTACTCCGTTGTATAAAAACACAATAACTTTTTTATCCATTCCTCAGGTGATGGACACTTAGGTTGTTTCCAAGATCTGGCTGTTACAAACTGTGCTGCTATAAAAATGGGTGCACATATATCACTGTGGAATGATGCTTTCAGGTCTTCTGTGAATATGCCTAGAAGTAGAATAGCTATGTCAAAAGGTGCTTCCAATCCCAGCTTTCTGAGGAATCTCCAGACTGACCTCCACAATGGTTGCACCAGTGTACACTCCCATGAACAGTGCAGGGGAGTTCCTTTTTCCCAACAGCATCTCCAACATTTGTTGTTCGTGGTTTTCATGATCTTGGCCATTCTTTCCGGAGTGAGATGAAATCTCAGTGTGGTTTTAATTTGCATTTCTCTAATGACCATTGATGGTGAACATTTTTTCATGTATTTATTTGTCATTTGTATTTGTTCATCTCAAAATTGTTTATTCATCTCAGATGCTTATATTTTGATTGGGTCTTTGAATGTTGGTGGTCTCATTTTTTAAAATGCTTTATGTTTTATACAGAAGTCCTCTTCTGAGGGGCAGTTCATTAAGATTTTGTCCCATTTTGTGGGTTTTCTTTTCACTATACTGGAGATTTCTTTTGATGTGCAGAAACTTTTTACTAAGAGGTGATCCCACTTATTGATTCTGGGAAGCACTTCCCATGCGGTTTGAGTCCTGTTCATGAATTCTCTACCTACTCCTATGTCTTCAAGGTTTTTACCAAATTTGTCTTCCAATAGATTTAGTGTTTCTGTTTTAATATCTAGATCTTTGATCCATTTAGATTTTATTTTAGTACATGGTGATAGGCATGGGTCTAGTTTTAGTTTTATGCATATGGAGAGCCAGTTTTTAACCACCATTTATTAAAGAGAATGTCATTCTTCCAGTGAACATGTTTGGCCCCTTTTTCAAAGATAAGGTAGTTGATTGTGTTTTTAGTAGTGGTTGTATCTTCTCATCTATTCCACTGATCTTCGGCTGTGTTTTGGTTCCAGTACCATGTTGATTGTACGACAGTTACTTTGTAGTATAAATTCAAGTCAGGGATTGTGGTACCTCCTGCCTTGCTTTTGCTGCTTCTAACTGTCCTTGCCATTCTACCCTCTTCTCTTGAAACAATTAAAGAAGAATCGCGCAATTCCTACACAGGTTCTTACTATTCTTTCGATGGTGCTATTTACTTTAAGTCACTTCTCTTTCCCAACAAAGTGTTCATCTTCCCTAGTAGTTCAAATATGTTTTTACCAGAATGTATCTCTGACAAAGCCTTTTGTATTATAGAAAACACCCCCAGACCCTTGTGGGCAGAGGCTCTTGCCCCTGCTGATCTGGGGAAGAGGGGATGTTTATGTGTTATTGCCAAGGTGTTGTGTGCATTTCTGCTTATTGTGTTTGCCCTGCATGAATGCATTGGCACCACAGGCTTCACGTCATAATTCCACCATTTCAGCTCTCCCTGATTCAAGCCTCAATTCCTTTTATATAGGATCTCAACTAGTTGGATTATAAAAAATTCAACTCACTGGTCAAGAAATTGGTCATTAATACATCAGTCAGTTGAATTCAAGTTGTAGACTCTAACTTTTAAGAAGGTATTGTAATTTGGCTTCAGGATACGCTCAAGTTCACTCTGATATTATAAGATGTTTGGCAGTCTGTTCATATATCAGTTGTCTGTTTGTTCATTCAGTTTGTAAGCAGTTTCTGGGAGTTGCTGAGCTAGTGATTGTTCAAACCTGTAAAGCAGAAATCAATTATGCCCATACAGGAGCGCTCAAGTTTCCAGAACATCTGGGAACACCCTGAGTGCTGGAGGTGTACAGGTTCTCCAGCACTGGGAGCATGGGGTGTAAGAGATGAGCTAGTTTAACAAAGGGGTATGGTACAAGTACACAAATACCCTCTGAGTAACTTAAAGTGTTCTCACGGACCCCCACAAGCTCTGTGCTTATTTCTGTGTTTATTTGAATCCACACAGATTGTCTGTCTATGTTTATCCACTTGTCCACTGTGTGAACAGCTGTTCCTTTCATTTTGAGCTCAGTAATCTTTCTCTTTTTCCATATCTGGATCACATAATCAAAGATTTCTTTTGGCAGTGAATTTATAAAGTATGCTTTTATCTTGGTTGCCAGCTGTTCTGAATGTCACAAAGACTGGGTATATGAATGAAATGTGTTGTTATTTATCATTGGCTTGATAGTCTCATTATTTAGAAATGATATTATTAGGATTAATAAACAAAGTCCCTTAGGATTGAGATTACTGGACAAGGCTCTGATTGACAAATCATAAACTAGATGCTGGGTAACATTTTTAACCAGTGCTTGTTTATTGATCAAAGACCTCAATGATCTCCATAGTCTTATAGGAGACACCTTAACTAAAGTTATGAAATGTACTCCAAAATGTTCACATTGGTCACTATCAAAATAATTAATACATTTTTTGCATTAAAGATGCCTGCGTAAAGGTTTCACATGGTTATGACAGTTTATTATTGTCAAATTGATGATGTATTTGATATATTCATATTTCTGGAGGCATAGGCCTCCAAGAATGTAAAATGGGGATTGCTTATGGTAGCAGACTTTTTTCCATGTTCATACCTCTCCTAATAAAAAAGACTTGTGAGATTCACATTCCACTAAAGGTCAATAAATTGGTCAATGATACATAAGAGACTTCTTGGGTATTTGATAAGGGTGCTTGACTAAAATGGATATTTTATGTCAAAAGAGAAACTCAGATTATTGCAAGGATGTCATAATACAATAATATGTACGATTCTGATTTCTGATTTACTATGTAAAATATGCCGCTGTTAACACTGTAGGTATTCAAATGTTAAAATATCCATGATTAGTAGAAAATACATTTCACTTAATGTTCTAAGATGTTTCATGTTTAGATAAAATAGTAATGTTAACCTTACTGCCTCTAATGTATTGTATTGTGATCACTCTTTTCTTCTAGATGTCCAACAGCTAAGGTTTAGGACCAAAAATGAGAGCCACAGATGGGCTAAATGGATAGCCAATATTTTGTCCACAGCACTTCAAGCTTGGAGGAGACTCAGGATGTAAAAGAAATCCTGCTTTCATCATCAGTAGATAACCAGTGAGTACCTAGTATTCTGATCAAGAAGATGATGAGACCACAGAGGAAAGTGACCTCTGATGCAAGGTATGCCTAAGGAGAGTCACAAGTCACCAGAAAAATCTCCTAAGCTTTCACAACAATCAACATGGTCAAGCAATGGCCATGACTCTTCCAGGTGGCAGACACTGACAGAAGAGATATGAGGAGCTATGCATGGTTATAAGAACTGGCCTCGATAGGAAGTAATGAACCAATTGTCCTTACTGTATTCCTTATGTTAGCTTGATTTTGAACCTTCTGCAGAAAAGTCTGGACTCAGGAGGTACTGTGCAATTCTAAAATATTGTCTGTGGGTGAATCTCCTATCACCAACATCATCTGACAATTGCTATCTATGCTGGTAGCTGACTACCATTATGGATGGATGGGCTGTGAGTGGTGGGAGCTCTAACATACCTTCTACATCTTCAGCTGGTCATCTATCTGTGTATCAACCAAATGAAAAGGAGGAATATCTTGAAGTCATTGAAGCTGAATACTCATGCAGGGCTGTGATGTGGCACAGGCATGATTGAACTGAGAATCAAGAGATGCCTCAAGTGGCAAGATAGGCCACAGCTGAGGCCACCTAGACACTTTCTGTGGGATAGTTCTCTGCAGTTACCATCGTCTGTTGCTTGCAGTGGGTCTTTAACCTCTCCCAAGATCCTTTTCAGGTTTCCTCCATTGCTCACTCAACTCCTGCCTGCATGAGGTTGGCCAGCTGGCTAACAGAGTGATGAGCTCTGCCAAGGATCTCTCTCCTCCTGCAGCCCTGAAGACCATGCTGTGTTTCTCATTTCTTAGAGCCTTTTTGGTACACCTATTTGGCATCTTGGTTTCTAGGAAAAGACCCCAACATGAAACATAAAATGTATCTGTTTTAAAGACTCAGCACTGAAATCTGGTATTGTTGGATTATGACAGGAACAAGTATCAAACCTGTTTAAGACAATTCACATATACAAAAGCTGTTATATTCCACTGTATTTTTTGGTTCACCAATGCCAAATCCTCTAACATGACACAACTTTCCTCAAGACAATTATTTCCACTCCAATCAATGACCTACATATGAATTATTTTCTGTAGGACACACACACAGATATGCAGGTTTTATGATATGTCTCCACTAAGTCATCCTGAAGAAAAAAATTAACAATCCGGAGCCATCCCAAGCCTGAGAGGAGAAATAGAAAGCCAATATGCCCTTGCTGTGAGCTGGTGGATGTCATATGGGGAATGGTAGGGGAAACTAGCCAATGTGCCCATGTTGTGATTCTGTGGAAGCTATTCTGGTTTCTGAAGAAAAACAAGAAAGTAACTTACACTTCCTGTGAGCTAGCCATTGCATTGGCTGGAAGATGAGCACCACAGTCACCTCCTCCCACCACCAACAGTCTGACTGGTTTAGAGCACATGCTGAGTTGATAGCAATGGAGTTATAAAAAAAACTTAATCCTTGTGTTACTTGATTGGCTTTGCAGCCTAAGGCTAGTATTCTTAAGCATGTATTTAAATTGGGAAATAATGGTAAAAGAAGTTGCAAAAACTGTGTAACTATATGGAAATTAAATAACATTCTTCTAGACAACTAATGGGTGAGAGATTAAATAAAGGAAAGAAACTTAAAAATGCCTAATATGTAAAACCAATAGGAATGTGAAAGGAACACACATTTTTCAGAATATGTACAACTTGCCAAGAAATACCTGAAGAACTATTGAGCATTTTTGCACAATAGAGAAATTCAAATACGGACATTATCCCATTGCAGAGAAAACAAATCACCACAAGATCTAAGGAACGTACATGGGACTGCAAAAGTAAAGAATCTATTTAAACTTGTTGGTGGAAATGTAAGTAAGCAGTTCAACTACTACTGAAGTAATTTTTAAAGTATTCAAAAGACTAAAATTAGTAATGCTCGTTAGTGCATTGCTTCCTTTAGTGGGTCTCTTCCTCAAAGAGTTAAGGACATATTGCAGTGATGCATGCAGATTCCTATTACTGCAGCAATAGTCATTTTTCTGTGGAGAGCAGCAGCACGCACTGCTCCATCACCACCAAATATCAGTGAAGAACAATAAATACTCACCAGTGTACTCCATTTGGTAAATTGTGTGATATTTTATTGTGAAATGGGCTGTATCTTAGGTTTTCCTAGCAAACTATGTCAGTATAAACATGATAGTCATGCTAATGTCACAAGGCAGTCACTAGTACACTATTATGTTCATTAGATTTGATATATTTATCTTTTAGAGTAAGCATGTTGCTATGAAGTCCAGGCTGGCTTTGAGATAACTTTATAAACCAGAGTGGTCTCAACAAATCTCCTTCCTCAGTGTCTCAAGTAATGGGCTCCATGCACAAACCACCAGGCCTAGTTTAGATTTGGTATATTCAGTGTATTCAGTATATTTTACTTCAACTGTTTGTGTTGTTAAAGTATTTCCACATTTTTACCTCCAGCATCTGGAGAAACCTCAGCCTTGTTGAGGTAGTGATGTGCATACCACCAGCCTCGTGACTTTCTCTCCTGGGTTCAGTGCTGTCAGTGTACTGCAGTGAAACATAGGTGTACATAACTGTTTCTTTTTATACATTCCTTAAAAAGATTTTTAAAATTTCCATGGATAATCAGTGGTTCAACAACCCTGACTATAGTTTCATTCAAATGCCCACAGTTATGTAGTGTGTAGGACACACAGATAGAAACATATCACATAGTTCCAGTGAGAGGTTTGTCAAAGCCAATGTGAAGACTACTATGTGAACGTTTTGTTCCTGATTATTTCATTAGAATGAGCTTCAGGTTTTCTCACTGTTGTTTATGTGAAGCAGACCAGATGACCACTTTAATATATGAAGTGATATAAAGCCTGTTTGGATATTAAGTATCTAAAGAACTGCTCTGGTGCTGTGGCCTGCTTAGTAATGGTCAACTTGGATTACCCAGTGAATGAAGTCATCATGGTTTTGGGACATAATATGCATTGATGGATTGTTTAAAACAGCATTAAAGGAGAACTAGAGGGAAAGGAGCTGGGATGTTGATTCTCATGGAGAAGCTGGTAGCACTGGTTGTCCAGATATGAACTCAGCCATCATCATCATCATCAAAGAATCTCAGGTCCTCATTATTGCTGTGCATGGCTACTGTTCAATTTTGCGGATCTCTGGCACTTATCTTGAGCTTCATGCCTTGGCTCCAGTAATGATCACTCAACTTTATGGCATAGATTCTATGACCAAAGGAACAGAGTGTCTAGCTTCCAACACTGAACTTTGAGCCTTCCTTGTGTACAAAATTATCGGAGACTTTCATGACACATTGTAAGTGCCTCTAAGTCTCCAGCTACACTTTTGATTGTCCTTGCCATGGGCTCAAATTCTTCAGCTGTACTTGCTCTGGATATTGTCATAGCATTCAAGTACTCAGTTGGATTTTTTGGTCTGTAATATCTGAAAAGATACTACATCTCTCTAAATCAGACATTCTGGGATAAATATTTTTAAATTATCTTATCAATTATAAGTTCCATGTTAAGTCTCTTTCCTCACAAACCCTGACTACAACAGATGGGAAAGGATAAGATGTGACATTTTTGAGACAGGAGAAATTTCTTTAGTTACCTAATGTTATATGTCATTTTTCTCTTCGAGGAAAACACAGCTATATCAATAGCTTGATTTTCAGGACTGTTGATAGCTTCTCCAGCACTATCAAGCCATTACATTGTGTGTTGCATGGGCAAGAAGTATGTGTGTTAGGAACCTGCATGGTGCTTCCAGTAACCTTAACATGAACCTTTAGAGCCTATGCTGTCTGGCCTCTGTGTGAGGCAGTCATTTTATATTGGCAAATAATTTGCAAGTCTCTCAGGTCTTTTACTGATGTTCTGATGTGAAGAAAAATGTAGGATGCACAACCTGCGTTCCCAAAAATAATTATGATTGCAATATAGACTTATCCAAACTCATGAAAATTCATCTATAGGCTCCCTTACTCCATCAAGAATTTGCCTTGAACTTAAGTGGTTCTGCAACATTTTACTAGACTTCTACAAGCACAAGAGAGATATGTTTCTCAGAGCTTCAATCCTCCTTTTGGGTTCACATTTGGACAGTCCATAACAATGCCCTGTATTTATGCTCAGTAGAGCCTCATGTCTTTGCTCATGTCTACTGCTTCTTCCATCAATACTATTTTAACTTTGTAGGGGTTACCTCCTTGTGTTATTCAAACAACTGTAGGTTAAATGTCATTTCTTCAATTAAGGTAATGAGTTTCACAATTCCTTTTCTCATTTGTTTAAAGCATCTTTTACTTTTAATTTTTCATTATTATCACAATGGTGAGTTTCATACTCATTTGGTATGAAAATATTATGCATGCTGAGAAAGAGTATTGACCAAAAGAAAAGTGTTACTCTGTCCTCAGCATCTCATGGCTCAGACTGCCATATTTTCTTCTGATGAGCATGGTGACTAAGCATAAATGGGATGAGATAGGTCAAAAGTCTATCATAGTAAAATAGAAAGGCTATGTCTGGGTGTGAGAGAAGGTGATAGTGTTTGAATGAGACCTGAGTGATGTGCACTTGTGATTCATGCAGTTCTTTGGAAACTTGTTGGAGCCATTGAAGCTGAGTACACATGTAGGGCTCTGGCATAGCCTGAACATGATTGATCTGAGAATGAGCAGACACTCAGTGGGCATGATAGGTCATAGCTGAAGCCACCTGGAGACTTTATGGATCATTTTCCTTAATTAGCATCATTTGTTGCTCTGAAGGATCTTTAAAACCATCCCAAGACCCTGCTCAGGTTTCCTCCATTGTCCACTCAACTCTTTGCTTGTTTTGATTAAATATGGGCTGCTCAGCATCAGTCAGCCAGCTGGCTAGAAGAGTTATGAGCTCTGCCAAGGATTTAATCCTCTTGCATCCCTAAAGATTGTGTCACTTGTTTCATTTTTGGGGGCGTCACCATGCATCTTTTTGAGGGTTGGGGATCTAGGCATGGATACCAGCAGCTTGCTACCTAAACAGGGACAATGAAGTGAAGATGGCTGCTGTGGATGGTGACTTATCATTGCTGTGTTCCTGGGGTAGAAAACGGCCCCAAAAGCATGTCTATTTCAATTTATTTGGAAAACCACCTCATTTTCTGAAAAAAAAATCCCTTCACCTGTGAGGTCATGATGAATCCTATATCTGAAATGCAACAGAAACATAACACATAACTGCTTTTCTTTAGGAAGGTGAGCCCTGTTACTTCCAATGATATTTTGGGGCAGCTCTTGTGGGAAATTTATGATCATTGTCTTTTAGGTGGGTGTGGTCAGTGTGAGAGATTGAGAAAAAAACAGGTAAACTGCTGCATTGAGGACCCTCAAGCTCTGATCTGTGTCTTGCACACCTGGTATCTTTGCTGAGGTGACATTTGCCACTGCCTCCACAAGATGAAAATCCTGTAAAATCTCTGTGAAACACCTTACCTTTTCTAACTCCCATGCAAAAGGTGGCTCAAGAAGCCAAACAACATGGGGAATTAACTGCTTGTGCTATTTTGCATCAGTGACAAGAGCCACACTTTGAAGGTTTTCTGTAACTGTTTAAAGATTTAAATGGGGCTGGGGATTAAGCTCAGTGGCATAAGCACCTGCCTGGCAACTGCAAGATGATAAATTGAATCCCCTCTTTCAAAAGAGAAAAATAAAAAAGATAAAGAGCGTTTAAAAATCTGTCAAGGAATATGGACTTAAAAGTACTTTGGTAATTGGTATTATTGAGGGTTATTAGTCATGGTTATGAAATGACCCCTTTGGAGTGGAAATCTTAGTACATACTATTGTCACTCAAACCCAATATCCGGTGTGGCTCTAAGAATATACTGATATTGTGGACAAGCAAGCTACAAATAATTTAGATTGCAATATTGCTATATGAGTTACTGAATTATGGGGAGAGAGATCTTTTCCAGAAATTTGCCAACAAATTCATTGCCACCCTCAGACTATTACCCTCAAATGGCTTAAATTGCTTTAAAAGCTTGAAAAAGAATCCCTGAAGCAGTGCACACACAAGGTTCCTTTAGCACTGTTAAACAGGAGGACACTGAACCTTGCCTTACCTTTATAGAATGATAAATTAAGCTAGTGAATGCCATGTGGACAACACAGCAGCAGCATCTATCTTGTTAAAGCAATTAACATACAAAAATGCTAACCCAGACTACAAAAATGCTTTGAAAGATTTTTCTATGAAACCTGACACTACTTTGGAAATCCCATAAGTTTTATAAGGTCCCTACTACTTGTCATGATCCCCTACTTCCTGGGACAGCTGGCCTGGTTCTTTCCTGTTCACATGCATCAAAAATAGGCACTTTTGTGATTCCTGATGTCATTGATAGTGCTTATATAGGCATGTTGTTGATTCAATTGTGATCTCTCTTACCCATTCAACTAAATTTTTCTGAATCTGTAGCTCAACTATCTGTCTTGTCTTATGTCTCCTCTAAAGCTTGTCATGTTAATTGTGGAAATCAAGGATTTGACTGCAATTTGGTGTCTGCTGCTATTCCCATAGGAGATGCATGCTGAAGCCTCTCTTTAACTATTGACAACCTTTCCTTTTAACGTTTGCTACTGGAGCTGATGTTTCTCTTTTATTTCACTAACTTGGTGATATTTTATTTCCATGGTCAATGCTATTCCCTCTCATCTCTTGAGATGTACTGGAACACCTATATTACTTAGAATTGATTTAATCTTGCTACTAACCAAGGCTTACTTTTCCTTTTTGCTGTCCTCTGCTGCTCCCTCTGCAAACACAGGGCTGTAGAATTAGCTCAGTGACATGAATGCCTGCCATGCAAGTGAACAGTCATGATTTTGATCCATTTCTCTTTGAATCCCCACTCTTTAAAAAATTTATTTAAAAGAAAAAAGAGAAAAAAACAAAACAAAACAATGTGGTTTAAGGGTACAAGTAATACAGACTACAAAACAAAACAGTAAGAAATCACCAGTTAATAGATTACACATTATCATCTTAGAGATAGTTACTCAAGTCACTGTATCAAAGCATACAAAGTAGACATTCAAACAGTGAGACTGTAAACAGTTGTCTCCAATGATCCAACCAAAAACGTTAATATGGTCATCTATTTAACAACCCTAAACACACTTGCAGTTGTATCCTTTAGAATATTTTTCCCTCTCTTTTTTACAACACAATTTACACATTTTGGGTTTTATTACTCCTTAGTTCTTATTACCTTTTTGTGGAAGAGAATAAAGTCAAATATGGCAAAACAAAGACGTCAGTCAAAACCAAGTATAGACATAGCACATGATGTAAAAACAGAGTACAAGGTTATCAACAATTGTTACCATAATGCCTCTTGCTTCCTTAAAAAGAATTGTCTACCTCATTAGGTATTATAAAGTTGAACTAAGGGGCTGGGGATTTAGCTCTTTGTTAAAGTGGCATAAGCGCCTGCCTTGCAAGCAGGCAGTTGTGAGTTCGATCCCTGGTACTGATAAAAACGAAAAAGACAAAAAAAAAAAAAAAAGAATAAAGTTGAACTAAACAGTAGAGAATAAGGCCAATAAAACCTAAACATTGTAAACATTACAGGACTTCCAAGGGAGATAATAGTCAAATCATAATAGGCATCTTAGTGAATCTTATTGCCTTCTAAGTAGTTGCCTATACCCTCAAACTTGATACTATCATACAGAATGGAACAGAGTCTAATCAGTCAATACAAGATAGTGGGAGTATTACAGGACTTCAAATCAAGTTAATAGGAAATCAAAAAAGTTACTGTAATATATACTGCTAATTTCTTTTAATTTTCCCCCTTAATTAAAAAATCATAAATTTAACTAAATAATTTTTTAATGAATAAGGGATAGATTGAGATAAAAGAGGACATAACAACATAACAATACAGGTAAAGCATGACAGTTTCAGCAACCTAGTGCTGCAGCACAAATAACCTGACTTAATAGAAGTTACCATAGTGTCTGTCTTTTTCCTTGAAATATTTGAATACAATTTCATATACTATAGCTTCAAATATTTCCATATCAAGCATCCCAGAATAAAGCCATTCCAATTAATAAGTGAAAACTTTGTAAGGCTTCAAGGCCACATAATGGGGAATCATGTGAATCCCCGCTTTATATAATGCACTTTTGTATCTTGAACACTTATTTGTAAGAGGACAATATGTAAACATCAACCAGTGATTTCTTATAGTTTAGTTTGTCTTTGAAAGCATATATCTTTTCTACCTGTTTTCTGTTTTGTTTAGTCTATTTTAAATAAAAAATAAGAAAAGAATATCTCTTCTCTTTAAACAATTAAAAAAGAAAAATGCACTTCCTGCAGAGGTTTTACTATTCTCTTCATGGTGCTATTTACTTTAGGTCAGTTGTCTGTCCCAATGAATCTGTTTTCTTCCCTGATTAAAATACATTCTTGCCAGTATATACCTCTGACAAACCCTTTTGTATGATACAAAACTCCCCAAGACCCATGTGGGCTAGGGCCGATACCTCTGTTGATCTTGGGAAGGGGCATCCTCCGTGTTTTTGCTAAGGTCTTCTCTGGATTTCTGCTAATTGTGTTTGCCCTGTATGGAATGAGTTGGAATCACAGGCTACAAAATGCGATTTCACCATTTCAACTCTCCCTGAGTCAGGCCTTTGATTCTTTTTATAAGATCTCTGCTAGTTGGTCTAAAGCAAATCCAACTGGTCGATTCATAGTTGTAGATTTGAAATTTGTAAGAAGGTTTTGTAATTTGGCTTGATTAAGGATATGCTTGAGTGCACTCCAATTTTCTAAGATGTTTACAATCTGTCCATATATCAGTTGCCTGTTTGTCCAGTCCATTTTTAAGCAGTTGCTGGGAGTTGCTGAGCTAGTGATTGTTAATATCTGTAAAGCAGAAAGCAAAAATACCCATACAGGAGTGCTCAAGTGGCACAGAACATCTGGGAAACACGCTGAGGGCATGGAATGCTTGAGGTGAACAGGTGTTCCAGCATTGGGAGCATGGGGTTTAAGAGGGCAGATAGTTTAACAAAGAGGCATGGTACAAGTGCATAAATGGCCTTTGGGGAACTGAAATATTCTCACAGACCCCAACAAGTTGTGTGATGATTTCTGTGTTTGTTTGAATCCACATTGATCATCTGTCTGTTTGTCCATTTGTCAACTCTGTGAACAGCTGTTCCTTTCATTTTAAGCTCAGTAACTTTTCTCTTTTTCCAAGTTTGCATTGTTTGATCAAAGATATGTTTGGGTTGTGAATTTATGAAGCATGTTTTCACATTGGTTGCCAGCTGCTCAAAATGTCACAAAGACTGGGTATATGAATGCAATATGTTGTTATTCATCACTGATTTATAGTCTCATTATTTAGAAATTATATTATTAGGATAAATAAACAAAGTCCTGGAGGAGAAAACATGGTGTATAAGTAACAGCAGGCTACAGAGACTCTCTGAGATGTCAACTTAGATTCCAAAAATAATACAGCATAGTGAGACCCAGGCAGAGGGAGATAGACCCTCCCAAGCCTGGAACAAATTAAGCTGAGAGAAACCATTTAAAAATACAGTACCACTGCTTCTACTGAAACAGCTACAGTCTTGGTGCTGCCACTTGAATTTGCTGCCACTCCTACACTTGATCTTATGCAGCCAAGATTTATGGAACTACACAAAAGCTCATCAGTTTCATCTCACTGGAGATGCATTCACACTGGGATGGGAGTCGGTGACCTGAACTGACAGCTGAGCTGGCAGGGAACCCTACATTGACCTGTGGTGAGTGACAGGAATAAACCCCTTCCATAGAGCTCCAAGAGATGACATTCTGGGACGGGGAAAATAGGCCAGAACAAGGGCCTGCAGTGACTTCAGTCAGCTTCTCCCTTCTCAAGTGGGATTGATGGGGAGCACCTGACCTATGTCACGCCTAAGGCTGAGAACAATAGGCTAACCCATACCAGTCCCAATGCCTGTAAGTTCACCCTAATGCAGTGAAGCCTTCAGCAGTCTGATTAATCCAGAGGGTCGGGCCCAGCATAGGCTTCCCTGGTCTGTATCTACATAGTACACTGCACTGGGTGGGAACATACCATCAGCACTTCAGACAAACTGTAACCAACAAAGAAAGAACCTGGACCTCCCATATACACATCTATGGAAGGAACAAAAAATAATAAGAGGAAGGAACAAGAAAGGGTTCCCATTCCCCAATCATGAGAACATGGATCCAGGAAAGGTATGCAAAGCAGAATGAGGACAGCAAACATGCAATATCAGACATGGCCCCAGTAGACGTAAAGCAGTATCTTCAGGAACACATAGATAATTTGAAAGGTGAAGTATTTAACCGAGTAAGGCAAGATATAAATAGAATAATTTAAGAAATGCTAAGCACCTGTCAAGAAAAAACATGGAAAATGAGAAGAAAACCAAAAAAGAGGAGAAGTGTTTCATGAGAAAAATAGAGAAAAGATAGAAGAAAGGAAGCTGTTTCAAAGAGACAATTATAAACTTAAAAACTCCTTTGAAACCTGGCAAAATTGATTGCAAGAAACTAAGGATAAATTATCCAAACTAGAGGACAGGTTTGCACTGTGGGATCATGAAAGGAAAAATTTCTTAAAAATAACAAGGAAACAAGTAGTAAGAATACAAAGGCTAGATGATGACAAAAGGATGTATAGCTTAAGAATAATGAATGTGAATGAAGAAGCAGGAGTATAAACAAAGGAACTATAAAGTCTATTCACAAAAATAAGCAAACCTACCAAGCATAGGAAAAGGAAAAGATACTCAAGTGTATGAGGCATACAGAACTCCAGCCACCTAAACCAAAGCAGAACTACACATAGGCATATAATAATCAAGATCCCATAAATCCAATATAAGAACCTAATATTAAAATCTGTCAGAGACAAGAAACAGATCATTTATAACTGAAAGTCCATCAGAATTACATCAGACTTCTTGGCACAAACCATCAAATTGAGAAGAAAATGGAGTGAATCATTCCACGTTGTGAAAGAAAATAACCTATGGCCCAGATTGATGTATTCTGAAAATTTTTCATAGAAATTAATGGAGAAACAAGATGCTTCCAAGATAAAGAAGAACTGGGAAAATTAACAACCACCAATCCAACCCTACAGCGAATACTATAGGACATTCTAAAGAGAAAGAAGATCACCAGGATTTCAGAAACAGTGGTAGAGAGGCCACAATGAATGGAGCAAAAAGCAAAATGAAGAAGACAAATAGACAACTGATGACATAAAAAGAGAACAGCAGAAATGAGACAGAGAAGGTTGGGTATAATTTCTAATGCAGATGTTCTATATACACTACATTAAGGGGAAAAAAACAGAGAATCACAGGAAGTGAATCAAAAAATAGGTCCAACTGAGATGCTCCTTATAGGATTGACCTGAAGAAGGGTATTTGGACCAAAATCGAATATGAGAAAATAGAACTCGATGTGATAGGGAATGAGAGAGTAATAGGGGCAACTGGACTGGTATTTATGGATAGGTTGGAAAGACAGGCTTTAATAACTAAAGAAATACAACTAGAGATCAAGGCCAGGAGTGAGAAAGTTCAGAAACACTTAGATAAATAGCAGGTTGCCCCCCACATTATAAATCCAAGGGTGTTGGGGAGACCCAAAAATACACAGTACACCCTGGGGGAGTGAAAGGGGAAGAATAGTCTTTAAAAAGACAGAAGAAGATATTGATATAAGTGTATCAGGAATTAAAACCCATATTACTTCTACCACTCTGCTTAGATAGAACTTATGCCATCCCAGTTTTTATACAAGCACTAGATCTGAGGGCACAGAGAGCTATTCCAAAAATATTAGGATATAGCACAGTAATCATCTTTAATTTCCTGTTAACTTAAACTGGATCCCCCTATAACTTATACTGTTATACCATTACTGATTTTAGTTATATCTGATTTGTTTGATTGCTTCTTGTTATTACCTATTGTATTCAAATCTGTTAGGTTGATAGTATTGTCAGAGTATAGACAACTACATTGAAAATAGCAATTATTCACTATAATACCCATTCTGACTTGATTAATATCTGTTTTTATAGCTCTAACTATCTACAAAGTTCTATTTCGGTTAATACTGTTATGCACTGATATATTCAATTATACTTTATCTGATGATATAGACATTTTGATTGATGATAACAAGAGACAACACAGTAACCAATGTAGAACTCCTTTATATGTCTTTTCATATGTCTTTTATATGTCTTTTTAGTTTTATGTATCTCTAGGATTATGTTTTGCTTTATCCTGCTTTGTTCTGTTTCTCCCTCTAATATAGAAAGGATAGTAACACATATTAAGATGCATGCTTCCATAAAACAAATCAACAATTTACAAGAACTTATGACACATGATGAAATGAACAAATATTTTGAAGGAGAAAAAAAGGGACTACAGTACCCAGTGCTGATTCCATTGTGTCATGATGTGAAATTAAGCAATACTATTAATTTTCAATTACAGGGATTTTAATCTGCTTTGGTTTGTTTAAACTCAACATAAATGAAGACATGGATAAATACATACATGTTTAAGTGTATAGGATTGGTTGCCATATTACTTAGTTTTTATTAGATAGTTGAACAGAACTATTTGCAGTCTCCCTGTTTGAATTCCCATTTATATGTTCCACTTTTGTATCTTCAACAATTATTTGTAAGAGGACAATATGTAAACACAAACTAGTGATTTATTACTGTTTATTCTTTTCTTTGAATGTATATACTATTTATCCCTGCTTTCTGTTTTGTTTTGTCATTCTTTAAATAAAAATAAATTTAAAAAAATAAATAAACAAAGTCCCTTAGCGGTGAGACTGGTGGACCAAGCTCTGATTGAAAAATAAGAAAGCAGCTGTCTGGTAACATTTTTAACCAGTTTTTGTCCATTGATTAGAGACCTCAATGACCTCCAGAGCATTAGAGGTGACACCTCAAATAAATTTATGAAATGTATTCTTAAATGTTCACATTGGTCATTATCAAATAAAGTAATATATATATATATATTTGATTTGATGATGCCTGTATAAAGGTTTCACATGGTTATGACAGTTGATTGTATAAAACTATATGATGTATTGTATATATTTGTAATTCTGGATGCATAAGACTCTGTGATTGTAAAATTGGGATTACTTATGGTAACGGATTTTTGTTTCATGTGCACACTTTTGCTGATAACAAAGACTTGTGAGATTCACATTCAACTAAAGATCAATAAGTTGTTCAATAATACACAAAGAACTTCTTGTGTATTAGATAAGGGTGATTGACTGAAAGGGATATTTTATATCAAAACAGGAATTTAGATTATTACAAGAATCTCATGATTGTCATGATGCAATACTATGTATGGTTCTGATTCCTGATATATTATGTAAAATATGCAACTGTTAATACTCTAGGTATTCAAATGCTAAAATGTCCATGGGTAGAAGAAAATAGGGTTCATTTAATGTTCTAATTGTTTCATGATTAGATAAAATAGTAATGTTAAACTTACTGCCTCTAATATACTCTATTGTTACCAAAAACTTCTTTTGGATGTTTGACAGTTAAGGTTTGGAAGCCAAAACTTAGAGAAACAGATGGGCTAAATGGATAGCCAATATTTTGTCCCCAGGCCTTTAAGGGTGGTGGAGACCCAGGATATAAAATAACCTCTGACTGCATCATCCGAAGATATTCAGTGAGTCCCTGTTTGTCTCATCAAGAAGATGATGAGACCACAAAGGAAAGTCACCTTCAATGCAAGGTGTGCCTAAGAAGAGTCACCAGGAGAAAAATCTCCCAAGCTTTCACAGAGAGCAATGTGGTCAAGCAATGATTGTGACTCTTCTAAGTGGCTGACACTGACAGAAGAGCCATGAGGTGTTATGCATGGTTCTAAGGTAACTCCTGAGAAGACCCAAGTGACCTTGATAGGAAGTAAGTAACTAACTGTAGTTGTCATGCTTTATGCATGTGTCCCACAGGCCTCATTCATTTGAATTGTGCATTTGGGATGGTTCATTGTCTAGTACTTGGATTGATGGTGTCAGTGCTAAACCCACATTGGGGTGGAGCCAGGATGTAATTCAATGGCAGGAAGAAGGTATGTCTTGCTTTTTGCTGGTTCCTGCTTGCTGTTTGCAGCCTCCATGAACTGTGGCCCAGCCATACCTGCCTGCCTTGGAGCCAACTGAGTGTGAACTGAAACCTGCAAAAACTGTAAGAAATAAACCTTTCCTTTCTCAAATTGGGTTTCAGGTATTTTGCCTCAGCAACAAGTAAAAAGTAATTAAGACAGAATTTGGTACCTAGGAGTGGGGTCATTTGCTGTGACTATACTTGACCATGTTTTTCGAGAGGCTTTGGAAATGGCTTGTGGGCAGAGTTTGGAAAGGTTTGGACATGTCGCCTGGATACGTAGAGCTGGAGCAGCTTAGGCTGTTCTGCAGAGGGTAATCTGGTCAGAGCTCTGGAGACCAGAAGGCTGATAGCGGGCCTCATAGTAAAGACCAGGCTTGGGAGGTTTTGTTGGGAAGAAGTACTGCATTGGTTTTTGGACTCCACATGATGTGTGTTATGGCTTGGCAGAAGGTTTGTCTGCAAACCTCAAGGTTTGCTCATGCCCAGGGACTTTGCTGAGACTGAGACAAAGGGTAATGGACTGATTAATCTTGAAAAAGAAATTAAAAACAATCAAACCTTGAGGCTGTGGCATGGCTATTGTTGGGGGCTTTTAGCCAGATTTATGTTGCATATCAAAAGTAAAGAGATCAGCAGGATAGTGTACAATGCTGTGAGTTTGGCCAGAAGGAAAATTCCAGGAAGACTGTGGATTGCAAAAACAGAGTTGAGATTTTGATTCCTGAGGAGAAAGGCGATAAGAAAGATGGCCCTGGGGCATCATCGGAAGGGGGTCCCCACCCTGTGCAGCCTCACTGCAAAAGTGAAAGAATTTGCTCGGAGGGAAAAGCTGCAGAGTGCCATGTTCCAGAATGGCCACAGAGGCCACTTGAGATTCCATAATGGTGGCAACTTAGAGAAGCTTTTCCTCACAATCAGGTAAACAGAGCCCTGCAATCCAGGCAACTGACCCCTATAGCCAGAAGACAGAAAAGCCTAGGTACTGCTCCAGTCAGCAGCAAACCTTGGTGGCATCCACAATGCGCTGATTTTAGGTGCAAGGAAAATGCACAAATTCTGAGGCAAGATGGCATCCACCTCAATTGCAAAGTGCATGGGAAGCCACAAATTGTGCCCCTGAGAGGGCAAATTGTGAAGACATAAGGTTGAAGCCAAAGGTGCAGTGGAGACTGCAGAAGTTTGGAAAAGGCAGGAATGTGGATGATTCAACGGAAGCTGCAAAAAGAGAGCAGAGAAGATTTAAGAGAAAAGCTGCGGGAGTTAAAATTGCTGGAGTGCCATGGGGGTGGAATTACCCAAGCCTTTTGGAGTTTGTAACCAGATTGCTTCTGATGCTGAACATGGAATTCTAGGACTTAATGTTCACCCTGGTGGACTTCTTTTGTTTCCAATGCTTTATATTTCCCTGCTTGTAACTTTTGGAAAGGTAATGTTTACTTTGTGCCTTTGCATTTGAGAAATGTTTAACCTTGTTTCATTTGTACAGGGGTTACAGTTAAGAGTTTGCCTTAGATCTTGGAGAAGACTTGGAAATTGGACTATTCAGCAATGCTGAAACATAGGACATTGGCAACTCTTGGAAGTGGACTAAATGTCTTTTGTATAATAGATGTACATGAGTCCTGGGGGCCAGGGGTGGAATGTCATAATTTATGCCTGTGTCCCTCAGGCTTCATGAGTTTGCATTGTGCATTTGTGATGGTTCATTGTGTAGTATATGGATTGATGATGTTAGTGCTAAACCCACATAGGGGTGGAGCCAGGATGTAATATAATGGCAGGAAGAAATTGTGTCTTGCTTTTTGCTGGTTCTTGCTTGCTGTTTGCAGCTGCCATGAACTGTGGCCCAGCCATACACACCTGCCTTGGATCCAACTGAATGTGGACTGAAACCTCCAAAAACCAAAGAAATAAACCTTTCCTTTCTCAACTTGGGCTTCAGGTATTTTGTCTCAGAAACAAGTAAAAAATAACTAAGACAGTCGATAATGCAGGTCTCATGTTAGCTTGGCCTTAGATGTCTTCAGAAAAGCCTGGCCTCTGAAGATATGGTGCAATGTAAAAGCTTTGCTGTGTGGGAAGCTAGGATCACTAACATCCTCTGACAATTGCTGGCTATACTGGTAAATGACTACTGTTATGAACTGATGGGCTATGATGAGTTTAAATTTGAGTTCTCCTCAATGCATCCCCATTTTAACCTGGCTATGAATCCTGGGAGTCAAAAAAAAAAAAAGAGAGAGATGTTGGAAAGTGTTGAAGATGAATACAATTGCAGGGCTGTGGTGTGGCCTGGGCATGATTGAATTGAGAATGAGGAGACACCATAAGGAACAAGTGAGGCCACAGCTGAGGCCACCTGAAGACTTCCTGGATAGTTTTTCTTAATTAGAATCATCTGTTGCTCTGTGGGTTCCTTGAACCTCTGCCAGGGGCCTGCTCAGGTTTTTGCCATTGTCCACTCACTTCCTTGCTTGTTCTGATTAAATATGGGCTGCCTAGTGACAGGTGGCTGGCTGATTAGCAGAGTTATGAGTTCTAAAGAAGATTTCACTCTTCCTTATGCCCTCAAGACAATGCCACTTTTCTGATTCTTTTGGTCCTTTGATGTGCACTTTTTTGGGGGGCTAGATATTTAGGCATAGGCCCCAACAGAAATTTAACTTCCAGATAGGATAGCTTTAAGTTTCCTGAAAATTTTGTTGCATGTACATTTTCTTTACCTGTAGATGGAAGTGTTATTATCAACAAATATATTGCTAACTTATCAATATATGCTACCTTATTAATATATTGAGGGGTATTATAGTGATTTCTCAGAAGGCATGATTATACACCTTCTTTACATCATTGTGAATATTCTGCAAAACTTTTCTAAGTCAGTACTTATAAGTGAAATTGGTAGATAATAAAGGAGGCCTCCACCAACTTGCTAAGTACTATGTAACATGAGTCTCGGTGTTTCTAGCAGTTCATTTGTTTTAACCATGAATTCCTCACCAGATGCCAGTTATGCCTGCTTGGCAGAGAATGGATTGTAAAGGAAATTACGTGGTTTTGATCTCCAAAAATTGCTGGAGTCAAAATGAAGCAGGTAAAATCTAAAATACTGTTAGGGTTTTCATAGATTATAAACTCATTTACATAATTAGTTGAAGAATGAGTTGATGCACTGGAAGTTTATTCAGAAGATACAGCTAGCTGAATTATATTAGATATTTCTTTCTTGACTTTTATACCTGACTTACAGAATTTAAAATAAATATATTCTTTATCTCATTGTTTCCATGAGGGAAGTTTGGTTTTGACTGTTTCCAAAGCATAAATATCTTGGAAAAAAGTGAAAAGGAAAAGGCAACTCTTTATGAGGTCATGGAGCCAGAGAACAGTTTCAGAACCTGAAAGGAAGAATCCAGGGACCAGATTTGGCTCATGGGTTCCAACACACATGGCTGCGGTGTATACATATAGAAGCGATCATAGTAATATCCTACACATTTCTGAAGACAAAAATGTGTTAAAAAATGGATCACCAGGCTTTAGGGAATATATGATTTCTAGGAATATTAAAATCCTGAAAAGCTGAGTGCCGATTAGTGACAAGGGAACTATACGGCAAGGGGAACTTAGAGTGTGAAGTCCTTGGGTATCCCTGCCTCCTCAGAAGGAAATGATTAATTGGATTAGGAATTTGGTTCCATTTCAGCAATAATTGGCACTCCCATGCTTGGCAATATGATCACTTTCAGAATTTAGCATTTCTATGAGTCTGAATGAGTAGCAAGCTTGTCTTGGCGAATTGATGCTTGCTTTTATTTCATCTTTACTCTGTTGCAGACCATTACTATCATTTAAATATAATGTCTTCATTTTACACAGTAAATGTGCTCCTTTTGTGTTCACATACTGGGTTTCTAGGTGGAAAATTAATAGAAATGAGTGAAAATCATGAAAATGAAGTCTGCTGCCTCTAACACAGACTTCTGACTCTGTTCTGTTGTGTCCCACCCTGGTCTGTTCTCAGAATATTTTCTGACATCAGTGGATTTTTTACTCCTGGAGGATTGAACTTGAATCCTGAAAACATTTGCAGCCCATTATGGAAAGAGTCCACTGATCCTTGAAAGAAAGCAGGGGTAGCCATGAAATTGCAGGGATAAATAAATAATTTAGAGAATACCTAACACCACCACTTCTCAAAATTTAATGGAATCGAATGGGAAATGGTACTTCTCAATTCATTCCTGGAAGCAAGCATTACCCTGATACCAAAAACAGATAACAATCCAAATAAGAAAGAGAATTACAGACCATTCTACCTAGGGAACATTAAAGCAAAAATCCTCAATAAGATACTGGCAAACAGACTGCAGAATATCATCAAGAAGATTTTACACCATGATTAAGTGGAATTATTCCCTGGGACACAGAGGTGGTTCAACATACATAAATCCATACATATAATACACCGTATTGACAAATCCAAAAGCAAAAATCATTTGATCATTTCAATAGATGAAGAAAAAGATTTGGAGAAACTCCATCACCTATTCATAATAAAAAATCTACAAAAATTGGGAGAGATGATCTTTATCTCAATCTGATAAAAGCCTTTTATTACAAACCAACAGTGAACCTCATACTAAGTGGACAAAAACTGAAAACATTCACTCTAAAATCAAGAACAAAACAAGGATGTCTACTGTCTCCACTCTTATTCAATATAGTCCTGGAAACTAGCTGGAGCAATTAGAAAGAGAAAGAAATAAAAGGAATAAAGATAGGAAAGGAAAATCTTAAACTATTATTATTTGCAGAAGACATGATACTCTACTTAGAAGACCCTAAAAATTCCACCAAAAGACTTCTAGTTTAAGAAGCAAATTCAGAAATACAGCTGGTTACAAAGGCAACACTCAACAATCAATAGACTTCATAAACAAGAATAAAAAACTCATGGAAAGAGAAATCAAGGAAACAATAACTTTTACAATAGCATCCAACAATATGAAATACTTAGGAATCAATCTAACAAAGGATGTAAATGACCTCTACACAGTAAACTACAGTACTCAACAAGGAGATTGAAGAAGATATTCTAAAATGAAGAGCTATCCCATAGTCTTGGGTAGGGATATTCAATATAGTGAAAATGATCATACTTCTAAAGCTATTGTACAGATTTAGTGCAATCCCAATCAAAACCCCATAGCATATCTCAAAGAATTACACAAAATAAATCCTAAAATTCATCTGGAACCAGAAGAGTCCTAGAGTAGCAAAGGTGATCCTGGGCAACAAAGAAATGATAGGGTTCATCAAAATTCCCTGACTTGAAATTATACTATAAAGGTATTGTGATTTAAAAAAAAAAGGTGAGATACTGACAAAAAACAAAACAAACAAAGCCAGACCCAAAGATCAAAGGAACAAATTAGAAGATGGAGAAACAGCCCCAGACCACTAAACCATCTTATCTTTGACAAAGTTGCCAAACAGATTCATTGGAAGAAAAGCAGCCTCTTTAATAAATGGTGCTGGAAAAACTGGCTCTATAACGTTCTGAATATTGTCTTTCAACGTGTATTAAGCTAAGATCAGAATAGATCAAAGATCTTTTATTAAAACAGAAACATTAAATTGGCTGCAAGATAGAGTAAGTAAAACTCTTGAAGACATTGATGTAAGCAAAGACTTTATGAAGAAAACTTGGATTGAACAGCAAAATCAAAGAGAATTAAGTGAGAACCTCACACTACTGAAAAACTTTAACAGCAAGAGAAATCACTAACAGAGTGAATAGACAACCCACAACGTGGTAGAAAATGTTTGCCAACTGTTCCTCAGACAAAGTATTATTATTGAGAACACGGAAAACTAAAAAATTTCAGTCTTCCCAGATTTAAAGACCCAATCCAAAAATGTGCATCTGAGGTGAAATACACAGTTCCCAGATGAAGAAATAGAAACAGCAAATAAATATGTGACAAAAGGTTCTGCATCACTCGTCATTTTACAATTGCAAATTAAATAACACTGATATGTCACCTTGGCCCAGAAAACATGTCTACTGTCAAGAAATCAAACAATAAGGAATGCTGGAGTGGTCGTGGGGGTAAAAGGAACCCTTCTCCATTGTTGGTGGTAAAGCAACCACTGTGGAAATCAGTGTGGAGATTCCACACAAACTAGGTCTACAGGTCCCATTCAACTCAGCTATTCTCCTGGGTATCTCCCCAAAAGAATTAAAATCATCATACCACAGTGATATATGTGCACCCATGTTTATAGCAGTACAGCTTGTGGTAGCCAGATCTTGGATGGAATGCACAACCTCTAGCTCACCTGGCAGGCGCTTAAGTTAAATCCCTGGACCACATTTTTTTTTTACTTTTTAACTTTCAAGTAAAATGGGTTTGGAAGCAAAAACAAGGACTGAGGTAAAGACTTTCAGTGCAAGTTCCCATCAGACGAGCGGAGGTCAACATTCCAGAAGACAGCCAGCTCCAGAAGCCTCCACCATCTTTCATTGGGGATCCACAGTTACAGGGTGGGTTTTTTTTCTGTAATTATTCTTGGTGGGGAAGGCAGGCAGGAGAGCAGGAGCCAATCAGTGATGAAGAGGCTGGCTGTAAGAACTGTCCAATCAGGAGGGCCAAGGTAGGCGGTCTCTTCCTGTGTCATGGCGTCAATTGCAAGGCCAGGGCAAAAGAGGGAGCGCTAGATGTTTGCTAGACCACTGTTTTTTGCTTCTATTCTCTGTGGACTGCTTAGAAAGAACCTGGGAGACCTCCAAACTACGCAATGGTGATGTTATGGGATGGGAGCAGTGAAATGGGGTGGAATCCAGTTGAGACCAGTTAGAAGTGGTGAGAAGGGCCTGGGGGTTTAGCTCAGCGGCATAAGCGCCTGCGTTAAAAGCAGGCAGTCATGAGTTCGATCCCCGGTAACAATAAAAAGGAAAAAGACCAAAAAAGATTGTTGAGAAGCAGCTGTGCTTTCTAGAGCCCGTGTGCTTCGCCTCAGATCCTGAGGACCTCTAGTGCTAGCAGTGAGGCATCCTCTGTCCCTTTTACCTCTTGCTGGGGCCAGGACAGTTCTGGGTCCCTAAAACGCTGTCGCCACTCTGATACCACCAGGCCACAATGCCATTTTTGAAATCGCCTGCTGCCCTTGCTCCTCCAACAGTCTGGGCCCAGGAAGGGGCATGAGGAGACCCTGATTCCGATTTGGTTTCAAGCTGGGTGCAGCTGTAATAATCTAGATCTCTGATCTTATTCCTGTCAGCAACAGATCTGGAAGCCAGAAGATTATAAATGTCTGTGATGCAGGACCTCATAGCCACAACTGCTCTCCTTAAACTTATGCATTTATGTATTTTGTGATCGCCTAAATTTATACAATGTTCTCGTATTTCCATGCTCATGAAAGGTGGAGGCAAAGGTTCTGAGAATTCAAAGATGTGTAGTGAGGTGCCTCAGTGGAGGAAGGCTTCACAAACACCGGATGAACTGCTGCGTATTACAAAGAACAATGCAAAGAATTTCTGAACATACTATATGTGACACATGTGCTCATAGACGATGTTTGGGAGAACACCCATAGAGGTTTAAATTTTGAGAAACATGAAGCAGATATAAATGTGTCATCAAGGGCAGGGTAAAGTGTGTTTGTTAAGGACAAATTCCAGAAAGGGCTGCCTGTTAAATTTTCATTGAATAATGCCTAAATTCAGTCATTTGCATGCACATATACACGTGATATCCTTCTGAATGGAAAGGAATAGGTGTGTCATCTCTGAATTAAGAGCTGATTTAGTGGCTTGGTTGTTCGTAGACAGTTTAAATATGGAAATGCTCTGCAATGGAATTTACTAAGTGGTGTAAAGGAGAAGTTCTAAACAGAAATTTTGCAGTGATATCAATAGTTAGGCATGAAGGGTTTCCTGCTGAGGGTGGGACAGAGGAGTGTGGAAAGGATGTGGAAGTGACCAGCAGGAGGCAGTGTGCCAATAGCAGGACATACAACAGAGAGGCTCTTCCCTGAAAGTCAGGTAGTTCTTAGGGTAAGCATGAAGTTAAAGTTGGCTTATGATTTCTTCCTTGAGGTGAATAACACCAGCTCTGGTAAGAATCAGTATTTCACATCCTTGTCAACCCATGAATTCTGTGTTCTTCACTTGAGATCTAATTTTGATTATCTCTAATTATGACCCAGTGTCATGAAGGTGAAATTTGAATTTTTTTTGTAATAGGGATCGAACTCCTGATCTCAAGCTTGCTAGGTAGGTGTTCATGCTGTTGAGCTAAATACACACGTCTGAAAGTGTTTTCGGTATACTATGTATGATATCAACATTGTTCCTCAGAAAATGTTGAATATTGTGGAATTTTTCTATATTGTATGGATATAATTTTTAAAGCAAACCAAAGGTGTCATATGCAGTCACTTTTCAAGTTTCACATTGTCTGTGGGGTGGCTCAGTCAGGGTTTCTCTATTTCAGACAGCTCTGTAACTTAGGCTAGCCCCAAACTCAAGGAATTTATCCTGCATCACCCTCCCAAGATATATTTCTTATATCTGAATGGAGAGTGATCACTTGGTGATCACTTGGTGACACTGAGCTATAATTTGAAACTTGTACCTGGTTTTACTGTTTATACATTTTGTACATACAGCAGTTTTCCATGAACATTTGAGTTATTATTTATGTATCGTATTTGATGTTATTTATGTGTTGTTCTATGAAACCAAATTTAAATATCAAAATGCTGCTTAAGCATATTAAGAACAAAGGACTCAGTGGCCTAATTGAGATTTGAAGAGATATCATTTTTAGTACATAAAAGTGATTGATGAGATATTTTTCTACCTCTGTGCTTTATGGATGCTGGTCCTGCAGGCTCTCACTATGAGCTCTGCTTTAGAGACAGTGCACAGGGACTCTTGCAGTGACTCAGCATAAGAATCAGTGCTCCTGTTTGGCTGTTACATTAGCTGTGATTTGCAATATACCATTAAATTTGCTGTCTCAAAAAATGTGTATATACAAAAATTAATCCCTCAGATGTGGAATTAAGATTTGAAGAAATCAGTCTCCATGCAGCTGTTTTGTTTGGTTTTATTTGTTTAGTTTAGTTTAGTTTTATTGAGACAAGTTTTCTCTATGTATGTCAGCTAGATTTGAACCCTTTATGGAGCACAGAATTGCCCTAACCTCAAAACAGCACTCCTATCTCAGCGTCTTGAGTGTGGGATTATCGATATGTGTGTTTTTACCCTAGAAAATATTGAGACTTGTAACTTAGCTGTGTTGTAGGTTGCCTTAATAGATGCCATCTTGAGCTTTGCATTTAACTAGTGCCCTGTATTTCACTCAGAAAAATGGAAAATCACTCAGGGTAGAAGTCCCAGGAGAAAAGCAAAATGAGCTGTACCCAAAGAAAAAAATTAACCTGCTCAACAAAAGAAGCAGAATACAGTTGTCATCCAAAATTTATTATAAGATTCTAGCTAAATGATTTCCAACAGGATCTTTTTGTGATTCTATCTTTTAAAACATCTGTAACTTTCCAGTTCAGAGCCTCTTTTTTAGATCCTGAAATTGGGGTGGGGGTTCTTTATACAAGTGCTGTTGAGACCAGCTAATGAAATTCCACATTTCTCAATTGGGTTGCTTGGCTTCCTATATTATTGTTCACAAAATCAACTCAAGCTGCAGAAACCTTTACTGACACAAGCAAACCTCAAGATTCAATGACAGTGCCACTGAAATGAAAGAATAGTAGTGAAAATGAGAAGAGAAAAAAGACAAACACCATGTGCTATAATGCCCACCTCTTTTTCCCAGCAATGAAGAAGCTGAAACAGGAGAATGGCCATGTATTCAAAGACAGCTTAACCTACATAGTAAGTGCAAGGCTGGCCAGAACTACAAAGTGAGACTATGTCTTTAAATCAAAAAACTAAAATGAAAAAAAAAAAAAAAAACCCAACCAAGTAGACAGAAAGACTATTGAAAACAAACAAAAATAGAGCTCAGTGAAATTTGACTTATGTAAAATGGGAATTATTGAATGATGCTGCAGAGGAAAGAAGGCCAGGTAGTGGCATCCAGGAGGCAGTGACAAACACAGACTTAGGAATGGCACCTATTGTGCTACAGGACAACAGTGACCTCCTTCCTCCAATACATTTGCAGTTCACTAGACTGAAGACTTCTAAAAGCTCATGGAAATGTTAAACTCAGGGCAAACAAGCAGCTTGAAATTCTGGCTTTGGAACAATGCCTTTAGCAGACATTTCATATTTAAATTGAGATAAGAGAAATATAATCCTGCCCTGTTTGATATCAAATGCATCAAGTTTAATGGCTCACAACATTGAGAAATGAAGTCATAAACCAAAAGAATTTCAAAAATTTTCTTAGAAAAAAATAGTCTTGAATTATCAGAAGTGGTCTTCGCTGTTTTGCCCATAGACCTATGGTCAGGAGTTGTTTATACAGGAAAGTCATAATGTGGGTACATTGTAGGTCTCAGACTACAATCAACCTATAAGCTTATAGCTGCTTAACTAATATTATCCAACAGGGAAACAAGTCAGCCAGAAAAGGTATGTGGAAAGAGGCAAGGCATTTTGTGGGAACAATAGTCCAGTTCTGGTCATTGAGTATGGTAATTGATGCCTATCAGGGCTTCCTGGAGGGGGTGGTGGTAACTGTTTCAAGCTGTTGTTTTTCTCTTCAGGACCATGTAGACCTGGTCACTGCATCTTCACCTTCAGGTCTGGCTTTCTTCAGCTGTGCCTATAGCAGTGATTGTTGTATTTAGTTTTTTGCATTGGCTATTTGTGGTTCCAGTTCCTCTCTGATTGTATATCAATTTCTGTCTACCTTGATGCCTTTGCTAAAATCACAGTTATATTTGAATGAATAAAGTGAAATATTCATTAATACAGGCCAGGGAGTTAGCTCAGGAGGCAGAAGGGCCTGCCTGGAAAGTGCTAGGTTATAGATTTGATCCCTTGTACCTAAAAAAAAAAAAAAGTAATTTAAACCGCAAGGAAAAAAATAATTTCATTTGTGAAAATGTAGGTTTACAAAATGTATAACTAAATATGTCAATGGCAAATTAAACATTGTTAATAGTCAAATTTAGTATCTAAATATGACTTGTATCTAAATATGTAAAGTTGTTGGGGCTGGGGATTGAGCTCAGGGATACAAGGAGCTGTCTGGAGAGCACAAGGTCATGAGTTCAATCCCTCATACAGAAAAAAAAATATAGTTGTCAACCATTCAGTGCTATGAGCACATTTATTAAAAGGGATACTTGGTATTTAATAGGCTTATGTTTCTTTTGTGGTCTATGAAATACCTGCAGAAAACATGGCAACTACAGTGAATGATATACTGTCCCTTATAGGATTGCTATTTTCTGAGTTGTTTTTATTTTTTGTTTTTCCACATACTTGAAATTTGAAAATGTTGGCTGGTGCTAGGTAGAAAAACTGTGATAATCATTTATTCAATATATTTCCCTATATTCATTAAGAACATTTGATTTGCTACAGTTACTCCAAGTCAAATTGATAAAGAAATTGTTAAATTTATAGGCAGCTGAGTTTGTTAGAAATAGAGGCAACCATACCATGATATAGTGGAATGAAATTCCTGACCTTCTATGTCTGGTATGAGTTTGTGTTGTCTAAAATGCAAGAATGAATTTTAGGAACAACAGAGTTGAAAGGCGGAATATATGTATTGAGAGAAAGAAAGTGAAAGTATTTTGCTCTAAATAGCATATATTGGAAGTGGGAGGTGGAACCAGGGGACTTTTACCTTAAAGTCACTTTCCTCTCCCCTATTCAACCTACCTGTGGCCAGAAAAGAATCTCAATCAGCTACTTGCATATCAGCAATGCCACCTTTAATTAAGCACCACCCAAGTCAAAAACTATATGTACGCTGCCCACATATTTCCAGAAGAAAAAGCCAGACCCCCAGTGGTCATGGGGTTCTCCCCATATTCTTAGAATAAAGGCCATTTTGACTTTGTATTCTCTCCTTTACTACACCAAAAATCCTATCTGAAAGCTTCTATCTGAGAAAAACAGGAGGGATTCTGAGCCTGTAGCAAAAAACTCTGTCTTTTCTAGAGACCTTATAGAATAAAATCATATGATGAGATAGGTTTAAAGTGGGTTAGATTACTGAGATTACCAAGGAGGTAAATTAGCACAATAGAGAAGCAGAATATAAGAAATGTAAAAGTGGCCTTTTATTTAAAGAATGTGGAGAGGAGCTCACAGCCACCAAGGGTTTGCCCCCCCCCACTGACTATGGGGTTATGGGGTATATGTGACTTTTGACTGGATGTGGTGCTTGGAGGGGACATTGATGTCATGCTAGGAGCTGATGGGTATTTTCTTTAGGCCCCTGGGAAAGAAAGAGGAAGTTGTATTCAAGGAGAAAAGAGGAAGTGGCCATATGAGTAAGCGTCCCTGATTTCACATTCTTCCACCATGAACTACAACCATAAGGTCCTGTAATTGTTTGAAGAGCAAAGCTCTTTCAAGTACATCCTTTGGTTTGAATGAAGAAATCAAAACAAAGAATTTTTGCTATCTGTTTTCCTCCATGGCTGTTGGTAATCCATTCAGAAGAAATATTTTGAGTCAATTCCTTAATGCATTGTTGATACCATAACCAAAATTACAGATCAGTTCACTTTCAGAAAAAGAAGCAGCACTTAAAGGCAGGGTTAAAGACTTCAATGCAAGTATCCATGGCATGGTGAAATCAACAATGTGTGATACAAACTACTACTGATTTCTCTGACTTCAAGAAAGAAAAATGTTTATACTGATATTGTTATACTTGAATGACTCTCCCGGTCTACTATGTCTGATATTAGGTTTTTGTCCTGTAAAGTCAAAGAAAGAATTTTAGGAACAACAGAGATTAAGAGAAGAATATACTTATTCAGAGAAAAAAAAAGCTGCCTGAGAGAGAGAAGGTATCCTGAGCAGGTTGCCGAACACTGTCCAATCTAGGGACCTTTATAGAGTAAAATCATGTGGTGAAGTAAGTTTAAGGTGGGGAAAACTAGGAACTCACAATGCAGATGGGCATAAGATGGGACAGATTTATGGTAGCCAATAAGATTATAAGTTCAGGTAAAGTTGATTTAATTGGGAACAAAGGGGGAAGGGAGTCACATAGAAAGCAGGCATTCTTAGGCAGCTGTGTCTCTTCCATTAGGGGTTTCGGAGGGTGACTCCTGAGTTCCTCAGGATGATAGGAACTATTTAGAATGTCAGTCTTTAGGATATGGATGAATTTGCTTGTCATTTGTCTTGAGCCTTGGCCTATAGCATGAGGTGTCAGTCTTCCCCATGGTTGCAAGGTATCTGGTCTCCTGCATGGGCTCCTTGGGGGACCTAGCCATGTCTCATGCCAATAGTATTTAAATAACTCAGGACCCTGTAATAGTACTGTTTGGAAAATTGATTACATATGTCTTGTGCTCTGGGTGAATGTTCTGCGGATGACAGTGCGCAATGTATATACCATTGTTGCCCCTAATTGACATGTTTTGGAATTTAATTTTAGTTGATGTGTTCTTTTTTCCTTGAAATCAAATGGATTTGAAAATTAAAAGCCTGAGGAAAGCTCTTCAGTACAAACACTCCTCTGTCGAGCTGAGATCACCACTGTAGAAGAATGGCAGCTCCAGAAGCTTCTGCACTACAGTCTATCATTTGGGATCCTGTCTTGCAGGGTGGGGCTCCTTTCTCTGTTTATTCTTGACTCAGAAGGAGGGCAATAGAGCAGGAGTCAATCAGTGATGAAAGGGCAGGCTATATGAACTGTCCAATCAGATGGGCCACTGTTGGCTGTGACTTCTGTCTGTTCTGGTGTCTCAGCATGATTTACCTGTTCTGAGTACAACAGTGGTAACAAAATGCTTGCTGGATCTCATTTAGTACTTTTGATGTCCTGTGGCCTGCTTGGCAAAGAATCTGAGAGATCCTGGAGCCATGGAATGGTGAGGTTGTGGATAGGCACCCAGAAATAGCGTGGATTGGGAGAAACCAGTTACAAGTGTTTAGGAGTAGTTCCAGTATCTGGTGCCTCAGATATTTTATTAGCTTCAGCTCCTGAGGTCCTCCAGCTTTGGCCATGGGTCATTCACTATCCCTTTTGCCTCTTGCTGTTGGCAAGGGTAATTTGGGGTCCCCAGAACCCTGGCTTCACTATGACAGCAGCAGACTCAAGTATCATCTTTGAAATTCACTGCTAGCCTGGTAAGTACACCATCTTAGTCATTGGGCGGAGCTTGGAAAGACCCTGACTATGATGCTTTTGTAGTTAGTAAAGCAGTAATGAGCTAGGTTTATGCTCTCTTTCCACAGAGGAGCAGATCTGGAATGTCCAGAGTTTACTAATGTATGTAATGCAGGGCCTCATATCCACAATGGCTCAACTTAAATTTGGGCTTTTTTGTATTTATAGTGATCTCCTAAATTTATTTCTCCTATTTCCGTCCTCATGACAGGTAGTGACAAAGGTCCTGAGAATTCAGAGATATGTAATACTGTGCCTCAGCAGAGAAAGGCTTCCGAAACAACTGAACTCCTGTGTATTATACAGATCAGTGCAAAATAATTTCTGATCATACTTAATTAATTAGGTGGCACCTCCACTCACAGACTAGGTTTGTGAGAACAGCCATAGAGTTTTGAAGTCTGAGAAAAATGAAGCAAATATGAAAGTGTTATCAAGAACAGGGTAAAAATTTGTGAAGGACAAATTCCAGAAAGGGCTACCTGTTAAATTCTCATCGAAAAATGCCAAAATTTACGCATTTGCATGGACATATACATGTGATATCCTTTCGAATGTAAAGGAATAGGGGTGTCACCTCTGAATTAAGAGCTGATTTAGTAGCTTGGTTGTTAATAGACAGTTTAAATATGGAAATTCTCTACAATGGACTTATCTAAGTGGTGTAAATGAGAAGCCCTAAATAGAAATTTTGCAGTGATATCGATAGTTAGGCATGAAGGGTTTTCTGCTTAGGATGGATCAGAGGAGTATGGAAGAGATGTGGAAGTGACTGACAGGATGCAGGCAGCAAATAGCAGGACATACAACAGAGAGGGTCTTCACTGAAAGTCAGGTAGTTCTTAGAGTAAGTGTGAAGTAAAGTTGGGTTCTGATTGCTTCATTGAGGTGATCAACACCAGCTCTGGCAACAAACAATCAGCATTCAACATCCCTGTCAATACATAATTTTTGTGTTCCATACTTGAGATCTAATTTTATTATTTCTATTTATGCCCCAGTGTCATGAAGCTGAAATTTTCAATTTTTTGTACCAAGGATCAAATGCATGACCTATGCTTTCCAGGCATGTGTTCATGCCACTGAGCTAAATACGCAACTATGAAAATGTTTTCTGTGTAGTATGGACAATATCCACATTGTTTCTGATAAAGTGTTGAATACTGTTGGAATTTTTCTGTATTGTATGGCTATAATTTTTTTTAAAACAAACCAAAGTTGTCTTATGCAGTCTCTTTTTAAGTTTCACTTTGTCTGTTCAGTGTCTCAATCAGGGTTTGTCTATTTTAGACAGCTCTGTAACTTAGGATAGCCCCAAATTCAAGGAAAAAATCCTTTACCAGCCTCCCAAGATATATTTCTTATATTTGAATTGAAAGTGATCACTTGGTGACAGTGAGGTATAATTTACAGCTTGGGCCTGGTTTCATTTTATATACATATTTTTAAAATACAGCTGTTTTCCACTAACACTTGAGTTATTATTTATATACCATATTTGATGTTATTTATGTTTTGTTCTATGAAACCAAATTCATTTTTCAAAATGCTGCTTAAGTATATTAAGAACAAAGTACTCACTGGCCTAAATGAGATTTGAACAGACATCATCTGTAGTCTAT
This sequence comes from Cavia porcellus, assembly GCF_034190915.1. Classification (NCBI taxonomy): domain Eukaryota; kingdom Metazoa; phylum Chordata; class Mammalia; order Rodentia; family Caviidae; genus Cavia; species Cavia porcellus. The sequence goes on from NW_026947517.1 coordinate 2,330,261, forward strand.
CAAAGTGATTGCTGAGATTTTGTACTTAATTTTGAAATTTTTAAAATAGAACAGAACAAGGCAGCATAAGGTCAACTAAGATCACACAGTGAAACTGGTACACAACTTCACAACAGGTTACTGGGATAACAGTAATAGGTATCACAGTATATTTTGTTATCTTTGTCATAGTTGTTCTTTAATCACATATACCAAAATGAGATGAAATACAGAACATTATAGAACTTATCAAAACAGAATATTGAATTGAGCAGTACCATTAATCAGAATAGAGTGAAACAATAATAAAAACATTTTCCTTCAAAGAGATAGTAGAAGGAAGTCCCCCTTATTTGCTATGGTCAACTTCCCAGGAGACACTCAGATTTCTGGTTCCCATTTGTTAATGGGGGGGTGACAGGAGAAGAAGGGTAGGGAAGTGGGATGTTTGATTCTAGGTGGTGCATCAGTAGGTTCACTATTGCTTAGTAGGGAGACAGGCTGGTTGTTTGGTTTCACAGCGCCCTAAGTTCCAACATAGAACAGATCTTAGGAGCTGCTGCTGGTTCTCCCCCTGGAAAGGCTGCAGTTTTCCAGACTGCCACCGCTGACTGGGGAGGGGAGGTGCTTGCTTGGCTTCCCAGGCAATTGATAAGACATTTATTTGCCTCTGTGCTTTGTGGTTGCTGGTCCTGCAGGCTTCTCACTGTGAGCTCTGCTTTAGAGAAAGTGCACAGGGAATCTTGCCATGGCTCAGCACAAGAATCAGTGCTCCTATTTGGCTGTTATATTAGCAGTGAGTTGCAATCTAGCATCAAATCTGCTGTCTTCAAAAATGTGTATAGACACAAAATTAATGACCACGACATGGATTTAAATTTGAACAAATCAGTCTTCATTCAGCTGTTTTGTTTGGCTTTATTTGTTGAGTTTAGTTTTGTTTTATTGAGACAAGCTTTCTGTATGTATATCAGCTGGATTTGAACACCCTATAGAGCCTAGAATTGCCCTGACCTCACTGATGCCTTCCTGGCTCACCTTTTGAGTGCTGGGATTATAGATATGCACCACCACACTTTGCTTTTGATTCACATTTGTAGGAGAGAATTTAAGATATCCCAAACCTGGGGTCTCAACCTTCATGTGAGAAATATATGTATGATCCTTTAGGAGGTGGTGACCTTTGAGGATGTGGTTGTGAACTTCAGCAATGAGGAGTGGAGTTTGCTGAGTCCATCCCAAAAGAACCTCTACAGAGATGTGATGGGTGAAATCTTTAGGAACATGGCTGCAATAGGTAAGGATGAAATCTTTTTGGCAATCATGCTGTCAGAATATTGTTTGTTGCTCATTAGTGCTGTTTTGTTAAAAAGAATATGAAAATATTTTTAAAAATAGCTCAGACCTGGACACATTATATCATAACTCTAAACAAAATCTATTAATTTGTATTATTCTAATGAGCGCTGGTATTTCTATGTCTACAATTCAGGAGGACTTGGGGATATCCAGGAAGCTGAAAAAGAATGCAAAATTTACTGGAGATACTTAAGGTAATTCACACTCACAAGGAGAGGAATGTTCCTGAGTAATTAGTGAGTCAGCAGAAAAATGACCAACAAAGAAATGAGGCACCATTTAACTTAATGTCAGTAATATTCTCCAAAGATGTATAAGCTAGTGTATATATGAGGGAATTAAGTCATGAAAATGTATGACATTGCATAGAGATGTGTACGAAAGGCATACACTTTGAGTTATGACATTCTGCCTTCAGTTTTTCTACCCATATATACATGTGAATACAACACATTCATTATCTAAAAATTGCTAAGATTGCAATAGAATTTGAAATAAAACTGAGTACTCATGTTTCCAAGCCATGCTCTAGACAATCGGTGATTCTGACTAATATTCTTAGTAGGCTGGTGGAATGTTAGTGCACTCATTTTGAATATCAGTATGCAGTTGTCTCTAGAAATTGATCCCCTCATACTTGCCCTGGATACTTTTAAAATCTCAAAATCTGCATAAAATACTGATACATGCTTACTCATATACAAAGCAGATCAAGTTATAACATCAGGCCTTGAAGCTTATCTATCTATCACTGGATTTGTGGAGAAGGAAAATGTTAATAGACTCTCTGTGATTGTACATTCTTGTAAACCCAGCACACTGGGAATCAGATTTTGCAGAATGGCAATTTCAAGATCAAACATCACAGCTTAATGATCTATGAAAATCTCTTAAAATAGATTTTTAAAAAGTTATAGATTTATGCTAATACCTGTTGTTCATTCCCAGCCCAGAATGGAAAAAAAATGTGTTATATAATGTCAAAAAAAATAATATAATGTCATTTGCCATAAGAATTAGATGGGTCTTTCACCCATCAATTCAGTGAAATAGCTCAGCTATAAAACCTAAAAGGTCACTGGCTTTCTTTTAGATGAGAAACCAAAATACAAAATGTGGAAAGAAATGAAACAGAGTTGTTAGAGAAAAGTAAGACTGACCATACAGAAAAGGGAACTACAGGTTAAGGACAGAAGGGAGATTGTGATGGGGAAACATGTGAGAATAATCTGCATGTGATACACATATGTACCCATGCCCAAAGTGAAGCTAAAGATTCTGCATTTCAAAGTACCAACTTTTAAGATTTCCAAATGTGTACCAGTCTTTTGGGAATGGTTGTTTTCAACATATCTTACAAGGCCATTCTGTTGCTTCATGGTCAGAATTTCTTAGCAGGCATTAAAAACAGAACTTGATATTAATGCAGTCATTAAATGGAGACCAATTTCACTGTGAATTTTTCTTTTTTTAAATTTAATATAAGGAAAGATTAAATAAGACAAAATAAGTAGAAATAATACTGCTTTCAAAGTGAAAAAAAACAGTAAGAAATCGCAAGATGATGATTACAAATGCTGATCATAGAAATAGTTATGAAATACAAAAGTGAAACATATGAAGTGGGGATTCAAACAGCGAGACTGCAAACATTTTTGTTCAATTCTCCAAGAAAAGCTTAGTAATATGGTTATAAATCCTATATGTGATTTTTTCTTTACAGAAATGACAAGGTAGGGAAATCTTATGGACATACATCTTGGAAGCAGTGTAAAGAAGTCTTCCTTTGTACTGCAGAAGGTAATGTGAATGTGAAAGAAACAGAAACACACCACGATGTTCAGATCCATGAAAAATATTGCAGTGGAGGGAAACCCTACGTATGTAAGCAATGTGGGAAAGTTTTTAAAACATGTGCATATTGTAAGGTTCATGTAAGAATTCACACTGGAGAGAAACCCTATGTGTGTAAGCAATGTGGGAAAGCTTTTAACACACGTGCAAATTGTAAGGTTCATGAAAGAATTCACACTGGAGAGAAACCCTATGTGTGTAAGCAATGTGGAAAAGGTTTCATCCAACCTGGAAATTGTAAGGAACATGAAAGAATTCACACTGGAGAGAAAAAATATATGTGTCTGCAATGTGGAAAGGTATTCACCAGATCTAAATATTGTAAGGAACATGAAAGAATTCACACTGGAGAGAAACCCTATGTATGTAAGCAATGTGGGAAAGCTTTTACCAGACCTGAATGTTGTAAGCAACATGAAAGTATTCACACTGGAGAGAAACCCTATGTATGTAAGCAATGTGGGAAAGCTTTTAACACACATGCAAGTTGTAAGGTTCATGAAAGAATTCACACTGGAGAGAAACTCTATGTATGTAAGCAATGTGGGAAAGCTTTTACCAGACCTGGACGTTGTAAGGAACATGAAAGAATTCACACTGGAAAGAAACCCTATGTATGTAAGGAATGTGGGAAAGCTTTTATGAGACCTGAATGTTGTAAGAAACATGAAAGAATTCACACTGGAGAGAAACCCTATGTATGTAAGCAATGTGGGAAAGCTTTTACCAGACCTGGACGTTGTAAGGAACATGAAAGAATTCACACTGGAGAGAAACCCTATGTATGTAAGCAATGTGGGAAAGCTTTTACCAGACCTGGATGTTGTAAGGAACATGAAAGAATTCACACTGGAGAGAAACCCTATGTATGTAAGCAATGTGGGAAAGCTTTTACCAAACCTGGACGTTGTAAGGAACATGAAAGAATTCACACTGGAGAGAAACCATATGTATGTAAGCAATGTGGGAAAGCTTTTAACACACGTGCACATTGTAAGGTTCATGAAAGAATTCACATGGGAGAGAAACCATATGTGTTTAAGCAATGTGGGAAAGCTTTTAAAACACAGGGAGATTGTAAGAAACATGAAAGTTCACATTCAATATAAAACCAGTATATATAGGCATCATGAGAATGGTTTCACCACATGTACATATTGCATAATGCATGAAAATCTTCACACTGGGCAGAAAACATACATATGTAAGGAATATGGGAAAGGTTTCAGCAGAAATGCTCATTATCCAATATATTATAAAATTTACATGGTTGAGAAACTCTGTGTGTATGTGAAGAATGTGGGAAAGCTTTCACCACACATGGATTTTGTAAAATACATCTATGACTTCACACTGGTGAGAAAGCCTATGTATATAACAATGTGGCAAAGTTTTTACTGCATATAGTCATTGCAAAACACATGAAAGATTTCACACTGGGAAGAACAACTGGCTACATAAGCAAGTGGAGACACTTTCAGCAGCCAGATTGTAAGTGAAATACATGAAAAAAAAACTCACACAAGAGATAAATCCTATGTGCTATGGGAATACTCTCAGCACACATGATTATTGTTACATATCTGAAAGAGCTCACTGGGCAGAGATCCTATGTGGATTAACAATGTGAGAAATATAGCAATCCATGTTCCTTGTTAAATACATAGAAAAAGCATCACTGTTCAGACAGTTTAGATCTAAGTTTACTTTAAAAATCCCAAGGAGACCTGAAGAAATAATCAATACAGAAGTTAGATGTCAATATTTCTTCACAAATATTCCAGAAATGACAAATCTGAGGTGGGGCTCTCCTTAGGTGCCCATGTTGTATGATTTTCAGTTAAACACTTGTACCTCTCTAGATTTTTTAATATAGATGTTTTTGTGATTCAACATGGCATCTTGTAACTAAACATGCTAAACTGAAATGGGCTTTTCACTTTCAAGTATGGATAGTGCCTCTGTACTTAATATTTTGTCTTTAAAACTTAAATTTTGTATTTTCTGGTGAATTGTAATGTTGTTTATTTAAAGAGGAAAAAAGTGTAGAAATAATACAGAATTTCAGAAAAATAAACAATAAGAAATCACTAGTTGATTAGTATCATATTGTCATCTTAGAAGTAGTTGTTCAAGTTACAAATTTAAAGCATACAAAGTGATATTCAAATAATGACACTGTCATGGTTCACCTCAATGATCCACCAAAAAGTTATTAATATGCCTATCTGTCCTACACACTTTTTTTTCTTAAAGAGGGTAAGATTAAACATAGCAAAACAGAGCAAAACAGTTCATAAGGAAACAAGTTAAGGAAACACAGATTTCAAAGCAAGTCCACTCGAAATGTTCACTGTCTATCTTACTGTCTCTAGTTTTCTTCCAAATAGTTGTTCCCATCCTCACACACATTGAATATATACTGAATATTATAGAACTAATCAAATAATTACAGGATGATGCAAGCTTTTTCAATCTTCAAGACTGATTTTGGGGAAGTCGATGACTACCATAATGTCTCTCATTGTCTTTGTAGTAGCTGTCTTTATCTTTATGTATGCTGAAATTGAACATAAGAGACTAGACTAATGTCACTCTGAACAGTGAATAATAGTATCCTGAGAAGGAGAAAGGTGAGGAATTGCCTAAAAAAAGAAGGCAGAGGACATAGTTAAAAGTGTATCAGGATTTAAAAGCTACGGTAATCTTGTTGCTCTGTTTAGTTTGGTTATATTTTGTTCTGGTCTGTCTATTCATATTAGATTTGAGGGCACAGAGAGATAACCGAAAAATAGCAGGTTATACCATGGTAATTATCCTTAATTTCCTATTAACTAAAACTGAATCCATATATTACTTACATTGTCTTCTATGATTGATCTTCTTTGAAGCTGGATTGTTTCAATGTTATTTGGCCTTGACTGATTTTATTCACATTTGGTATGCTTGCTTGTATCAAGTTCAAGAGCAGAGGCAACTACTCTGAAGAGGACAAGGTGTAAAAGATATCCATTGGTGGGCTGGGGATTATATCAGTGGCTTAAGGCACCTGCCTGGCAAGTGTGAGGGCATGAGTTTCATCTCCAGAGCCAAAAATAAATAAATAAATAAAAGATATCCATTCCAAGTTTGATTATTTTTTTTTAATTAAAGAGAAGAAAGGAAATAAAGAACAAAGCAGTAAAAGGGTACAAGTAATACAGAATTTCAAGAAAAAATACAGTAAGAAATCACTAGTTAATAGGTTACATATTGTCATTGCTAGGGTTATTTCCAAAAGATGAAAAATATTAGCAAAGGATGCGAAATATAAAATAAAAAGTGGCCTTTATTCTGAGAACACGGAGAGAAATGACCGGCACCCCCACCGCTGGCGTCCAGCGATCTCTCAGGCCGACTCATGGTGTGGGATGCTGTAAATAGCCTCAGTTTGGGGTGGAACCTAAGGCGGGCATTAGGGATACACAGGTAGCCCATTGGTCCTAGGTTTGGTGCCATATGTAAATTTCCAGGGGTGGGAAGATGGTGTCACAGGTAACTTCCTAGGGGCAGGGGAAATGGGGCTTTCTGCTTCTTGTTGTGGCTTTCCTGGCTACAGTGTCCTATCTGGGCCAAAATCCTTTCAGTCATCTTAGAAACAGTTGTCCAAATTATAAAATTAAAGCATATAAAGTGGACATTCATACAGTGAGATTGCAGAAAGTTCTGTTCAGTGATCCAACAAAAGCTCAGTAATATGATTTTCCATCCTACACACGCAAGCATGCAGTTATATCCCTTAGACCACCTTCCTTTCCTCTCTTTTTTACAATAACAGTTACACGTTTTGAGTTTTTTACTCCCACAGTTCTTATTACATTTTTTAAAGAGAATAAATCCTAACATGACTACATAAAACAGAGACAGTTAGAACAGAAGGATGGGCATAGTACATGATGCAAAAATAGAATATCAGATGATCAAAAATGGTTGCCATTGTGCCTCTTGCTATTTTTAAAAAGAGTTGCTATATCATCAGGTATAATAGAATTGATCAAAACAGTACAGAACAAGACCAATAAAACCTACACTGGAAACCTTGCAAGACTTCAAAAGAAGATAATAGTCAAACTATAATGGGCATCATAATAAATCTTATTGCCTTCAAAGTGGTTGTCTATACCCTCAAACTTGATACTATCAAACAAAATAGAATATAGTAAAATCAGACAGAACAAGATGTGGAGAGCAATACTGGGGTTCAAATCAGGTTAACAGGAAAACAAATAGTTACTATAATATATCCCGCTATTTTTAAATTTTGTTTTCCCTTAATTGAAAAAAATAAAGTTTAATTTAAAAAAAGGGTGGAGATTGAGATAAAAGAGGACATTGTAATAGAACAACACTGGTCAGAATGGAACAATTTAAGCATAATTGGGTTTCACTCCCAGATAATCTAACATAATAGTAGTCACCATAGTGCCTCATTCCTTGAATTATTTGAGTATAACTTCATATACGATAGCATCAAGCATATCAAGACAGTGTGAAGCCATTCAGCAGAATGAAAGAATTACAGGGTATTTAGAACCAGTTAATAGAAAACGAACAATGGTTTCTATATTATCTACTTGCCTATAAAAAATTTTCTTTATACTATCACATATAGTAAAATATAGTAACATACAACATGTTAAAACCAGTGGAAACAGATAGTTTGTTAGAGAGGGACCATTCTTGCACCACTGAGATTGAGCCCAGTGTTGATCATGTTGGTTAATTTTGAATATGCTGGTGAGTTAACGTTGCAAACATTTAGCTGAACACTTTTGTTTATGTTTGCTTGGAATATTAACCAACAGAGTGTTTTCTTTTATATTATTTTTAACACATTATTGTCTGGCTTCATTCTCAGGATAACTAACTTTGTCACTTAAAAGAAGTTGGTGGTGGGTTTTCCTTCAACTTGATCAAAGAATTGAAAAACAATCAGTATTTATTCTTTATTATATACTGGATAAAATTCACCAGTGCACTTTTTGTATCCCAGCTTTGTTGTTATTAAGAAGCTGTGATTTTTACCCATTGCCTGTGCTCCTTATTGCCCTGTTCATCAGACTATTTCCTTCTGATGCATGTGGTTTGGGGACATCAATGGACCCCACATATCCATTAAGGATCACACCTCATTTTATTTATGGATGCTACCATTTATTTTGTATCTTCAAACTATCTCTATAATATATAATTTTGTGAGTAACTCCTTTCAGTTACTCAGATTTAATGCACACACTTGCAGGGTTTGGTTATTGCTGGAGGAAACTGGGCATGGTGAGGGCCTGGTCTCTAATTTAAGGCTTCATACCCTGACCTGCCTGCAGTGTCCCCATCTCCTGACCTGCTCCCTGTAAACACCTGTCCTGCTCTATAACTACGGTGAGTCCACATGTGGCAGTTCAGATCTGCACCTGGGTGGAAAACATTCAGTCAAGTTGGGCTCTGTAACAGACTGACCTCATACAGAGCTCCCCTGAGTGAGAGAGGGGGCCTCAGGCATGTAGGGAGGAGCTCTGGAACCATTCCAGCTCTCTCCTGTGCAGCATACAATGTGTGATGCTTTCCTGAGAACTTACTGATGGATGAGGAGGTCTGGACCAGGCCTTTTTTAGCCATGGTGTCCTACACCTCTGCCTGGACCATCTCTCTGACTTTAGATCTCCACATAGATCTGAGCAGACTCAGTCTTCCTCTACCAGGCTCTAACTCTATGCTGAGGTTTCAGGTGCAAAATCTGAGACCCTCAAATTAATCTTATATACATTTAACCAGGAAATTCCACTTCTAAGAGTCATTATAAAAATGAGATTGACAGACACCGTATTCTCTTCTTAATCAGTTAAGATGTGGACTGTTAGAAACCATGAATGTTACACAGCCCAGCTGCTGAGTTAATTATAAATTACAGCCACTGAAAATGCTGAAAGAAGGCCATGTCCTAGGCCATGTCCCTTATCTTTCCTGAGATGGAAGAGAGCTTGTGTCCTGGCTCTCCACCCAGCAGTGAAGAGACACAGGCCTGCACAGCAGGTGAGGACAGGAGAGAGGAGCTGGTCAATGGCAGACCTCTCATCCTGGGAGGGATGCCTTTGTGGTTTTTCCATTTTATTTTCCATTGCATTATTTATAGTGCTCCACTCAATATTACTTCTCTTCTGTTCAATTCACTTAAGAATAAGTAGTTGGTATTTTCTTGAATAGGTGAGTGGATTTGGATGACTTAGTATTCTTTTATATGTAATGTAGGATATGCATATAGAAGAACATTCAAGCTTCACTTTATAAATATATAAAATAAGGAGTCTTTTTATTCAGAAAGGCAACACATCATTCATGACTAACTTTTAAACTCCCAACACATGAAGCCATGAAAATCCTGCGGTGGTGGGTGTCCTGCCCTCCCTACCTGAGAAGTCACTGTGCTCATCTGTGTCTGGTAGAGGACACCCAGAATCTTCTTCAGAGTCTCTTTTTCCAGCAAGGAGGACTTGAATCTTGCTGTGCTCAGGTCAAACAGGGAGTGTGCAGCATGCAGAGGAGCCCAGCACTTCCTGCCTTACACCCTTTTCCACCACTGCATCCATGCTGCAGCCCTGCAGGCCCAATAAGGCAGAGCCATGAGGGTGCACCAAATACTCTGCCACCTCAGCCCCAGGGGCCTCAACTTCTGGGTGCTGGCCTCAGCCTCCACCACGCTCCAGGCTCTGCTATGGATTAGACATTCACAGTGGGCCAGACACACCATCAGTGTCTTGGGGCAAAGTCCAATTTCCACAGTGACCCTTCCATTCTGCAAATTTTGATTCTTTCCTTTCTAAATGAGGCTGAGGAATTGGAGACAAAACCCCACACATTGGAATTACTTTTTGTTTTTCTTTCTTTTCCTTCTTCTTTTTTCTACTCCTTCTCCTTCTCCTCCTCCTCCTCCTCCTCCTATTTCTTCTTCTTCTTCTTCTTCTTCTTCTTCTTCTTCTTCTTCTTCTTCTTCTTCTTCTTCTTCTTCTTCCTCTTCCTCTTCCTCTTCGTCTTCATCTTTGTCTTCTTCTTGGTTTCTTTGATGCTTCAAATACATATTTAGAGGTGTGTTTTGCCAAAAAAAGTTTTCTTGTCTTTTCACACTCCCGTTAACTGAAGTTTTTACAGATTTCTGCTGCAGTTCACACCCTATGTGTTTGAACACTCAGAATCAATTCTGCAGGTTAGTAGAACGAGTGAAGCAAAGCAGAAACTGAACTTGGGGATGTTACTGTGCTTTCCAACACTCCGACTCATATCTTTTTCCCTCAAAAATATGGGCTTCAGTAGCAGCTGAGTCTGCCACAGACAAAATGAGTTTCTTGCATGTATATCACACAATCTCAATTCCTCTCAAGCACATTGTATCAGGTTTCTTATGGCCAAACTTGAAGAATTATTTCCAGTACATGAGAGGCTGCCACTGGTCCTGAAATCATGATGGAACTTTTTGTAAATGCATAGTCTGATCTACTATGCAGAAACTAAGTGAGGCAGAGATGGCTGTCACAGATACAAACACCTCAAAATTATCAACCAACAGCAGCAACAAGCAGGAACCAAGTTGCTGAGCTTTCACAATTGGGTGATGGAATCATGTGGTGGATTGTGCCCTAGGTTTACTGAGGAACTTCAGTAAATCTAGGTTGCTGCCTCGATCCCCCTTCCTTCAGTGCAATACAAACAGAAAGTCATGCACATGCATCATTTATTTGCAGTTTTTCTATTGCAGTTACAAAACCTGTATTCCTGAGAGTCTACATCTCTGCCATAGCAGACCCAACAACGGGCATTACCGTCATGTCTTGTGAAGGATCAGTTTATTTATACAAAATGCAGAGTGGTGTTCTCAGACTTGATTTTCCAGACTTGTGCATTTTCAGTCATTTCTTGAAGGGAAGCTAAACAATTTAGTTTGAGTAAACTTCAAGTGTGTTGCTGTGCTTCTGTGTGACATCCCTGCTGCCAGACCTGATGAAGGCAATAAATAGAATCTGTGGGAGGTTTAGATCCAGAGGGACACACTTTGCACAGCTGTGTCAGGCAGGGATGACCCTAACCTGGCCACCCAGGCATCCAAATGCCCTTTCCCAGTGCTGTCCCTGGCTTTGGTAGTTATTGGATTGCTGTGGAGATGCCCAGTGCACTGGCTGGCCCAGGGAAAACATTTTCATGCCATAAGTTTGTCATCCTTAACCCTGAAGCTCTGTGGCCCTGGGCCCAGGGCAAGGTTCCCCCCAGTTGCAGTGAACAGCATCCTCCATACAACTCTCCTGTGCACACTCTACGTGGAGGCTAGCAAGGGTCCTAGTTCATTCCTGCTTCAAAGAGCAATGTGAATCAAACTCTTGAATATTTGTGCAACATTCTGTGTGGGAGAAAACTCTATTCTTAGTCCTAGGAGTTCTACTGAAGGCTGTTTAGAGCTTGGATGGGAGCTATGAGATTGGGCTGTGCTCTGCCCCCCATGTTCTTCCCATTGTTGTTCAGCACCTGCCTTAAAATGTGTCAGTGGTTGGGGAAACAGCACATTTCAGGGATGTGTGCCTGCATGTATCAAGTTTAGGAGGCTCAGTGTTTTGTGTGCTTGTTGGCCCTGGTGATTCCCTTTGAGTTAGAAGAATTTATCATTTCCCTCACAAAATGGACTCCTGAGACATCTTTCATACTTGTAATAAAAACCATATATCTGACTACTGGTCGTAAAGAAGGTTTCCTGTTGTGATTTTTGCATTATTGTCATTTTTCAAATGCAATGAATCAGCCATTTGTAGCTCCCTTTATATCACTGAAATCATGGAAAACATTTTCTGACATGAAAAGATGAGTACATACACAATGGTCTCTACATTTTCCCTATAGACTTTGTCTATCTGTGGTTTTCTCTTCTGTCAAACAGCAATATCATCCAGTCTCCTCCAGGAATGTTTGGCGAAACAGAATCTGATGCACTGATATGAAAAACCCAGGTAGTAAATCACAGTGAGAGAAAGGTCAGCGGTGGGTGGGGACTAGCAGGAGAGTCCAGGGGTATGGATGGGTCCAATACTGAGCAGAAAGCTGGAACTAGACAGATACACAGATTTAGAGTGTGCCAATTGACAATGTGCTTACCTGTGACTCAACTGAACATGTGGAAACTAATGAAATCTTAACTTAAAATTAAATTATCTTAGAATTTAATGTTTCAAAGAACTATAGATTTAAGAGTAGAAATGAAAACTGGGAGAAATAGAAGAGGCAAAGTGAAGGGGAAATGAAGGGCCGGTACTTTGCAAGACTTGAGCCCTAAGTGGAGCTGAGGACACCTGCCATGGAACCAGTGACAGATCTGCCTTGGAATTCCACCAGACTGGGTATCTGACCTTGATTTTCAGGTTGATCTCAGAGCTGGTGAGGTCATTGGAGGTGAGGCTGGCACAAGATCTATAAGGAGACCTTGAGCTCAGTCCGGTACCAGCCCTGCCTTAGAAAAATCCCCAACTGTCCTTGCTCCTTGCAAGCCCCATAGTCTCCCAGGGCCTGTCAGGGACAGCTCTGTGCACTAATGCACCCCAGGAAACCTTCCTATTTTGCCTCACTCCGCTCACTTCTGCATGCCTCTGTGTTGCAGGAGGCCCCAAGTCTGACAGTCTTTCTCCCTCTAAAGTGTCCTATGTCCTCCTCAGAAACCAACAGACCCTGGCCAATTCCTTCTCACTTTAGTTCTCATTTTCAGTGAGCTAGTCTTGGCCCAACTCAATCAGATTAGGTTTGGCTGGTTGTCCCACCTTCCTCAGCAGCACCTGCCAGGAGCCAAGAAGGGAAACTCTGATCCCGAGGAGGACAGTTGTAAGCAGCACTACAGGTCTGGCCTCCCTCCCAAACTGCCCTCCCAGTGTATCCTGTGCCCTAACCATAATCAGCCCTCACTTGCTGACAGAGTTCCCTGGACAGTGCTGTGACCACCTGTCCTCCACTCTTCAGGAAGCCTGAAATGCAACTCCCTTTTCCACCTTGTGGCATATTGCCTCTGTGAGAAAGAGGGTGGAGTCTGCAGTGTTACTTTAATCATGGGGGCTCAACAGGGTGCTGCTCTATAACTATCTGAAAAGTGAGTGGATAGTGGGAGTGCTTCCTGCCTGCCTTTCCTCCACCTTCAGTTCATATACTGATGCATCACCCCATTCTGTGTGCCTTCACAGGACTCCTCTTCCCCTATTTAATGTCCATGTGTACAGAGGCCAAGAATTAGGGACACTCACCCTAATGTGGGTAGTACCTGGTCAGCTCTCCAGGGTGACTGTGTGGCCTTTATAATATGGAAGCACAAGAGACCAGTGTTTGCATCTGCTCTGGTCACTGCATCATGGTCAGTGCCTGGTACACTGATGATTTAAGGCACCCACCAGCTCCCTCCATGATGTCTGTGTGGAACTGGGTCATCTGGCATCACCCAGAGATTCTTGCTCTGGATACCATGGAAGCACATGGAATGACTGCCCACTGTCCTTCAGAGTGAAGACAACAGCTCCACCCATGTGATGGATCCTTGGCAAGAGGCAAAGCTTTCCCATGGGAAAGGAAAAACCACAAAGAATCCAAGGTCCCCGGTCTGAGCAGACCTAGTTTTAGACCCAACTCCTCCTTCCTACTTCCCTTGTCGACTTAGACAAGACACCATGCCTCTCAGTTCCTTTCCAGTGTGTCCCCCAGAACTATGGCATCTGCTTCCTAGGGACATCATCAGAGGTGAGAGATGACACTTTTAAACCTTGTGGGCTGGTGTCATGTGTACACAGTATACAGAATTAGAGGTCATTTCCATGAAGGGGTGGAAGGGAGGTGAACACAGTGCACACAGGCCTGGTTCCTGCTGTATGGTGGCAGAGACTACACTCACCTCATGGACATGTTTCCCTGGTGGCATCATGAGGGGTCAGAAGTTCATCAGATCATCCATCATTATGTTCCCTAAGCATCTCAATTTCTTCTATGTATTGGTGTTGTGGCCTCAAGTCAGGACTTCACACAGGCTAAGCAAGCACTATGGATGCAGATGCACCCTCAAAATCTACCAGCACTGTGCCTATATTCACACCTGTGTGAGTCACCACACCCATGGCAAGGGTGCTCAACTGCTGACAGCTCACCTTCTGATGGCCACCTCCTCAGTAGCTCATTCCTTGAGCATGGTTTGTTCTGGTTTGTATTAGCCAGGCTGAAATTGAGCCCAGGTCCTCATGCATGGCAGGCAAGTGTTCTGTCTTGAGCTCTCTCCCCAATTCCTTACTTGTTCTTAATAACACAACATGGCAGATGTAATGGGATGTGACTATCAAGGTTCACACATAAAATGACTGTGACCAACCTCCTGCTCTGTCCCTCCTCTGTTCTTCCTTTCTTCCTCTCTGTTTCATTCTGTCTTCCTCTCTAAATCTGTATCTCTGCATTTTCCCTGAGGAGAGGCTGACTCTTTGCAGAGAAAAAGGTTAACAGGCAGACGAAACATCAGACCTCCATCCTAACTGAGTTCCTGCCTGTTAGCAAGAGAGAGAGAGCCTGAGAACAGGTTCTGCCACAGCAGTGTTTCCACTGAGCCTGCAGCCTGGTCAGGAGAAACTATGGTGGATCCTGCAGCAGCGCCTTCTGAATTCCTGACCCATAGGACCTGAGAGAACTGAAGTTTACATGTTGTACCTAAGTTTGCAGCCATGCAATCATCAGTGGTCACTGATGCGCTATAGCAGATGTGAGATTCTGCACCCACCCCTGTCCCTCACCCACTCCTCCCCTCCCTTATTCTCACCAGGCCTTCTGTTCTCGCTTCTTATCTCTTTCTTGACTAAAAAAAAATTGACTTTGAATCTCTAAATGGTTGGTCCTCTATTCTGCCACACAGACTCAACTCTGTACAGCATTAGGGCCTGCATGTCTCATGTTCAGGCATCAGTTCCATCTCAGTGAGGCTGTTCAGATGCCCCCATGTAGTGAGCTTGACCTCTGTGTGCCCTTGCTTTATTGGGATATAGCACTGGGACTTCTCTTCAACTACATTCTGCAGTGATGTATCCCTCTCCTCCAGCCTTCCAGCTTCTGGGTGGCCAGTGACATATTGTCCTGTTCTGTGTTGGTGCCAGCCTAGTTCAGCCCAGGAATAAGGTGAGAATTTGAGGCATGTAGATTGAATGAATCATATCACTTTTCCTTTGAGCTACCCAGTGGGTGCCCATGGAATCACTGTGTGTTCATGTGTGTGTGTGTGTGTGTGTGTGTGTGTTTGTGTGCATGTGTGTGTATATCCCTTGGGATGCTGCTTGAAATCAGTCCCATATGTTTAGGCTCAGGTCCCAGGAGCTTGGGGGCTGCTTTTCTAATGCCTATGGGAGTGGGATGGGTCCTGTGCTAAGAGGTTTTTCTCTTTTGGACTTCTCCCCCATCCTCTTTACTATTCCCATGTCCTGTGACTTGGGCGTGGCATTGTCCCTCTCTGGGCACTGGTTCTGAAATGTCCATTGGGAATGGAATAACACACATAGTCCTTTACTGTGGAGATTCTAGCATGCTTGGGGGTGAGGCACTAGAGTGTCACGTGGGGTTCTCTTCATCTGGGCACTGTCCCTATCTACACATGCCTGTAATTTGATACCATCCCTACTAAGGCCATCATCTTTGGGTTACCTCACATTGTCATGGTCACATGCAGTCCTTTGGGCAGGGCAAGGCCTGGACTTAGAACTCACCACTCACTGTCACTGATGCCTTGCCCCAAGCCTGTGACACATTATAGGCCTAATTGGTTCAAAGACCATGGGAAAACTTTCTATCATCCATTGAATTCAGGACCTACACCTTAGCTCATACTGGGACACCCACGTGCTCAGCTATTTCTTTGTGGGAAACCTAGTGACTGCTGAATCAATGATCTAAACTCTCCTGCTGCCCAGCCCCCAATGGCAGCACAGTGCAGCCAGGATTTGGGGGAATGACTTCAGCCTGGAGCATTTATAGCTTGGAGCAACCAATCAGCTGGCCTCTGTGAAGGCTGCAGGGGTTTACACCATGACACAGCAGATCTGTGATTGAAGACCACACCCCAGCCCCTGAGGAGTCATGGAGAGCTCTTGGGTCCCCACCATCTACCCCAGCCTGGCCAGGAGCCTGGTGGATTCGAGTTCTGGGCTGGTTTTTACTACCTGGGATTGATGCCTCTGCTGTTTCCCAGTGCTCATTTCTCCAGCTTGTTTGCCTCATTGGCCATTATGTTTCTTTTCTTATGAACACAGCCCATTCTTAATTGGGCTGTGTTCATGTGTTTTGTTCTTTGACTGAACTACTGGGTAAGAACTAAAACTTATAGGTGGTGACATGCTGAGCCAGACTTTCTGTAAATTTACTCTGTCCAGAGAAGAGGACACAGGCAGCCATATTCATGACATTGCATGGAGATAAACCACAGGGGAATTCAATGGACATGCTGCCTGTGACACTGCACTTTCTATACTGGGTTATAGACTTTCCTTGGAACACACAGTGCCTCACATTTTAATGGTTGTATTACAACTACAATACTTTACTTTTGTGATTTTTTTCATGTTAAGCACTCATAAATTATAATTAATAATTTATCTTTGGAAATATCTAAAGAATAAACATGGGTGTGACACTCCCATGGTGCTGCTCTGTAACAAAAGAAAGTGTGTTAGTCTCTTTCATATGAAATGGATATGAAATGATCTACATGTAATTAAACATGGAGCAGTTTTGATGTGTATATGGCTAAAAAGCCAGGAACATAACTAACAAAACAAAGAATCCTAAGAATTACAAAAAATTCCTGAATTCTCTTTCTATGCTCCGCCAAGAGTCCATGAATACATGCATGACAAAATAATGCAATCTGTCTGGATTTTCCCTTCTCAGACAAGGCGAGATTAAACAGTTACTTACAGCAGGGTAAGGCAGAGGAGAAACACAACTGCAGTGATGTGGAAAAGGTAGGACAGGTAAATTACAAGGACATAGGATGAGTGTTGGCCAGGATATAGTAGGAAGAAAAATAAAAGAAAATATATTTGCGTAGTGAATTGATGAAAATGCTCTGGAAGAGGACACTGGTGAAGGTATCACAATATGGAGAATGCACTAAGTCGTACCAACCTCGTCAACTGAAACAAGAATAAACCCTTAAATTTCATTTACAATAATTCTTTCACTCACATCCCAGAATAGAATAATAATAAATAGAATGATATGTAAATCTGAAAGAGAGGGGAATGGCAAGTGTGGGTCAAGAGCTGCCTACAGGTAGATGTAAAGAGATGACTCCTTCTGGGGAGCCACCAGGAGATCCAGCTCTGCAGCTGGTGAAGAAAGGAAAACATGTGCCTGCTCTTGCTGTGAGGCCACAGCTGGTGAGGGAGCTGCAGGTGGAGCTGCATGAACACTGCGGGTGCAAATTCAGAATGCACTGGAATTGCCTCTGCAGTTGCAGGGGAAGGAAACATCGTTGACTTTCCAGGGACTTCTCAGGGCCAAACCTTCCTACTGCCTGTCAGAGGCAGCTGTGTGCATGAATATAGCCCCACGAAAGCCTCCCAGACTGCATCCCCACATTGACTGCTGAGGGGCTCATGTTCCTGTGTCTCCCATCATCTGGGCACATTGCTGAGTTCCCTAGCACATTCCTCCTCTCAAAGCCACAACCCACATCCCAGGGCTCCTTACCCTGTGACTTAGGCACCAGGGACTAGGAGGCTCAAGCTGGTCCATGAGAAGCTTGGCCTGGGAAGCCACCTTGGAGTTCAGATCCAGTGAGGATTCAAGGACAGGAGATGCGGACCTGGAGCAAACAGGGAGGTAGCAAAGCAAGAGGTCTGGCCTCTCTTCTAACATTACCTATACAGGTTACCTTAGGGAAAGGCACATGCATCTCTAGCCCAGCAAGTTCAATGTCTACTCCCACACTTTCCCAACTACAGTGTGGCAGTGCAGGCCTTGGGATCCCCGAGAGACTGACAGAATGCTCAACTGGAGGCAGTCCTTGCTTAGTGGTATGACACCACTCCCTTCTTTAGGGAAGCATGACAGTTTCTCCCTGCCCTTCCCCACTGCAGGTCAGCTCAACAAAGGCAAAGACTGATATCTGCCATGTCTTTGCACTCAAGGGCTCAGGGCTGGTGCTCCATGAATATCTGAGAAGTGAGGAGTCATCGATGTCTATCCCGCCTTTCTGCAGTGTCTAGTTCAGGCAAAGATCTGCCCAGTTTTCTTGGTCTCGGTAGAACTCCTCCTTACATGGTCTGTAACCACTTCTAAGGTTGGCGTTGGACACAGAAAGACTTCCTTGAGGTGAACAATATCTGTTCTGCTGCCAATTCTGACGCGGTGGCCTTCAAAGAACATCAAAACTCAAAAGGGCAGTGGTTGCACCTGTTCTGCTTACAAGATCATGGACAATACTCAGAAAAGTGTCTTCACACAGGGTGTGTTCATGTGTATTTTGGCTTGATGACACCCACCCATTTTCCAGTGATACTTGTGGGCCATGGACACTTTGCCATTACTAAGAATTCCTGCACTGAGCATACCTTGAAACCCCTAGAGTGACTCTCCAATCTCCTTTCCAAAGAACAGAACTGTTTTCCCAATGTGTGTGTGTGTCAGTGAGGTGGGTGGAAGGTCATCCCTGGGAATCAGGACAGCCTCCTTAGCAGGTCTTCATGGGGCCAAGGCCACAGCTAAACCCTTGCCATGGAGTCCCCATTACATCCTCAGTGACCCTGCATTCTGGATCCACTCAGCACCCCACAGTTCAGTGTTGTAAACCGAGACTGAGGTGCTTGCACATGGCCAGAACTTGAATACACAGGGGACCAAGTCTCATGGGGCTGCTCAGGTGAGAACTTAACTTCCCTGTATCTGAACTAGTCCTGGACTCATTGTCTCTGAGTGGCTGGTGGTTGAGCCTAGGGATATGTATTCTGCACTTCCTCTTGTCTCTGGGTGCGTCTGGGCACCTCTGTGTGCCAATGAGTCCTGGCTTGAGCTGCTGACAGCTGGGTGTTTCCAGTCGAGCTTCCTGAAGCTTCTGGACCAAGTGAACCATCCTCTCCATATGTTCCCACGAGGTTCCCTGACACGGGGTCCTGATGCTGGGGCCACTAGCCCTGGGAAAGCAGCGTAGCATGTACTTTGTTCACTCTTTAGAGCCAGCCATCTATGAAGGCCAACTATCACCAGACCACAGTGCATGGTGACCAGAGTATTCAGAGTTCTGTTTGGACATATCACCAAGGAAGTAAGGTCATATGCTGGGGTCCACAGTTGAAGCTCCCCCTCTGATGCCTCCTTTGTTTTTATTGTGAGCTAATATGTGTCCTCCTTAGAAACAGCAAGTTAAAAAACTAGCAAAATGTGTGTGTTATTAGACTTTTCCCTGCAAAAGATCCTTTCCCTTGAGGATGAGGTGCACAGTTTCTTCATTTAGAGATTTCTCAAATTTTATTTTGACTATCTTTTCTGGACTTATGTTAGTTTCATTTCATTATCACTAAGGAGCATGGAGATGTTCCCATAATGCCCATAATAATTTTACTTGAAGGATATGAAATGTTTCATGTTATAACATCCATGTGTCCAGGAAAGGAGGGTTCATAGCAAGTTTTACTAATGTTTACCTCAGCCACACACTGTAGTGCTCTGTACTCTGACCTCCTTTGAGGAGGGGCATCAGGTGGTGAGGGTATGGGGAGACTTTGCAAGGCCATGGACATCATCACCCCGTGCTGATGAGGACATGTGGGCATCCCTCCTGGGGAATTTGTCTCCTAGTCACTGTTTTCACTTCCTGTTCTCCCATCCCAAACAGAGCATGGGCTTTGTGTCCCTGATGGGTAGTTTGCCTTTCCTAGAGGTGATGGTGCTGAGCTTGTTCACTTTCAATGCTCTTGGTTGGTCTCTTTCAAGCAGCGTCTCTGTGCTGGGCTCTCCACATACTGCTGCTTATTGGTAGTGGAGCCACCATACACTCTCATGGGGCTGAACCCGCCAACTGCAACTTGTTCATGCATCTGTCACCCATCTACTGATCTCATTTGTTCTGTTTGTGGGTTGGCCCTGGAGAGCCAGCTGCCACAGCCATTCTTATACATGGTCTTGAGTGGACATAGACTTTTATTTCAAAGAAAAATACTTAGATGTAAAATTGCCAGATTATATGTCTTGTGTATGATTAGCTTACAAACTGTTAAGGTACACTTGCAAGCATTTTTTTAAAATCAGAGTTAGGTGGTTGTTTTCTTTTTGGTACTGAGGATTGAACCTTTGACCTCAGGTTTGCCAAGTGGGCACTTATACTATTGAACTAAATCTCCCACCCTGTTTTCTTATTTTGTTTTGCTTTGTTTTGTTGTGTTTTTCATGCTATAATATGTTATGTTATGTTATGTTATGTTATGTTATGTTACAGTATGTTTAGTGTTGGTGAGGATTTTGAGTCCCCTTCAGTGCATTTTCAGTGCTTTCTGATTTCATTTTGTATAACTCACCTGATAAACTATGAAATATCACATAATCCTGGGTAATTTAATTTTGGAAAAAATTTAAAAAGTAAATGAGAGCCAGGTTTGGTAGTAAACATCTCTAATGCCAGAAGTTACAAGGCTGAGGCAGCAAGATTGCTGTGAGTTGACGTCAGCCTGTGCTACAATGTGATTTCAATGAAAGCCTAAACTTCATAGAAAAATCCTGTCTCAAAAATAAATAAATTGAAATAAATAATACATTATAAAAATATTTAAAAAGACACAAAAATCACCTATAAATTGACAAATCAAATCTTGATGAATTTTTCTTACATATGTACATTAGTCAGCACACTGAGCATTAGGTTTACCATGAGGTAGACATTGATCTACTGCCAAGAAGTTGAACTGTTTCAATTTTTTTGACCTTTTAACTGAGATGAATGTAGATATGCTACTGAATATACACTCTTAGGATTTGGAGAGCATAGTATAAAGAGAATTTGATGGTTCTTTTATTTTAGTATTAACTTTATATATGGAAGTAGGATTTGAGCATAGGATTACTGTTTTTTGGAAAGACATTCTTGTCTTATTTTAATGTAACTCAAGTACACATTAATAAGGTCCACATAAAAGATGGTATTGTTAAGTCTGTAAAAGAATAAAATACAGAAGAATAATGAGAGAATAACATTGGCTACTGTATTGTGCACAATGATTTCTTAGTGATCTATATTTTCATACATTTGTAAAATCTGTGAATCTTTTTACAAATTTTAAGGCATGATCTCACTAAGATTGTGAGTTTCCCAGGTGAGGCTTAAACCTTTCCTTATTCAATCGCCCTCCCTCTCCCAGAGTGCTAGGATTGCAAATGTACATTATCTTGAGTTGGTAATCAGCAGTAATTTTGTACATATAGAATGAAATATTTGGCTTTGATCTTTAGACACTTTGCGGAAAGAGTGGATCTAGTTAAGCTATATATATCAACCTCCTAAATGGAAGTTTTGAAAAAGTAAGTAAGATTGAAAATCCCATTAACACTGTTTGTAGATTCTCTGTTTTGTAAATGTGGTCATCATGTCCTTCAGAATATCACTGCAAATGCCTTCAGCACTGGGACTGAGACTTGATGTCCTTGAAGAAATTTCTGTTTATTTTTTTTATCCCTCATGGATTTTGATGATTTTTTGAAGTCAAACCACATGAAAAGTGTGAAAGCTAACGCCAGTTGGGGCACACTGCCCTCCAGAAAGCCAGGACAGTGTAAAATACTGTTTTTTTCTACTGCTGGACTTCCCAAGTTTTTTTGTTTTGCATCCAGTTTGTACAGATTGAATACTGAGATTTGCACTTAGCTCCATGGCCTTCCACATATAAAATTCTTTTTATTTTCATCCAGGTTCTGGATAAGTGGCTGTCCTTAAATTTGTGATGTTGCTGCCTCAGCCTTCCGGACTGCTAGCATTACAAGACACTCCACCAGACCTGGTTTCATCATAGTGTTGTTAAAATCTCATTGGCTGAGCATGGAATGTTGAAAATGCCTGCAATGCCTGCACTCAGGAGACTGAAGCAGCAGGATTCCTGGGAGTTCCAGACAAGCCTGCAACACACTCTGAGTTCAGCTTAGGCCAGAGCTCCACAGGAAGTACTCGACGAAAAA
Source organism: Cavia porcellus (assembly GCF_034190915.1). Lineage (NCBI taxonomy): Eukaryota > Metazoa > Chordata > Mammalia > Rodentia > Caviidae > Cavia > Cavia porcellus. Next base: position 2,352,683 of record NW_026947517.1, read on the forward strand.
CTGGAAAAGACAAAAAAGAAAACTAAAGGAAAGGGAAATGAAGGAAAGCAGAGGGGGAAGGGTTGAGGAGGGAAGGGAAGGAAAAGGAGAAACAAAACAAAATTCCAGGTGACTGTATGAGTTTTTCTCTACTGGGCTGGCCTTTTTAATCTGTGGTCCAGTTCTTGCAGTATAGGACCCTTTAGACTGTTGTCACTTTATTATATACCAGAAAACTGTGTTTTTTGTTGCCTCTAACTTTAATGTTTTTTCAATGGGTATAGGATGACTCTTTGTCTATCCCTGTGCATTATCATTTTGTTTTTTCTATCAGTGCCAAAATGGCACTGATATTTTGACAGGAATGGCATTTAAACACCAGGTTGCTCTGGGTAGCATGTACATTATAACAACATGAATTCTTCTCATCCACCACCACAGTCTGTCTATCCTTCTCTTAGTGCCACTTCACTCATTGCTTCAGTTTCTACAATTTTCCAAGAACAGGCGAGTTTGGTTTAAATTTTACATGAGTATTAATTCTTTTGGATGAATTATGAAATAAATTGTGTTCCTTGTATTTGGGGCTGCAGTTTTTTTGAAGCACATAAATATGAATTGATTATGACATGTGGATTTTGTACCTTGAAACTGAAGTTCTTTGTCCACTTGTTCTACAAGTTTTTCAGTGGAGTTTTAAGTTTCTTATATGAAATGTTGTGTCCTCAGGAAACATAGACGTCTCTTAATTCTTCCTTTCTGATTTGGTAATCTTTTGGGTTCTTATTGTTGACTAAATTCTAGGACCAGGACTTGAAGTAGTGTGTTGAAAAGAGTCCAAAGCTTGGTCTTGTTCCTAACCTGAGAAGCAAATCTTGCAGCTTGTCAGTCTCTGAGCATGATGTCAGTGCTGGGCTTGTCATGTCTGTACTTTGCTGTGCTGAGATTCATTCCTCCTGCACATGGTGTGTGAATGGATTTTATCAAGAAAGGATGGTGAACTTTTGTATTTCTCGAAGTGATTTTTCCAAATCTCTTGAGGGGGTAGCTGTGCCTCATGCTGTGAATGTGGCAAGTGACACTGAATGATTTGTGCAAGTGGAACCATTCTAGCACTACTGAGGGTGAACCCAGTGTTCATTGTGGTATTTAAAATTTTCATGTGCTGGTGTATTTAGCTGATGCGCATTTGTTGAATATTTTTGTGTATATTCATTAAGAATATTGGCCATTAGAGCATTACTATTTTTTTAATGCATTATGGTCTTGTTTCATTATCAGAGTGACTTTGTCATCTAAAAGGAATTGGTGGTGGTTCCCTCCCCTTGAAAGACATGAAAATAATTAGTATTTATTCTTTTTCAAAATTTTATTTTGAAGATAGTAAAATACAACAGAGCAAACAGAAGAAAATTGAGACAATGCAGTGAAATTGGTGCAGAACTTCACAGCAGGGTCCATGATAACAGTAATAGGTACCATAGTATATCTCATTATCTTCACAGTTGGTTTCCATTCAATTAGTTATAGTGAAATCCAAACAAACACAGAACATATTAAAACCAGTCAAAAGATAATATTGAATAGAGCAAACAATCAGAACACAGCAAAAAATTAAAGACAACGTTTGTTTTCAAACACAAGATAGAAAGAAATCCCCCATATTTTCTATATTGCACACAGTCATCTTCCCAAGAGATGCTCAGAATTCTGCCTCTCTTTGCTAACCAAGGGTGGGTAAATGAGATGTATGGCTCTCAGTCCATGCAACGGGAGGCTCACGGGAGATGCTGACTGGTTCTCCTCCTGGCTTGCACCAGGGGTGCTGGCCAGGGAGGCAGGAGAATTGTTTTCTTGTTCCGCTTCCTAAGTCCCAACATGGCCAGATCCAGTATTTATGCTTTACTAAACACTTCATACAAATCATCAGGACATTTATCATATCCTGGCATTTGTTGTTGTTGTTATTAAGCAGTTATGATTGTTGACTCATTGCCTGTGTTTGATAATGCTATGTCAAATGGTGTGTTTTCTTCTGAGGGTGGGGGTCAGGGACAACATAGGAGATCATGTACTGATTAAGGATCATGTCACATTTTACTTAGGGATGTAGAAATTTACTTTTGTATCTTCAAACTACCCCTACAGTATATATTTTTGTGAGTAATCTGTTAAGTTATTTAGTTTTATAAAGCACACTGTTGCAGGGTGCAGTTACTCCTGGAGGACACTGGGGCAAGGCTAGGTCCAGGTCTCTTATTTCAGGATTTGTACCATTACCTGCCTGCAGTGTTCCCACCTCCTGACCTGCTGCCTAAAAACAAATGTCTTGCTCCACAGCTGTGGTGAATTCACATGTGGCATTTGAGATCTCATCTTGGTGGAAGACATTCAGCTAAGGTAGGCTCTGAAACATGCTGATCTTCTTGTACAGAGTTCCCCTGAGTGAGACATGGGGCCTCAGGACTGCAGGGAGGAGCTTGGATAGCAAGGCCACAACAGCCCTCTCTTTTTCAGCATGCAGTGTATGCTGTTTGCTGAGAAGCTGACTGGTAGACCAGGAGTCCTGGACCTGAGACTTTCTTGCCCATGGTACACTACTAGATGCTGTGGTGTCCTCCACATCGGTATGGTCCATCTTCTTCCTATTTAAATTTCCACAGAGATCTGAGGAGCCCTGGGCTTCCCCTTCTAGGCTCCAACTCTATGGTGAGTTTTAGTGTGAATTTTATGATCAGGAAATTCAATTTATATACTTTTAACCTGGAAATTCCACTTCTACAGACTCATTATAAAAAAAATGAGATTGAGAGATACCTGTGATCTCTTCTTATTCAGTTATGAGTGTTGATAGTTAGAAACCATGAGTGTACCATAGCAGAGCTGCTCAGTCAATTATACAATTATAGTCACAGAAAATGCTGAAAGAAGGCCATGTCCTAGGCCATGTCGTGGATCCTACCTGAGATGATAGAAGAGTTCATAGCCTGGCCCTCACTCCACCCAGCAATGAAGAGACGAAGGCCTGAATAGCAGGTGAGGACAGAAGAGAGGGGCTCCTGGAGAGCAGAGCACTGAACCTGGGAGGAAGACTTTTTGGTGTTTTTTCCATTTTTCCATTCCATTGCATTATTTGTAGTTTTGTTTTCAATATTCATTTTATTCAAATAATTTAGTATTTAATTGTGGCTAATTTCTTGAATACATATGTGAAAATGGATGATTTAATTTCATTATATATATTGAAAGTTATGCACAATACAGACACTTCAAATATCACTGTAAATATAAAATAAGGAGGCTTGGTATTCAGCAAGCCAACACATTGCTCACGACTACTTCTAAAAATTCCAACACATAAAGCCATGAGTATCCTGCTGTGGTGGGTGTCCCTGCCCTTCCTACCATAAAAGCCACCATGCTGACCTGTGTCTGCTACTGACATAGGACAACAAGAGATTTGCTTCAGTGTCTATTTTTTCAGCAAGGAAGTCCTAAATCTTCCTGCTTTCAGGCAGCACAGGGAATGTGCAGCTTGCCCAGGAGCCTAGCACTGCCTGCCTTACACAATTTTCCTCCACCTCATCCATGCTGCAGCCCTGCAGGCAAGGGAAGGGAGAGCAGACAGGACACAGCAAAAACTCTGATTCCTCAGCCCCAGGGGCCTCAGTTCCTGGGTCCTTGTCTCAGCCTCCACCAGGATTCAGGTGCTATCCTGAATTCATCTGGCTTAGTGGGCAGGGCACCCAATCTGCACCTCTGGGGATCAAGACAACGAAGGCCACTGTCTTCAGTGACCCTTCTACTCTGCAAATTTTGCTCCTGTCTTTGCGACTGAGGCAGTGGCATTGGAACAAAACACAATATTTTCATTACATTTCTCTTTGTTGTTATTTTTTCTGGCTTCTTTGTTTTTTAAAGCATATATTTAGAACTGCATTTTGCCAAAAAAAAAAAAAAAACCAAAACATTTCTTTGTCTTTTCGCTCCCCAGATAACAGAAGTTTTTTACAGATTTCTACTGTAGTTCAAGCCCTATATGCTTGAATGCTGAGAATACACTCTCAAGCTTGGTAGAATGAGGGAAGCAAAGCAGAAACTGAACTTGGGGACACTGCTGTGCCTTCCAGCATTTTGTACAGCAATCCCTGACTCATGCCTTTTTACCCATAACATGTGGGCTTCAATACCAACTGAATCTGCCACTGACAAATGAGTTTCCTACATTTACTTCAAACAATCTCATTTCCCCTCAACTTGCTAAGCACATGGTCTAAGGATTATTACACCCAAACTTCAAAAATAATTTCCCATAAACAAGAGACTGCTACCCATCCTGAAATCATGGTGGTGTTGTATGTAAAGACATAGTCTGATCCACACCTATGCAATCGTGAGCTAAGGGGGCAGAGATGGCTTGTGCAGATAGAAACACTTTGAAATTGTCAACCAGCAGCAGCATCAAGCAGGGAGCAGAGCTGCTGAACCCTCACATATGGGTGATGGAATAATTTGGTGGGTTTTGCCTTGGATTTACAGAGGTGGCTCAGTAAATCTAGGTTGCTGTAGTGCAGTGCCAAAGGGAAGTCATGTCCAGGTAGCATTTATTTGGAGTTATTCTTTTGCAATTGTGAAACCTGCATGCATGAGTTTTCAAACCTCTGCCATTGCAGACTCACCCACAAGCATTATTTCCATGACTCATAAAGGGTCAGTTTATTTACACAACATGCAGAATGCTGTTCTCAGTCTTGTATTTCTCAGACTTGTGCATTTTCAATCATTTCTTCAAAAGTAAGCTAAATGATTTAGTTTGAGCAAACTTCAATTGTGTTGCCGTGCTTCTGTATGACGTCTTTGCTGACAGACCTGAAGCAGGAAGTAAGGTGGACCTGTGGGGGTTCAGCTCCAGAGGGATACTCTGCTCAGCTGTGTCAGGCAGGGCTGCCCCACACCAGACTGGCCACTCTGGCATCCAAATGCCCTTGCTTGGTGTTATCCCTGGTGTCAGGAAGCACTGGTTTGCAATTGAGACTCTCAGCGCACTGGTTAGCCCATGAAAAACCTTGCTGTGCTATGAGTTTTTCACCCCTAGACCTACATCTCTTTGGCTCTGGGAATAGTTCCCTCCAACAATCATACTGGCAGTCTCCAAACAGCTCTCCTGTGCATGCTCAACATGAAGGTTAGGGAGGGTCCCAGTTCCTTCCTGTTTCAAATGGTACTGTGAATCAAACACTTGAAGAGAAATCTTGAAAATTTTTGTAGCATTCTGTGTTGCAGAAAGCTCTTTTCTTAGTCCTGTGACGTCTAAGGATGGTTCCATATATAGCTGTGATGGGAGCTGCAGAACAAGACTCTGCTCTGCCCCCCCCCCCCGTTCTCTCCAGTGCTGTTCAGTTCCTGCCTTAAAATGTGCCATTGGATGGGGACACAGAACATCTCAGTGATTTGTGCCTGCATGAATCAAATTTGGGAGGCTGAATGTTTTCTGCACCTGTTGGCTACAGGTGGTGCTTTCCTTTCAAATTACAAGACTTTCTCACTTCTCTCACAAAATGGACAGGTGAGACCTCTTTTACTCTGGTAATTCAAATCCTCCAAGAACGTAAAGCATTTTCATCATCAACCACAGCAATAAACAATGAACCAATCACAGATGCTAGGTTTAGCTGCCTCTGTGACTTCATGAGGCTTTGGTGGGGACATCCAGATACAAACCATAACACCTTCTAAAGTAAATCCTCTGAAGATGCCCATGCTCTGGACTAGAAGATAATTCTTTGCCTTAGTCCAGAGTTTATTTTATTAATTTACATTTTGAGGCTCTTACTGTGTAGTTCAGGCTGGCCTTCAAATCACTATGTAAATTATGCCGACCTAGAATTTGCAACAATCCTCCTGCCTCAGCTTCCTAAGTGACAGGATTACATGCATGTACCATCACACACAGCTATTGTTTGTTAAGCTGTATTTATTGATTTACTTGAGACTACTCAATTTAGTTACCTTTATTATACTTCAGTATATAAAAATGCTAATAAATGTAATAAAATTCCAGCCCCATGTAAACAACTTAGCAACTTAGCAAGGCCCTGTCTGGGAATAAATTATGATAAAAGGACCAAGGCACTGGATTCAATCTTCAGCAAAGCAAAAAATAAATAAATCTATAAATAAACAAAACTTCTTATAAAATAATCTATAAATGAACAAAACTGCTTAGAAAAAAATCTATAAATAAACACAATTGCTTGTTAGTAAATCTATAAGTAAATAAACCTTTTGTGGGTAGCTCAGATGAGAAGTGTTTTAAAAGCAATTTTATTTCATTATCATTGACATCCAATGAACTAACAGGTTTAAATACAAAATTGGATGAATGTTGACATGGGCCAGGGATATAGCTCAGTGGCAAAGTGGTCCCTGGCAAGCACAGGGTCCTGTATTTGGTTCCTGGTACCAAAAATAAACAAAACTAAAACTAAAAACAAACAAAAAATCCTCTAGGGGTCTTGTCATACATGAGCCCCTTGAAAATCATCACCAAAGTGGTGATATATATGTCACCTTCACATTTTCCTTATGGCTCCTTATAATTGCTTCCTTCCATCCTAAGCAATGTGTCTGCTTTTTGTCTCTGGAAAACACTTTGTATTTTCTAGAGGTGACAGGTCTATAATCACACAGGATGCAGGGTGTTTTGTTTTTGTTTTTGTTTTAGGGGGAGCTGGTAGGGTTTATTCAATCCTCATAGCCATGTTAGGCTTCCTAAGTGCTGCTCCTTGTCAGTGGCTGAACCATCCCATCCCACTGTGTGGATGAACCACAGATCCTCATATGTCCATCAGCTGAGGCCCTGTGTGGTGTTTCAGGTTTTGATCTCAGAAATAAAGTTGCTGTAGTCATTCTTGTGTTTGTATAGCTGTAGCACTGATTTCCAAGGGGAAGATACTTAGTGTGAAGTTGAATATTTCAAGTCTTGCATGTTTAACTTAGAAATTGTTTAAATGTCTTTCAAGTAGTTGTTCAAAGGATAGTAAAGATTTCTGGCTCTTCCTGTGAGTATTTTTAAACCCTGTTGTTTTTAAAACTCTTGTTCATTTATTTTTCAGTTCATTTTATAAAATTTACCTAAGGAAAGTTTATTTCTATAACGTAAAATTCAGCATTTTTTGATCTTGGATAGAATTTTAAAGGTGGAAAATACCCAAAATACTGTATATATGCACATATGTAAATCACCTATAATTTTAACATCACAAAACTTCTGCTATGTGATGATTAAGTTCATTGTCAACTTGATGGGCTTGAGAACTGTCCAAGAGCTTAGTAAAGTATACTTCTGGGTTCATCTGTATGGGTCATGGAGGAATGATGCTAGGTACTCCATTAGGTCTGTTACTCCTTCCTCCCTGGCGCTGTCCCTCTACTCTGCTTCTGGCCACCATGGACTGCTTAGAGCACTATACAAGAATGTAAATATGAGATAACAAACTGTAAGAATTATACAACAACAACAGTGGTTCTCTACTCTGCTCCACACTGACTACCACTGTTGCTGATGTCTTGAACATGTACATTCTCTAACCTTGGGACCTCACCCAAGAAAATCTTCCTTGAGTTCCCAAAGCAGGCCAACAAGTGTTCACACAGTGCCCATGAACAGCCCATGTAACCTTCAGCCAATTCTTCTGCATTTCCAAGAAGAACATGGCCCTTTTGTGTTCTCCCCATGACTCTGCAGATGGCCATTCTTATCCTACTTTATAAATACTTTATGTGTGACAAATACACACATACACAAATTAAATCTGACCTTCTGGTGAACCCTGACACAAACTGCCTCTAGCTACCTGTGCAACCTCCCATGAACAATTTCATGCCTCACTCATGTGAAAAATCCATGTAGCAGTGTTGTGCAAAGTATGGGTTAGTTAACAGAGGTGGTATGAGGCTCACTGGGTTAAAATTCTTTATACTCGTTTGTCATTGGAAAAGGTTTTAAATGTTGGTGTCTTTGCTCACACAGCTATGAAAATGAAGATAATTCCTAACTCCTACTCTTGTAAGAATTAACGTATGTAAAGCACCTCAGAGAGGCCCTAGCCTTAAACCTGTGTTACATATGCTTGTTAGTATGTTATATTAACATGTAAACATATATTTAAGTTATGAAGACATCAGACGACGGATACGAAAATCACTCATTTCTCTGTAATAAAAGAAGGGCAACAACAGAAATAACAATGGCATCTGAGCACTTGCTGTATGGTAGGAACCATGGGAAGAGCTCTGCAGGGTTTTCATTGGATCTTCACAACAGTTCCCAGAGATGAGTGTTGCCATTCATCACATTTTGTTTTTTTTAATAGAAAAAAACAACACAATATTTCAAACCAAAATAATAGGAGAATAAGAATAGTTTAAATTGAGGCTCCCAGAAGAGAAGCAATTTACCTAAGGTGTCAGGCCCGGGAACATTTGAGTCCAGACATCTACAAATTCCTAGCCTCAGACTCAGACCATTCCTCTGCTTCCTCTCACAGCAGGCCTGGGGCTCAGTCTCCCAGAAACTCAACCTGCAGCCACACCCAGCGTCAGAGAAACCCTAACACCCACTGCCAAGCCCACCACCTCATTCTTGCCTCCTGGAGGGCTCTGCACCTCCTGGGTCCCAGCTTCTGGCCCCGCCCCTCACATCGCTTGGCCCCACTCCCTGGCCGCCAGTGAAGATTACACTCCACCCGTCCCAACCTGGGTGGCCGCACCCAGGGACGGTCCCTAGCCACTGGCCTCGCATCCCACTGAGTCCCGCCCCTCCCCGGCCTCGCTTCACAGGGGATGCACGGAGTGGCCATTTTGCCGCTAGCGACCCCTTCTGGAGACCTGAACACTCTTCCTTCCTTTCTGCCTAGGCTGTGGCTGGGCTGGGACTGGGGTCTGGGCCAGGTAGGCGGGCGGCAGTCGGTGTGGAGTGGCGGCGCGGCCCGGTGGCCCGGATTTTAGAGGCTCAGGTGCCCTTGGTCGGGGGTCGGGGAGGCGGCGGGCGCGGCTCTGGAGCGACCTAGCCTCAGGTCTTCAGGGCTCTCTCTCCTTTCCTCCCTCCTCTCTGTCGGGGTCCACCCTGGCGCATAGCATGGGATCCTTGCAGCGCCCCCCCCCCACCAGGTGCTGTTGAGAGCCCAGCCCTGGTGTGGGACCTGTGGCAGGGTGGCTCAGGGTCTCACATGGCCTCTGCTGTCAGTGAGCAGCGGACATTAACCCCAACAGGAAGATTTTATTCCACTTGGATCTCCTCCCTGCAGAGACTGAGAGAGGACCTAGATGTTATACTAAGACAGCAGTTGTTATTCTACCTGCACATGCTTTGTCTCCAGTCCATTCCATTGATAAGGGCTTTCTGTTTGTTTTAATATTGGCGCCTCTTGGGTGTTTAAGCTTTGTGAGGAGTTTGAATGTGGCATGGGGCTTTGAGGGATGAGGAAGTGTGATCAGCAGTTTAAAAATTTAAATCCACAAATAAAAATAATTCACCCACATTGTTGAACCTGCTGCAGAATACACTTCTTGTCCGTATTCGGCTGTCTCTTACCATACTCCCCAGTTCTGCTCACATCATTTGTGTATTTGCGTAGTGTTGAATATTATATTATATACATAGGTAGAGTTTTACTTAGTTATCCTGTTACTGACCATGTACACAAGTCTAGTTCCTCTTAGAAAAAATGCATTGAGCACATATCTTTTTTATCTTGGGATAAATTCCAGACATTGGAAATAGTAAATCAAAGTTCTGTGTTCTTTCCCTGGTACTTGATATGAATTGCTTCTTAGACAAGACATGTTAACAATAGACACCTTGCAAAATTTAGGTATTTTCCCAATTATCTGGAGAAATTTGGAGTTCAGCAAGGTGTTGAGTCATGTTCTATACCAGCTGAGAGGCCACACAACCTACTGTGGGATTTCATTTTTAACTGATGTGCATTGATTATCCTTCCTTTTTGATTGACTCTATTCTGTTTTATTTCATTTGGTTTTATCCTCTTAACAATTAAAAAAAAAACACATACTTGCAAGGAATGGTGGTGCATGCCTGTAATCCCAGCACATGGGAGGGTTAGACACGAGGATCACAGGGAGTTCAAGGCTAGCCTGAAATACTTGTTGAGTCAAGCTCAGCCTGCAGTACATAGCAATACCTTGTCTCAAAGGAAAATAAAACAAACAAACATTTTTTTCTTTTTTCTTTTAATGTAGCACAGGTAGTTATTAATAAAGTATGAAAATACTTTTATAAATAGATTAATTTTTTTCATAACAGAATAGTGGTTAATACACTGTGCTCAATGATCCCAGGGAATTCTGTATGAGCTATATGCCCATGCACTTTAAAAATTTGTTGTTTTTTTTTTAATTTTTGAGACAATCTCTAAGTAATTTACTCAGCTCTCCAAGTTGGGTTTAAACTTGTCGTCCTCCTTTCTTACTCTCCCTGAGTGCTGGTAGTACAGGTATAGGATATCTTCCTTTGGTAATTCACAATAATTATTAATGTTTGTGGGGGTAACATGTGTTTTTGATGTATGTCTCCTTTGTAGAAAGAATCAATCCAGTTAATGTGTCTACCAACTTACTAACCTACAAATACTTTCAGAGTGACAACAACTGCAAATCCCATTGTTTAGCAGTTTTGAAAGCTATCCTTCTTATTAACTGTGGTCACCATGCAGTTTAGTAATCATTGAAACTTTCTTCTCCATTGTTAATGAGACTTTGTATTCTTGGATGAAAATCCTCCTTTCCCCATCCCTCATGGAACTGATCATTCTTTAAAATCAAAGTGCCCAAGAAAGATGTAGAGGCTCAAGCTGCTTGGGGCACACTGCTCTCCAGAAAGACCAGGTAATGGTGCTTTGCAGCCCTTCAGCTTGCTCCCAATTTTTTTCCTTAACTCAATTCTGGGAACTCAATGCAGGCACTTGCACTGAACTACAGTAAATTCTGTTTTTAAATTTCTTTTTTATTTTTAAGTCAGGGTTTGCATAAGTAAGTACACTGTTGAGAAACAAATCTTGGGCATAGATACTTACATGTCTGTGTGTGAAGACACATTGATGTCAGAGACATTTCATTTTCAAAACCAAGATCCTCCATGCACACATCCTACTCTCATTGGTGTATTACTTCGTGATCAGATTCCTTTTCCTTTTTCCCTGTGGGCCCAGAGAGACTGAGGTCAGCATCCCCACAGCTTCCCCTGGTTCTCATGACCAACTCTGATGCATTGAAATCTCTATGTGGAGTATAGGAAGGCTCCCAGTTTCCTCCTGCTTCAAAATTTGCTGTGAACCACAGTCTTAAACAGAAAGCTTGAAAAGTTATGTGGATCTCTGTGTGGGATAAATCTCTATTCTGAGCACTACAAGGTCCAGAGACACCTGGGTAGAGCTGTGATGGGAGCTACTGCACAGGGCTCTTCTCTGAACACCATGTTCTCTCCTGTGATGTTCAGCACTTGCCTTAAAACCTGCCATCAGATGGGGACACAGCACATGTCAGGGATGTGTGCTTGCATGAATCAGCTTTGGGAAGCTCAGCATTTTCTACATTTGTTTACATGTGGTGAATCTCTTTTGAATTACAAGAATTTTTCATCTCTCACAGAATGGACTCATAACACCTCTTTGTCACCTCTAATACCAACTATTTATCTGCCTGCTGCTTGTAAGCAAAGATTTCTTATTGTGGATTCTACATTATTCTTGGTTCTGTTTTTCAAATGTGAAGAATCAGATCTTTCTCTCTCCCTTGTACCCCTAAAATCATGGGAAAGCTTTCCCAACATGAAAAGATGAGTAGATAAACAATAGTCTTCACATTTTATCTGTACACTTTGGTCTATCTGGGATTTTCTCTTCTATTGAAGAGCAATAGCAGCCAGTATCCCCTAGGAATATTTGGCCAAACATAATCTGATGCATGAATATTAAAGACCCACAGTACTAAATCACAGGGCAAAAAAGTCAGAGTGAGTGGGGAGTAGCAAGAGAGTACAAGGATATGGAAGGGTCCAAAACTGAGCAGAGTGCTGGAACTCAATGGATGTGGAAATTGTACAAATTGGTGACATGATGATGTGCTACTCAATTGAATATGTTGAAATGCATGATATCTTAACTTTTAATTAAAATTACCTTAGAATTTGATGTTGAGAATAATTATAGACATAGGAGTAAAAATCAAAACAGAAAGAAATACAAGGGGAGGGGTTACAAGGGGATGGGAAGGGAAAAGCAGGTGCTTTGCAGGACTTGGCCTAAGTGGAGTGCAAGACACCTTGCATGGCACAAGTAAAAGTGCCAGTTATGGAATTCCTTAAGACAGGGTGCCTGACCCTAGATTTCACTTTGATCCCAGAGCTGGTGAGGTCACTGGAGGTGGAGATGACCAAAGCTCTGCAGTTGGGACTTGAGGTTAGTCAGGTACCAGCCCTGCATCAGCAAAAAGAGAACAATCATCCACTGTCCTTGCTCCTAGCAGGCCCCAGAACTTCCCAATGCCTGTCACAGACAACTCTGTGAACAAATCCACCCCAGCAAAGTTTCTCATTCATCTTTGACCAACTTATTTCTGCATGCCTCAGGGATGCATAAGGTCCCAATACTGGCAGTCTTTCTCCTTGTCAAGTGTCCCATGCACTCCTCAGAGTTCCACAGGCCAAAAACAAAATCTTCTGAAGGCAGTGCTCAGTTTCAGTGAGCTCAGGTTGGTCCAATTCAGCTGGGACATCTTGTAGAATTGGCCACCAGCCTCCTGCTCCAGTTGCAGAGAGCCCAGCCCAGGCTTCTCTCTGCCTTGAATGGGACAGTGCTGGCCCAGGAAGCCTTCCCCTGCTGATAGTAGTCCCTAAAAGTGCTGTGCCCACCTGTCCTCCATTCTTTAGGAAAGCATGAAATCCATCTTCCTTTTCCACCCACCTGGTGTTGTCTCTGTGAGAAAGAGAATGGTGTCTGCAGTGTTACTCTACTTGTGCTTACTCTACAGGGTTGGTACACTGTTAATATCTGTGAAGTGAGTGGACAGAGGGAGTGTGTTCTGCCTGCCATTCCTTCATCTTCAGTTCATATAGTGATGCATCATTCCATTATGTGTGCCTTCTGGGGACACCCCTTCCCCTATTATGTGTTCACATATACAGAGGCCAGGAAGTTAGGCACATTCACAGTAATGTGGGTAGTACCTGATCTGTTCTTTAGAGGAACTTGTGTCCTGAATAACATGTAATCACAAGAGAACAGTGGGCTACATTTGCTCTGGTCATTGCATCATGGTCATAGCCTAGTAAATTGGTGGTTAAATGCACTCACCAGCTCCTTTTATGATGTCTGTGTGAACCTGTGTCCTATGGTATCCCCCAGAGATTCCTGCTGTGCATATTTGGCAGCCCATGGAATGACTCTCCAGGGTACTTCACAATGAAGAGAACAGCTTCACCCTAGTGACAGATCCATGGTAGTAGGCAAGGCTTCCCCAAGGCTAAGAAAAACCAGCAGTGCTGACAGGGTCACAGCTCTGAGGAGAAAGATCTGGGATTAGACCCAAATCCTTCTGACTTCCTACATAAACCTAGACAAGACACCATGCCTCAGGTCTTTCACAGAGTGTCGCCATGCACTATAGAGGTCATCCTGGCATCTACTTTCTAGGGACATTATCACCAGGCTGAGATGACAATTGTAATGCCTGTTGGATGGTGTCTTGTGTACATAGTATACAGAATTAGAGGTTAAATCCAGGAATGGGTGCGGTGAATGTGGAATACAGTGCTGCCTGGTGGTAGAAATGACACTGACCTCCTGCACTTATTCCCTGGTGGCATTGTGAGGGGGCAGAAGTTCTTCAATTCAATCATCTTTATGTTCCCTAAGCATCACAATCTCTGCTATGTACTGGTGCTATGGCCTCAAGTCAGGACCTCACACAGGCTATGCAAGCACTATGGATGGAGTTGTACCCCCAAATCTTCTGGCATTGTTTCTACATTCACACCTGTGTGAATTAGCTCTCCCATGACCTGACTCCTACTCAATAGCTGACAGCTGACCTTCTGATGCAAAAAGCTAAGTAGCCCATTCCCTACATTGTGGGCCTTACTTAGCGAATTATTTTTATTATTATTATTGTTGTTGTTGTTATTTTGCATTAGCAGTGCTGAAATTGAGCCCAGGGCCTCATGCATGGTAAGCAAGTACTCTGCGCTGACCTCTCTCCCCAGGTCCTGACTCACTCTTAAATAACTGACAATGGCAGACATCATGTGATATGAATACTAAGGTTCACGCATTAAAATAACTGTTATGCATCTTCTGTTCTTTCCCTCTTATGTTCTCTCTCACATTTTAGTATTCATTTTTCTCCCTCTCTGGATCTCTGGCTGTGGGGAAGCCACTGCTATCTCTGAAGCTTGCAAGAGGAGAGGCTGATGAGCTTTGAGTGAGAATAGGGAAAACAGTCCAAAAGGAATCAGGTTTTGTCCTTGGGTCCTGCCTGTAAGCGAGAGACAGAGCCTGAGAGCAAATTTTGCCCTAGTGCCATCTCCCCTGAGCCTGTATTTACAGAGATATGGTGGTAGCAGACCCAGCAAAGCCTCCTGGATTCCTGATACACACCCAACTCTGAGAGAACAGAGTTTATCTCTTATATGAACTGACCTGTCTTCTATCACACGTGTCTTGTCATATTTTGAAAATGCATGTAATCACTGGACAGAATTTGACCTCTCTGCCTTCTTTCACCAATCATAATCATTAAAGATTATGTACAGTGAGATTACTGTACAGTGTTTTCCTATGGATTTTCTTTAGTAGGTTCTCACTTCATGGTTTGCTGTGGTTTTTTTATTCATTCAAATGTTATTAGATATTCACATTGCAGTTTTCAGTTGTTGGAAACAAAGTTGAAGTTAATATCTTATAAAATTCTCTTCATGACATAGAGGATTGTACGCACAGAATCCTAAGATAGTCAGATGAGTTAATCTGAAATTAACTGCCAAAATGTTATCTGAAGTGAATGTACCACAGGCAAGACAGAAGAAATTTCCTTCATGCACTTCCTCACCAATACCAGTGTGTTTTGAACAAAAATGAAAGTCTCCTTTGTGCTCTTCAAAACATCAACAGGGTTTCTCTTGTGGGATGAATATTCGCTTACCTGATAACTGACAATGATAGGAGGCATGTAGAAACTGGAAAGGGTTCATGTGACTGCCAAGGGCATGTTGAAGGCCTTAGCAGTGATAGACTTGTGAATCTCCTGCAGGACTTGGAATCACAGCTGGCTCCTGTGGAAGTCACACTGCATGACCCAGGGAGTACTGACTTCTCCTGAAGTTAAGGCCCCATGACTAGGACAGTTCTTGTGAGAGTTCCCTGGTATTGCATGACAGGCCTATGACTTGACAGATGATGGAGGTGGAGGAGCCCCTACCCAAAGGAGAGGGACTCACAGGACTGTTCCTCTCTACCCATAATACATGTATACAATCTAGACAGCTTTGAAATATGGGAGTGGCCGAAATAGTTAAAGCAAAATGTGAGTGAAACAGTCCCACCATGGGTGTTATACCTATGGGAAAATGACAAAAAGAAAAGGCAAAATGCAATCTCAAACATCTAGTCCATCAGGAGCAAGACCAACCGACATTGAAATAGAGAACTTTAAAAGTCATAAATCAGAAACTTCAAAAGATAGCAAATGAAGTAAAGAAACAAATCCATGAAGCTATAGAGAAAATCAAATTAGAAATAATGTCTCATGTAAAGAAGTAGAAGTAACAACTGTAGGAAACAAGTTTCTCAACATAGCTAGAGAAGAAATAGATAAAACAAAAAATACAGGAGCATGGTAAATTGAAACTATGAATCAACAATGTAGAAAACAAGCAGAATCTATGAAACATATGCATAGAGATATCCAAGCAACAAAAAATATATATTGAAAGCTGGCAAAACCATTTAAATGAAGCTGAGGATAGAATTTCATAATTTGAGGACAGTATTGCAGGGAGTGATCATGAAAGTGTAGAACATATAAAAATAGCAAAGCATCATGAAATGACAATCCAGCAGCTTCAACATGATGCCAAGAGAAGCAATGTAAGACTAATAAACATCAGTGAAGATGCAGAAGTCAATGCAAATGACACAACTAAGCTATTCACATAAATCATAACAGAAAAATTTCCAAACATGAGGAAAATTCTGATATACAAAAAAGTGAGACACACAAAGTGCAAAAGAGTCACAACAAACATAAGTCTATGGTCAAATATATAATAATTAAGATCCCAGACATACAACTTAAAAACAGAATACTAAAACTGTTAGAGAAAAGACAGAACTCACCTGTCCAGGAAAGACTATGATTACTATTAAGGCAAACTTTTTCAGCACAGACCTTCAGGTCAAGACAAGCTTGGAGTGAACAATTTCAATCCCTAACAGAAAACAACTTTCAACCTAGACTGATATACCCAGAAAAAGTGTCTTTCAAATTTAATGGAGAAACAAGATACTTCAATGACAAGAACAACTGAAGAAATTTATGTCCACCAAACCAACCCTAGAAGGATTACTGAAAGACATGCTAGATAGAGATAAAAATGACCACAATCTCCAGAACAACAGAAAGAAATGACCAGGCTGGGCAAGAAATGGAACAAGAGAGAAAAGCAGGAAATCAACAACAGGAATACAACATGGCAAAGTCAAGCCAGTACATATCAGTGATATCCATGAAGGTAAATGGGCATAACTCACCTATAAAAAGAATCAGGTTGACAGAATGGATCAAGAAACAGGACCCCACAATATGCTGTATACAACAAACACATCTTACTCAAAATTCATAGATTAAAAGACAAATGATGGAAAACAGTTTTCCATGAAACAGGAACCCAGAAAAAACCAAGGTAGCTATTCTGTTTGTAGAAAATGTGAACTTAAACCTAAAATGTTTAAAGGAGTTAAAGAAGGCCACTACATACGTGTAAGTAAGAAACTGCAAGAGGAAGAATTACAAATATATATGCAACAAATACAGGAGCACCCAACTAAATGAGGCAAATACTAATGGACATGAAAAAACAAACACAAGTATATAATTGCAATAGGAGACTTTAACACCCCACTGTTAGAGATAGATCAACAAGACAAAAAGTCAGCAAAGATATAACAGCACTGAATAATACCTGTGAGCAAATGGACTTGATGGATGGATGTTTACAGAGTGTTCCACCCAACCACATCATAATTTATATTAGAATACACATTCTTCTTAGCTGTACATGGGACCTTGTCCAAAATAGATCATATATTAACTGACACAGCATGCTTAACTAAATGCAAAAGGAACAAAATTATCCCATGCATAATATCAGACCATATCTCAATAAAATTGGAAATCAGTGGCAAAAAAGTGCAAAGCCTTCATATAGATGGAAATTAAATAACAACTTTCTGAATAACCAGTGTGTTACAGATGAAATTAAAGGCCAAACAAAACAATACTTACAATACAATGAAAACACAGATACAACATACTGTAACCTATGGAACGCAATGAGAATAATCCTCAGAGGGAAATATATAACAATAAATAATCACATGAAGAAAGTGGAATGAACACAATTAAATAACCTAATGCTACATCCCAAGTTTCTAGAAAAGGAGCAAGCCAATCCCAACACTGATAGAAGAGAGGAAATTGTAAAGATTAGAGAAGAAATTAATGCAATTGAAACTAAAAAATGTT
This sequence comes from Cavia porcellus, assembly GCF_034190915.1. Classification (NCBI taxonomy): domain Eukaryota; kingdom Metazoa; phylum Chordata; class Mammalia; order Rodentia; family Caviidae; genus Cavia; species Cavia porcellus. Next base: position 2,370,482 of record NW_026947517.1, read on the forward strand.
ACAAAAAATTAAGGAATCAGCTGGGTTTTTTTGAGAGAATAAACAAAATTGACAATCCCTCTGGCCAGCGTTATCAAGAAAAAGAAAGAAAAAACTAAAATCCAATCAATAATGACTGGAAAGAGGCAAATTACTACAGATTCCATGGAAATTCAAAAGATCATGAATACCTACTCTGAAAATCTCTATTCACATAGGGTAGAAAACACAGAGGAAATGGACAGATATCCAACAACATGAACTATCAAAGCTCAATGAAGAAGATAAAACAATTTTGAATAACCCAGCATCAACTACTGAAATTACAAACAATTTAAAACTTACCAACAAACAAAAGCCCAGGTTCTGATGAATTCATGGCTGAATTCCATACAAAGTTTAGAGAAAACCTAACTTCAATACTCCTTAAAATCTTCAATAAAATTGAAAGAGAATCAGTCCTCCCTAACTTCATTCTTGGAGGCAAGTATCACTCTGATAACAAAATCAGAAAAAGACCCAACCAACAAGGAGAACTAAAGACCAATCTCACTAATGAACATTCATGCAGAGATTCTCAATAAAATATTAGCAAATAGAATGCAGCAAATCAGCAAGAAGATTATACACCATGACCAAGTGGGAATACAGGAATGGTTCAAAATATGTCAATAAATGAAATACTCCACATCAGCAGAGCCTAAACTAAAAATCACATGATCATTTCAAAAGAGGCAGAAAAAGCTGTTGATAAAGTCCAAAACCTGTGCATGATGAAAAGCCTACAGAAACTTGGAATAGATGGTATCTACCTCAATTTCATAAAGACCATTGATGACAAACCTACATCAACGTTATACTAAATGGACAAAAATTGAAAGCCTTCACACTAAAATCAGGAAGAAGATAAAGATGTCCACTATCACAACTCCTATTCAATATAGTTCTGCAAATATTATTCAGAGCAATGAGACAAGAGGGTGAAGTCAGAGGAATAAAAATAAGAAGCTAAATTATCTTTACTTGCAGACAACATGATACTCCACATAGAAGATCCCAAAAACTCCATTTAAAAACTACTAAAGGTAATAAACAAATTCAGCAGCATAGCTGCATACAAAATGAACACTCAAAAAAATCAATAGCATTCCTCTACACAAAAGCCATGAGAGAGAAATTATGGAAATATCACCTTTCATAATAGCATCTAAAGTAATGAAATACTTAGTAGTCAACTTAGCCAAGAATATAAAAGGGTTATGTGCTGAAAATTATACTACTCTAAAGAAAGAGATTGAGGAGGATATTAGAAAATTTAGGGATATTCCTTGATTGTGGTTAGGAACAACCAACACTGTGAAAATGGCCATAATCCCAAAACTGTTACACAGATTCAGTTCAATCCCAATCAAAATATCATTAACATACCTTGCAGATCGAGAGAAAATATTCCTACAATTCATCTGGAAACAGAAGAAACATAGAATAGCAAAGGCCATTTTGGGTAACAAAGGCAAGACAGGAGGGATCTCAATTCCTAACTTAAAACTATACTACAGAGTCACAGTAATAAAAATCAACATAGTACTCGCAGAGACCTGAGGATCAATGGAATAAATTAGAAGATGCAAACACTACCAGCAACCTTACATTTGACAAATGGGCTAAATATGTTCCCTAGAAGAAAGATAGCCTCCATAATAAATAGTTTTGGAAAAATTGGCTTTCCACATTCTGAACACTGAAACTACACTCATGTTTATCACCATACACTAATCTAAAGTCCAAAAAGATCAAGGATCTAAATATTAAAAAAGAAACACTAAATCAACTGGAGAACAAATTAGGTAGAAATCTTGGGGACATTGGGGTTGGCAGAGAATTTGTGAATAAAATGCAAACCACATAGGAAATATTTCAAAGAATCAACAACTGGGATCTCATATTATTAAAACACTTTTCACTTCAAAAGAAATCAACAACTAAGTGGAAAGTAAACTCACAAAATGTGAAAGAATTTTAGCAAACAGCCACTCAAACAAGGACTTATATCCAGAACATATAAAGAACTGAAAAACATCAAGCCCCCCAGATTCGAAGACCATCTCCACAAATGGGCATCAAAAATAAACACACAGTTCTCAGATGAAGATATACAAATGGCAAATAAATATATGAAAAAATGTTCACCATTAATGATCATTTGAGAAATGCACATTAAGACAGCATTGAGATTTCCTCTCACTTCAGAAAAATGGCTGCCATCAAGAAATCAACTGATAACAAATGTCGGTGAGACTGTGGGGAAAAGGAACATCAAGAATTACCCCTGTGTTCCTGGGGCAAATCCCACTTAGTCATGGTGTAGAATCTTCTTGATGATTTGATGGGAGTGCAGACTGGTGCAACCACTGTGGAAATCTGTATTGAGATTCCTCAAAAAACTACAATTGGAGTTCCATTCAATCAAGTTATTCCTTTCCTGGGTATTTTCACAGAAAAACTGAAAATGTCATATCACAGTGATATATGTGCACCCATGTTCATAGCAGCACAATAGGTGATAGCTAAGTCTTGAAAACAACCAAAATGGTCATCAGCTGCAGAGTGGATGAAAAATGTATTTTTATACATTTTTACTACTACTCAGATATAGAAAAGGATGGTCTTGAGTTCTTTATAGGTAAATGGAGGCAACTTGAGAATATCCTCACAAGTGAAATAAAGAACACTCACAGTAGTAAATATCACATTGTGTTTATGGTGTAAAACATATTAAAAATGACAAAGTAATATGATCCAAAAAGTATAATAGATATTGTAAAGGAGAAAGGAAACTGCTCTAAAGGTTATAATGATATGTAGTGTGTGTAATATAGATGTCCATATTACTAAATTTCTGTTAATCATTGATAAGAAGGGTTTTCACTGTAAATGTTTGAGTGTTTAGCCACTTTTTATGCTTTTTTTGTAACTTTAACAATTATTTTTAAGATGACAATATGTAATGTATCAACTAGCGATTTTATGATGTTAATTTTTTGAGATCTGTATGCTACCTTTCTATTGTTTCTTTTAATGAAAAAAATTTAAAAGCAATTGATGTGGAGTTCACTGCCCTCCAGGCCTTGCAGGAAGACCTGCACATGCAGTGGAGAGAATCCTTGGGATCCACTTCACTCTGGGTGGCCATAAGCTGCACTGTGGTGGGATTAGTGGTATTATGCTTTACATTTCTTGCGGTTGTGGTCTTTGTGTGCATGAGTCCACCATATGGGTCACTTACAATAAGCATATTTTCCTTGATCTTTGAGGTGGTGGGAGGTGGGAAACCACTCACATTGTTTCAACCCCAAAGGCTTTGAGGACTGTATGGAACTGACCCAAATGAATAGCATATGCACAGCATGGACACAAGTCTATAAGCAGAACTTAGCATAGACAGCCATGGATGTGCTAAGGTTTGTGACAGTATGCAAGAATATAGTGCCTAATGATGGATGATATATCCAGGCTCGATAATAAAGATGCTTGTTTATTGCTGTTGCTAATGTTGGCTCCATGTGGTTTCTTCTCCTTTTACCCACTAAAATATCCATTCATCACCCTATCTCTGAGAAAATCTCATACCACTGACACAGGGAACTTTAATACCCCACAAAACTAAAGCCTCTGTCCCCTGTTCCAAGGCACACATAACATCCTAAAGCCCAAATCTCTTTTGGGGTACAGCTTTAGAAAAGAACCAAGTTTCAAGCCTGCACTTTGAAGATCAATTCCTAAGCCCTGTGACAAACATCTGCCTCACTTCCATCCCTCCTCTGTATGCACAGAGCATTAAAGTTCTAAAATGTTCTGACCTTGACCTGGAATGCAGCTCCCCAAGCAGCAGATGCACAGTCTTCAAGAAGACTGGTCAGACAATGGGCTCAGATGAGTCAATCCCCAGGCTGAAGGCCAAGAACAGTGTTATCTGTTGACCCCACTGTCACACAGTGGAGTTACCAGAATATCTTAGCCTCCCTTGATTCCTGAACCTATGGGGACTCACTTTTCTTGTGGTTCATAGTGTGTTAAAACCAGGCACAGCATTAATGTGTGTTAGGGAGAACCCATGCCCATCACAACCCCTACTGAAATCAGCTCTTTATGTACTGTTCAAGGCACCTATTCTTATCATGTCACATATAAAAGTATGTTGATAAAATGTATATTGAATGCCTTGCTAGCCATCTCCACCCAGCCCGCTTGGCAGCAGCTCAGCCTTCAAACCTCCATTGGGCAGGCAGGGGAGGAAAGTAGAGGAAGACAAGGGGCTTTCTCTGCCAAGACAGAAAATATAGAAGGACAAGTGGCACCTTCAGCTGTAAATGTTACACCTTCTTCTGAGCCTGTATGCTGAGGCCAGAGAAGAGACAGTTATTTTGATCACTTTGCTAGAAATCAGGAGTCTGAGCAGAGCTACAAAGGCTGGACTTAGGAGCCCAACTGAGGGCTCCTCCAGAAGATTTGCCTGCATTTTATTTTCACTTTCTGTTCAATTACTTAGTCGTCACCAGCTGTTGGCAGTGTGGGTTCACTTGTCTTCCCAAGTGAGCTGCTTCTGGGGATCTTGGGTAGTCAGCACACAGTGAGATCTCTATGTGTCTCTTTTAGGTTTTGCACAGAGCAAAGTATAAAAGTGCAGTTCCCATGATAGTAAGGTTGGCCCCAAAATTCCATTAGTGAGGTCTTTGTTTGAGGACAGCTGATGCTTTGATCTTCAGGTTTGCATGTGCATGAAAGACTCAGTGCTGGCCAGGTAGAATGTGTCCTTCCTGCATGAGGTTTTTCATCAGTTGTGCTTTTATTCCCACATATCAGAAGTGGATTTTCTTGTTGTGTGTTTTGCTTATAAATTATCATATATTTATTACTACTTATTTACAGTGTGCACTGATTATGTTTTTGGTAGGTCCATGGCACATGTGATGCATAGAATGGAAATTAGGCCCTACCTTGTGCACAATGGTGCAGTCCATCAACTCAGGACTTTTCTCAATTTTGAGGGCATTGAAAACCTAGCTCAGGGCCAAGCCATTGCCAGCACAAAGCACTGCTTTGTCTGGATTTCTTTTTCTTTATGATCATTGCAGTGGGTATGATGCAATATTTGGGAGTTTAGTCCAGCCCTAACCCTAACTCTAACCAGAACCCTAAATCTAACTAACCCTAAAAAGTCACTACCAGCATTCTCTGGGCAAAGAAAACTTGATGGCATTGATGTGGGAAATGTAACATAAGATAATTATAAGGACATAAGATCACTGGTGGCTGGAGTGGAGCAGCAGGGGAAAGTAAAAAAAAAAGCATTGTGTAAAAATTTGAAGAACATTCTGGAATTGCACAGTGGGGAAACCCACACAACATTGAGAATACACTAAATGCCAGGAAGCTGATTACTTTAAACTTCATTAAAATGTTAAATTTTATTTATTTTGTTCTATCACTAACAAATCTCTGAGAAATAACTGTAGTCATGAATACAATTATTAATAAAACTGGAAGAGAGGGGAATGGAAGGTGTGGGTCAAGAGCTGCCCACAGGTAGAACTCAAGAGATGACTCCTACTGTGGAGCACCCAGAAGGTCCAGCTCTGCAGCTGATGGACAAGGGAATTCAGGTGCTAGCTCTTGCTGTGGGGCCAGAGCTGTTGAGGGAGCTACAGGTGGAGCTGGCACAAGGTCAGGAGGTGCAACTAATGCATGGACTGAAACTGGCCTTGTAATTTCAGGAAGAGAAAATATCACCAACTGTCCATGGTTTTCTTGGGCAAAACCTTCCCACTCCCTGTCAGAGGCAGCTGTGTGCACCAGCTCAGCCCTAGCAAAGCCTCCCAGACCACATCCCCACATTGACTGCTGAGGATCTCATGCTCCTGGGTCACACAGCATCTGGACACTTTGCTTAGTTCCAAGGCATATCCCCTCCTCACAAGCCCACAAACTCTGAAGTTTAGGCCTGGGAGGGTCAGAAAGCTCTAGCTGTTCCTGAAGAAGCTTAGCCTGGGGATCTACATGAAAGTACATTTCCAGGGAAGAGTCAAGCCCAGAAGATGTGGACCTGGGGCAGAAGGGAGCCAGCGGAGTGAGAGGCCTGATATACCTGGGCAACTCATCTGTGGGGAGAGGTGTAGGCCTTCTGCCCAGTCTGTACAGCATCCAGCCACAGCCTCTCCCACCCACAGTGGATCATTTTGGGCCCAAGGAGTCCTTAGAGGCTGAAAGAAGTCTCTGTGAGAGGGAGACCTTGCATAGATGTATCACACTTGTACTTTCTGACACATTGTCTCCCTGCCTCTCCCCAGTGCAGTCAGCTTAGTGAAGGCAGTGACTGCTATATGCCATGTCATTGCACTCAAGGGATCAGGGCTGCTGCTCCATGGATATCTGAGAAGTGAGAGGTCAGTTGGTATCTGTCTTGCCTCTCTGCAGTCTCTAGCTTAGGCAGTGATCCATTGCTGTACCCACTTATGCATGGTCTGTACCCACACCAAGGGAGGCCTGGGGTCCAGAAAAAATTACTTTTAGGTGAGCAATATCTGTTCGGCTGCAAATGGTGACTCTGTGGCCTCCAAAGAACATTGTAACTCAAAAGGGCAGGAGTTGTATCTGCTCTGCTTACAAGGTCATGGCCAATACCCAGAAATGTGTCTGCACACAGTGTGTCTTCATGTGTATTTGTAGCATAATTAAACCTATTTGCTGTTTCATGATATCTGACAGTCATGAATTCTTTGCTGTACTCAGGGTTTTCTGTGTTGAACAAACCCTGAGGCCCATATAGTGACTCTCCAATCACCTTTCCAAAGAATAGAAAGCTTCTCCCAAGTGTTGGTCAGTAAAGAGGATGGAAGATCATTCATGGGAATCAGCACAGGCTCTACTGTAGGTCTTCATAGGGCCAAGGCCACAGCTAACCACTTTGCATGAAGCCCCCATTTCATCCTCAGTGTCCCTGAGTTCTCAATCCACTCAGTACCTCATCGATCAGCATTTTAAACTGAGATTGAGTGATGAACTTTCACATGGCCAGGACCTGAATCTGCAGGTGGCCAAGTCTCGTTGGGCTGCTAAGTTAAGAACTCACCTTCACAGATTTGGTGCCTGAAGGGCTGAGATATCAGCGTTGGAGGAAGCCAGAGAAGAATGGTCGGACCTGGGGCAGCTGTCCAGGAAGGCTAAGTCTGGAGTCTCCTTCAGGCTGTGAGGTCCATCTGCCTGCACCTGGCTTGCTGTACAGACATCTGCCAGGCTTTCTGCTGGCTGATTTCCAATCTGTGGTGAGACAGTGGGGAGACATGAAATTGGGTTGTGCACATGACTTCTCAGAAGGGTTGGAGCTGAAGCAAAGCCCATACTCCAAAGGTCCACAGAGGCTCACTAAGGAATACTACCATGCTCAAATCACCTTGATAGAGGAAAGGCAGAATAGAAATCTATTCATTAACAAAATCTATGAGTCTTAAGACAGCCTCCAATTTTAGAGATGAGAAAATGGAGGATCATTCTAGATGTCCAGATCCATTAATGAGGCCCCACAGAATGTTCCACAGTTTCCTGATAGAATGTCCACAGGAAGGAATTAAGCTACTCTTCCATAGCCATGGAAGGTGAGCAACTGTGTTCACTGCTCTTTTCTTGTGCTCATTTAGCCCTGAGGCTCCTATGATAGGAACTGCAGTGCCTGAAAAATTCCTGTAAGACAAGTGCCAGAGAAATAGACAGAGTGGACTGACATTTGAGGTGAGCACATCTGTGGTGAGTTGATGATGTGTAAGAGCTGGGGATAGGGTGGAGAGGCAGGCAGCTAATGGTCCATGGACACCAGGCCTAGAGCGGAAAGTGAGATGCAACGCCAGAATTCAATCATGCCAAGAAATGAAGTGACTTTGTGTTTGTGTCCCATTTCCCCTTCTCCCACTAATGTGTGTACAATGACCTTGCCTGTGACAAGGTAGAAGCTGAGTAAAGAGTATGTGTTATTTGAGCACTTGGAATCTATATTCCTTGAGAACAGGACCACAGGCGCAGTGTTTGACAAGTCCTGGATGGATGTGCTTAAAAGGTTAATCTGACCCTAAATTCCCTTCAGTAGTCTATGGCCCACTATACAGTCCCTTCTGCTGACACACCCTGCATCAGAGCAGATATCTATTGTTATTGTGGGTACCATGTCGGGAGCAGGGACATGTCACACAGGGCCCAGTTGCCAACTCCATGCCCATGTCCTGTGTACAGCTCTGTTGGGCCAGAGCCCCGAAGCCTGGAGAAAACCTGAGGTTCTGAGAAAGCACAGGATTCACTTTGTTAAACAACATAAACTTATGTTCCTCAGAGACAAAAACCACTGTCCCAGACTTCTACGCAGGAGAGGAGTTGACTCTGGAGGCTATAGATAAACATGGCCGCTTCCCTTCTCCTCCTGCCAGCCCTGTCCTAGATGGGAATGTGAACGTGACAGTGGCCCAGGCTGTTTCCCTGACCCTGCCCAGGAGCATCTCCCCTCAATGCCTGTCCTCAGATCCCCTCACACTGACGACCTAGGGAGGGAATTGTTTATGCAGACTTACAGTGGAGGCCAAGCCTAAATAGCCTTGTCCTAGAGTCTGTGTCTCTGAGTGGCTGGTGGCAGTGCCTAGGGACATCTGGCCTAGGCTCCCTCTTCTGTCTGGGTGCCTGGGAGCTAGGCCTGGTGAATCCTGTCCTGTGCTGCCTTTGATGTTTGAGCAGTTCCCGGTGAGCATCCAGAAGTATCTGGGCTGAATGAACCATCCTCTCACTAGTTCCCAGGCAGTTTTCCAATGGTGTGTCCTGAGGCTGGGGTTTTGAGGCCTGGGAAAGCAGCATAACATATTGACTGATCACTCTCTCTAGCCAAGTGCCTGTGAAGGCCAACTGTATCCAGACCATTGTGCTTGGTGACCAGATCCTTCAGAGTTCTGTTTAGATCTGTTGCCAAGCAAATGAGGTCATACCCTAGGGTCCATAGCTGGGCTGCCACCTCTGATGCCCAATTTATTTTTATTGTGGAATAAATCTGTTCTCCTTAGAAACAGCAGGTGAAAAACTGGAAAACTGAGTGTGGTTTTACACTTTGCTACACTTTGAAAATTTAAATGCAGCAAACATGTAGATGCTTCAGATGTTTCAGGCGTGGTGCCAAGCACACAATTCCATCCAAAGGGTCCCTTGTCTCTGAAGATGAGGTGTTCAGTGTCTTCACTTAGAGATATGTCACATTTTCAGGTGACTTGATTTCCTGGGCATATGTTAGTTTCATTTCAATTCCATTAGGGAGCATGGAGATGTTCCCAGATTGCCTGTAATATTTTTCCTTGAAGGATGTGAATGTTTCATGTTAAAACTCCACAGTCCAGGGAAGGAGGATTCCTAGCAAGTCTTGCTCTCACATGCCTATGAATGATTACTTATGAGTCCTTGGATGATTACCTCAGCCAGACACTGTAGTGCTCCATACTCTGACAGCTTGTGAGGGGGGACAGCAGGTGGTGAGAGCAAGGGAAGGCTTTGCAAGGCCATGAACATCATTGCCCCATGTGGATGAAGGACACATGCATGTCACTCCTAGGAAACTTGTCTCCTAGCAGCTGCTATCACTTCCTGTCCTCCCATCCCAAAAAGACCATGAGCTTTGTGTCCCTCCTGGGTAGTTTTCCTTTCCTGTATGTGATGGTGCTTAGCCTGTTTAGTGGCAATGCTCTTTGCTTGGTATACTTCAAGCAGTGTCTCCATGCTGGGGTCCCCCTGTGCTGTCACTACCTGCTATTATGGGGCTGAACCAAACAACTGTGACTTGTTCATGCATGCGTCACTTATGGGCTGATGGGGATTTGTTCTGTTTATGGCTTGATTCTTGAAAGCATTTTTATTCATGTTCTTGTGTGTATATATGCTTTTATTTCAAAGAAAAGTGCTTCAATGTGAAATTACTGGATCATATTTCTGTTGTATGGCTACCTTAGGAATTCTTAAAGTATTTTTGGAAGCAGTTGATCAAAGCAGAGTTAGTTGGTTGTTTTTTGTTTTGTTTTGTTTTGTTTTGTTTTATTATGCCATACTATGCCATGCTATGTTATGTTCCACTATGTTATGTGTTGGTTAGGATTTTGAAACTCCTTCAGCATGTTTTCAGTGCTTTATGATTTGACTTTGAATAAGGAACCTGAGAAAATATAAGAATATAACATAATCTGATTAATTTTGCTTTGGAGAAAATTTAAAAGGAAAAACCAGTCAGGGATGTTGGTGCACACCTGTCATTCCAGTACTCAGATGGTTGAGGCAGGGGGATTGTAGTGAGTTTGAGGTCATCCTGGGCTTCAAGATAAGATGAAGACCAGCCTGAACTGCATAGCAAAACCCTTTCTAAAAACAAAAAGTAAGAAAGAAAGAAAGATGAAATAACATAAAAATGAAAAGTCAAAAGTCATTGTCAATTGAGAATTCAAATCTTTGTAAGGTTTTCTTGAATATGTGTTTTAGTCAACACAACTAGCATAAGATTTACCATCATGTAAGCATTGCTGTTCTGCCTGGTGTTTGCATTGTTTCAATTTTTTAATGTTTTTACTGAAATGAGTGCAGATATGCTACTGAATATACCCTCTTAGGATATGAGTAGCTCAGTATGAAGAGAATTTGATAATTCTTATTTTTTCTGTCCTAAATTTATATTTTGAACAAGAATTTGACAAAGGGATAAATATCATTTTTGAAATAATAAGAATCATATAAAGATACTCTTTTTGAGTGTCTAAAATGGTAAAATTGATTATAGATTAATAGTGGTTACCGTACTTTGCACTGGGTTTTCTGGAATTTCTAAATGATGGATATTTTCATACATTTGTAAAATTATTTACAAATTTTAACACATGGTCTCACTAATTTTCTAAGTTTCCCACGCTAGGCTTAAATCTTTCCTCATTCTTTCTCAACCTCCCAGAGTGCTGGGATTAGGGGTGTACATTATCCTGCATTGGCAATTGATAGCAATGTTGTGTATTCATGGAATAAAATGTTCAGCTTTGGTTTTTAGACACTTTGCAGAAAGAGTCGATCTACTTAAGCTATCTGCTACCTTCCTAGCCTGCAGTTTCCTTCACAGAGAGTAAGACTGAAAATCCCATTAACACTGTTTTGGATTCTCTGCTTTTAAACTGTGGTCAGCATGTGCTTCAGAGCATCACCCTGATTGCCTTCTGCACTGGGACTGAGGCTTGGTGTCCTTGAAGCACATTCTCTTTTTATTTGATCCCTCCTGGAATTTGATTATTGTTTGAATTCAGACCCCCAGAAAGGTGTGAAAGTTAAAGCTACTTGGGGCACACTGCCCTCCAGAAGGCCAGGCCAGTGTAAAACATTATTTTCCCTGCAGTCCTACTTCCCAAGGGTTTGTTTTGGTTTTTGGATATTGATTTTTGTTTCCAATTTTTGCTCTGTTCATCAGTGTGTCTGTCCTTGATGTCTGTGGGTCAGTGACATCAAAGGAAACCACACATCCATTAAGGGTCATATTTCATTTTACTTAGGGATGCAGCCATTTTCTTTGGTATCCTCAAACTAACCCTACAGTGTATATTCTTGTGACTATTTTCAGTTATTTAGTCTTTTAAGCAAAATATTCTCATCATGCTGCTTCTACTGAAGGAAACTGTAGCAGTCATGAGCCCATCTGTTATTTCAGACTCCACACCTTGACCAGCCTGCAGTGTCCCCATTTTCTGAACTGCTCCACAGCTGTGGTGAGTAGACATGTGGCAGTTGAGATCTGCACCTGAGTGGAAGACTTTCAGTCAAATTGGGCTCTGTAACAGGATGACCTTCTTGAGCAAATGTCCCCTGGGGGAGATAGGGGGCTTCAGGCCTTCAGGGAGAAGCTCTGGCAGCAGGGCCATTCCAGCCATCTCCTGTCCAGCCTGCAAGCTGTGCTGCTTTGCTGAGAAGCTCAATCATGGATCAGCAGGCCTGAATCTGGGCCTTTCTTGCCATGGTTCCAGCTAGGTGTCATGGTGTCCAGCACCTCTGCCTGGTCCATCTTCCCCACCTTCAGATCTCAACAGACATCTGCACAGCTTTGGGCTTCCTCTTCCAGGCTGACACTCTATGTGGAAACTTCAGGTGTGAAATCTGTGACTATGAAACTCAACCTGTATACATTTAACCTGGAAATTCAGCATCTAAGGCTTCATTATAAAGAATGAGGCGGACAACACCCATATTCTCTTCTTACTCAGCTTAGCTGTGAATAGTTAGAAACCACTGAATGTACCACAGCAGAGCTGCTGCATCAAGTGTAAAATTACAGCCACTGAAAATGCGGCAACAAGGCCATGTCTCAGGCCATGTCCCCAGTGTTACCTGAGATGACGGAGAGTTTATGGCCTGGCCCTCTCTCTACCCAGTAGTGAAGACACAGGGGCCCATGCAGCAGGTAAGGACAGGAGAGCGGGGCTCATCGATGGGAGACCATGATCCTGGGGGTATGCCTATTTCTTTTTTGTCTATTTTCTTATACCATTGAATTAATTATAGTGCTCTATTCAATATTACTTCTATTCAGTTTAGTTAACAACAAATAGTGGCTAATTCCTTGAATATGTAAGTGAAAATGGATGATTTAATTACATTATATATAATGAAATTCACAGTACATACTTCGAATATCTATCTATACGTGTGTGTGTGCGTGCGTGCGTGCGTGCGTGTGTGTGTGTGTGTAAAGGAGTCTTGATATTCAGAAAGGCAACACTCTGTTTATCACTATCTCTAACACATGAGGTCATGCAGAGCCCTTCCACGGTGCAGTGGTGCTAGAAGCCACCTTAGAAGCCACCTTGTGCATCTGTGCCTGCTACTGCCAGAGGACAGCAAGAGATTTGGTTCAGTGTTTGTTTTTCCAGCAAGGAAGTCCTGAATCATCCTGCTTCCAGGCAGCTCAGGGAGTGAGCAGCATGCAGAGGAGCCCAGCACTGCCTGCCTTACACCCCTTTCCCCCACTGTATCCATGCTGCAGCCCTGTCAAGGTGCAGCCAAGACTCTGCCTCCTCAGCCCCAGGGTCCTCAGTTCCTGGGTCCTGGCCTCAGCCTCCACCAGGCTTCAGGTGCTGCCATGTGTTCAGCTGGCACAGTGGGTGGGGCACACTCTCAGCCCCACATACACAAAGATCATAGACCACACTGGCCCTTCCAGTCTGCAAATTTTGACTGAGGCTTTGGCATTGGAACAATACACAAAATTGTCATTACCTTTTCTTTTTGTTCTTGTTTTAGTGGTTTCTTTATTTATTTAAACATATATTTAAAATTGCATTTTGCAAAAACCCTTTGTCTTTTAATGCCCCAGTTAACTGAAGCTCTTACAAATTTCTACTGCACTTCAAACCTATATGCTTGAAGGATCAGAATCCAATCTGCAGCTTCATAGCATGGTGGAAACAAAGCAGAAACTGAATTTGGGGATATTTCTTTGCCTTCTAGCACCTTGAAGAGAAAACCTTGACTCGTGTCTTTTTACCTCCAAAATATAGGCTTCAGTACCAACTGAATCTGCCACTGACAAAATGAGTTTCCTGCATTTATTTCAAACAATCTCATTTCCCCTCTACTGGATAAGCACATTGTCTAAGATTTCTTATGCCCAAACTTGAAAAATAAGTTCCAGTAGACAAGAGGCTGCTACCCATCCTGAAATCATTATGGGATTTTATGTAAACATATAGTCCAGGCCACACCCTGGCAGTCATGAGCTGAGAGAGGGGCAGATGGCTTGTGCAGATAGAAACACCTAGAAATAGTCAACCAGCAGCTGCAACAAGCGGGGAGCACGGCTGCTGAGCCTTCACTGCTGGGTGATGGAATGGTGTGGTTGGTTTTGCCTTGGGTTTACTGATGTGGCTTGGTAAATCCAGGTTGTTGCAGGGATTATCCTTCCAAAGGAAAATCATGTACATGTATCATTTATTTGCCATTTTCTTTTGCATTTATGGAATCTGCATGCATGAGATTTTATGCCTCTGCCATTGCAGACCCATTCTTGGGCATTATTCTCTTTGTATTATTAAGGGCTAGTTTATTTACACAACATGCAGAGCACTTTTCTCAGCCTTGTTTCTCCAGACCTGTGCATTTTCAATCATTTCTTCAAAGGAAGCTAAACGATTTAGTTTGAGAAAAGTTCAACTGTGTTGCTGTGCTTTTGTGTGACTTCCTTGCTGCCAGACCTGAAAAAGGCAGTGAGTTGGACCTGCTGGAGGGTTATCCCCAGAGGGACATGCTTTGCACAGATGTGCCAGGAAGGGCTGCGCATTAGTTGACTGGCCACCCTGACATCCAAATGTCCTTTCCCCAAGCTGCTCTTGGTTTTGGGAAGCTTTGGATTGCTGTAGAGACTCCCTGTGCACTGGATGGCTCTTGGAAAGCCTTGTGCTGCCATGAGGTTGTTGGTTCCTAGACCTTCACCTCTGTGGTACTGGGGCCAGTTAGTTCCAGCAACCATGCACAGCATCCTCCAGGTAGCTCTCCTGGGCACCCTCTATGTGGAGGCTAGGGAGGGTCCCATTTCCTTTCTGCTTCAAACAGTACTGTGAATCAAACTCTTGAACAGAAATCTTGAAAAGTTGTGCAAGTTTCTCTCTAGGAGAAATCTCTCTTCTTAGCCCTGCATGCTCCAGGGACACCAGTGCATAGCTCTGAGGGGAGCTGCATGTCAAGGTTCTGCTCTGCACCCCATAATTTCATGTGTGCTGTTCAGCATCTGCCTTAGAACCTGCCATTGAATGGGGACACAGCATATCTCAGGGATCTGTCCCCTGTGTGCTTCAGCTTTGGGAGGCTCAACATTTTCTGTACTTGTGGGCAATTTGTGGTGATTGCCTTTGAGTTACAATAATTTGTCACTTCTCTCACAAAGTGGACTCTTGAGACATCTTTCACAGCTGTAATAACAATCATCTATCTGAATGTTGGTTGTACAGAAAGGTTTCTTGCTGTGGTCTCTACATTAGTCTTGTTTCTGTTTTTCAAATGCGATGTATCAGAACTTTCAATCTCCATTCTGTCACTGAAATCATGGGAATGCTTTTCCAACATGAAAAGATAAGTATATACACAATGCCCTCTACATTTTCCCTGCAGACTTTGTCTATCTGGTATTTTCTCTTCTATCAAAGAGCAATAGCAGCCAGTCTTCTCCAGTAATGTTTGGACAAACAGAATCTGATGCACTGACATGAAAGATTCAGAGTAGCTAATCACACCGAGAGAAATTTTAGAAGCACATGGGGACTAGCAGGAGAGTACAGGGCCATGGATGGGTCCAAAACAGCAGAAAGCTGAAACTCAACTCATGTGAATATTGTACAAATTGGCGATGCACTTATGACAGGGCTACTAAGTTGAACATGTTGAAACTAATAAAATCTTAACTGTTAATTTAAATTAACTTAGAATGTAATGTTTAGAAGAATTACATAAGAGTAGAAATGCAAAGTGAAAGAAATGCAAGGGGTACAACGGAAGGGAAAGAAAGGCAATACTTTGCAGGACTTGGCCATATGCAGAGCTCAGGATGTCTACCATGGTGCCAGCAACAGCCCCAGCTCTGAAATTCATGAAGTCCTGGTACTGAACTGGGCATAGCTTTCACATTGATCCCAGAGTTGGTGAGGTCACTGGAGGTGGAGCTCGCATAAGCTCAGCAAGTAGGACTTGAGCTCAGTCAGGTACCAGCCCAGCCTCAGAGGAAGGAGAAAAATCACCAACTGTCCTTGATCCTCGCAGGCCCCAAAGCCTCCCAAGGCCTCTCAAAGACTATTCTGTGCACAAATCCATCCCAGAAAAGCTTCCTGTTCTGCCTCGCCCCACTCACTTGTGCATGCCTCATTGTGGCAGAAGGCCCCAAGTTTGAGAGTCTTTCTCCGTGTAAAGTTACACATGCCCTCCCCAGATAATAATAGAACAAGGCCAAACCTTGCTCACTGTAGTTCTCATCTTTAGTGAGTTCAGGTTGTTCCAAAAGTCCCAGGTTAGTTTGGACTGGGTGTCCCAACTTGGTAAGCATCACCTTCCAGGAGTCAGTAAAGGAAGCACTGGTCCTAGGGAGGACAATTGTAAGCAGCAGTACAGGTCTGGCCTCCCTCCCAAACTGCCCTCCCAAGGCATCCTGTGGAGTTTGACACCAGCCTCTTGCTCCAGCTACGTGAGAGCCCAGCCCCAGGCATGACTGTGCCCTGAATGGGGCAATGCTGACCCAGGCAGCCCTCACATGCTAATGGAAGTCCCTGGACAGTGCTGTGACCACCTGTCCTCCATTCTTCAGGCAGCCTGAAATGCATCTCCCCTTCCCGACCTCATGGCATGTTGCCTCTGTGAGAAAGAGAGTGGTGTATTCAGTGTTACTCTACTCATGGGTACTCTACAGGGTGCTGCTCTCTAACTATCTGAGAAGTAATCAGACGGAGTGTGTCCTGCCTGCCTTTAGCTCATCTTCAGTTCATATAGTGATGCATTACTCCATTCTGTGTCCCTTCCCATGACATCCCTCCTCTATTTTGTGTCCCCATGTACAGAGGCCAGTAACGTGGTCTATAATATTGGTAGTATTTGGTCCAAGTTGATTGTGTGCATGGACAAAATGGAAGCACAGGAGAGCAGTAGTTGCATCTGCTCTTGGCATTACATCATGGTCAGTGCCTGGTACACTCATGATTTAAGGGACCCTCCAGCTCCTTCGATGATGTCTGTGTGGACCTGTGTCCTCTGGTATCCCCCAGAGATTACTGCTCTGCATACCATAGAATCCCATGGAATGACTCTCTGGTGTCCTTCACAGTGAAGAGAACAGCTTCACAGAGGCAAGGGCTGCTTGATAGGAGGTAAAGCTTCCACATAGGAAAGATAAAACAGCAGTGTAGCCAGGGTGCCACTTCTTTTTTTTTTTTTAATTTTATTTAAGGAGAAAAGAAAAAAAAAGCAGGGAAAGGGTACAAGTTATACAGATTTACAGAAAAAAAATGAACAGTAGGAAATCACTAATTAATGGATTACATATTGTCATCTTAGAAATAATTGTTCAAGTCACAAAATTAAAGCTTGTAAAGTGGACATTCCATCAATGATACTGCAAACAGTTCTGTTCATTGATCCAATAAAAATCTGTGATATCATTTTCTATCTTATACACTTAAATATACATGCAGTTATATAGTTTGGAGCACTTTCTTTTCCTCTCTTTTGTACCATGACTATTACACATTTTGGGTTTCATTGCTCCCACTGTTCTTATTACTTTTTTGGAAGAGAGTAAAACCAAATGTGACATAACAGAACAGAATTGGTCAAGTCAAAAGGGTGGACATAATAGATAATGTAAAAACATAATACAAGGTGATCAACAATGGTTACTATAA
This sequence comes from Cavia porcellus, assembly GCF_034190915.1. Lineage (NCBI taxonomy): Eukaryota > Metazoa > Chordata > Mammalia > Rodentia > Caviidae > Cavia > Cavia porcellus. The sequence continues at coordinate 2,387,932 of NW_026947517.1, forward strand.
TGCCTCCCGCTATCTCTAATAGAATTGCCTATATCGTTAGTTATAATATAATTGAACAAAACAGTAAAGAATAAAACCAACAAAACCAAAACATTGGAGACATTGTAGGTCTTCAAAAGTAGATAAAAGTCAACAAAAATGGGCGTCATAATGAATCTCATTATCTTCACAGCTGATGCCTAAACTTTTGAACCTGATACTATCCAGCAAAACAGAATAGGGGAACATCAGTTAAAACCCAGAGGGTGAGAGTAATACAGGGCTTTAAATCAAGGTAATTAAAAGTCAAAGTGGGTTACTATAATATATCCTGCTATTTTTTTCCTTTAATTAAAAGGATAAAGATAAAAAAGTAAATAATGGAGTGGAGATTGAGATAAAAGAGGGCATAACAACGAAACAGCGCAGATCAAAACATAACCATTTAAGCAGAATAATGTTTCACCACCAGATAATCCTAACCTAAAAGTAGTTACCATATTGTCTCTTTCTTTGAAATCCTTGAGTACAACTTCGTATACTGTAGCATTAAGTATATCAAAACAATGTAAAACCATTCAAGAGAATGACAGCATTACAGAGTATTTAGAATCGACTAACAGAAAATGAATAATGGTTTCTGTATAATGTCCTTGTCTTTACAAGGTTTTTGCTTATACTATCGTACATAATAAAATCCAGTAAGATACAACCTATTTAGACCATTGGAGACAGAAGGACAAAAGCTAGATGAGACTTCAAAACAAGATGATACTAAATCAGTATTACCTATTAAGATGTCATTTTCTCCAAAATAGCTGTTCCTATCATCCAATCTTCTCTGCCTTATTTCTGTTGAGCTTTTTTCTGTCAGTAGCTGTCAGTTTGTCTTCTTCATTTTGTTCTCTGCTCCATTCGTTGTGGCCTCTCTGCCATTATTTCTAGATTCTTTGTATTTTTCTTTTTTTAGAATATCCTGCAATACTCTCTGTAGAGTTGAATTGGTGGTTGCAAATTCCCCCAGTTCCTCTTTATCCTGGAAGCACCTTGTTTTTCCATCAATTTCCAGGGACAGTTGTGCAGGATATCTCAATCTTGGCTGGAGATTATTATCTTTCAAAGCTTGAATTATTTCCCCCCACGCTCTTCGTGATTTGATGGTTTGTGCAGAGAAATCTGCTGTAATTCTGAAGGGTGTTCCCTTGTAAGTGGTCTGTTTCTTGTCTCTTACAGCTTTTAATATTCTGTTCTTGTATTGAATTTCTGGAATTTTTATTATTATATGCCTGGGTGTTGCTCTGTTTGGGTTGTAGGTAGCTGGGGTCCTGTATGCCTCATACATCTGAGTATCTTTACCTTTTGCTAAATTAGGAAAATCCTCCTGGATTATTTCTGTGAGTAGCTTTTGTAGTTCACTTGTTTGTGTCCCTACTTCTTCTTTTATGTTCTTAATCCTTAAGTTAGGGATCCTCTTATCATCTTCTTGTCTTTGTATTATTGCTGTTTGTTTCTTTGTTATTTTTAAGAAGTTTTTCATTTCATTCTCCCATATTACAAGTCTGCCCTCGAGTTCAGATAGTCTGTCCTTAGTTTCTTTCAAGCTGTTATGCCAGTCTTCTATAGACTTCTTAGTATCTTGGTAGTCCCTTTGAACCTGTTTCACGTATTCTATGCTTTCTCTGTTTTCTCCATCAAACAATTCTCCCCTTTTTTTCTGTTCTTCCATTCCACCACCTGTTTTTTCTTGGGTGGTACTTAGCATTTCTCTAACTATTCTGCATACTTCTAGCTTCAGGTCGTTGATAACTTCATTCCTGAATTGGTCTATGAGGCTCTCTATATGGTGCCTTATGTATATTGGTGCGGTGTCTGCTATTGCCTGTTTCTCAAAATTGGGGGCCGAGGAGCCTTTCTTGTTGCTGCCTCTTCCCATGCTGCCTCTTCTTCTCTGTTCCTTATATATGCAAGCTTATATAAGAGGCCCAGCTTCTCTCCCCGTCAGCCACAGCCTGATCGAATTGCGCCAGTTAGGTGTTCCCGCTCACCGCTGCGCACCAGGGAGTTACAGACCAGGCAGCCTACATGTCTCCCCTCCCAGCCACCGTCAGGCTCTGGGATCTGGGTTGGGACAGCCTGCCAGGTCCGCTGGCAGCGTCACGCAGGCCAGGCACTTTTCACCAATCCCGCCCGAGAGGGAAATGTGTGGCTGGAGTCACCACCGCGCCCTGCTCCCGCAGGACTGCTCGGGCCCAGAAAGTCCTCTGCTGGAGTCAAACTGTGGTAGAGTGTCAGCTTCTCTCACTCACCTCACCACAAGTCAGTGCACGCCTCCCTGCTGTTCGCAGATTGCCGTTCTTAGAGCTTCTGCGCGTCCCTCTCCTTGCTGAGCCACTGTAGAGGCAGTCAGCCGCCGCGCGGCGGGAAACCCAAATCTCGGCTTACAATGGCGTGGGGTCCAGCCTCCACACCGAGGCTTTTCTGTTCCTGTTTTAGCACCAGGAATGCATTCCAAGTTGGTTTCTCTCAGCCCAGTTCGTTCCTGAGTCTGCGGAGCATATCTCCACCTGCTTATGTCTCCTTAGTCCGCACCATTCCTGGCTTCTGAGCCGAGTCTTTCAGAGAGCCTTGGCTGTAGTTGCTGTTATCTGTCCGCCATGTTCTCCCGGAAGTCCCAGGGTGCCACTTCTTAGGAGAAACACCTGAATTTAGACCTAAGTCCTCCTTCTGACTTCCTGTGTAAACCTAGGTAAGACATCATGCACTCTGGAGGTCATGCTGTCATCGGCTTCCTAGGGGAATCATCAGAGGTGTGAGATGATATTTGTGAAAATTGGCATCTGGTATCCCAGGTACATAATGTATAGAAATAGAGGAGAAATCTGGGAAGGGTTGGGTTGGAGCTGAATACAATGCATGCTGGGCTGGTTCCTCCTGCCTGGTCATGGAAATGATACTCACCTCTGGACATGTTTCCCTGGTGGCATTATGAGGAGACAGAAGTTCATCAGTTTGGCCATCCTCATGTTCCCTAAGCAGTGCAATTGCTTCTATGTATTGGTATTGTAGCCTCAAGTGCAGAAAGTTATTGACATCTCATAGAATGACCCCTGGGTACAGCCTGGAGAGAGATAGTAATCAACCATGTTCTAAAGGTGGTCAGCCAGACTATAGCAGTAGATTTGGAGTTGGTTTTTAAAAAACTCCTAGAGAAACCAGTTGAGGTTTGAGTCTCTGTAATCCCTATGCTAGGGCAAGAGGGTCACATATTTGAGCCCAGACTGAACAACTTAGCTGCACAGTGAGACTCAGTGTCAAATTTAAGTATCAAAAACTAAAATGATCTCAGGATGTTGCTCTGTGGGGAGGCCCTCAGTTCAACCCTCCTATATAAATACAAAACTTATTATCTTGTGAAGAAGCTGAATCAAGAGGATTCTACAACTTCCTTGGGGCAATATGAAAGGAAATTCCCCTAGGAACCTTAAGCCATGATTGTCCAAAATGGTCTGAGATTCAGTAATTTGTAAGAGAATGTGAGTCAAGTTGTAGGCAATGTTCATTCATCTTCAAGAAGCAGAGGTGAGGCCATGTCATGCTGTTGTGCTCTCTGCTGAGATGTCATGGGGATGCAGTGTCCCCATGGGAACACCACAGCTTCTAGACCTGCATTTGCGAGAGGTCACCATGAAGCTCTGTGCATGGACACTGTATATGCAGACCCATGGACAGTAACTGGTCCTACCCGAGCTTCTATGACTGTGACCAAAAAATTCCACTGCTAGGAATCTAACACACAAAATGAGATTTACAAAGGTGGTTGCTTCCTATGGGATAGAGCCTGACAGGACTCTGTCTCCACATCCTAGATGCAATCCATGAGGAGCTGTTCCCTGAGACACACTCCCCACCCAACAGTTAAAACACTCAGGCTGACCCTAAAATGAGACTGAAAGAGTAGCACCTAGGAGGGAGGCCACTGTTCCTGGGTGGAACAACAGCCACTATGTCCTATATTATTCACTCATATTGCATTGTGTAGTTAACCATAATATGTATTTCTTGCCCCAGAAAAGAATACTGGATAATTTACTGAATCTTTGATTGATTAACCAAGGACATTAACTTAAGATTCTGCCTTCTCACAAAAAGAACAACATTAAAAAGTCACATCCAGCACCCTCTGGCTGAAGTGAAACTTGATGGCATTGATGTGGAAAATGTAGCAGAGGTAATTTATGAGGACATAAGATGAGTGGTGGCTGGGATGGAGCAGGATGGTGAAAAAAAGAAAACACCTTTCTGTACAAAATTGAAGAAGAAAATGTTCTGGAAGTGCACAGTGATGAAATTTGCAAAACATTGAGAATACACAGAATGCTAACAGGCTGATTATTTTAAACATGACCGAAATCCTAAATTTTATTTATATTAGTTCCATCACTGCCATACCTCTGGGAAATAAGGGTAGCAATGAATAAACTGATAAGTAAATCTGTAAGAGAGGGGAATGGCAGGTGTGGGTCAAGGGTTCCCCGCAGGTAGAACTCAAGAGATGACTCCTGCTGGGGAGCCACCAGGAGGTCCAGCTCTGCAGCTGGTGGAAAACTGAATCTAGGTGATGGCTCTTGCTCTGGGGCCAGAGTTGGTGAAGGAGCTGAAGGTGCAGCTGGCACGAGCTCTGTGGGTGCAAATTCAGCATGCACTGGAATTGCTTCTGCAGTTGCAGGAGGAGAAAACATCACTGACATTCCAGGGACCTCTCAGGAACAAACCTTGCCACTGCCTCTCAGAGGCAGCTGTGTGCATGAACACAGCCCCAGTAAAGCCTCCCAGACTGCATCCCCAAAATGACTGTTGAGGGGCTCACGTTCCTGGGTCTCCCATCATCTGGACACATTGCTGAGTTCCCTAGCACATTCCTTCCCCTCAAGGCCAGAGCCCACATCCCAGGGCTCCTTATCCTGTGACTTAGGCACCAGGGACTTAGGAGGCTCAAGCTGGTCCATGAGAAGCTTGGCTTGGAGAACCTTGGAGTTCAGCTCCAGTGAGGAGTCAAGGACAGGAGATGTGGACCTGGGGCAGACAGGGAGGCAGCAGAGTGAGAGGTCTTGCCTCTCTTCACACACTACCTACATAGGTAACTTTAGGGAGGGCACATGGGCTGCTAGCCCAGCAAGTGCAGTATCCACTCCCACTGACTCCCAACTAGTGTGGCACTGTGGACCTTGGGAGCCCTGAGAGACTCACAGAATGTTCCATAGGAGGCAGTCCTTGCTTAGTTACATGACACCACGCCCTTCCTCAGGGAAGCCTGACACAGTTTCTCCCTGCCCTTCCCCACTGCATGTCAGCTCAACAAAGGCAAAAACTGATATCTGCCATGTCTTTGCACTCAAGGGCTCAGGGCTGGTGCTCCATGAATATCTGAGAAGTGAGGGGTCATCAGTGTCTGTACTGCTTTTCTGCAGTGTCTAGGTCAGGCAAACATCTCTTGCCTAGTTCTCTTTGCCTCTGTACAACTCCTCCTGCATTGTCTGTACCCACATCTAGCGAGGCCTGGGACCCAGAAAAACTGATTTGAGGTGGACAATGTCTATTATACTGCCAATGCTGACTTTGTGACCTCCAAAGAACATAAAACTCAAAGGGGCATTTGTTGCACCTGCTCTACTTACAGGACCATGGACAATACCTGGAAAAGTGTCTTCACACAGGTGTATTCATGTGTATTTGTGGCTTGATGACATCCACCCACTTTCCAATGATATCTTTGGGCTGTGGAAACTTTGCCATCTCCAAGAATTCCTGTTCTAAGCACACCCTGAACTCACTAGAGTGACTCTCCAATCTCCTTTCCAATGAACAGAACAGCTTCCTGCAAGTGTGGGTCAGTGAGGGGGGTGAAGGTCATCCCTGGGAACCAGCATAGCCTCTGCAGTGGGGCTAAGGCCACAGCTATCCCCTTGCCATGGAGCCCCCATTTCCTCCTCAGTTACCCTGCACTCTGCATCCACTCAGCACCCCATTGTTCAGTGTTGTAAACTGAGGCTCAGCTGCTTGCTCATGGCCATGACTTGAATGCACAGGTAGCCAAGTTCCACAGGGCTGTTCAGGTAAGAACTTACGTTTCCAGTATCTGAACTTGTCCTGGACTCAGTGTCTGTGAATGGCTGGTGGTTGAGCCTAGGGATAACTGTCCTGGGCTCCCTCTTGTCTCTGGGAGCCTCTGGCCTGGGGCTGGTGAGTCCTGGCCTGAGCTGCCCATGATGGTTGTGTGTTTCCAGGTGAGCTTTCTGAAGCATCTGGGCCAAGTGAACCATCCTCTCATACGTTCCCATGTAGTTAAGTGACACAGGGTCCTGATACTGGAGCTGTGAGGCCTGGGAAAGCAGCACAGCATGTTCCCTATTCACTCTCTCAAACCAATGGTCTGTGATGGCCAACTGTCACCAGAATAAGGTGCCTGGTGAACAGAACCTTCAGAGTTCTGTTTGGACCTGTCGCCAAGGAAGTGAGGTCATGTGCTGGGGTCCACAGTTGATCCTCTCCTTCTGATCCCTCCTTTGTTTTTATTGTGAGCTCATCTGCTTAGAAACAGCAAGTTAAAAGAGTAGAAAAATATGTATGTTTCTAGACTTTTCTGAATTTTGAAGATTTTAATGCAACAACCATGTAGATGTTTCAGATGTGGCAGGCAGGGTGCCAAACACACTTTTTCATCCAAAAGATCGTTTCCCTTAAGGATGAGTTACACAGGGTCTTCACTTAGAGATTCCACAAAGTTTATTTTGATTGTGTTTTGTGGGCTTATTTTATTTTTATGTCAATTTCATTAAGGAGCATGGAGATGTTCCCAGAATGCCCACTAAAATTTTCCTTGAAGGATATGAAACGTTTCATGTTATAACACCCATGTGTCCAGGGGAGGAGGATTCATAGGAAGTTTTACTCTCACATGCCTATGAGTGATCATTTATTCATCCTTAGATGTTTCCCTCCCCTACACAATGTAGTACTCTGTACTCTGACCTCCTGTTAGTAGGGACAGCAGGTTGTGAGTGCAATGGGAGGCTTTGCAAGGCTGTGGACATCATCTCCCCATGCTGATGAAAGACACATGAGCATCACTATTGGGGAAGTTGTCTCCAAGCCACTGATTTCACTTTCTGTCCTCCCATCCCAAACATGCCATGGGCTTTGTGTCCCTGCTGGGTATTTGCCTTTCCTAGTGGTGATGGCTCTGAACCTGTTCAGTCTCTTGGTTGGTCTCCTTCAAGCAGCATCTCTGTGCTGGTCTCCCCCTGTGCTGCTTCTCATGGGGCTGAACCAACCAAATGTGGCTTGTTCATGCATCTGTCACCCATCTGCTGATACCATTTGTTCTGTTTCCGGGTTGGACCTGGAAAGCCAGCTGCCACAGCCATTCTTATACACAGTCTTGATTGGACACAGACTTTTATTTTAAAGAAAAATACTTAGATGTGAAATTGCCAGATTATATGTCCTGTGTATGGTTAACTTAAAAACTGTTAAGGTACCCTTGGAAGCATTTTTTAAAAATCAGAGTTATGTGGTTGTTTTCAGTTTGGTACCGGGAATTGGACTTATGACCTCAGGTTTAATGAGTTGGAACTTACACTGCTGAATTAAACCTCTATCCCTGTTTTCTTATTTTGCTTTGTTTTATTTTATTGTGTTTTTATGCTATATTGTGTTATGTTATGTTATGTTATGTTATGTTATGTTATGTTATGTTATGTTGTTATGTTACACTGTGTTTTATGTTGGTGAGGATTTTGAATTTCCTTCAGTGTATTTTCAGTGCTTTCTGATTTCATTTTGTATAACTCACCTGATAAACTATGAGAATATCACATGATCCTGGGTAATTTTATTTTGGAGATAATTTGAAAAGGAAACAAGAGCCAGGTTTGGTAGTAAATGTCTATAATGACAGAAGTTACAAGACTGAGACAGCAAGATCGCTGTGAGTTGAGGTCAGCCTGGGCTGCAACGTGAGTTCAAGGCAGTCTGAACTTCATAGCAAAACGCTGTTTCAAAATAAAAAAAAAATAAATCAAAATAAAAAATACTTTTAAAAAGGTTAAAAAAGAGACAAAAATCATCTATCAATTGACAAATCAAATCTTTGTGAATTTTTCTTACATATGTATTTTAGTTAGCACACTGAGCATTAGGTTTACCATCTGGTAGATATTGATCTACTGCCAAGAATTTGAACTGTTTCAATTTTTTTGACCTTTTAACTGAGATGAATGTAGATATGCTACTAAATGTACCCTCTCAGGATTTGGAGAGCTTAGTATGAAGAGAATTTGATGGTTCTTTTTATTTTTGAACTAAATTTATATAGGGAAGTAGGATTTGAGCAAAGGGTTACATTACTGTTTTTTTTTTTAAAGACTTCTTTGTCTTATTTTAATGTAACCCCTGTACATATTACTAAGGACCACATAAAAGATGCTATTTTTAAGTCTATAAAAGGATAAAATATTATACAGAATAACAATGAGAGAATAATTTTAGCTAATGTATTGTGCACAGTGATCTTTTGGATTTCCTAATGATATATATTTTCCTATGTTTCTAAAATTTGTTAATGTTTTCACACATTTTAAAGCATGATCTCACTAAGACTGTGAGTTTCCCAGGTCAGGCTTAAACCTTTCCTTATTCAGTCCCCCTCCCCTCCCAGAGTGCTAGGATTGCAAGTGTACATTATCTTGAGTTGGTAATCAGCAGTAATTTTGTGCATTCATAAAATGAAATAATTGGCTTTGATCTTAAACACTTTACAGAAAGAGTGGATCTAGTTAAGCTCTCCACCACGTTCCTGACTGGTAGTTTCTTTCACAGTGAGTAGGACTGAAAATCCCATTAACACTGTTGGTAGATTCTCTGCTTTGTGACCATGGTCCTCATGCAAATGAGAATATCACTGCAAATGCCTTCTGCACTGGGACTGAGGCTTGGTGTCCTTGAAGCACATTCTGTATTTTTTTTTTATCCCTTGTGGATTTCGATGATTGTTTGAAGTCAAACCCCAAGAAAGGTGTGAAATTTAAAGCTACTTGGGTAACACTGCCCTCCAGAAGGCCAGGAGAGTGTAAAATATCATTTTCTCTACCATTGGGCTTTCCAAGTTTTTTTTTTTTGTTTATTTGTTTTGCATTCAATTTCTATGTATTGAATACTGAAGTTTAGCTCCATGACCTTGCACATTTAAAATTCTTTTTATTTTCATCCAGGTTCTGGATAAGTGGCTGCATTGCTGAGGCTGTCCTTTAAATTTGTGATGTTGCTGCCTCAACCTTCCAGACTCCTTGGATTACAACCACACCACCAGACCTTGTTTCATCATAGTGTTGTTAAAAACTCATTGGCTGAGCAAGGAATGGTTAAAATGCCTGCAATGCCTGCACTCAGGAGGCTGAGGCAGCAGGATTCCTGGGAGTTCCAGACAAGCCTGCCACACACTCTGAGTTCAGCTTAGGCCAGAGCTACACAGGAAGACCTTGACCAAAAAAAGAAAAAAGAAAAATAAAGAAAACTAGCGAAAATGGAAGCAAACTAAAGCGGAGGGGAGGGAGCAAGGCAAGGGAGATGAGAGGAGAGGAGAGGAGAGGAGAGGAGAGGAGAGGAGAGGAGAGGAGAGGAGAGGAGAGGACCTAAGAGGCAAAGCTTGCAGCTTGTCACCCTCTGAGCATGATGTCAGGGATGGGCTTGTCATTTGTGTTCTTTGCTGTGCTGAGATTCATTCTTCTTACACATGGTGTATGAATGGTTCCTACCAAGAAAGGATGGTGAACTTTTAAATTTCTCAAAGTGATTTTTCCAAATCTCTTGAGGGGTTAGCTGTGCCTCATGCTGTGAATGTGGCAAGTGACACTGAATGATTTGTGCAAGTGGAACCATTCTAGCACCCCTGAGAGTGAACCCCGTGTTTATTGTGGTGTTTAACTTTTGCATGTGCTGGTGAATTTAGCTGATGAGCATTTACTTGAATATTTTTGTGTGTGTTCATTAAGAATATTGGCCATTAGAGCATTACCATTTTTTAATGCATAATGATCTGGCTTTGTTATCAGGGTGACTTCATCATGTACAAGGAGTTGAGGGTGTTTTCCTTCCCTTGAAAGATGTGAAAGATGATTAATATTTATTATTTTTCAAAATTTTATTTTGGTGGTAGTAAAATACAACAGAGCAAGACAGAACAAACAAATGGAGACAATGCAGTGAAATTGGTACAGAACTCCACAGCAGGGTCCATGATAACAGTAATAGGTACCATGGTATATCTCATGATCTTCACGATAACTTTCCACTTAATAAGTTATAGCATAATCAAACAAAAAAGAACATTTAAAAACCAGTTAAAAGGAAATATTGAATAGAGCAAAACAATTAATCATAATAAAGCAAAAGATTAAAGACAACATTTGTTTTCAAATAGAAGATAGAAGGAAATCCCCTGTATTTTCTATATTGCACACAGTCATATTTCCAAGAGATGCTCAGAACTCAGCCTCCTGTTGCTAACCAGGGTGTGAGCAAGTGGGATGTATGGTTCTCAGTCCATGCACCATTAGGTTCACTTGAATTGGTGACTGGTTCTCCTCCTGGATCCCACCAGGGGTGCTTGCCAGGAAGGCCTGATAATTTTTTTCTTGTTCAGTTGCCTAAGTCCCAACATGGCCAGATCCAGTATTTATTCTTTATTGTACACTTGATAGAACTCAGCTGGCCATTTATCATATTCTGGCATTTGTTGTTGTTATTAAGCAGTTATGATTGTTGACCCATTGCCTGTATTTGTTACAGTTCTGTGAAATGGTTTGTTTTCTTCTGAGGGTGTGGATCAGGGACACCAAAGGAGATCATGTACCCATTAAGGGTCATGTCTCATTTTACTTAGGGACATAGCCATTTACTTTTGTATATTCAAACTTCCCCTATAATATATATTTTTGTGAGTAATCCATTAAGTTATTTAGTCTTTTAATGCACATTGTTGCAGGGTGCAGTAACTCCTACAGGACACTGGGGCAGGCTATGGCCAGGTCTCTTATTTTAGGCTTTTTACCTTTACCTGCCTGAGGGGTGTCCCCACCTCCTCACTTGCTCCCTGTAAATACCTGTCCTCCTCAACAGTTGTGGTGAGTCCACATGCAGCAGTTGAGATCTCAACTGGGTGGAAGACATTCAGTCAAGGTGGGCTGTGTAACAGGCTGACCTCATACAGAGCTCCCCTGAATGAGACTGGGTGGGGGTCTCAGGCTTGCAGGGAGGAGCTCTGGCAGCAGAGCCATTCCCAGTCCTCTCTCATCCAGTGAGCAGTGTGTGCTGCTTTGCTTAGAAGCTGACTGATGGATCAGAAGACCTGGACCTGAGCATTTCTTGCCCATGATTCCCTACTAGGTACCCTGGTGTCCTCCAACTCTGCCTGGTCCATCTTCCCTGGACTTCAGATCTCCACAAAGACCTGAGCATCCCCAGGCTTCTCCTTTCAGGCTCCAACTCTGTACTTAGTTCTAGTGTGAATTCTAAGACCAGAAAATTCAATTTATATACATTTAATCTGGAAATTCCACTTCTAATGCCTCATTATAATAAAATGAGATTGACAGACACCTGTAATCTCTTCTTCCTCAGTTATGAATGTGGGTAGTTTGAAACCATGAATGTGTCACAGCAGAACTGCTGAGTCAATTATAAAATTACAATCACAGAAAATGCTGAAAGAAGGTCTTGTCCTAGGCCACTGAAAATGTGGAAAGAAGGCCAATTCCTGGGCCATGTCCCCAGTCCTACCTGAGATGATAGAAGTGCTCATGGCCTGGCCTCTCTCCACCCAGCAGTGAAGACACAGACCCAAATCACAGACAAGGACAAGAAAAAGGACCTCCTGGAGGGCAGCCCACTGATCCTGGGAGGGATGCCTTTGTGGAGATTTTTCTTCCATTTTCCATTCCATTGGATTATTTATAGTGTTCTATTCAATATTACTTTCATTCAATTCAGTTAATATTTAATAGTGGCTAATTTCTTGAATAGGTTTGCGAAAATAGATGATTTAATTTCAGTATATATAATAAAAGTTATGCACAATACAGACACTTTGAATACAACTATATATAAAATAAGGAGGCTTGATATTCGGCAAGCCAACACATCATTAATGACTAACTTTTATAAACTTTCAACACATAAAGCCATGAGCATCCCTCTGTGGTGTGTGTTGCTGTCCTCCCTACTTTAGACGCCCTCATGCTCACCTGTGCTTGCTACTGCAGAGGACGGAAAGAGTTTTTCTTCAGAGTCTATTTTTCCAGCAAGGAAGTCTTGAACCTTCCTGCTTTCAGGCAGCGCAGGGAGTGTGCAGCTTGCACAAGAGCCCAGCACCACCTGCCATATACCCCTTTAACCTACCACATTCATGCTGCATCCCTGCGGGCACGGGAAAGCAGAGCAGCCAGGATGCAGCAAAGACTGCCACCTCAGGCCCAGGGGCCTCAGTTATGGGGCCCTGGTCTCAGCCTCCACCAGGATTCAGGTGCTACCCTGCACTCATCTCACTTAGTGGGCTGGGCACACACTCTGCCTCTTAGAGGAGAAAGACCACTCACACAGTGACTCTTTCAGTCTGAAAATGTTGCTTCTCTCCTTTCTGACTGAGGCTGTGGCATTGGAACAAAACACAGCATTGTCATTAAATTTATTTTTCTTCTCCCTCATCCCCCTGGTTTCTCTGTTTATTTGAGCATATATTTAGAACTGCATTTTGCCAAAAAAATTTTTTTTCTTGTCTTTTCACTCCTCACTTGATAGAAGATTTTACAGATTTCTACTGTAGTTCAAACTGTGCTTGAATGCTGAGAATCTACTCTCCAGCTTGGTAGAATGAGGGAAGCAAAGCAGAAACTGAACTTGGGGACATTTCTGTGCCCTCCAGCATTCTGTACAGCAAACCCTGACTAATGACTGTTTACCCACAAAATATGGGTTTCAGTGCCAACTGAATCTATCAATGACAAATGAGTTTTGTGCACTTACTTCAAACAATCTCATTTCCTCTCAGCTGGCTAAGCACATTGTGTAATGTTTATTTAGCCTAAACTTGAAAAATAATTTCCAGTAAACAAGAGGCTACCACCCATCCTGAAATCATGATCAGATTTTATGTAAACAGAGTCTGATACATATCCTGGCACCCATGAGCTGAGAGAAGCAGGGATTGTTTATGCAGATAGAAACAACTCCAAATTTTCAACCAGCAGCAGCATCAAGCAGGGAGCAGAGCTGCCGAGTCTTCACAGTTGCATGATGGAATCATCCGGTGGGTTTTGCCCTGGGTTTACTGAGGTGGTAGATCTAGGTTGCTGCTGGGATTTTCTTCCTGTAGTGCAGGCCAAAAGGAAGTCATGTACATGTAGCATTTATTTGGAGTTTTTCTTTTGCAGTTGTGAAACATGCATGCATGGGATTTCACACCTCTGCCATTAGCAGACCCACAAATGAGCATTATTTTTATGACTTGTAAAGGGTCAGTTTATTTATACACAATGCAAAATGCTCTTCTCAGCCTTGTGCATTTTCAATCATTTCTTCAAAAGAAGCTAAGCAATTTAGTCTGAGCAAACTTCAGTTTTCTTGCTTTGCTTCTGTGTGAAGTCCTTGCTGACAGACTTGAAGCAGGAAGTGAGGTGGACCTGCTGGAGGTTCAGCTCCAGAGGGATACTCTTTGCTCAGCTGTGTCTGGCAGGGCTAACCCTCACCTGACTGGCCCCTCTGGCATCCAAATACCCTTGCCCAGTGCTGGCCCTGGTTTTGGGAAGCACTCATTTGCAGTATAGACTCCCAGGGCACTGGCTGAACCTTGGAAAACCTTGCTGTGCCATGAACGTTTCACACCTAGACCTCCACCTCTATGACCTAGGGCACAGCTCTCTCCAACAGCCATGCACAGCATCCTCCAAACAGCTCTTAGGTGCATGCTGTACGTGGAGGATAGGGAGGGTCCCAGTTCCTTCCTGCTTCAAACGGTACTGTGAGTCAAACTCTTGAAAAGAAATCTTGACAATTTTTTCAGTGTTCTATGTTGGAGAAATCTCTCTTCTTAGTCCTTTGAGGTCTAGGGATGGCTCTATATAGCTGTGATGGGTGATGTGGACAGGATTCTGCTCTGCCCCCCATGTTCTCTCCAGTGCTGTTCAGCTCCTGCCTTAAAATGTGCCATTGGATGGGGACATAGCACATCTCAGTGATTTGTGCCTGTGTGAATCAACTTTGGGAGGCTGAGTGTTTTCTGCACCTGTTGGCTACAGGTAGTGATTTCCTTTCAAATTATAAGACTTTCTCACTTCTCTCACAAAATAGACTAGTGAGACCACTTTTGCTCAGGTAATTCAAACCCCGGGAAGGTGAAGTACTTTCATCACCAATCACAGCACTAAACAATGAACCAATCACAGATGCTAGGTTTAGCTGTCTCTGTGACTTCATGAGGCTTTGGAGGGACACCCAGATACAAACCATAACACCTTCTAAAGTAAATCCTTTGAAGATGCCCGTGCTCTGGACTAGCAGATAATAACTTGCCTTATTCCAGGTTTTTATCTTATTTATTTTATTTTATTATTTTATTTTTTGAGACTCTCACTGTGTAGTTCAGACTGGCCTTCAATTCACTATGTAAACTTGGTATAAACCTTGGTGTAAACCAATTCACTATGTAAACCTAGAACTTGCGATGATCCTTCTGTCTCCCCCTAAGTCCTGGGATTAAAGGCATGTACCATCATATCCTGCTATTGTTTGTTAAGTTGTATTTATTGGTTTACTTGAGACTACTCAATTTATTTATCCTTGTTATTCTTCATTATACAATAATGCTAATAAATGTGATTAAATTCAAGACCAACCTAAACAACTTAGCAACTTAGCAAGGCCCTGTCTGGAAATAAATTATGATAAAACTACCAAGGCACTGCATCCAATCCCCAGCACTGCCAAAAATAAATAAATCTATAAATAAACAAAACTCCTTAGAAAGAAATTTATAAACAAATGAAATTGCTTGTAAGTAAATCTATCAGTAAACAAAATCTATGATGAGTAGCTCAGATGAAAAGTATTTTAAAAGAAATTTTACTTCATTATAATTGCATACAATGAACTTTAAGGTTTAAAGTACAAAATTAGATGAATCTTGACATGGGCCAGGGATATAGCTCAGTGGCAAAGTACTCCCTTGCAAGCACAGGTTCCTGAATTTGGTTCCTAAATACCAAAAACAAAACAAAACTAAAATTGAAAAACAAACAAAGATCTCCTAGGAATCTTGACATACATGAGCCCCTTGAAAACCATCACCTAATGGTGATGTGTACGTCATGTTCAAATTTTCCTTATGGTTCTTTTCAAATGCTTCTTTCTATCCTAAGCAATGCACCTGCTTTTTGTCTCTGGGAATCACTTTGTATTTTCTAGAGGTGACAGGTCTGTAATCACCCAGTATAGACAGTGTTTTCGTTTTTGGGGGGGCTGGTAGAATTTTGTCAATCCTCATAACCATGTGAGGTTTCCCGTGTGCTGTTCCTTGTCAGTGGCTGAGCCATCACATCCCACTGTATGGATGAACCACAGATCCTCATGTGTCCATCAGCTGAGGCCCTGTGTTGTTTCCAGTCTCGATCTTAAAAATAAAGTTGCTGCAGTCATTCTTGTGTTTGTATAGCTGTAGCATTCATTTCCCCGGGGAAGGTACTTAGTGTGAAGTGAATATTTTGTGCCTTGAATGTTAATTGTCTTTCAGAGTAGTTGTTCAAAGCAAAATTAAGATTTCTGGCTCTTCCTGCGGGTATTTTTAAGCCCTGTTCTTATGTTTTTCAGTCTTTTTGAGGTGATTTCATAAAATTTACCTAAGGAAAGTTTATTTCTATTACATAAAATTCAGCATTTTTGACTTTGGATAGAATTTTAAAGGTGTAAAAAACCCCAAAATACTGTATATATGCACATATCTAAATCACCTATAATTTTAACATCACAAAACTTCTGCCATGTGGTGATTAATCTTCATTGTCAACTTGATGGGCTTGAGAGCTGTCCAGGGATTAGTAAAGTGTACTTCTGGGCTCCTCTGTATGAGTCATGGAGGAGTGACCCTAGGTACTACATCTGGTCTCTGGCCCCTTCCTCCCTGGCACTGTCCCGCCACCCTGCTTCCTGGCCACCATGGACTGAGCAGCATTGCTCCATCACACCCTCCTGTTGTGGTGTCCCTGCATTGGAACCAGACAGGAATGAATCCCCTGAAAACATAAGGCTTCTCCTCTTCCCAGTTGTGGGTCTTGGATTCTGTGTCCTACTAATGGGAAAGCTTGACCAAGACAATTGTTTTTATGTTTACCTATGTGCTTCAACCTACACAGCTTTTATAGAATTTACCAAATTTTACCATTCCTTTCAGGTCAGATGTGGGAATTGTTTTCAATTTTTTTACCCATTTAGATGAGCTGTGTACAAACATACTGTTAAATGTCTTCTTCATGATTTAGAACTTTGGTGACTAATAAAATTAAATTATTGTCAAAAGTAAATATTTACTTATTTTTATGCTTCTATTTGTATAAATATCCAGAACAGGCAAATCCTTAGGAAGCACAATAGTGGTTCATGGCTGAGTGTGCAGAATGGAGAATGACAGTTTAATGAACCTAGGTTACCCCCTGGGATGGTGAAGGTGTTCTTTACTAGGAATAGTGAGGGTCTCACAGCCCTTAGTGCATGAAATGCCAGTGATCTGTGTGTTCCAGGATAGATGCTGAATTATAGATTGAATTTTGCCTTAATAAAGAAAAAGAGCAGATGAGGAGTCTCTCTACCCCCACCACAGACCTGTACAGTGGGAGCATACTGAGGACAGCACTGGACATCAAGACCTTTCTCAAATGCTTCTTCTACTCCCTCTGCTTGGAATGAAGCAATCAGAGACATGTTACTCAGTGTAGGTGAAGAATCAGATGTGCCTGATCAGGAGACAAGAAATTTTAACTGTAGGTTCTGTCCTTTGCGTGATATATGGAATGTGTGTTATGATCAGGACCTGGGAGTGTATTACTCCTCAAAAAGTGAACAAGGTGTGACAAAATTGTCCCTGAATCCCCTCATCTCTTCTGTCCAATTTATTGTCTCCTATCTACTGTCTAAAATATGTTAAAATATGCACAACACAAAATCCACTAATTTTGTCAGTAACCAGTTCAGTGAGTTAAGAACATTTACCTTGTGCAATTATAAGCACCATCCTGCTCCAAAACTCTATTTCCAAACTGAAACTGTGAGCCCTCCCAACAATAGCATCTTTTCCCTTCCTTGAACTCCTGGTAACACCATTCTCCTGTCTTTCTCCAAGAATTGGACACTTCTGGGCCATCACATATTTGGAATAATTAACATTTTCCTTTTCTCTCCATTTTATTTCACTTAACATAATATTGCAGGATATATACATACCACCTTTTGTTCATCCACCCTTTGGGGGATGTTTCCATGTTTTGGCTCTTAGAAATAATGGGAATGCAAGTATCTGCTTGAGCTCCTAATTTATGTTAAGCTGTATAAGTATATTTAGAATTGTTGAATCATAGGATAATTCTATAGAATTTGGAGAAGACAGCTATGTTGTTCCCTACAGCAGTCAGTCCATTTTACAACCCCACCAACAGCACGTGAAGTTTGGGTTTCTCACTGAGATCCTCTGGAATAGGGAGCAGTCACAGAATCTAATCAAGCTGCTGGCACTTATCCTTGGTCTGGGGAGCCTCAGACTACACTCCACCTGACTGATTTGTGTGGCACATGGGGCAGTAGGAACAAAGAGGGGCTGGACCCACACCCAAGTTAGGGTCAGTTCTTCAGTGATGTGAACTCTTTAAGGACTGTCCCCTTCTGCACCATGGAAACCAGTAGCCAGGTGATGCATACCTTGCAGCTCTCCACTCCCCAGTGAAGCCCAGATGCCCACACCTAGCTTTTGCAGTGTGAGTGTGGATGTTCCACTTTCTGTTTTTTAGTGGAAAGAGCTAGATGAATCAGCTGTTGCCTCTACAAGGGCAGCAGAGCTCTGATTGGCTGTGTTCCAAAATTAGTTGCTGACTCTCACATTTCCCAGGGAACTGATGTTCAGGCCAGGGTCTGCCTTGGGTGAGCTGGAGGAATCAGACCCTGGTTGAATGCCCTGTCCATGTCTGGGACCAGACGCCAGAGGCCAGACGGGAGAGCTGGGGATAGAATCCCCACCGCAAAGACCTCCTGGATCAGTTATGGGAAAACTTTTAGAGAACAAGGGCCCAAACTGTAACCCAAAACCCACTTATTTATTGCACTGCCAACACTGCAACTAGATCTGAATACTGAACTGAAGTTTTAGTTTAGAAAAAACTACTCATCCATTGACATATTTTGTCTTGAGAGAAAAACACAATCATACAACTTTCAATGATACAATCTTTTATTGAAAAGTGAAGGTTTGCATTTGGTATGCTTTCACACAATTAATGTTATCTTTGCAGGTGCATGCACACTGATAATTTGCCAAAGTTTGGCTCATACTGCATTCATTTCAGAGCAACACATGCAATACTCAAGTCATCTGTTGGTCTCCTTCATGTATCAGACTTAATATAATTGAAAGCTGAAAACAGCAGCCCACAAGCATAAGCTGATCCAGGGTAACAAAAGCACTCCCAAGTGCTTTCGTTGACTTAATGGTTTTTTGTCTTTTCGATACACAGTCTCACTATACAATTCAAGATGTCAATCAGTCTGTGAGTTAAAGAGACCAGGCAGGAGAAGGAACAAATGAAGGTGAGAAACACAGAGCCATGAGAAGAAAGACATCTACAACTACATGAAACAGGTCACAATGTAATGGCTTTGTGAATCAATCAATATGTAAAACTCACAAACATAAAGATAAATGAAAAAGTCACACCCTCAAAAAAACACAAACTGTAAGAGTATATATATGGATATAAATGAGCATGCATATGTATAACTGATATAAACAGGACAAACTAATCTATGGATAGGATTTATCTTGGGGGAGGAGAGGAGAAGCAGCCAGAAAAGAGCATAAAAGGTGAATGTTCATTTCATTTATGAAAACTCATTGAATTCAACATTTTCCTTTATTATTCCTTGTTACCAAAGCTTCACTTTCCTTGCTGCCTTCCTACAAAACTTGTCAAAGTTGACTCGCTGCTCCGCCGCCACCTGCTGGCCATTCTGTGAACTACAACGCTGGACTACAGAGGGCTCCTGGGGCAGCTGGGCTGAGTGAGAGGGATGCTGGTTAATACTTTTTTCAGAAGACAAAACCAGCCAACCAACCAAGCCCTGTCACTGTGCAAACACCACTTTAGGGACCTTCTGCACACAGCATCTGTCTGATCCAACCCGCATGCGCACACAAATGGAGTGGGCAAAGTCATCAACCTAGTCACCTCCCTCTGGTCACCATCTCTCCTACGTACCCCAGATCTCACCTATGACAGTAGTTTAGAGTCATCAATATGATAAGATGTCTTTCTCACATCCTATATCTTGTAAAACTCTAGACTCTTGGGAAGAGAAATGTATTTAATATACCATGAGGTTAGCAATAATTAATATCAATGCCATATAAAAAACTTTGCATGCATTTACTTAGATTTGACACTTAAGGCAAAATTTAGACTTTTTAACAGACATCTTTAGAAATCAAATAAATTTAGAAGACAGTGTTAATGACCATATATATTAAACCTATTAAACAATACAATTGTATCTTATTTATGCAATAACAAAATGCTTATTTAATAAATTACAGTAGATGTAGATCAAGCTTTAAGTATCATGACCAAATTTAAAGAGATGTCAAAATATTTTATTGCTTTGTTCAACCTTTAGATGTACACTGTGTTACAGAGAGCACTTGTTATTTTAGTATGCTCTAAACATATGCAGTCTTAACTCTGTACCTGAGATTCTCCTGATCTCAAAAAAAGTTGTCCTGGGGCAGAGACAGAACAACCAACCACCAAAGCAGTAGGCAGCTGCTCTCAGGGCTTTTCTTGACTTAGTTCATTCAGGAAGTTGCCACAGTCTTTGGTGCCACCACTTTGGGCCCTGTTTGTGTTTTCAAGAAGTTTCTCACAATATGGGGACCATCCTGAGAAGAGACATGTGCCACTGTGAGGGGTTCAATAGTAGAGGACAGAGAACTCCACATGCACCTAGGAAAATTAGGGATGCATAGCTGCAGAGCAGGATGAGGTCAGGGAACTGACAACACTAAGAGTGAGGAGCAGATGGAAGGGAGCTGCTTCCTGACAAAGCCTAATAGGATGCTTGCAAAGGGCAGGCCAGGCTGGACAGGTGTGAGCTGCATGATGGTGGAGGATGAGGAGAAAGTTGGATGTTAAGGGTGATCAGACATTAGGGATGGAGGCTTGTGGCCAACTGCCTTAGCAGGACACTTGCTATAATTGGACAATCCAGCTATGAACACAGAAGCCAAAAACGAACTCAGAGTCAGGAAATGAAATAAATATAGGTAAAAAATTAAAACAACACCTAGTTTCCACTTCACCCTGAAAAGAATGTCTATGTCAAGAAATCAACCAAAACGAAGTGCTAGAGAGGCTGTGGGGAAAAAGGAATCCTGTCCACTGCTGGTGGGAGCATAGACTGGTGCATCCACTGTGGAAATCAGTGTGGAGATTCCTCAAAAAACTAGAATTGCTGGTCCCATTTGCCCCAGATGTGGATAACAGATTAACCTCAACTAGATTAACTTCTGGTCACCCAAGGGACTTTGTGCTATACTAGGTGATAAGAGTGTTTGTTCTGGAGGAAATCTTACAGATGCATTGTGTTTAAGGTAATGATTGCAGAGCCTGGAGTCTCAGTGGAATGCTGCTGGCAAAGCACCCCATGATTTGCTAAGATTTGTCCAAAGGACTGGTAAATGTGAAGGCCCGGTAGAGCCAGAAATGGTCCCTGAAAAATCCCAGCTTCAGGATGTATCCAAAGTTACAATATCTCTTTTCCCTTTCCAGAAACTCACTTTAAAAAATCCAGTATCTTAAAGATAAAATAAGGCCTGAAACTGGGCCTTCTTTTTCCTTTTACCTAGAAAATGGGGCATTGTGTGTGGCCTGTAACCTGAGCCCCTGCTTTCTATAGATTCACAAATTCCACAAATTTCTATCCCCCAGAACACAGAAGCCCCAGCCCTAGACCATAATGTACCTCATTCTCTGAGCTCTTGCACTGTCTTCTGACTATTTGCCTCTTTGAGTCTGCTTACTAAATTTACCTGAGCCTCTCACAGGGATACATAGCAATTCTCCTCCATGACAAGACAGGAACCTCTACACCAGGCCTGGGATGAGTGGAGGTCCCCAGCTCCTCTTTGTGGAGACTCCTGAGACCCTGTCAGGGGACAAAAGGATCCTGACTAGGGTTTGGGCGAAGAGAGAATAGTTGTCAGACACAATTGCAAATGACACATGTCATTTGTGGGTAGTGTCATTTGTGTCTAGTGGGTAGTAATCCACTAGAAGCCTTAAGAGTCATTGCTGTGAAAGAAAACAAGATGAAATCAGGAAAGCTAAGACTTTGTGAAGTATGTCAGGAAATGGCTGCAGGAGAGTACGCTAACCTGCAGAAGGTGACACTGCAGAATGTTCCCTAGACTTAGAGAACAACTGAAGATTTCACCTCCTCTTCCAGCACCTCTCACCCAGGAAGATCCTTGTGAACTAATGGTCAGATGCATGTGTGACTCAGGTGTCTGCCTTTAGGGAGCTGCCTCTGAAAATAACTCTGGGAATCCCCTATAGCAGACTTCACTGCATCTACCTTATGGGGCTGCCTTGAGGGAGTGCACCGGAATTACAATACTGTTTCCCATGTACTATTTCTTTTGACGTCTTTTTGTTTTGTTGTTAATGCTGAATAATTAGTACATTTCTATTTCCTCTGCTGTAAGAAGGGCAGTGTCCACCTGAGAGGAAGGAAGTGCAGGCGATGTGACTCAGACACCACAGTTGGCTCCTGAGGAACGCACATATGAGAAATGCTTTTCGTTTGTATGTTTGGATTGTAATTGTCCCCAAGAGATCCTTGTGGCTGAAGTGTGGTCATCAGCCTATGGCACCACTGCGTGGCCAGCATGCAAGAATGTAAACATAACAACATAAACAAAGGCTGGGCGATTAAGACGCAGTTGTTTTCTCTGCTTGCTGTCTGCTGCTGCTGTGCTGAGGTCTGCCTCCCTGCTGTCTCTGGGGACCTCACAAGCAATTCACCCCTTAGCCTCCTCCACTTTGATAGATACAAAGACAAGGGAGTAAAGATCCCACCAGCAAGGAGGGGGTTCTGAGTAGCACACCCATGAGGAAGCCTTTGTCTAGAAGTTTTAATGGGTTTAGAAAAGAGTTGCCCTACTGAAGAATAACTAGTTTTTAGGGTTCAATTGGGAACCACTTCAACTGCTTCACAGTTCAGGATATCTAAAGACAACTGAGGACATTATCATGCTTGTCTGCACAAGCACACAGGGGGGTACATAACTGTATGTAACCATGACTTAGCACAGGTGAACTCCCATGAGCTGGTAACAGCACTACACAAGAATGTAAGTATGAGATAACAAACTGTATAAGAATTATACAACAAAAAACCTGGTCATCTGCTCTGCTCCATACTGCCTACCACTGTTGCTGATGTCTTGAACATGTATATTCTCTAACCTTGCTACCTCACCCAAGAAAATCTCCTTGAGTCCCCAAAACAAGCCAACAAGTTCTCACACAGTGCCCATACACAGCCCATGTACCCTTCAGCCAATGGCCTGCCTGGCCATGTTCTGGAAAGATCCTGAACAGCTGCAGTGCAGTCGTCAGATATTTTGTAATGTCCCTGGAGGGTCACAGCTCAGCAGGCTCCATTTTGGACGTCCTGACTCCATTTTGGGGCTGCTGTCCTTAATGCCTGGTAGAATCCTAACCCTATTTCACTGATTCCTGTTACAATGCTTTAAACCTAAAATAATCACCCTGGAACCATGTATACAATAAATTGTTAACAGGAAAAGGGTGGCTAAAATTGTACCAAGTATAGTTACCTCTCTACATACAAAAAGATCAAATACTTCTAATTTTTCTTCCTTGTTTATTGGACATTTGTAAATATTATCATAATTAGCAAAACAGTGATTGAGGGGCAAAGAGAAAAAGAAAAATTAGAGGATGGGGAAAGGGTTCGATGATGAAATGTTCAAAGCCCCCTTGCAAGGTGCCCTGATTTAGGCCTCTGCTGCCTCCCACTGCAGGACAAGCCATTGTCCTCCTGTTATCCTTAGGGAAACACAAGAGCCTTGTTCTTCATCCTTGATGGCCAGAGATGCAAGGCTGAAGAACAGATGCAAAACAGTCTCCTCTGGCCACCTCTGACTCATGAACACCATGGAAATGCTATTTCTCTTCTCCAGTCTCTTTACAGCTGCTAAAATAAGTGATCGCTTTTAAGTGAGAAAACTGAGTGAGGAAAAGTGACAGGATCTGTTCAAGGTCTTTTCCACAATAGTAGAGTCAGCATGTAAACGCTGTTCCTGGAGTGAGACAGCTACCTCCCCGCCATCTGAAGTCAGGGAATGACAAAGGTACAGTACGTTGCTTGGGGGGGAAAAAAAAAACTTTTGTCAAAGATAGCAAGATACTTAGCCTTGGGCCTCTTGATTCATGTTCCACATGCAAGATCTGAGCCTTGAATATGGCCAGTGATGATTTCTCAGCAATCTAGGCACTCCTATATCCTACAAACCCCCAATGGGGCAAGGGATTACAAGTGATTAAGCAAATTGAACATTAGCATATAACTGCCCACATGCTTTAAAATTTGTTCCATGTCCTTTCTGTTTTAAAAAATATAATTATTGACACATACTAGTTATACAGAGTAAGGAGATTCATTACGATATTTTCATATATGCATATTTTGTCCATTGATCAAGTTCATCAACCCTTCTCCTACCTTCTCCCTCTTTCCTAACTGCCCTCTCAGGCCTGTGTAGCCCCTCTTCTATTTTTTTTTCTATTTTCCATGTACAAGGGAAAACATGCAATATTTGTCTGTCTGAATTATTTTGTTTAACATGACATCCTTGACTTCCCTGAATTTTTCTGCATATGACCAGATTTCAGTCTTCTTTATGGTTGAACAGGATATGTGTGTGTGTGTGTGTGTGTGTGTGTGTGTGTGTGTGTGTGTTTGTGCCCAAGTGCATGCCATGTTTGCTTTGCCCATTCTCCTGCAGACAGATAGTAGACTGATTTCTTGCTTGTTATTGTGAATAGTGCCTCTCTTGCTCCTTTCTTGCTCATTAGCCATTTTTATATAACAAAGCATTCCCAAACTCAGTGCCTTATTGCAAATTTTTTCTGGTTTGACAAGGCTCAGTTGGGTAATTCTTGATTACAGTTACTGTCATATAATTTCAGTCAGCTTGTGGCTAAAACTGCAGTTCCCTGGTGAGTCCTTTAGGCTGGACATATACCATAGTACATTCCCATGGCCTAAAGTCCAGCAATAAGAAAGGGAGGACTGCAACATATCTTGAGGGTAGAGCACTTGCCTAACATGCAGGAGATCCTGACTTCCATGCCCAGCATGAGATTGTATAACAGCTTACAATTGATTTTTAAGACCATAGAGAGAATGGAACATGGACAGAGGAGCATTATTTGCTATAATAAAGCAAAAGAAATGACAGCAGAGAGGAAAACTGATGGGACTTCATTTCATTGCAGAGCCTTGGAAGTAGTGAAATTCTGTGTGATACAAATCTATAATTGTGTGCTATTGCTTGTTTTCTATCAACAAGAGTGCACAATTCTTGTGTCAGGCATTGAGTTGGGTACTGAGAAACACTGATTACCAGTTGTCTTAGTTACTTTTCACTGGATGTTGAGACAAAATACCTGACATCCAACATGAAAGATGGAACAGTTTATTTCTTACAGGTTGGAGGTTTCAGTCCATACTCAGTTGGCTCCAAGGCAAAATGACATGGCTAAGGAGCAGCAGTTTATGCTGGCTGCAAACAGCAAGCATGAACAGCAAAAGTGAAAAACACAATTTTTCCCTCAGGTACGCTGTATGCTGGCTTCACCCCTGGGAATTAGAGCACACAATACCACCAATCTCAGCACTAGACAATGAAGCAATCAGAACTACTGGATTTGGCCACATCCATGATTGCATGACACTTGGGAGGGGCACTGAGATAAACCATGACATGAGTAGAGGCAAAGAGCCTGCACTCTTACTCTCACCATGAAACTTACAGGCTACTGAGGTAGAGGGGATATTTATCAAATCACTTTCCAAATATAGGCTGAGCATTCCTAATCTGAAATCTGAAGTCTGAAATGCTTTAAAGTCCAAACCTTTTGAATACTGATGTAGTGCCAAAAGTGGGAAATGCCTCAACGAGAAATCTTTTTCAAATACAAAATGGTTTTAAATTAAGATTATTGGCATATTTTAGGTATTAACCTGTTAATGTTAACATGATAATGACCATGTTAATGTAAACATGATAATGACCATGTTAATCATGGGAAATTTGTACCATACATGATATGAATCTTTTTTTTCTCCATTCCCCTAACTTTCCTTCAAGTCCTTACTTATGAAAGCTTTGTTTCCTTCTTTTCTTATCATTTTTCTTTTCCCTTCCTTCCTTTCTCCCTCCTCCATCCCTAATTCCCCATCTCATTAGATAATGTTCACAATATCTATTTTATTTTGGTTCTTATCTATATTTTCAGAGTCCCACACCACAGAAACAACACACTACACATGTCAAACACAAAATTATTAAAAATATTGTATAAAATTAACTTCAGGCTATCAGTATGAAGTATATATGAACTATAAATAAATTTCATGTTTAGACTTGGGTCTCATCCTCAAGACAACTTATGATGTCTATGCAATTTCTCCAATAAACAAAAAATTCAGAAATTCCAAACACTTCTGGTCCCAATCATTTTGTATAAGGGCCATTAAATATGTAGATGTTTAATTAACAACCTCAAGGAAGAAGTACAAGGGCTGATTAAAATATACAGCTAATATTCACACTTGTTAAATTTACTAAAATAAAACATACATGTCCATTAATCTTCCTTAAAAAACACCTCCTTAAAAATAAATTAAATAAAATGCACCTTCTTGCTTCAAACACACTTCTTCATTTGTTCTTGCAATTTCAAAAGCAGTTTTGGAAGTCCTCTTTTGTGAGTGTCCTGACAAATTGAGATAAAATATAGGGAGTGCTGCTGCTGAGTGCCATCCAATAGAAAGGAAGGCTCATAAATACTTTATGGTGTGTAGTAGTCAGGGGTTGTACACAGAGAACGACTAGGATTAGGACATGGAGTTTATATTTTTATAATGGTCACAGGAACTTAACACAGGAAAATGCAGGAAATCTATCCACAACACCAAAGACATAGATTATTTAGTCAAGAGCCTAAACCCCACAGCACATGTCCCACATGAGTCCAGATAAAAACTCAGAGCTCAGGACAATGCCTCCCATGAGTCCAACTTGAGGCCCAGAGTCCACAAGAAGGACTCATGCTAGTCTCTTTTACAGATCCATGCCAGGAAGACCCAAAGGTCAGCGTTGGAAGCCAGAAAGTCTATACCAGCAGGATGAAGGAGCTGTGCTAATGGGATCAGGGTCCTATGTTGGAGCCGAGAAGTCACACTCACAACAAAGACCAGAGCTATCCTGAAAGGCAACACCAGCCATCCTCAGCAACATGGAAGCCCCAAGCTCCTAAGATAACAAGCACAGTCTTGTAAGTGCCAGGAAACAGCATGACAAGTTCATTCTAGAGAACAATCAGCACATGTCTTCCTCTCCAGAACCAAGAAGCAATGCTCAATATGAAGACTGAAGACTCTCCAGGAGAACCAACCAGCTCAGACAGCAACTCCTAAGAGAACCCACAATGCCTCCTTAGTGCCTCAACCCTCAACACCTCCCTTCTTCTCCACCTATTTATCCTGGTAACTTTCTTCAGGTGGAGCGTCTTTGCTCAATGCCATGCTGGTGTAATTCAGCTGGTGTTGAGTTGACCACCAGTTCTTAATCCATAATATGGTGTGTCCTCATCCACCTGTTTCACCAGATCTGGACCCTTGTGACTTCTGATTCTTCCACAAAATCAAAATGACCATGAAAGGTAAATAGTTTGAACTGATTCAAGACATTGAAGCAGCCACAACAGCAAAACTAAAGATCCTTATAAGAGAACTTCCAGAATTGATTCAGAAGGAAATGGTAAGAATGATAGAATCAGTGTATTCAAAGGAAGGAGGAACTGGGTGTAGAGCATACCTGTAGTGCATACCTCCCAACTCAGCACTTGGGAGGCTGAGGCAACTCAGAAAATCTGAGTTTGAGACTAGCTTGGGCAACAAAGTGAGTTCAAGGCCAGCCTGAACTCCATTGCAAAACCCTGTCTCAAAAAAAAAAAAAAAAAAAACAAAGAACACCAATCTGACTGGTTTAGCACAGTTTTGAATTTGTGTGTAGATTACTGACTCACTGAAGATGGAAGACCTTCCCTGTGTGTGGTGGGCAACCAATAGGCCTTCATCCTGGATGCAGTAAAACGGAAAGGAGAAAGTCTGGCTTCTGCCTCTTCAAAAGAGTTTGAGTCCTTACCATCACCTTAGGTGTCATTTCCAGGTTCCTAGCACAGATTTTTCTGCTTCCTGCCAGAGACTCTCCAGGGACTCTGCAGTGAGCTCCAGGCCTCAGAATTCTGTTTGGAATTTTTGCATCTCCAAGGAGCAAATGGCCCTTTTGTGCTCTTCTCTACCTGTCTCTGCAATGGCCTTCTTAGCATCCTTTGTAAATCCTTTATATCACACACACACACACACACACACACACACACACACACACACACACAGAGAGAGAGAGAGAGAGAGAGAGAAATTAAATCTGATCCTACAGTGAACCCTGACATAAACTGCCTCTACCTCCCATGAACAGTTTCATGCATTACTCATGTGAAAAATCCAAAGCGGAACTGCAGCGGTGCTGTGCTATGTATGGGTTAGTTAATGGAGGTGTTGGTGCCAGGCCCACTGGCTTAAAATTCTGTACACTGCTTTGTCATTGGAAAAGGTATTTAATGTTGGTGTCTTGGCTCACACAGCTATGAAAATGAAGATGATTCTTAACTCACAGGATTAACATATGTGAAACACCGCAGAGAGGCCCTGGCCTGACTCCAGTAAGTGCAACATACTTTGAAGTTATGAAGACATCAGACCACGGATACCGAAAGCATTCATTTCTATGTAATAAAAGAAGGGAAACAACGCAAATAACAATGGTAACAGAGAACTTGGTATATGCTAGGAACCATGGGAAGAGCTCTGCAGGTTTCATTGGATCTTCACAGCAGTGCAAAGCAGATGAGTACTGCCATTCATCACAGTTTGTTTTTTTAATGGAAAAAAACCCACAATATTTCAAAGCGAAATAATAGGAGAATAACATAGTGGAAATTGAGGCTCCCAGAAGAGAAGCAGTGTGCCTTAGGTATCAGGCCTGGGAAGATTTGAGTCCAGACATCTGTAAATTCCAAGTCTCAGACTCAGTCCACTCCTCTGCTTCCTCTCATAGCTGTTCTGGTGCTCAGAGTCTCCCAGAAGCGTCATCAGAGACCTCCACCTGCAGCCACACCCAGCTTCAGTGGGACCTTAACCACCCACTGCCACGCCCGCTGCCTCCCTCTTGCCTCACAGGAGGGCTCTGCGCCTACTGGGTCCCAGTTTGTGGCCCCGCCCCTTACCCCGCTCCTCACACCGCCTGGGCTCAATGGAAGATTACACTCCACCTGGCTCAACTAGGGCGGCCGCGCCCAGGTACGGCCCTGAGCAATGGGCCTCCACATCCCAGCTTAGTTCTGCCCTGCCCCGGCTCGATTCTCAATGGTTGCCGGTCTTGTGCATGGAGTCGCCATTTTGGCGCTAGCGACGCTGTCTGGAGAACTGAGCACTCTTCCCATGGTGGCCTAGGCTGCGGGCCCAGGGCTGGGGTATGGGGCAGGTAAGCAGGCAAGAGCCTGCGGCTAGTGGTGGCGTGGCCCGGGGCCCCTACGTTACCATCGCAAGTGCCCCTGGCGGGGAGTCCAGGTAGAGTGCCCAGGGTCGGGGTCCAGGGGAGGCAGCGGGTGTGGCGCTGGGGCGACTTGGCCTCGGGTCCGCAGGGCCCCTCTCCCTTCCTCCCTCCTCTCTGTTGGGGGTCTGCATGGCCAGTCCTCAGTAGTGGCCAGGGATCCCTGGCCGCTGCTGGGCGCTGCTGGGAGCCCAGCCCTCGTGTGGGACCTGAGGTGGGGCGACTCTGGGTCTCACATGGCCTCTGCTGTCAGTGAGCCTGGCCCTGCTGAGCTGGACATTTACCTCCAAAACGAGGATTTCATTCCACTCAGGAGCTCCTCCCTGCAGCAACTGAGAGAGGACCCAGATGTTATAGTAAGATAGGAGTTATTGTTCTACATGCACATGCTTTGGCTCCAATTGGTTCCATTGATAAGGGGTTTTTGCTTCTTTTAATATTGGCACCACTGGGTGTTTAGGTTTTGTGAGGAGACTGAATGCAGCATGGGGCTTTGACAGCAAGGCAAAGTGTGATCAGTAGGGTTTAAAAATTTAAATCCACAAATAAAAATAATTCACCCATATTGTTGAACCCTGCTGCAGAATACCCATCTTGCCCATATTCCGCTGTGTCTAACAATTATTACCCTGTTGTGCTCATATCATTTATATATTTGCATAATGTTGGATATTTATATTATATGCATAAGTAGACTTATACTAAGTTATCCTGCTATTGACTGTGTACACAAGTCTAGTTCCTTTTAGAAAAACTGTGTTGAGCATATATCTTCTTTTGTCAGGATAAATTCCAGAAATTGGAAATACTAAATCAAAGTTCTGTGTTCTTTCCCTGGCACTTGATATGAATTGGTTATTAAACAAGGCATGTTTACAGTAGACATCTTTCAAAATCTAGGTATTTGCCCAATTATCTGGACAAATTTGGAGTTCAGCAGGGTGTTGAATCATTTTCTCTGCAGGCTGAGAGACAGGCCACACATCCTACTGTTAGATTTTGTTTTTAAGTCATGTACCATGTTCATTCATCCTTTTGTTTTGATTGACTGTATGCTGCTTTATTTCATTTGGTTTTATCCTCTTTCTAATAAAACAACTTTTTCTTGCAAGGTATGGTGGTGCATGCCTATAATCCCAGCAATTGGAAGGGTTAGACATTAAGATCACAGAGAGTTGGAGGCTAGCCTGAAATAAATGGTGAGTTCAAGGTCAGCGTGCAGTAGATAGCAAGACCTTGTCTCAGAACAAAACAAACAACCCCTTTTTCCTCTTTTCTTACTCCTGGGTGCTCTGCAGGGTGCTCCTCTGTAACTATCTGAGAAGTGAGTGGACAGAGGGAGTGCATGCTACTTGCGTTTCCACCACCTTCAGTTCATACACTGATGCATCACCCCATTCTGTGTGGCTTCCGGGGATTCCCATTCCCCTATTTTGTGTCTACATGTACAGAGGCCAGGAACTTAGGCACATTCACCGTAATGTGGGTGGTACCTGATCTGCTCTTCAGGGCAACTGTGTGGCCTGAATAACACGAAGTCACAATATAGCAGTGGTTATTTCTGCAATGGTCATTGCAACATGGTCAGTGGCTCCTACATTGATGATTAAAGGCAACAATCAACTCCTTCCATGATGTCTGTGTGGACTGGGGTCCTCTGATATTCCCCAGTGATTTCTGCTCTGAGTACCATGGAAGCCCATGGAATGACTCTCCAGTGTCCTTCACAATAAACAGGACAGCTTCATTCAAGTGAGGGGTCCTTGGTAGGATGCCAAACTTCCCCAGGAGGAAGAAAAAACAGCATGGCCGCCAGGGTCCCAGCTCTGAGGATAAAGACCTGGCTTTGACCTCACTGTTCACTCTAATTTCCTCTATAAGGCTAGATAAAATACCATTCCTCTTAGGACATTCGGAGGGTGTCCCCTGCACTACAGAGTTCATTCTGGCATCTTCTTGCTAGGGACATCATCAGTGGTATTAGATGATCTTTGTAAAACTTGTGGGCTGTTGTCATGTGTACAAAGTGTAGAGAGTTAGAGGTGAAATCCAGGAAGGGCTGGGATGGAGATGAATTCAGTGCACACAGACCTGGCTCCTCCTGTGTGGTGGTGGAAATGACACTCACCTCCTGGACATGTTTCCCTGGAGGCATCCTGAAGTGGTGGAAGTCCATCTGTTCAGCCATCCTTATGTTCCCTAAGCATCAGAATTTCTTTTATGCATTGTTTCTGTGGTCTTGAGTCAGGACCTCACACAGACTAAGCAAGC
This sequence comes from Cavia porcellus, assembly GCF_034190915.1. Lineage (NCBI taxonomy): Eukaryota > Metazoa > Chordata > Mammalia > Rodentia > Caviidae > Cavia > Cavia porcellus. The sequence continues at coordinate 2,419,469 of NW_026947517.1, forward strand.
ATTATGGGTGGAGCCACACCCCCAAATCTACTGGCATTTTTTCTAGGTTCACACATGTGTGAGTCACCACAGCCATGACCTGGGCACCTACTCAATAGCTGACAGCTCACCTTCTGATGGCCACATTCTGAGTAAAGCATTTCTTGTTCCTTTAAGTATGGATCTCAGTTTTTATTACTGTTGTTAATTAACATTAGCAGTGCTGAATGTGAGCCCAGGGACTCATGCATGGTAAGTAAGTGCTCTACCCCACCCCAAGCTCTCTCCCCAATCCCTCACTCATGCTTCACCACCAGATAAGGCAGACGCCATGTGATGTGTCTTCTAAGGTCCACACATAAATAACTGTCATCAATCTCCTGCTGGTTCGCACTTGTATTCTTTCCTACATTCTGGCTTTTTGTTTTGTTTCATTTTGTTTGTTTTTTTATCACTCTCAATGTCTGGCTCTAGGATGTCACTGCTATCTCTGCAGCTTCCCTGATGAGAGACTGAGGAGCCTTGAGTGAAAAGTTAAACAGGCAGAGGAGACACCAGGCATTTGTCCTGAGTCCTGCTTGTAAGCAAGGGACAGAGCCTGAGAGCAGATTCTGCCACTGTGATGTCTCTACTGAGTCTGTAGCTGAGTTCGGTAAACTGTTATGGTAGCAGCCCCAGCAAAGTCTCCTGGATTCCTGATACACAGCACCTTTGTAGTTTGTTCTTTCAGCTGATATTTGATATTTACATTCCAGGCCTCAGTTATTGGGAACAAAGTTGACATGACTATCTTATAAAATTATCTGTAGTAAGTAGAGAGGATAGGATGCCCAGAATCCTAAGCTAGTCAGATGTGTTACTCTTAAATTAACTGCAAAAATGAAATCCAAAGTGAATGTACCACTAGCAAGGCAGAAGGAGTCTCCTTCCTGCATTTCCTCACCAACACGTTAGATGTGTTTTGACCTAAAGGATAAAGTCTGCTCTTCAGTGCTGTTCAAACATAATCACTGGTATATCCTTGTGGGATGAACATTCACTCACCTGGTAACTGAGAATGATAATAAACATGTCTGAGTTTATTTTCAGTCTAGTTGTGTTCCTGGCTGAAATATTATCTCCAATTCTCTTGCCTGTGTTTTCCATAATTTGAAATTGATCACTGTTGTGTTTTCTATTTCTTTTATGGCCTAGAAAGAAGTGTTTCTCGAATACATGACTTCCAAATATTTTATGTCAATGTGTCACTTGTCATTTTGTTGTATTTTATTTTATTTTTTGTATCAGGAATTGATCTCAGGACCTCGCACTTGTCAGGCAGGTGCTGGTGCCACTGAGCTATAACTCTAGCTGTCCTTTTATTCTTGTAACAAGTCTTTTCTATAGCACTTCATAATTTCAATGAAACCTAATGTATCATTTTTTGTTCTGTTGTGGATCATGTTTACAATGTTGCTCATTGGAATTTTCTACCTGTTCCTGGAGAAGTCCAATTTTGTTCCATATAATGTGTATTTGTTATTTACACATTGCTGGGATACAATACTGAATTCCACAACTAAAGGTGGGAAGGTCTGTGCTGGCTGTCAGTGGTGTTAGTCCAGGGTCAACTCCAAGGCAGGCCCTACCTAGTAGAAGTGGTAGAGGCAGAAAGCTATTGACTTAATGACACAGAAGCAAGGTAGGAAGTGAGGTGCCAGGAGGGAGGATGATACACATTTTCCCTCCTCAACCCCTGACCCACCTCCCAGAAGAGCCCACATTGTGTTAACAACTCCAGCCCTGGAACTCATCAGTGGATAAACCCATATAGAAGCATAGAACCCCTATGATAAATTTACCCTCTACACACAAGAGCCTTTGATTGAAAATTTACATCTCAATCATAAGCATTACTTTGGGCTTATGTTTTGGTTCTGCTCCTTGATCCTTTCTGATTTTTCAGTTAATCCTGATATGGTAAGAGATAAGGGTTAAGAACTTCTTTTTTATGTTGCTCTCTATGGACTATACACACATATGACACGTGTAGAGATGCACTTATCATCGAAGTTTCTCTTCTTCCACTTAAATGCTGTGGAATTTTCTGGAAAGTCAATTTTCCACGTATGCATAGTTCTATGGGATCTCTATTCTTGTCCTTTCACTTACAATAACTGTTTCTTTTTAAAAATATTTAAATTTTATTTTGAAGAGAATAAAACCAAGCAAGATAAACCAGAATAAAGCCAATCAAAACAAACTAAAATAAGTGACACAAGACTTCAAAACAATAGGAAATCAATAGTTGTCTTAATACCTCTTGTCTTCCAAATAGCTGCAGATAAATTCAGACATGGTAAAAATCAAAAGGAACAGAATAGAACCAATAAAAACCAAAGAATGCAATAAAGACTTCAAAACAAGACAGGAGTAAATCCAAAAAGGCTGTTACTCTTAATATAGTATCTTGTTATCTTGAAATAGCTGCCCATGACTTCGAATATAAGAAAATCAAACAAAACAAAACAAAATAAAACCTGACCCAACAAAACAATGGAAATGATACAGGAAATCAAAACAAGAGGATAGGGTATTTAACAATGGCTACCACTTTCACAAGGAGTGCCCCATAGATGCCACACTGCATACCAGTATCCTCTGAGTAGATGATCTGACCATGCGCCCTACATCTGCAAAGTCAGTGAAACACCAAACACCACAGGCATCCAATCGCTTTTCACTTCAATAACTCTCATCACAACCTGAGTTTCTGAAGATGGGCCAGTCGCTTACTGGTGGTGGTGAAGGTGATGGTGGTGGTAGTGGCGGTAGTGTCTGAGGGGCTGGCTATTCTTGTTTCCCAGCACACAGGCCAGAAGGGACTGGAGTGTGTCTATCTACTCATTGGTGGCAAAAACCTGCATGAGGAGAGGTTTGTCCAGAGGACTTGCTTCTTGGTGAATTCATGTTCTCTTCCCCCAAAGTCCATGAATGGCATTGACTCATGGCAAAACCCTGGGATCTGAATGTCCCCTACCTTACCTCCACTGCTGGCAATGGCCCAGGCATGGCACTTGTTCACAGGGAAGGTTTCCTTCCTGGTGATTTCTTGTTCTCTTCCCCCATAGTCTGCAAATGGTGCTGACTCATGGTCTGGCTGTCCCCCTGGTGGTGGTGTCCCACACATAGTGTTGGTTCCCAGGGAGGGCTTGCTTCTTGGTGAAATCTTTCATTACTGTTGCTTGGATATAAACATTTTTCTCCAAATCTCTTTTCAGTTGCCCTTAGACACTGGCTACCTCTTTTATGACCTCAGCATTATACAACACATATCTAAGTATGTCTGAAATAAATTTTATAGATCTCTACATGTTGAGTATAACTGGAATTATTTCCTACAAAACAGAGAATATTGAGATAGAAAACCTGCCTATTATGCAGCCTACTGAACTCAGATTCATGCTGCTGTATACAAAAAATGATTTGCCACAGAGGGCTGGTGAGTGTGGTGTGTATGTGAAGTAAGAAATCCTCAAACGTCTTTCAGGGAATGTGAGGGAAGAAGAGAAAAGAGTTAGGCCCACCTATGTCCTGCTCTCCAGAAAGCAGTCAAGATGGCCAACCTAGTTTACCCACCATTTGGAGGTTGAGTGCCAGAATGTAGTGGTTCGCAAGTTCAGGCACATTAAACAGCTGTTTGATCTAGGGTTTAGGTCAGAATGTGCTGCTGTGTCAGCTGAGATGGCATTGTGAATGGGAACCTGTGTGGCAGTCATCTGGACTGAGCACAAGGATAACCCAGACAGGGAGTGTCAGTAGAAACCAGAGTCCAAGCCATACAGATGACTTTGTGTTTGGCCAAAGCTGGCACCATCTGAGATCCGAGAAAGGTGTTGAGCTCTCAGATGAGCAGAGAAGGCCCTTCACAGGAATGAATGCCTGGCAGTGGCCAGTAATGCAGGATGAACAGTAGTGACACTTACTTGCTGTGTTGCTAATGCAGTCTCTGCATGCTTTGTTATCACTGTGGACCTCACCTGGAAAACACGCCTTCATTTTCACAACCCAGACCAGTGGCATAGTGGGCAGGATGAAGTGAGTGTCCCTCTGGGAGTCTCTGAAAACAGAAACTGACAATAAGGGATAACCCTGAGGGTTTGTAGACAGACTTCCCCTCAGCTGTCGTTGTCAACCATAGGTGGTGTTGGTAGTGCTGGAGGCCCTTGAGACTGAAAAGTGGTCATTCTGACACTCTAAGACATGTTGAAGGCCTTGGAAGTGATAGGTATACAAATACCATGAAGGACTTGCAATCGCAGCTGGCTCCTACAGAAGCCACACTACATGACCCAGGGAGCACCGCCCCATCGTGAGGTTAAGGCCCCATGATCAGGACAGTCCCTGTGAGAGTTCCCTGGTGCTGCAAGAGAGGCCTGCTTCTTGACAGAAGGTGCAGGTGGAGCAGCCCCTAGCCCAAGAAGGGGACTCTCAGGACCATCCATCTCTACCTGTAACACATGTATGCAGCCTACATGACTGCGGAACATCAGAGCTGATGAAATAATTCAAATAAAAGGTGAGTGAAACTGTCCCAATGTGTCTTTTACAGCTATGGGACAATGGGGCTGATAACACAAAGCTGAGCCCACAGGAAGTGTCCCAAAGGCTATTCCAAGCAGCACTCCTTCTATACGACAAGTTCTACAGAACATGCCAAGGACAGCCTGTGAGGAGATAAGCAGACTTTGATAAACTGGTTGATGGCAGCAGACTTGGAACAGAGATGCTAGGCCATCAAGAGGCTGATTCAGAGAGCACAGCCACACCACAGGGACTGGGGCCTGTTTTGTTCAATGGCTGGGGGTGGGTGACAGGGAACCAAGGAGCATAACGGGATGCAGCCCCACTTTGTATTCAACAGGTCAAGATGGAATGGGGGCACCCCACTGTGGCATAAGTACCACTTGACCTGTGTAACCATGTATCACTGATAAATGACAGAAACGCTTGCAGTGGCAACAAGCTCACCAGAGTGATGTCCACTGATTAGCTAACTATAGCAGCATCATACGTCAATGAACTGCCTATAAATATGGGCCATGTGCTGCCTATAAATATCCACACACTGAGCAGGAAACTGCACCTGGGGATTCCCATATATCCAGGGCACTATCAAACCCATCATCACAGACACACCGCCCTATTGGGACACTGTACTATAGGTGCCACCATACTCAACAGGTATCACCATACTCTACAGGTGGCCTGGTTGTTTTATCTGGTGGCTGTGTTGCTACCAGGGCCAAGGGTATAGACCCAGTCCTCCAGGCTGAAACCCTTGGCAACACAGGGCCCAGGCTCTGAACCTCACTTGCCAGGCTTTGATGTTGCTCATGGATAAATTTCTCAAATTCTAAACCACATGACCCTTGCTTTACGAAACACAGCAGAGGAGGTACTTGTGCCCTCTTGCATGCAGAATGTGGCATTGATATCCCCTGATCACCAGAGGCAGGAACAAGAAGCCTTGAAATAAGTGGGTGTGAAGTTCTCTGCCCTCCAGGTGGCACAGCAGAACCTGCTCATCCAGTACTAGGAATGCTTGGGATCCACCTAGCTCTGTGTGGCCATAAGCTGTGCTGTGGTGGCATTTTTAGTAGTTTTATGCCTTTACCTTTATTATCTTTGTGTGCACGAGTCCACCTGATGGGTCACTTTCAATAAGCACAGTTTTCCAACTTGGAGGGGGTGGGATGTGGGAAAACACTCCACACTGCTTCAACCCCCAGAGGTTTGGAGGACCAGTAAGGACATGTCCCCACCATGTAGCATTAGCACACGATGGTCACAGTTATATAAGCAAGACTTAGCATAGACAACTGTGCATGTGCTCAGGCTTGTGACAATGCACAAGAATCTAATGCCTGACAATGGCCAGTATACATGGACTGGATAAGAAAGATGCTTGCTTACTGCTGCTGCTAATGTTGGTTCTGTGTTGTTTCTTTTCCATAGTGATCTTACCTGCCAAAATACCCCTTTACTTCCCAAACTCTGAGAAAATCTCATGCCCCAGACACAGGGAACTTCAATACCCACAGGCCCTGTGCCCTGTCCCCAGGCCCTCATCACATTCTAAGTCCCTGTGCCCTGTGCCCTGTACCCAGGCACTCATCACATTCTAAGTCCCGAATCCCTGGTGGACACAGCCCTGTGCCCTGTCCCCAGGCACTCATCACATTCTAAGTCCCAAATCCCTGGTGGACACAGCTTTAGAGTGGATACTGAGGTTCATTCTTCTGCCCTGGCATCATTTCCTAAGCCCTGTGATGGACATGTGCCTCAGTTCCACCCCACCCCTGGGCCCTGCAGGTCACAGAGGGTCTCAGCTGTTCTGACCTGGACTGGAACATGATTCTCCAGGCAGCAGATGTGCAATTCCCCAGCTTGCTCTTCTGACCATGGTCTGAGGGGAGTCATTCCCAGGCTGAAAGCCCAGGGAAATAGCATCTCTTGGCCCCACTTTCACACATGGCAGCCAAGTACCAGGGAATGTGGCCTCCCTTACTACCTGAGCCTATGGGAGGTCACTTGAATTGGTACCATGGCACAGAGCAAGCTGAAGCACAGGATCAGTGCCAGGCAGGATGGAAAAATCCAGGTCCCCATGTGTGGTGCCATGTGGGAGCTGAGCACCGTGAGCAGCAATTTGGAGACCTCTTACTATGGGGCATCTCAGATGTGACCTAAGGTCTGGTCCCTGTGTGATGCATGTGTATCTCAATCCATAGGGAGACAAATGCAGATGCTCCTGTCTGGAAGAATCTAGGTAGACACAGTACCTTTGAAATGATTCAGGGCATGGACAGAATGGAATCTGGTCAAGGACAAAGGCTGGGTGTTCCAAATCATGAAGCAGGGCCCTCAAATCTGGACCACACATTGGAAAGCAGGGTGTAAGGGAGCCCCAGCCCAACTGTATATGGGGAAAAATTCCTCCGCACTGGGCCCATGGATCTCTGTCCTGTGACAAGACCTGCTGACTGTGTTATAAGACCTGGAAGTATATTCAGCCTGTTAGTGGCATGTCCCTTGCCCCTCAGAAGCTGGACAGCACCTGGATAGGAGATGGGCTCAAGGCCCACCTGTGTAAAATGCACACGTGGAATGTGCCTCTGTCCCATTTGTTCTCCCTCAGGTGTGGTGGTCAAGAACCATGGGATCAGTTCTTTTTGTCTGGCCAGCTAGTTGCCAGACTACCACTGTGTTCTCATCTTCCTGCCCTCTGCTACACAGTCACAGCACCTGGGTCCAGGTGTCCAGTGAGGCTTCAGAGCTCAGGCTTCAGGCCAAGAGGCTTCAGTGTGGTGGATGAAGCAAGCATCTGTGCAATCAGCATTGGGGGACCTGAGTTTTGAGAGGCTGCAGAGAGGTGTGAGAACCCCATGTATTTCATTCCCCACCACATTGATTCTGGGGTCGTAAAGTAGAGAGCAGGGTCCTTCCAGTCAGATGTCACTTTTTACTACTGCTTTCCATCCCATGACCTTTTACTGGAAAGCTGGGTGTATGTGACAGTCCCATATATACAGTATACATAAATGTATACTGAAGGCCTTGTTGAGCATCTCCATCTGGACCACCTGGAAGAAGCTCAACCATGGAAGCTCAGTGGGAGAGAACTAGAGAGGGAGGTGGAGGAGGACCAAGGGATTTATCCTGGAGATAGCAGTTACAGAAGGGCAGGGGGCTCATTTGGCTGTCTCTGTCAGAGCCACTTCTGAGCCTGTATCCTGAGGCCATTGAAGAGGCAGCAGTTTTGATCACTTTGCTAGAAATCATAGGTCTGAGCAGAGCTACAGAGGAAATTTATACACCTGTAAAGAAGCTGAATCAAAAGAATGCTACAACTTCCATGATTGAAGGGCTTGGGACCCAGACTGAGGGCTCCACCAGAATATTTGCCTGTGTTTTGTTTTCAGTTTCTGTTCCATGACTCAGTCTTCCCCTGCTATTGACAGTGAGGGTTCACTTGTCTCTCCAAGAGTGAGCTGCTTCTGGGGATCTCAGGTAGTCAGCACACAGTGAGATCTCTATGTATTTATGTTAGGTTTTGCCTAGAGCAAAGTATAAAAGTGCATGTTCCCATGATAACAAGATTAGTCCCAGAAATTCCATTAGCAAGGATTTATCCTGAGGAGAGCTGGGGCTTTGTTCTCAGGCTTGCTTCTCCCTGAAGGACTCCTTGCCAGCCAGGTAGAGGATCTGTTTCCTGTGTGAGATTTTTCACTAGTTGCCATTTTTCGCCTGACATCTTGGATGTAGATTTCCTTCCTGTATATTTGTTCATGGTTTATTATATATTTTTATTGCTATTTATACTACATACTGATTACAGTGATAAAGGGCACATGGTACATTAAATGTGCTGAATAGAAATTAGGCCCGATGTGGTGCATTATAGTACAATCCATGATCCAGTGACTATAATCAAATTTGCTTGCACTGACCATGTGTTTTCTGACAGAGCCTTTGCCAGCACAAGTCCCCCCGGAAGGAATTAAATTCCTCTTCCATAGCCATAGAAGGCTGACACATTGTGTTCATTGCCCTCTTCAGGAATTCATTTAACCCAGAGGCTCCTGCAATAGGAACCGCACTGCATGAAAAATTCTGTGAGACAAGTGCCAGAGAATGGACAGAGTAGCATGGGCCTGATATTTAAGGTTAGCACATCTCTGGAGAGGTCACAATGTGTAATGGTAGAAAGACACCAGCTAATGGTCCATGGACTGAGCCCCAGAATTGATAATGAAGTGCAGTGGCAGAATTAAATCATGACAGGAAATGGAGTCACTTTGTGCCTATGTCACCATTATTCTGCTCCCACTGATTTGAGGACAAGGTACCTTGCCTATAACAAGGTAGAGGCTGAGTAGAGAGGATATGGAGGCTGAGGCCAGCAGTCCAGATTCCTTGGGAGCAGAACCATGGGCCTAGTGTTTGCTGAGCCTTGGAGGACGGTACTAAAATTGTAATGTGACCCAAAGTTCCTCTCTGTCATCTTTGGGCCTCTACAGTCCTTTCTGCCCACACACCTTGCACCTGAGCCAGCACCTGTTGTGGGTCCCAGAGTCTGGAGCAGGGCCATGGCAAACAGGGCCCAGAAGCAGCTCCAGATCAATGTCCTATGAGCAGCTCTGCTGTGGCAGAGACCAGCACCTGGCAGGAAGCCAGAAACTCTAAGACACCACAGGTTTCACTTTGTGAATGAAGATAACCTTATTTTCCTCTAAGACAGAAAACTGTGTCCCCTATTTCTACCCAAGAGGACAGGAAATGACTGGAGACTGTGGATAAACATGGGTGCTGCCCTCCTCCTCCTGCCAGCCCTGTCCTGGGTGGGAATGTGACAGTGGCCCAGGCTCACAGCTTCCCAGCTCCTGCTCCTGCCCAGGAGGATCTGCCCTCAGTGCCTGTCCTCAGACCCCCTCACACTGATGACCTAGGGCAGGTGTTGTGCAGGGGGACTCACAGTTTTGGCCAGACCTTAATGTACCTGTGCTGGACTCAGTGTCTCTGAGTGGCTGGTGGCTGAGCCTAGTGACCCCTGTCCTGGGCTCCTTCTTGTACCTGGGCACCTGAGGGATGTGGACAGTAAGCCCTGTCCTTTGCTGCCCTTGTCAGTTGGATGTTTACCAGCAATCATCTGGAAGCATCTGGGACGAGTGCACCATCTTTTCAGTCTTTAGCACATGGTCCCCTAATGCGGGCTCCTGAGGCTGGGGCCTGGAGTCTTGCAAAAATGCACAACTTGTTCCCTGTTCACTTTCTCCTGCCAACTGTCTGTGAAGGCCAACTGTCGCCAGACCAAGGTGTCTGATGATCTGAGCCCTAAGAGTTCAGCTTACTCCTGTTGCCAAGGAATTGAGCTCATGCACTGGGGTCCACAGTTGGGTTCTTTTTATTGTGGAGCAAATCTGTAGCCTCCTTAGAAAAAACAAGTTAAAAGCCTAGAAAACTGTGTGTGGTTTTAGACTTTGCTGCACTTTGAAGATTCTAATGCAACAAACCTGTAGATGCTTCAGATGTGGCAGGCTGGGTGCCAAGCACACATTTCCATCCAAAGGGTCCATTGTCTCTGAGGATGAGGGACTCAGAGTCTTCACTTAGAGATCTGTCACATTTTATGGTGACTTTATTTCCTGGGATTATGTTAGTTTCATTTCAGTTCTAAAAGTGAGCATGGAGGTGTTCTCAGTATATCCATAATAATGTTCCTTGAATGTTTCATGTTATAACCCCAGTATGTCCAGGGGAGCAGGATTCATAGCAAGTTTTACTCTCATGTGCCTATGAATGATTACTTATTCATCCTTAGATGTTTACCTCAGCCACACACTGTGAGGCACTCCACTCTGACCTCATGTGTGGGGGGACAGCAGGTGGTGAGTGCAAGTGGAGGCTTTGCAAGGCTGTGCACAACATCACCCCATGCGGATGAAGGACACTTGTGAGTCACTTCTGGGGAACTTATCTCTTAACAACTGCTATCACTTGCTGTCCTCTCATCCCAAGCAGACCATGGGCTTTGTGTCCCTGCTGGGTAGTTTGCCTTTCCTAGAGGTGATGGCGCTGAGTCTGTTCAGTGGTGATGCTATTTTGTTGATCTCTTTCAAGTAGTGTCTCTGTGCTGGGCTCCTCCTGTGCTGTCACCACCCACTATCATGAAGCTGAACCAACCAAGTGTGACTTGTTCATGCACCCCTCACCCATCTGCTGATGGCCATTTGTTCTGTTTCCGGGTCAACCCTTGAAAGCAAGCTGCCCCAGCCATTCTTATACATGAGTGTAAGTGTATACAGACTTTTATTTTAAGGAAAATGTTCTTAGATGTGAAATTACTGGATCATATTGCTGGTTTATGGCTAACTAAGAAATCTTAAAGTATCTTTGGAAGCAGTTGTTTCAAGCAGAGTTATGTTAGGTGGTTGCTTTTTGTTTTGTTTTGTTTTATTATACTACACTATGCTATGCTCTGTTACATTGCATTATGTTATGTGTGAGTGAGAATTTTCAAAGTCCTTCATTGTGTTTTCATTGCTTTGTGGTCAGATTTTGTATAATCAACCTGAGAAAATTAAAGAATTTCACATAACTCTTAGTAGTTTTGTTTTGGGGAAAATTAAAAAGGAAAACAGAGTCAAGGTATTGGTGTACACCTGCCATTCCAGTACTCAGAAGGCTGAGGCAGGAGGATTGCTGTGAGTTTGAGGTCATCCTGTGCTCCAAGGTAAGATCAAGGCCAGGCTAAAATGCATAGCAGAACCCTGTCTTAAAAAAAGGAAGGAAGGAAGGAAAGAAGAAAGAGAGACAAAAAGAGAAAAAGAAATAAGATAAAAATGAAAAGTCAAAGATCGCCTGTCAATTGAGAAATCAAATCTTTGTGAGGTTTTCTTGCACATATACTTTAGTCAACAGAACTAGCATAAGGTTTGCCATCATGTAGACAGTGATGTGCTGCCAGGTGTGCATGATTTTAATTTTTTCAATGTTTTACTGAGATGACTCCATATATGCTACTGAATAAACCCTCTTAGGATTTGGGTAGAGAATTTTATCATTCTATTATCTTTTTTGTGATAAATTTATATTTAGAAGAAGAATTTGTTCAAGGGGTTAATATTTTTGAAATAATAATAAAAACCATATAAAGATATTTTTGACTCTATGAAAGCTAAAAATAATTATAGATTAATAATGGTTAATGTACCTTGCACCATGATTTCTGGGATTTTTCAATGATCAATATTTTCACACAATTATCAAAACTTTTGTTTTTTTAAAAATGTAATCACATGGTCTCACTAAATTTCTAAGTTTCCCAGGCTGGGCTTAAACCTTTCCTCATCCTTCCTCACCCTCCCAGAGTGCTGGGATACAGGTGTACATTATCCTCAGTTGACAATTGGTCACAATGTTTTGTGTTCACAGAATAAAATGTTCGGCTTTGCTCTTTTACACACTTTGGAGAAAGAGTTGATCTAGTTAAGCTATCTACCACCTTCCTAGCCTACAGGTTCTTTCACAGTGAGTAGGACTGAAAATCCCATTAACACTGTTGGTAGATTCTCTGCTTTTTAACTGTGGTCAGCATGCACTTCAGATGATCACTGCAAATGCTTTCTGCTCTGGGACTGAGGCTTGGTGTCCTTGAAGCACATTCTCTTTCTCTCTGATCCCTAATGGAATTTGGTGAGTGTTTGAAGTCAAATCCCAGGAAAGGTGTGAAGATTAAAGCTCCTTGGGCACAGTGCCCTCCAGAAGGCCAGGCCAGTGTAAAACATTACTTGCTCTTCCAACCAACTTTCCAAGTATTTTTGTTTTGCATTAAGTTTCTAGGGATTAAATAAAGAGCTTTGCACTTAACTCCATTGCTTTCTACTTTTAAAACTCTTCTTCTTTTGAGACAGTTTCTAACAAAGTAGTTAAATTACTAAGTGTATCCTTGAATTTGTGATGTTCATGCTTCAGCTTCCCAGACTGTTGGCATTACAAGCCACACCAACAGACCTGGTCTCATGATAGTGCTGTTAAAACTCATCGGCTGTGCAAGGAATGGTGAAAATGCCTGCAATGCCTGGACTCAGGAAGCTGAGGCAGTAGGATTCTGTGAGTTCCAGATAAGCCTGCAACACAGTGTGAGTTCAGCACAGCGCAGAGGTACACAGACAGACCCTGAACCAGGAAAACAAAAAGAGAAAAAGAAAGAAAAAGGAAAAGGAAAGAAAAGAAAAGAAAAGGAAAAGCAAAACAAAATTCCTGGTGACTGTATGAGCTGGTTGAATCTGAGCTGCCCATCTTAATCTGTAGCCCTGTTCTTGCAGTATAAGACCCTTTTGACTGCTGTCACTTTATAAGTACCTGGAAACCAGGTATTTTGATGCCCCTAGCTTTATGCTCTTTCCATGGAAAGAGTGTGACTTTTTATACTTCCTTGTGAATTTTCATGTTGTTTTTTCCATTTCTAGGAAAATAGCATTGATATTTTGACAGCAATGGCATTGAAACAGCTGCTTGCTCTGGGTAGCATGACCTTTATAGCAACATTAATCCTTCCCATCCCTCATCACTGTCTGGGTTTTCTTCTCTTAGTGCAGCTTCACTCATTTCACTAATTTCTACAATTTTCAAATAACATGAGAGTGATTTTAGTTGGGATTCCTCTTTAATTTTGTGGCCATCAGCACAAGGAAGCAATGTTTTACTGACCACCATTTTTGGCCTGCTCTGAAAAAGGCATCTGGGTGCATTTCCTACCTTGTGAGGCATTTGCTAATATCACAGCCAGGCCAAATATATATATTCTTGACATACTTTTCCTAAATTCTTCACAAACAACTAAATATGATGCTGATTTAAATATGCCAGGGTGACAGCATAACATGAAAGAAGTTTCAGCCTCTTAATTAGAACATCTCTTCACTAAATCTTAGATATTAAGCTTCAACATTTATAAAAAGACTCAAAGCTAAAATATTGCATTAGTAAAAACAGTACCTTCAGTATGAGCAGAGTCACAGGTCAAGGGTAAAGTGCCCTGTGACAACAGGCAGAGAAAGATGTGGGGCAGGTACACGTCAAGAGGTACCCAGGAGAAAAGCAGTCACCAGAAGAGCTGAACAATGAGTCTCCTTTTGTGACCTCAAAGTGAGAATGTCCATTGTAAAACCTTGATTTCTGATTTCGAGTTCCCAGACCTTTAAAAACATGTTTATGGTGTTTTAAACCATTTTGTTTGTGGTACTTTAAGCTACCCCTGGGAAGCTAATATAACAATTCATGGTGTGTTAGACACTGTATTGAGTACTGCAGGAGATAGTAAAAAGTGGCAAAGACCCTTCAGTGGGGGAGGCAGACTGTCCTCCTCTGTCCTCGATGTGAAGTGCAAGCTTCTTTTCCCAGTCAGTGCATGGTCAGGCATCATAGCTCAGCCCCCCGCTCATCTGTCAGCTTTTGCACTTTGACATCCGTCTATCCCATTTGCAGTTAAAGATTTGGAAAACCTGAAGCCTTTGGGTCATCACACACTGAATCACGATCACAGTGGTCAGATAAACACCTGCACATCTATCTTCCCTGTAGGCTGTGAGGATCAGATGTCAAGGGTTACTAAGCCAAGAGACCTGCACATGCTATGCAAGAGCTCTGCCATTGAGCAATGGGCCCAACACTGTCAGGTATTTTTAACATCACTTGTATTATGTAGCAAGGTGCCTGACACAATTGCCTAAAAACTACTGAAGAAAAAGGTTAAGGAGAGATCTAACATGGCATGCTACTACATGCCTGGAGACCCAGATGCTCAGAAAGCTGAGGCAGGAATATCATTCAAGCTTGTGAGTTTAATGTTTGCCTCTCAAAAAACAACAAATCTCAGATAAGCACAAGAGATGGCTCTGAGATCATGAATATACTCAATGGCATGGGAAATACATTGGCCATATCAGGTAATAGGGCAGAAACATGTATAACCTCAGTGCCACTCAGGTATATAGCTCCAAGATATAAAAAGACATGTAGCATATATACCACTAAAAAGACATGCACAAGTTTCATAGCCACAGAACTCATAATGGCCCCAAACTAGCAATTATCCCAAATCCATAACCTGTGAGTAGAAGAGACAAGCCAGGAGAAAGAACAAATCAAGTTGAGAACCACAGAGTCATGAGAACAAATCCATTTACAACTACATGAAACATGTCCTAGATGTAATGGCTTGTGGATGGATCAGTGTGTAATACTCACAAACATAAAGATAAGTGAAAAAGTCAGACCCTCAAAAAGCACAAAGTGTAAGAGCACATACACAGATATAAATGAGCATGCATATATATAACGGATAAAAACAGGACAAATTAATCTCTGGATAGGATTTATCTTGGGAGAGGAGAGGAGAAGCAGCCAGAAAAGAGCATAAAAGGCGAATGTTCATTTCATTCATGAAAATTCATTGAATTCAACATTTTCCTGTATTATTCCTTGTTACAAAACCTTCACTTTTCTGGTTGCCCTTTCTACGTAACTGCTCAAAATTGACTCCCTTCTCCCTCTCCATCTCCTGGCCATTCTGTGAACTACAGTGCTCTGCTACAAAGAGCTACTGACAGAGTTGGGCTGAGTGAGAGGGATGCTGGTTAATACTTTGGGCAGAAGACAAAGCCAGCCAGCCAGCCAAGCCTTTTCAGTGTGCAAAAAACACTGTAGGGTCCTTCTGCCCACCAACATCTCTCAGACCCCAAATGCACATGTGCACTGAAATGGAGTGGGAGAAAGTCATCAGCCTAGTCACATCCCTCTGGTCACCATCTCTCCTAGGCACCCCAAATCTCACCTATAAGTGTAGCTTGGAGTCATTAATAGGATAAGATGTCTTTCTCACATCCTACATCTTAAAAAAAAAACTATACTCTTGGGAAAACAAATGTATTTAATATACCATGAGGTTAGCAATTATTAATTTCAACACTGTACAATACAAACATTTGCATGTACTTACTTATTTTATTCTTAAGGCAAAATTTAGATTTTTTTAAACTGATGTATACAGAATTCTTGTCAATTTTGCATTGACAAAAATTAAAGCACATCTCTAGAAATTTAATAAATTTAGGAAACAGTGTTAATGACTATATATAAAGACTTATTACCCAATACAATTGTATCTCATTTATTGCAGTAACAAAACACTTATTTAATAAATTTTGGTTAATGTAGATCAAGTTTTAATTACAGTGACACTTTAATAGATGTTGAAATATTTTACTGCTTTGTTTAACCTTTAGATGTACATTGTGTGGCAGAGATCAACCTGTTATTTTTGTATGCACTAAATGTATGCAGCCTTAGCTCTGTATCTGAGTTTCTCCTGATCTCATCAAAAATTATCCTGGGACGGGGACAGAACAACCAACCACCAAAGCATAGGCAGCTGCTCCTAGGGCTTTTCTTGTGTTAGTTTAGTTAAGAAGTTCCCACAGTCCTCTCTGCTTCCCTTTGGGTCCTGTTTCTGTTGTCAAGAAGTTTCTCACAATATGGGGACCATCCTGATAGAGGCAGGTGCCACTGCAAAGGGTTTAACAGTGGAGGACAGAGAACTCCACATGCACCTAGGAAAATTAAGGATGCACAGCTGCAGAGCAGGGTCAAGTCAGGGAGCTGACAACACTAAGAGTGAGCAGTGGATGAAAGGGAGCTGCTTCCTCACCCAGCCTGATAGGATGCTTGCAGAGGGCAGGTCAGTTTGGACAGGCATGAGCTGTGGGATGGTGGAGGATGAGGAGCCAATCGGATGTTAAGGGTGATCAGACATCAGGAATGGAGGCTTCTGGCCAACTTACTTAGCAGGACACTTCCTAAAACTGGACAATTCAGATATGAACACAGAAGCCAAAAATGAACTCAGAGTGAGGAAGATGAAATAAATACAGGTTGGTAAATTGAAACAGCACTGAGATTCCACCTCACCCTGGAAACAATGACTATGTCAAGAGACCAACCAATAACAAATGCTGGAGGGACTGTTGGGAAAAAGGAATCCTACCCACTGCTGGTGGGAGTGTAGCCTACAGCCACTGTGGAAATCAGTGTGGAGATTCCTCAAAACACTAGGACTGCAGGTCCCATTAGACCCAGCTGTGGATATCAGATTAACTTAAACTAGTTGAACCTTTTTTCACCTCAGGGATCTTGTGCTATGTTAAGCCTTAGGACTGTTTGTTCTCGGGGAAGTCTTACAGATGCATTGTGTTTAAGGTAATGAATGCAGAACCTGGAATCTCAGTGGAATGCTGCTGGGACAGCATGACCTGCTTTGCAAAGATGTGTGCAAAGGCCTGGTAATGGTGAAGGCCAGGTAGAGCCAGAGATGGTCCCTGGGAAAGTTAAACAATTAGTTACCACCTATCTGACCTTTGCCCTTCTGACATCCACTTCTGTTCTTCTGAAAGAAAAGACTCTCATAAAAAGCCAGAGAGAACTGTACTTGGGGCTCAGTCCTAGAGGCTACTACCTCTCCCTCATCCCATAACTTGTTCTCTTGTTTTCTTTTCATTGCCACACCTTCTTTTTGGGCACTGTCTCCTCATAGAAATCAACACTAGCTATTCCTCTTCTGCCTTCCCAGAAAAATTAAAAACATCACACAACAGCACTATATGTGGCCCATGTTCATAGTACACAATTTATAATAGCCAGACCTTGGAAACAACATGAATGCCCATCAACTGAAGAATAAACAAAAAAGATGTGGTATTTTTATATAATTGAGTAGTACTCAGCCATAAAAAATGATTAATTTGAGAATTTTGTAAGTAAATGGATGCAACTAGAGACTATACTCATAAAGGAAGTAAATCAGATTTCCATACATGTGTAGATGATAGATAATAGACATACCTCTGAAGTCTTTGAGTTCATTGAAGAGAAAGGTTTGTGCAAATATTGTTCAGACAACTAAATGTAGACATCTTGAACTCTGAGAAACTAATTTAAAGATGACAATATGTAATGTATTAACCATTGTTACATCTATCATGGTAACATCTATCGTGTTTTGAAATTTTGTTTTATTTTTTCTTCTTTAAAATTAAAAAAGAAAGAAGTAAAAGTTGAAAGGAGACCCCTCCAAAAATCATAATTTTAAAATTGCTTGTATAGAAAACAACTCCATGAGGCTTGGGATTTAGCTCCGTGTGATAAATGCCTGCCTTGCAAGGGCACAATCCTGAGTTCGATCCCAGGTACAAAAAATAAACAACAACAACAACAAAAAAAAACCAGACAGAAGAAGAAAACAAATCCAGCTTCAGGATACAAATGTATCTAAACTTACAGTGTCTTTTTTCCCTTGCAAGAAACTTACTAAAAAAAAAAAATAATCCAGTGTCTTAAAGATAAAATAAGGCCTAAAACTGGGCCTTCTCTTGCCTTTTACCTAGAAAATGAGCAATCGCCTGTTACCTGTCAGTTGAGCCCCTGATTTCCATAGATTCACAAATTCACAGATTTCCCCGCCCCACAACACAGTAGCCCCCAGCCCTAGACCGCAATGTGCCTCATTCTCTGAGTGCCTGCACTGTGTTTTGACTGCGTGTATCTTTGACTCTGACTACTAAATTTACCTGTGTCTATCACAGGGATACACAGCAATTCTCCTCCATGACAAGCCAGGAACCTCTGCACCAGGCCCAGGATGAGTGGAGGTCCCCATCTCCTCTTTATGGAGACTCCTCAGACCCTGTCAGGGGACCAAAAGATCCTGACTAGGGTTTGGACAAGGAGGAAATAGTTGTCAGACACAAATGCAAATGACACATATCACTACTCCCTAGAAGCCTTAAGAGTCAGTGCTATGAAAGGAAATAAAATGAAATCAGGAAAGCTAAGACTTTCTGAGGTAAGTCAGGAAATGGATACATGAGAGTACAAAAACCCACTGCAGGTTAAACTGCAGAATGTTCCCCAGACTTAGAGGACAACTGAAGCTTTTCACCTCCTCCTCCAACACCTCTCACCCAGGAAGATCCTTGTTAACTAACAGTCAGATGCATGTGTGACTCAGGTGTCTGCCTAGTCAGGGAGCTGCCTCTGAAAATAACTCTGTGGGAATCTCCTACCACAGACTTCACTGCATCTGCCTTATGGGGCTGCCTTGTAGGGGGGCACCTGAATTGCAACACGGTTTCCCATGTACTATTTCTTTTGACTTGAATATTTTTTAGTTACCACTGACTAATTAGTAAAAATTATTTGTCCTCTGCTGTAAGAAGGGCAGTGTCCCACTGAGGGGAAGGAAGTGCAGGCAATGTGATTTAGACACCACTGTTGGCCCCTGAGGGACGCACACATGAGAAATGCTTTTTGTTTGTGTGTGTGATGGTTTGGATTGTAATTGTCCCTCAGAGATCCTTGTGTGAAAGGCTTGGTCATCAGCCTGGGGCACCACTGTGAGGGGCAGACCTTTAGAAAATGGAGCTTAGTGAGAGGAAGTTAGGACATTAGGGGTGTTCTCTGGGAGGCAATGAGGGACTATCAGGACTCCAGACACCACCCCTGCCACTTTCTCTAATTACTAGCCACTATACATTGAGCAGTTTTGCTCTGCGTGGTGATAGTCATCCCTGCCCCAGGTCCAAAGCAAAAGGGCCAAGTGACCATGAACTGAAAATCTGAAGACACAGGCCACAATAAGCCTGAATTCCTTGAAGTTGCTTATCTCAGGTATCTCACCATAGGAGTGGAGAGCTAAGACAGTGAGCACTAATATTTGGGTTTCATTTTTTACTGCAGCTGGACTCAGCCTCTTCTGGCCAACAGAGAAATGCTGATTGCTCTTCACAGTGCTATCTCCCTAGACAACTCAGCCCTTGTGCAGCGGCTCTGGCAGGTTCCTGATATCAAGACAAGGCCTGTTTATCTCAGCCACTGTTGGCCCTGGCTGCCCATGCATATTGAAGAGGACACAGATGTTCTTCCATGAAGTGACTTTGCTAGTGTTTGTAGGCAGAGGGACTCCTTGAGGGCTTGCACACCTGGCCTCCAGGGAGAGTCTGCTTCATATGGTGAAATCTTTTTCAGAAGATCCACATTTATGAATGTTTCAAAGGACTTAATTCATTTTTGATATTTTTGTGGTGCTGAAGCTGAAACTCAGGGTCTTGCCCATGCTAGTCCAATGTTCCTAACCTCTGAGCTACAGCCCCAGTCCATAAAGATCTTGGTTTGTAATTCAGACCTAAAAATTTCTATTACACCCAAAACTTTTGAAAGCCCTGCAAAATCAAAAAACCTATGTATTTATTTAAATGTCCACAAAATGTAACCATTTACTCAACGTCTTTATGGTTAGACTTAGTGTTCATGAAATTTTCAGGTCAGCAAAAAACATGTAGGTTAGATTTTTTTGTTTGTTTTGCAAGAAGTCTCGAAAAAAGCAACACACAAGGTAATTGCTTAGAAACCACAGTGGCTCTTAAATTGAATGAATCACTTGTAACCAAATGATTTAGAAACTGATATTATAAATGCAGCAAAGAACTATCTTTTCTGCCCTGGGGGTATATTTTATACATTTAACAAAGAATGTGGAGTACAGGTCATGTGTGAAGCAAGGTCTTCATGCTGTTTGTGGGCCTTTGTGGGACATGGGCTGGTGCCTTTCTTGTCTCTAATGGGGTTGCCAAGTAGCCCCCAATGTCTGTGTCCTCTGTCTCTTTAGAAACAGAGCTCTGAGAGGATGACTCTTGAAGTGTGATACTGGGACTCTAGCATAGCATCAACTTGGGTCTTGTTTTAGAAACATCAGTGCTCGTGTTTCACTCCAACCATATTGAAACAGGAATCTGACAACGGGCCCAGCACTGCATTTTAACAATTTTTAAAAACATAAACACAGTACTTCCAATTCATACAACAGTTCCTCCAGTTGTTCCACAACTGCTGATCTTCTCATGGGGCAACAATGAGCATAGGAAAAGACTTCATTTCCCAGCATCCTTTGCTGCACTGTGTGGTCATGGAAGTGAATTTTGAACAATTAGATGGACGTGGAAGTAGGATTCCTGGAAAGGAAGAGATGCCTCTTTGGACTTTTTCTAAAAATGCTGGGGTGAAATGGTCACTCACCATGATGTCATCACCAGAGCTGAACTGATGCCAGACCTTCACACTGAACCTCTAGCATTGTGAACTAAATAAATTCTGTTTCCTCTGAAGTATCCAGCTACAGATAGTTCATTATGGTAATGAGACATAGACCAATACAGGGGAGTGAGTTGGGACAGATGAGGTGACAACTGACAGGTCCACAGGGTCCAGCATGCAGGGCACAGGGTGTGTTTCTCAGACAAGACAGGTTTTTAAAATAAGCTTTATAGAGGCACCCTTTATATGTCATAAATTGTAATCCCTCTACATGGACTATCCTGCTATTTGAGACTAAAAACTTTTCAATCACTGTAAAAATTTTCCCTTCTTTGTTTTCAGGTGTAGGCAATTTAATCTCTGCCTGCATAGATTAAATTTACCCTTTCTATAATCTCATATAAAGGGGTTGCAGAATGTTTATACAGTGTTTTCTGTCATTCACACAACAGTTTTTAGAAGAATCCATGAGTCAAATTGTATTATACTATGTTAATCCACCTCCTAGCCAAAGGACATTTGGACACCTCTAAATTTTGGTGACAATATTAAAAACTACTATGAATATTCATGTACAAAGTTTGTTGATAGTGAATGTTTTCACTTCTTTAGGGTAAGTGTCTTGGAGATATTTGCTGGATTGTACTGTAAGTGTAGGTTTGATTTTATAGGAAACCACAGAATTGCTTTCCAAAGTTTACTGTTTCAAATTCCCAATGACCATCTATGTGAATTCTCATCCCTTCACTTCTTTACCAACAGTATTGTTGCTTGTTAGATGTCTATTATTGTGACAAAATACCTGGGATATTCAATTTAAAAAACAGGTGATGTGGGCTCCTGGTTTTACTCTATGGTCACTTGACTCTTGCTTTGGGCCTGTGGTAGCACAGCACATCATGGTAGGAATACAGTGGAAGAAACCTGTTCATGTCATGGCCACTGGGAAGCAAAGGGAGAAAGAAAAAGAGGAAATGCCAGGGTCCTATTTTCCTTCAAGGGCACGTCTCAGTGATCTAACTTCCTCCTATTGGGCTCGACCTCCTAAAGGTTCCACCACCTTCTAGTAGTAGCATGGACTGCAGACCACAGTTCTAACACAGGGGCCTCTGAGGGACATTTCAGAACTAAACTATACTTAAACATATTTTTAGTCATATAGCTAAACTTAATTCTTTGCATAATCTGGTCACAAACTGAATTGAATGAGAAGTGAATCAAATTCAATGATTAGGTTCAATGTGGATCTTGTGGTGAGATTTCAGTGGGTTTTCATCCAGTTCTGTTTCCACTACAGTTGTGGAGGGAATACAGTTCATGAACCAAAGTACCATTGTACATGCAAAGTAGTAAATCACTGAGCTTTAATTTACATTTTGCTGAACACTAATAATAGTAAGCAGCTTTCACTGGCTGGGAATTGTTGGTTCTTCACATCCATAATTGAAAAGTTCAGTCACCAGGAAGCAAGGCCCAGGGCCCATGTCTTCAGTCTTCGCTAGCAGAGGTTTTCAGTGCAGGAATAAGAAATAACCTGTAAGTTTATAGCCAGGAACTCTGCTTCTCAGATGGTTGTAGGGCAGGTGGAGAAGGATATCAGTGGGCTCCACAGACTCCAACTCAGAATGAGGTATTTAGAAGCTCAAGCAAGAGGAACATGATTTGCAGATTGTTGGTGATGATTCCAGCTTAGGGTCTTGGAGATGATGGTCTCTGGCAGAGAAGGAGACCCAGTAGACTTGTGCTGGGAGAAGTGCTGCCTTGATTGCTTTTTCCAATTATGGGTATGAAGAACCAACAATTCCTGGGAGGTGGGCTGCTGCTGTGACTCAACAGTACCCAGAATAGCTGCAAGGAAGAGCAATCATTGTGTGTGGCTTATCTCAACCTCACTGTGGCTTTGGTTCATTGCCAGGTGCCATAAATTCATGGTTCAAGTCTGTTTCCCAACAGTCTTCTAGGAGGTTGGTGGCACTAACTTACTCATAGATGAGGAAACTGAGGGTCAGGTAAGAGCAGCAACTTCTGAAGTATTATAGCCAAAGATGCTGACAGTATTATCATCATTATAATGAATGTCACACTGTAGAAACTACTTTAAAGCAGAGAAAATTTTAAAAATTATATTTCTAATACTAAGCATATTTCTAAGACTGTTCAAGAATGAGACCAGGAGACACAGCCCATTCACATAGTTAGAAATCTACAGACTTAATGAGCCTTGATACTCCAGGTGCCAATTACAAGATGGGAGTAACTCAGCTAGAAAGAAATGTTTCTCTTACTTCCAAGCCCCAGAGAGTAACCACTTCAAGGACACTTCTGCCTAGTCTCAACCAATGATGCATTCTCCCTCTGTGTTGCATGATAGTAACCTCATTCAGTTGCTGTTTCTGTAAGAGTGAATTCTGCCTAGCACTTAGTGACAAAGACATGTGTAACCAACATAGATATTATGTCATCTCCCTTTTGTGCTTCCTTTTGGAAACACAGAGAAATGATTGGAAAATTCCAGTCAGGGTTGATGATTTGGAACTGAGATTCCCATCAGCCCGCTAGCATAATAAAGCTGTCTTCTAAAGTCCCTGTGGTACTGTGTCTCCATTTGGTCTGGTCCTGAATTCCACATCAATATAAAATAATAATACTATTGATATGCTTAGAAAAGAAATGCTATACAACTGCTTGTAAGTACTGGACATGTGCAGTACAGTTTACAGGGTATTAAAGCAGGATTTGTTAACTTCTTAATTTGTAGTGGCTGGCCCACTGGGTTGTCTTGGAAGTGGGAGTTTTCTGGTTCCTGCTGCGATCCCACCTCTAAGCCCTGGCATATAGAAGTACTCAGTATATGATGGGTGGGGGAGAAAAGATGATATTCAGCTGGCAGTTTGGCCAGCATAACAAGGGACAGCTTGATTTGGACAAGTAATTTTAAAAAACTAAGAAACATTGACCATCAACTCAGGCAACATAAAAACTTGGTGGTGCCAAGGTTGATGAGTAAATAGGGATATTGTGGTGAGAATATAAATTAATTCAAAATGCCTACATAACCAGATTGGAAAAGGTCACACTTTCTTGGCCCAACAAACTTACTTCTAGAAATTTACCATGAGGAAATAATTGGGTAATCATACCAAACAGGTTTTACAAAGCACCCAAAATTAGGGATTAATTTTAAAAACTCATGACCCATTCAGAACACAGTAGTCCTAAATATGGCTAACAGAAAATAGTTGGTCAACTGCGCTTAAAGTACAACTCACTTGGCTGTCATGACAGCCCCATGAAGTAACTTCCGTGATTGTTGCCATTTCATAGATGAGGAAACAGGTCCAGAAGAGTTAAGGGTCTTGCTCGGGTCACATAGCTGAAGAGAAGAGAAATAAAGTGAGCCCAGCTACCGGTTCCTAAATTTGTGCTCTTTGTCCACTGTTCACATAATGATGGTGACACCAAAATGCCAAGGTTGTCTCCCATAGCAGTGAGAAAAGAAACCACATATGGAAGGGGTCGGATGCAAGCAAATTCACTGAAAAGATACACTATCTCTAATAAGTGAAGAATATGGTGAGGAACCACAGCAGATTACAGCAAACCCCAGGGAGTCTACTGACACCTGAGAACATGAACCTGCTGTCTAGTACATGTGCAGAGTAGGATACACTTAGGTAACAATGACTTAGCATGAGATGACCACACACGTGCTGGTGAGGCCAGCATGCAAGAATGTAAACATAACAATATATACAGAGGCTGGATGATAAAGACACAATTGTTCTCTCTGCTTGCTGCCTGCTGTTGCTGCTGTGCTGATGTCTGCCTCCATGCTATCTTTGGAGATGTCCTTAGCTTCCTCAACTCTGATAGATATAAAGGCAAGGAAGTAAAGTGCCAACCAGTAAGGAGGAGGTTCTGAGTAGGATACCCATGAGGGAGTCTTTGTCTAGAAGTTGTTATTGGGTTTAGAAAAGAGCTACCGTATCGAAGACTACCTACTTTTCAGAGTCCAATCTATGTAGTGTTGTGGGGAATCACTCAGACAGTTCAGGGATGTCTAAAGACAACTGAGAACATGACTCTGGTGTCTGCACAGGCACACAGTGGGCTACAGTTTTGTAACCATTACTTAGCACAGGTGAACTCCCATGTGCTGGTTAGAGCACTACAAAAGAATGTAAATATGAGATAACAACCTGTGTAAGAATTATACGACATAAACGGGTTCTCTGCTCGATTTCACGCTGCCTACACTATTGTTGATGTCTTGAACATGTACATTCTCTAATCTTGGGAACTCACCCATGAAAATCTTCCTTGGGTCCTCAAAGCAGGCCAACACATGTTCACACAGTGCCCATGCAAATCCCATGTACCCTACAGCCAATGGCCTGCCTGATCATGCTCTGTAAAGGTCCCAAACAAATGAAGGACAGTCAGGAGATGTTTTTTTAAGGTCCCTGGAGGATCACAATTCAGCAGGCTCCATTTTGGACTTCCTGACTCCATTTTGGGGCTGCTTCCCTTAATGCCTGGTAGAATACTAACTCCTATTTCAGTGATTCTTGTTACAATGATGTAAACATAAATCAATCACCCTGGAACCATGTCTACAATGAATTGTTAACAGGAAAAGGGAGGCTAAAACCATACAAACAATAGTTACCTCTGTACATGGAAAAATGGCTAACCTTTCTACATTTTTTTCCTTGTTTGTTTGATTTTTTGAAATTTGTATATATTATCATAATTACCAAAAGATTAATTTAGGCAAAAAAAGAAAAACAAAAACTAGAGGATGGGGAAAATATCAATGATGAAACTTTCAGAGCCCTCATGTGAGGTGACCTGATTCAGGCCTCTGCTGCCTCCCACTGCAGGACAAGCCACTGTCCTCTTCTTTTCCTTAGGGAAACACAACAGCCTTTTCTTCAACCTTGATGGCCACAGATGTCAGGATGAAGAAGCACTTGCAGAACACTTTTCTCTGGCCACCTCTGACTCATGAACAACACAGAAATGCTATTTCTCACCTCCAGTCTCTACAGCTGCTAACATAAGTGATCATTTTTCAGGGAGAAAACTAACTGTGGAAAAGCAACAGGATCTGTTCAAGGTCATTTCTGCAGTAGGAGAGTCAGCATGCAGTCCCTGTTCCTGGTGTCTGACAGCCACCTCCTAGCTATCTGAAGGCAGGGAATCATTCTGTTGTAGTACATTGCTTGCAAAAAAATAAAACTTCTATCAAATGATAACAAGATTCTTAGCCTTGAGCCTCTTGATTCATGTTCCAAATGCAAGAGTCTGACCATTGAATATAGCCAGTGATGTTTACCAGCAATCTAGCCATTCCTATCACATCAAAACTACCAAAGAGGCAAGGGATTAGCAAGGGATTCAGCAATGTCTGCATTAGCATGTAACTGCCCACGTGCTTTAAATTTTATTCCATCTCTTTTCTGTTTTAAAAACAATAATTATTGACATATAATAGTTGTACAGAATGAGATTCATTATAGCTTCATATTTGCATATACTGTGCATCAATCAAGTTTGTCCACCCCTCTCCTACCTTCTCTCTCTCCTCTAACCCTCTTCCCAGGTCTGTGTAGGCCCTCTTCTACTTTAAGTTTCCACATATTAGAGAAAACATGCAACATTTTTCTGTGTCTGAATTATTTTGTTTAACACATATGCTCCACTTCCACGCATTTTTCTGCATATTATCAGAATTCATTCTTCTTTATGGTTGAGTAGGATGTGTGTGTGTGCATGAGTTCACGTGTGCAAGCTATGTTTGCTTTGCCCATTCACCTGCTGACAGATATCTAGACTGATTGCTTGCCATGGTTATTGTGAATAGTGCCTCTCTTGCTCCTTTCTTGCTCATTATCCATTGTTGTATAACAAAGCATTCCCAAACTCAGTGCCTTATTGCAAAATTTTACAATTATCACCCAATTTTCTGGTTTTACTAGAATCAATTGGGTATTCTTACTTAGAGTAGCCTCTCATATAACTTCAGTCAGCATGCAGCTAAAACAGCAGTTCGCTGGTGAGTCATTTGGGCTAGACATCCACCATAGTACATTCCCATAGCCTAAACTCCAGGAATAAAAAAGGGAGGGCTGGAATGTATCTTGAGGTAGAGGACTTCCCTAGCATGGAGAGGTCCTGAGTTCCATGCCCAGCACTGTGGGAAAAAAGATATTTCATAACAACTTACAAGAGATTTTTAAGACCACAGGGTGAATGAAAACTGGATAGAGGAAAATTATTCGCTATAATAAAGCAAAAGAAATAGTAAACTTAGTGCCTACAGGAAGGAAAACTGATAGACCTT
Organism: Cavia porcellus; assembly: GCF_034190915.1. NCBI lineage: Eukaryota > Metazoa > Chordata > Mammalia > Rodentia > Caviidae > Cavia > Cavia porcellus. Next base: position 2,446,482 of record NW_026947517.1, read on the forward strand.
ACTTCACTGCAGAGCCTTGGAAGGAGTGACATTCTGTGTGATACAAATCTAGAATTGTGTACTACTGCTTAATTTCTTTCTGTCATCCAAAGTGCACCATTCTTGTGTCAGGCATTGAGTTGGGTACTGAGAAACAGTGATTAGCAGTTGTCTTAGTTACTTTTCACTGGTTGTTGAGACAAAATATCTGATGTCCAACATGAAAGAATGAATGGTTTATTTCTTACAGTTTGGAGGCTTCAGTCCATACTCAGCTGGCTCCAAGGCAAAATGACATGGCCGAGGGGCAGCAGTTTATGACAGCTACAAACAGCAAGCATTGACAGCAAAAGAGAAAGACATGCCTTCTTTCCTTACACTGAAAGCTGGCTCCACCCTGTGCAGGTGTAGCACTCATACCACCAACCTGAGCACTAGACAAAAGCCAATCAGAAAATATAGATATGATCACATCCATGATTGCATGAAGCTTGGGGGGGCACTGAGATTAACCATGACAAAGAGCCTGCTGTCATACTCTCACCATGAAGCCTACAGTCTATTGAGGTAGAGGAATATTGAACAAATCACTATCCAAATATCAGCTGAGGATTCCTAATCTGAATCTTGCAGTCTGAAATGCTTCAAAGTCTCGAACTTCTGAGTACTGATACAGTGCCAAAAGTGAAAAATTACATAAGAAATTTATTTTGAATCACAAAGTATTCAGAGAACATGGCGAACAGATAGCAGCAGCTATGGAGGCTCTCTGAAAGATCCAGCTTAGAATTCAGGAATGGTGCAGAGTAAGGAATCATAAGGAAGTGGAGATATGCCCTGCTGACCCAAGAATAAACTGGGCTGAGAGAAACCAACTGGGAATGCAATCCTGGTGCTATAACAGGAACAGAAAAGCCTCAGTGTGAAAGCTGGAGCCTGTGCAATTGGAAGCTGTGATTTGGGTTTCCTGCCACCGCTGTTGCATCTGAATCAGCTCGGCAGGGAGAGAGACTCACGGAAGCTCTGAGAATGGGAATTGGTGAATGGAGTCAAGAGCAGGGCAGGTGGGGAGCTGTGCATTGACCTGCGGTGAGTGAGAGAAACTGGGACTCTCCCATGGTCTAGGAGGCAACAACAGAGAACATTCTGGGACTGGGCAGACTTGTGGAACAGGTGCTTCAGTGACTTCAGTCACGTATCCCCCTCTCAAGCAGGATTGGTGAGCAGTGCCTAGCCTACATGACGCTGCTGGCTGAGACCCAGTAGGCTAGCACAACCCAGGTCCCAGCACCTGAGTGACCTGGAGAGGCAGGCCCCACATAGGCTGCCTGGTCTGTGACTCCCTGGTGCACTGCAGTGGGCAGGAACACCTAGCCGGCACAATTCAATCAGACTGTGGCCAACAGGGAAGGAAGCTGGGCCTCCTATATACGCTTGCATATATAAGGAACAAAGAATATGGGAAGAGGCAGCAACAAGAAAGGCCCCTCAGCCCCCAATCCTGAGAAACAGGCAATAGCAGACACAGCACCAAAAGACATAAAGCGCTATCTCCAGAGCCTCATAGATGAGTTCAGGAATGAAGTTATTAATGACCTGAAGCTAAACATAAGCAAAATAGTTAGAGAAATGCTAAACACCACCCAAGAAAAAACAGATGGTGGAATGGAAGAACAGAAAAAGAGGGGAAAATTGTTTGATGGAAAAAAATAGAGAAAGCATAGAATATGTGAAGCAGGTTCAAAGAGATTACCAGGAAACTAAAAACTCTATCAAAAACTGGCATAACAGCTTGAAAGAAACTAAGGACAGGTTATCTGAACTGGAGGGCAGATTTGTAATATGGGAGAATGACATGAAAAAGTTCTTAAAAATAACAAAGAAACAAACAGCAATAATACAAAGACTAGAAGATGATAAGAGGATTTATAACTTAAGAATTAAGAACATAAAAGAAGAAGTAGGGACACAAACAAATGGACTACAAAAGCTACTCACGGAAATAATCCAGGAGAATTTTCCTAATTTAGCAAAAGGTAAAGATACTCAGTTGTATGAAACATACAGGACCCCAGCCACCTACAACCCAAACAGAGCAACACCCAGGCATATAATAATTAAATTTCCAGAAATCCAATACAAGAACAGAATATTAAAAGCCATCAGAGAGAAGAAACAGATCACTTACAAGGGAACACCCATCAGAATTACAGCAGATTTCTCGGCACAAACCATAAAATCATGAAGAGTGTGGGGGGAAATAATTCAAGCTTTGAAAGATAATAATCTCCAGCCAAGATTGATATATCCTGCACAACTATCCCTGGAAATTGATGGAAAAACAAGGTGCTTCCAGGATAAAGAGGAACTAAGGGAATATGCAACCACCAATTGAACTCTACAGAGAATACTGCAGGATATTCTAAAAAAGAAAAGTATGAAGAATCCAGAAATAGTGGCAGAGAGGCCACAATGAATGGAGTAGAAAAAAATGAAGAAGACAAACTGACAACTAATGATAGAAAAAGATCTCAACAGAAAGGAGGCAAACAAGATTGGATGATAGGAACAGCTATTTTGGAGAAAATGATGTCTTAATAGGTAATACTGATTTAGTATCATCTTGTTTTGAAGTCTCATCAAGCTTTTGTTCTTCTGTCTCCATTGGTCTAAACAGGTTGTATCTTACTGGATTTTATTATGTATGATAGTATAAGCACAAACTTTTATAAATGAGATTATACAGAAACCATTGTTCATTTTCTGTTAGTTGATTCTAAATACCCTGTAATACTGTCATTCTCTTAAATGGTTTTACATTTTTTTGATATATTTGATGCTACAGTATATGAAGTTATACTCACAGATTTCAAGGAAAGAGACAATGTGGTAAGTACTTTTATGTCGGGATTATCTTGTGGTGAAACACTATTTTGCTTAAATGGTTATGTTTTGATCTGTGCTGTTTTGCTGTTATGCCCTCTTTTATCTCAATCTCCATTTTACTATTTACTATTTTATTTTTATCCTTTTAATTAAGGGAAAAATAAATAAAAAATAGCAGGATATATTATAGTAACCCACTTTGACTTTCCATTATCTTGATTTAAAACCCTGCATTGCTCTCACCATCTTGTTTTGACTGATGTTTCTCTATTCTGTTTTGCTTGATAGTACCAGGTTCGAAAGTTTAGGGAACAGCTGTGAAGATAGTGGGATTCATTATGACGTCCATTCTGGTTGACTATTATCTACTTTTGAAGACCTATAATGTCTCCAATGTTTTGGTTTTGTTCTTTACTATTTTTTTCAATTTTATTATAACTGATGATATAGGCAATTCTATTGGAGATAGCGGGAGGCATTATGGTAACCATTGTTGATCACCTTGTATTATGATTTTACATTATCTATTATGTCCACCCTTTTGATTTGACTGACTCTGTTCTGTTATGTCACATTTGGTTCTACTCTCTTCCAGAAAAGTAATAAGAACTGTGGGAGCAACAAAATGCAAAGTGTCTAATTGTCATTGTACAAAAGACAGGAAAAGAAAGTGCTCTAAATGATATAACTGCATGTATATTTAAGTGTATAAGATAGATAATGATATCACTGAGTTTTGTTGGATCATTGAACAGAACTGTTTGCAGTCTCACTGCTGTAATGTCCACTTTATGAGCTTTAATTTTGTAACTTGAACAATTATTTCTAAGATGACAATATGTAATCCATTAACTAGTGACTTCCCACTGTTTTTTTCTGTAAATCTGTATAACTTGTACCTTTTCTCTTCTTTTTTTTCTCCTTAAATAAAATTTAAAAAAAAAAACACAAAGTATTTTTTCATTAAGTTTATTGGTATATTTTATGTGTAAATAATGATCATGTAAACCATGGGAAATTGGTTCCATACATTAAAACCTTGAATGTGTTATTCTCCAACTCCCTTCTCTTCCTTATTTATGAAAGCTTTGTTTCCTTCCTTTCTCATTTGTTTCCTTTGTCTTCCTTTCTTTCTCCCTCCTACATCCCTAATTCCTCATTCCATTCAAAAATGTTCACAATATTTATATTAGTTAGTACTTATCTACATTTTCATTTTCCCACACCAGAGAAACAACACAATACACATGTCAAACACAAAATTATTAAAAGTATTGTGTAAAATTATCTTCAGGTCATGCATATGAAGTATATGTGAACTATAAATAAATTTCATGTTTAAACTTATGTCCCATCTTCAAGATAACTTATTATGTATATGCAAATTCTCTAACAAATAAAAAATTCAGAAATTCCAAGCACTTCTGGTCACAATCATGTTGTATAAGGGACACTGAATATGTAGATGTTTAATTAAACACCTCAAGGAAGAGTACAAGGGGTGACCAAAATATACAGCTAATACTTAAATTTTTAGATGTACTACAATAATGACACGAGGCAATTAATCCTCCTTAAAAAGCACCTCTTTAGACAAATAAATTAAATAAAATATAGCTCCTCACTTCAAAAACATTTCTCCATTTGTTTTTGCAACTTCTGATGCAGTTTTAAAAGTTCTCTTTTGTGAGTGTCCTTACAAGTTGAGATAAAAAATATAGTGAACGCTGCTGCTGAGTGCCATTCAACAGAAAGGAAGGTTCATAAATACATTATGATGTGTCCTCATCCACCTGATTCACCAGATCTGGACCCCTGTGACTCTTCCCAAAATCAAAATGAACATGGAAGATAAATATTTTGAATTGATTCAAGACATTGTGGCAGGAACAAGAGCACAACTAATGATACTCATAAGAGGACTTTCAGAACTGTTTCAAAGAAAATGGCAAAATGATTGAATAAGTGCATTCAAAGGAAGTAGGAACTGGATATAGTGGTACATATCTATAAACTCAGCACTTGGGAGGCTGAGGCCAGAAAAATCTTTGAGTTTGAGACTAGCTTGGGCAACACAGTGAGTTCCAGGCCAGCCTGAACTCCATAGCAAGACCCTGTCTCAAAAAAAAAAAAAAAAAAAAAAAAGCAACAAAGAAGACCTGACTGATTGTTTTATCACAATTTTGTGTTTGTGTATAGATTACTGACTCGCTGAAGATGGAAGACCTTCCCTGTGTGTGGTGGGCAACCAATAGGTCTGCATCCTGGATGCAGTAAAAATGGAAAGGAGAAAGTCTCGCTTCTGCCTTTTCAGAAGAGTCCGAGTCCTTGCCATCACCTTAGGTGTCACTTCCAGTCTCCAAGCACAGATTCTTCTGCTTCCTGCCAGAGACTCTCCAGGGACTCTGCAGTGAGCTCCAGGCCTCAGACTTGTGAGTGGAGTTTTTGCATCTGCTAGAAGCACATGGCCCTTTTGCGCTCTTCTCTGCCTGACTCTGCAGAAGGCCTTCATAAGCCTCCTTTGTAAATCCTTTATAACACACACACACACACACACACACACACACACACACACACTCACACTCACACTCACACACACACACACAGAAATCAAATCTGATCCTATAGTGAACCTTGACACAAACTACCTCTACCTAGCTGTGCAACCTCCCATAAACAGTTTCATGCCTCACTCATGTGAAAAATCAAAGCAGAACTGCAGTGGTGTTGTGCTAAGTATGGGTTACTTAACAGAGGTGTTGGAGCAAGGCCCATTGGGTTAAAATTCTGTCCACTGCTTTGTCATTGGGAAAGGTATTTAATGTTGGTGTCTAGTCTCACACAGCTATGAAAACAAACATAATTCCTAACTCACACTATTGTAAGAATTAACATATGTGAAGCACCTCCAAGAGGCCCTGGCCTGACACCAATGTGAAATATTCTTGTTAGTATGTCATATTAACATGTAAATGTACTTTTAAGATAGGAAGACATAGATGACGGATACCATAGGCTCTCATTTCTCTGTAATAAAAGAAAGGCAACAATGCAAATAACAACAATGGTATCTGAGCACTTGCTACATGCTAGGAACCATGGGAAGAGCTCTCCCCTTCTCCTCCTGCCAGCCCAGTCCTGGTTGGGAACATGACAGGAGCACAAGCTCACACTTCCCAGAACCTGCCCCAGCCCCAGAGCATCTGCCCTCACTGCCTGTCCTCAGAGCCCTTACACTGGTGATTTAGGATGGGTATTGTTTAGGAGAACTCACAGAGGTGGCCAGGCCTTAATGAACTGTCCTCTAGTTGGTGTCTCTGAGCGGCTGGTGGCTGAGCATAGGGACACCTGTCCTGGGGTCCTTCTTGTTTCTGATCTCTTGGGGGTTGGGGCTCATGAGCCCTGCCCTGTGTGCCCTTGACATTAGGCAGTTCCCAGTGAGTGTCCTGAAACCTCTTGGCCGAGTGAACCATCCTTTCACTCATTCCCATGTTGTTTTCACATGCAGGGTCTTTAAGGCTGTGGCCTCAAGGCCTCAGAAAGCAGCACAGAATATTCACTGGTCACTCTCCTGAGCCAAGTGCCTGTGAAGGTCAACTGTCACCAGACAAAGGTGCCTGGTGATCAGAACCTTCAAAGTCCTGTGTAGACCTGTTGCCAAGGAAGTTTTGTCATGTGCTGGGGTCCATAGCTGGGCTGCCCCATCCGATGCCCCCTTTCTTTTTATTGTGGAACAAATTTGTGTTCCTTAGAAACAGCAAGTGAAAAACTAGAAAATGGGGTATTGTTTTACACTTTCTGTCCCTTTGAAATTGTTCATAAAACAAATGTGTAGATGCTTCAGAAGTGGCAGGTTGGGTGCCAAGTGCACATTTCCATCCCAAAAGTTCTTTTCATTGAGAATTAGGCTTCACTTAGAGATCTGTCAACTCTTAGGATGAGTTTCTTTCCTGGGCTATGTTAGTTTCATTTCAATTCCATTAGCGAGTATGGAGATGGTTCCCAGAATACCCATAATAACTTTCCTTGAAGGATGTGAATGTTTCTTGTTATAACCTCCTCATGTCCAGGGGATAAAGATTCCTAGCAAGTTTTACTCTCATGGGCCCATGAGTGATTATTTATTCATCCTTAGATGTTTAACTCAGCCACATATTGTAGTGCTCCACACTCTGACATCCTGTGGAGGGGAGAGCAGGTGGTGATTCAAGGGGAGGCTTTCCATGGCCATGGACATCATCATCCCATGCTGAGGAAGGACACATGCACATCACTCCTGGGGAACTTGTCTCATAGCCATTGCTATCACTTCCTGTCCTCTCATCCCAAATAGACCATAGGCTTTGTGTCCCTGCTGGGTATTTTGCCTTTCCAAGAGGTGATGGCCCTGAGGCTGATCAGGTGAAATGCTCTTTGGTTGGTCTCCTTCAAGCAGTGTCTCCATGCTGGGCTCCCATTTTCCTGCCACCACATGCCATTGGGGGACTGAACAAAACCAGCTGTGACTTGTTCATGCACCCCCTCACCCATCTGCTGATGGCCTTTTCTCCTGTTTCTGAGTCAACCCTTGAAAACGAGCTGCCACAGCCATTTTATACATGGGCTTGTGTGGATGCAGAATTTCATTTTAAATAAAAACTGCTTAAAATATGAAATTACTGGATCATATTGCTGGTTTATGGCTCACTTAGAAATTCTTAAAGTATCTTTGGTAGCAGTTGTTTAAAGCAGAGTTAGGTGGTTGCTTTTTGTTTTGTTTTATTATGCTATACTGTGCTATGCTGTGCTATGTTACATTATGTTATATGTTGGTGAGTATTTTGCAACTGTATTTTCTATGGTATCTGATTTGATTTTGTATATTCAACCTGAGAAAAATGTAAGAATGTCAAATAACTCTGAGTATGGTTTTTAGGAGAAAATTTAAAAGGAAAACAAAGTCAGAGTGTTGGTATACATGTATCATTTCATTGCTCAGAGATTGAGGCAGGGGGATTGTTGTAAGTTTGAGGTCATCCTGAGCTACAAGGGAGGTTCAAGGCCAACCTCAACTGCATAGCAGGACACTATCTCAAAAAAAGAGAATAAAAGAAAGAAAGAGAGAAAGAAAAAAGAGAAAAAGGAAAAAGATTAAAAATACAAGGTCAAATATCATTGTGAATTCAGAATAAAAACATATGTGAGTTTTTCTTGTAAGTGCACTTTAGTCAGCACACCTAGCATAAGGTTTCCTATCATGTAGACATTGATGTGCTGCCAGGTTTGCACTGTTTCAATTTTTTTGAATGTTTTACAGAGATGACTGCAGATATGCTACTGAATATACCTCCTTAGGATTTGGGTAGCTCAGTATGAAGAGAATGTGATCATTGCTTTTTTCCTCTCCTACATTTATATTTAGAATCAGAAGTTGATCAAGGGATTGCTATTGCTTTTGAAGTAATATAAGGACCATATAAAAGATACTCTTTTAAGTCTATGGAAAGATAAAAATGATGGTAGAATAACAGTGGTTAATGTACCTTGCACAGTGGTTTCCAGGATTTCTTAATGATCAATAATTTCATACATTTGTAATTTTTACAGATTTTAAGACATGGTCTCACCAATTTTCTGAGTTTCCCATGCTAGGCTTAAACCCTTCATCATCCTTCTTCACCCTCTCAGAGGGCTGGGATTACAGGTGTACATTATCCTGAGTTGGCAATTGGCAGTAATTTTGTGTATTCATGGAATAAAATATTTGACTTTGATCTTTAGACCCTCTGTAGAAAGACTCCATCTAAGTAAGCTGTCTGTCTCCTTCCTAATCTGCAGTTTCTTTCACAATGAGTAGGACTGAAAATCCCATTAACAATAGTGGTTGAGTCACTGCTTTTTAACTGAAACTATGGTCAACATATGCTTCAGAAGATCACCCCAAATGCCTTCTGCTGGGGGACTGAGGCTTGGTATTCCCGAAGCACTTTCGGTTTTTCTCTGATCACTCATGGAAATTGATGATTGTTGTCAAATCCCAAGAAAGATGTGAAGGTTAAAGCTACTTGGGGCACACTGCCCTCCAGAAGGCCAGGCCAGGATAAATCATTTTTGCCTTCCCTCTGCTTTCCAAGGTTTTGTTTTGGTTATGGTTTGGGTTTTCCATTCAGTTTCTAGAGATTGAATACAGAGCTTTTGCATTTAGCTCCATTTCATTCCACTTTTAAAAGTCTTTCTTTTGTGAGGAGTTTCTCAATAAGTTGCTAAGTTGGTGAGTTTATCCTTGAATTCATGATGTTCCTGCCTCAGCCTTACAGAGGGATAAGATTACAAGCCACACTACCAGACGTGGTTTTGTCATGATGTTATTAAAAACTCACTGGCTGAGCAAGGAATGGTGACAATACCTGCAATGTCAGCATTCAGGCTGCTGAGGCAGCAGAATTACTGGGAGTTCTAGACAAGCCTACAACACAATCTGAGTTCAGCTCAGGGCAGAGTGACAGAGGGAGAACCTGACCAGAAAAAGCAAAGGAAAATATAGGAAAGGACAGGAATGGAATGGAGAAACAAATCCAAATTTCTGGTGGCTCTATGAGTTGGTTTGTCTCTGGGCTAGTCATTTTATTCTGCGGTCCTATTCTTGCAGTATAAGACCCTTTTGACTGCCATTGCTTTATAATATACTTGGAAACCAGGTTATTTCTTTGCTTCTATGTTTAATGTTCTTTACATGGCTAGAGGATGACTCATTGTACTTTCTTGTGAATTTCCATATTGTTTTTTCAATTTTGAGGAAAATATCAGTGGTATTTTGACAGGAATGCTTTGAAAGGGCTGGTTGATCTGGGTAGCATGTACATTATAACAACATGAATTCTTCTAATCTACCATCATGGTATTTGTTTTCTTCTGTTAGTGCTATTGCACTGCTTGCATCAATTTCTACAAATTTTAAAGAACATGTGAGTTTGGTTAAATATTACCTAAGCATTAATTCTTTTTAATGAATTGTATTCTTTGTATCTAAGGCTTCAATTTGTTTGAAGCACATAGATATGAATTGTTTAGGACATGTGGATCTTGTACCCTGCACATTGTGTGATTTGTGAATTTGTTCTAAAAGGTTTTCAGTGGAGATATAAGTTTCTTATATGAAAGATTATGTCCTCAGGAAACAGAGACAATGCTTAGTTCTTTTCTCATTTAGAAGCCTTTCATTTCTTATTCTTGAGTAAATTCTAGGGCTAGGACTTGAAGTACTGTGTTGAAGTCATTGCAAGCCTTGTCTGGTTCCTGATCTGAGAACAATATCTTGCAGCTTGTCAGCCTCTGAGGACAATGCCAGGGATGGGCTTCTCACATATGATCTTTGCTGTGCTGATGTCCATTCTTCCTATAGATGGTGTGTGAGTAGTTCTTAACATGACTAAATGTTGAACTTCATATTTTCTTTAAGCTATTTTTCCAAATCTATTGAAGGGTTAGCTCTGTCTCATTCTGTGAGAGTGACAAGTGACACTGAATGGTTTTTATAGTGGAACAGTTCTTGCATCACTTAGATTGAGCCGAGTGCTGACCACGGTGCTTAACTTTTGCATGTGCTTGCGAATTTAGCTGACAAGCATTTAGCTGAATAATTTTGCTTATGTTAATTAGGAATATTGGTCAGTAGGGGTTTTCAATTTATTTTATTTTATTTTTCAATATATTATTGTCTGGCTTCATTCTCAGGGTCACTTTGTTATCTAAAAGTAGTTGGTATTGGTTCTTTCCCTTCGATTTCTATTAAGAATCCAAAAGTGATTATTACTTATTCTTTATTGTACACTTGAAAAAATTCACTGGGTCATTTATCTTATCCTGCGTTTTGTTGTTGTTAATGAGTTTTGATTGTTGACTCATTGCCTATATTCATTTTTTGCTCTGTCAGTGTGTTTGTTCCTGATGGGTGTGGGTCAGTGACACCAAAGAAGACCACATTCCCATTAAGGGTCACATCTCATTTTACTTAGGGATGCAGCCATTTACTTTTGTATCTTCCAACTAATCCTACAGTATATATTTTTGTCAGTAACTCCTTTCAGTTACTTAGACTTTTAATGCACACTGTTTTTGTTGGATGGTTACTGCTGAAGGAACCTGGAGCTGATCAGGTGCCCGTCTCTTATTTCAGGCTTCATATACTGACCTGCCTGCAGTGTCCCCACCTCCTGACCTGCTCCCTGTAAACACCTGTCCTGCTCCAGAGTTCTGGTATATCCACATGTGGAAGCTGAGATCTGCACCCGGATGGAAGAAATTCAGTCAATGTGGGCTATGTAAGAGACTGACCTTTTCACATAGTGCTTCCCTGAGTGAGACAGGGGGCCTCAGGCCTACAGGAAGGAGCTCTGGCAGCAGGGCCATTCTAGCCCTCTTCTGTCCAGCGTGCAGTGTATGCTGCTTTGCTGAGAAACTGACTTTTGTGTCAGGAGCCCTGGACCTTGGTCTTTCTTGCCCCTGGTGCCACGGTGTCCTCTACGACTGCCTGGCACATTTTCTCCTGACATATGATCTCCACAGAGATCTGAGCACCCCTGGATTTCCTCTTCCAGGCACCAACTCAATGTGGAGACTTCAGGTGTGAAATCTGTGACTATAACATTCAACATGTATATATTTAACCCAGAAAATGTACTGCTAAGTCTTCATTATAAAAAGTGAGATTAACAGACACCCATATTCTCTTGTTTCTCAGTTAAGGTGTGAAAAGTTAGAAATCATGAACATACCACAGCAAAGCTACTGAGTGAATTACAAACTTACAGGCACTGAAAATGCTGAAAGAAGGCCATGTCCTAGGCCGTGTTTCCAGTCTTACTTGAGGTGAGAGAGAGTTTATGGCTTGGCCCTCTCTCCACCCAGCAGTTAAGAGACACAGGCCCTCACAGCAGGCAAGGACAGGAGAGAGGAGCTGATGGATGGCAGACCACTCATCCTAATGGCCCTGATAGGTATACTGTGATCCCCTCTCTCACAGCTGAGCCCTGGCCCTCTTCCAACCCAGACTTGTACTCTGTGCTGCCCTCCCACCCTGCCCCACTCCATGGGAAGAGGTGGCATCTCTCTTTGGTTTAAGTAAATACTCTCAGGTGACTTTTTTTCAACTAAGGGAAAACCCTATTTCCCCCTTTATATGGACATTTCTCCCCTTCTCCCACCCTTCTTCTGTCTTCTATGCCTGCTAATGACAAGCCCATGGAGGACTCTGCTACTGGAGAACTATTTGTATGTCATTAATATATGCTCTCTTACTATAAATGACAGATTTAGAAAAAGAAAAAAGAAAATCTTGGTATATTTATCTATGTCACCAGGTTTGTGTTAGTTCCCTGTGCCACTTCCCCACCCAAAGATGACATTGTATGATAAAGGAATTTGAGAGTAAAACCAAGAAAAGCATTCACATTTCCGGTCCTCTGCATCTCCATTCATTAAGTGATGGGCAAGTCTCCCAGGCTCTGCCTCTGTCACTCTGTTTGTCTCATGCACATCTCTGTGTGTTCACACATTGATGTCAGAGGTATTATATTGTGAAAACTGAAACCTTCCACACACACATCCATCTTGCATCAATGGTTATTTCATGATCAGATTCCCTGGCCTCTTTCTCTGTGGGCCCAGAGAGACTGAGCTCTGCATCCATGCAACTTTCCATGTTTCCCACACTGGTGCCCTGCACCCTCTACCTGCAGGGTAGGGAGGGTCCCAGTTCCTTCCTGTTCTAACAGTGCTGTGAACAACAGTCTTGAAAAGAAAGTTTAAAAGTTATGAAGATTTTTCTTTATTTTATTGTGTTGCTGTTTTGCAGCTCTCTGTGTGGGAGAAACCTCTATGCTTAGCTCAGCGAGGTCCAGGGACCCTGTGTAGAGCTCTGATGGGAGCTGAGGGAAAGGGCTCTGCTTCCCTAACACCATTTGCTCCCTACTGCTGTTAACCCCCACCTTAAAACCTGAAGTCAAATGGGAACACAGCACATCTCATTGACATGTCCCTGAATGTATCTTCAGTGGAATACTGTGCATTTTGTACCCTAGTTGGCCATATGAATTTATTCCCTTTTGAACTGCAAGAGTTTGTCTCTTACCTCACAAAACAAATGGAAAATCAATTCCAACCTCAAAGATGAATGTATTTAAGTTTTACTTATAAACTGGGATCTATCTGGGATTGTGCCCTTTATCAAAGAGAAATATCAGTTAGTCCCTTCCATTAATGCTTGGCCAAACAGAGCTGTGATGCACTGAAGTGAAAACCTGGAGTAGTAAATCACAGAGGCAGAAAGATCAGTGGTGGCTGGGGCTGCCAGGGAAGAGAGGGAATGTTGTCCAAATGGGAATGAAATTGTGGGAAATATTCTGGAACTGGGCAGAAATATACACATTGACAATGTGTACATGCCACTGCACTGAGGATGCTAATTAAAAATGAATGACATCCTATCATTTGTTTAAAATTAATTTATGCCATAATATTTAAAAGGAGTATAGAAGTAAGGGCAAGAAAATGGAAAAAATAGTGGAGGAGATGGGAAAGTCAGGATTTCAGCAAGAGGTGGCCTAAGTGTAGTTGAGGAGCTGCCACATATTGTGGAGACCCTGTTAGGTGTACCTCTGAGCTGACAGAGATGGGCTTCCTGGTCCTGGCTGTTTCCATGGTCCCAGAGCTTGTGAATGCACTGGAGATGGATCAGGTACAAACTCTGCAGCTGGTCCCTGAGCTTGGTGTGCAGCTGACACTTCAACAGCAAAAAGTGAAAAGATCATCAATTTCCCATGTTCCTTGTAGAGCAGTCAAACTTCCCAGTGCCTGTCAGAGATAGCTCTGTGCATAAATCCACTATCAGGAAGTCTTCCCACACTGCATCCACCCACTGATTGCTGTGTGTCTCAGAGATGCAGGGTGGTCCCTTAGCCTTGTCCTCAGTGGGCTCACAGTGTTCCAGCTCAGCAAGTTGAAGTTGTATTGGAGGGTCCATGTGGGTTTGCAGTTGCTGCGTAGAGCTGAGAAGCAGGGCTGTGGTTCTGGAGGAGACAAGTGTGGGGAGCTGAGTGTGAGGTCTGGTCCTCCCTCCCAAACTGCTCACCCAAGGCAATCTGCTGAGTTGGACACCTGCCTGCTGCTCCAGCTGTGGAGAACCCAGTTCACTCTATCTCCACCACCAGTGAAGCAGTGTTGTCTGAGACAGTCCTGAGAGACTGACCGATGACTCTATGGGAGAGGTCACTGGTGTGACCATCTCTCTTTTCTTCAGAGAAGCTGTACACATATCTATCTAGTGCTCACCAGTGGCATGTTGCCTTCTTGGGGGATGGAAAAGTATCTGCTGTGGTACAGGGGTTGTGTTCCATAAATATTTGAGAAGTGAGTGAACAAAGGAATGTGCCCTGTTCCACCTTTCCTCGGTTGTTAGATTGTGCAGTAATTTGCTACCCAGTGCACTGTCCGTCCTCTGGGCTCACCTTCCACTGTTGTGCATCCATGTCTATGGAAGCCAAGATGGGGTCTCATGTACCATAATGTCAGTGGTACATGATCTGCCATCCAGGGTAGCCCCTACTAGTTTGGAAGGTCAAGAGGGGAATAGATACATCTTTTCTAGCCATTGGACCATGGTCAGTGCCTGGAAAAGTGGCTGTGCATGGTGGAGCTCTACGGATATTCATGTACTCATGGTACCAACTGGTTCCTCCTCTGAGGTCTGAATGGGCCTGATGCCTCTGCCACTCTCATAGAATCTGACTCTGAATAATACATCACAAAGGCCATAGAGCAAATCTCCAAACACCTCTACAATGTAGAGAGAAAATTTACTCAGTGTAGGGATCATTGCAGGAGAAACAATCCTTTCCCATGGAGAGGGCAGCTCAATGGAGAATAAACATGGCTACTCCAGCAGGCCTTCCACAGAGCCATGACCAGGGTCAACAATTTCCTGGAAACCCCCATTTTGTTCCATAGGGACCCTGTAAGCTTGGCCTTAGGTGCAATTCACTGTTCTGAGAATTGCACTTACGGGGTGCAATTCTCAGTTCTCAGTGAAGTGAGGCTGAGAGATGTAAGCACATTTCAAAGCCTCAGCTTTAGGTGGCCGAGTCACACTGTGCAGCTGAGAGCAAATTCACCTTCCCACCATCGGGGCCTGTGGGGTAGAAATGTTGGCCCTTGAGGGACCTGGGAAGGAAGAGCCATAGATGGGGCAGCTGTGCAGAAAGTCCTGCTCCAGGGGCTCCATCAGGCTGTGCAGCCCTTCTGCCTGTGTCACTCTCACTGTGCAGACCACCATCAAGTTCTCCACTGATTGATTTCCAGTCTGTAATGAGACAGTGGGAAGCTTGGAGTTAGTGGCCTAGCCATGCCCCTACCCCATGAGTGCTGGAAGCTGAAGTGATACTCAAAGGTTAAATTTCATAAGGAGCAGTTAGAAATAATAGCATTTCTGATCAGTTTGTTAACAAATAAGTCATTAACTCCCTACATGAAGAGTATCATCCCATGTATCCTGTGACAACAACACATTCTAGAGATGAGAAAACAGGCTTGTCCTGGGTGTGGGAGTGGGAACATGTATGTGATGACTCACAGGGTACTTCCCTGTGGTGCTGCTGAAGAAATTTGGTCCAGTTTCCTTAGCTATGAAAGACTGAGTGGCTGTATTCACTGTCTCCTGGTACAATGTCATTTAGCCTAGTGGGGCCCTAACCTCTGATCTGAGGAGCCTGAATATTTTCCCCAAGACATGGGTGAGTGAACCTCTGCTCATGTGATGATGTGTCAGAGCTGGGGGCAGAGTAGAATCACAGTCACACCAGTGCCAAAGGGATAGCTGTTTCCAGAAGTTAACAGTGAAGTAAAGCAGCAGAAGTAAATCGTGACAGGAAGTGAACAGATTTAGTATCCATATCTCTATTCTGATGCTCCCATTAATATGTGGACAGTGACCTGGCACTTGGTCGAGTTGGCTGAGCAGAGAGGAGGTGATAGTTGAAGACTTAGACCACAGTTTCCTTGGGGGCAGGACCACAGGCCTGCTGTTTACTACACCCTTGAGGGAGGTGCTGAAAATGTAATCTGACCCTGAATATCCTGTCCTCCTTGGGCCCTATTACAGAGTCCCCTTAGCTCACTCTCTCCCCCTGCTGGCATCTGTTGTTACTGCGAGTCCCCACTGTGGTACAGGTATGTGGATTGCAGCCCTGCAGGAACCTGCTCCAGGCTGATGTCTGGGGCAGCACTGTTGGTGCAGTGCCTAGTAGTGTGCAAGAAGCTTCTGAGATCTCAGAAAAGCAGAGAAAGGGACCATCAGGACTCCCCTAAAGCCTCCCAGATTTCTGAGTATAGCATAGAGAGACATAGCAGCTTCTGGAAGCACAGGCTGCACATAGAGCTGCAGGGTCTGCCCTGCACAGTGAGCTGGGAGGGGACATGCCCTGTCTCATAACCCTGCTCCCCCATGGTAGGGATGATAGGGACACCCAGGCCCACAGAGCAGATAGTCACTAAGGGGTGTTCACCAGCATTTATGATCCAGGAAGCCCTCAAAGCCACCAGCCAGCCAGGACAGAAAACCAGGTCTCACTTTGTCTCCTTTGGGATTGCCTAAGTGGGGAAGGATTCACCTTTCTAGTGACAGCACAGAAGCCACCAGCCATGTATTGAACCAGGTACTTTATTGCAGTTCCCCAAGGCAGTCGTTCAGACAGCACCTGGGGCTTGCTGGCCTGGTGGGGAAGCCAGGCTGGGTCCTTCTGGAAGCTGATCTCACCCACCTTCCCCTCCCCATCTAGAATTTATTCTCACTCTGTGGTTCCCCAAACCCTGGACCAGCTCAGGCTCACTTATCAGCCCCCAGGTGGCCTTCCTCAGAGCCCTAGTGAAAATCCCTCTACCTGGGTTGCCTGGCCTCTGCTTTGCATCTGAGGCCTGAAAAAACTCCATCTTTATTCCTGCTTCCTGCTGGGGACTCATGGCCACCTGACTGAGCCCTTGGGTAACAGATCTTCTTATGTACACAGGAAGGTTCTTTAGAAATTAAGCAGTGAGTACCTAGCTTCTGGATTGACATTTCTGGATTAGAGCCAGGTCAGAAGGCTGTACTATCTCTCACTGGCACTCTCATGGTATATTGCACATGTTACATTTTGTGTCTGGATGTAGCCCCAAAGCCTCATGTAGTCACAGGAGCACAGTTTTTCCAGAAGTCACTGAAACTAAATTTGTGATGGATTTGTGGTCTAATGATGAGATTAAGGGGGTTTGTGGCCCATCTGTCCTAGCATTGACCCCAGTTACATTGTAAGGGATGGAAGGAGACTTCCTTTCCCCTGCTCAACTGTTGTTTTTACTGTTTTCCACTGCCATGGACTGTTGCCCTCTGCCATATCCCACCCTGCCTTGAAGCCAGAAGGTAATGGACTGAAACCTCTCCAAACTGTAAACTAAAAAACCCTCCCCCTTTTAAATTTGGGTGTCTGTTATTTTGCCTCACCAGCAAGAGAAAAGTAACTAAGACACCACACAAGAGACCCAGCCTGCTATATGGTCCCATGCTTTCAGCCTCAGGAATTCTTGCTCACATTGCTGAATTCAGCTGAGTGTAATGCATTTCTCGTATACACCACACATCTGATACCCAAAGAAGCAGTGCTGGCCCTTTGTAATTAGAGACCTGCACTTAATCTTGTGTCTCACAGGCCACCTTTCAAGCCTTGTGCTCTCTGAGAACAACCCTTTGACCGGTGAGATGATGGAGAACTTTGACTGACCAAACCCCACACCAAAAAATCCAGGCTCAGGGCTGCTCAGCCCCAAAGAGTAAGCTGCTGTCAAAGTCAGACACTTTATGTGCTTGGGGTTGATTGTAGTAGGAAAAGTCCATTCAGAGAGTGGGCTTCATGCTCCATGGAAGCTATGCAGAGTAAAAGAGAACACCACGATGGCGGTCTGCAGCCAGGAGCTGGGCAGTGGCTTCTTCCCCACCACAAGGCTCTGTCTACACAGGAAGGAAGCCCTCCTCCTCCTGGGTGCACAGAATAAAGTGTTGGGATCAGCAACCCAGACACTATGTGTGGTCCTCTCAACCCGTGCTCTCTATGGCTGCTCAAACTGGTGACCTAGCACTTGGTCATGGCCAAGGCCATGACTGTCTGTGTTGAAGCTGCCTCACAGTCTCAGAATAACAGAGTAATGAGGTTCCAACAGGGGAGGGGTGGACCTGGGACCCAAAAGGCAGAGGCATCTATGGAAGCTGTGCTCAGTGGGAAGCATACCCTAGGGTACCATATTCTGTCACCTGGAGCGTGAAGCCCATGTTAGGCAGGGTGTGGTGGGTCCCAGGTACAAGATATTGTGGATTCCAGTATGTGGTTGAGGTTTAGGTGGAGGTAGAGCATCTTCCCAGGGAGGTTACTCTGCACTTTTTCACTTCCTGCCAGGCTCCCATAGACAGGCAGAGTGACCTGGCAGATGTCGGGGAACCTCCCTTTCTGTTCTGTGAGCCTCAGGCCACAGACACAGGAGGCAGCTGTATCCCACCCCATGCTCTTCCAGAGGGCACTAATTTCATGGAATAGTAGCTAAATGAACTCATGACTGGTAAGTATTTGACTGAGAGCAGAATCATCATTGGTTGGCATCTGCCTGCATCTTCAGAAATTCAGGCTGCCAGTTGCCTTCCTTGCACCTGGCCATCAACCTGGTTGGTTCATTGTCCCCAGCCCAAGAAGCAGGATTATGGAAGGCTCATCTCTCAAAAGAGTCTTGACAATCATGATAAATGTTCAGTAGTCCATATCTATAGCCCCTTTGTTTTGCTGACACTGTTTCATAACTGTTAAAGGAACAGCATTGGTGGTGCACCCTGCAGAGTTCAATGCCAAAAGCATACACTGCCAGAGAATAGCAGAGTGAAGACAGATTCGTGACTATTGGCAATTGAAGAGAGCTTCTGGGGTAACTGTCAAAACTGCCTCCCCAATACAAGGGCAGCTGTATTGTACTGGAGAGACCTAACACACCCATGTGGGGAGGACTGGTCCTCACCTCTAGACAGAGACACTTTCCTGTTCTCTTGGAATCACATTATAGATCATGCTGTATTGTGCACTGTGCACCTACTGGTAGAGTAGGTGCCTCATGTCTTTGAGCACCCACATTCCATGCTTGAGTGCATTTTGTGTCTCCCTCTAGCAAACCTTACTGAAGCCTGTGTTTTAAAAAAATAGTGGAAGCTGGGCATGTTAGTGCACACCTGTAATCCCAGCCCTCAAGAAGCTGAGTCAGGATTCTTGAAAGGTTGAGACCAACCTAGGCTACACAGTGAGCTCAAGTGTAGCCCAAAATGCAAAGTGAGACCTGTTTCAAAAAGACAAAATTAAACTAAACAAATGGTGGATTAAAACACTGCTGAGTAGAGAATTTGGTATTATAATGTATGCATAGCTTTTTACTGTTAAACTTCTCTCTCTTTCTCTCACTGGGGATTGAACTCATGGCCTTATGAGTCTTGCTTGCTTCCTTGCTCTTTCTATCTCTGTCTCTGTCTCTCTGTCTCTGTCTCTCTGTCTCTCTCTCTCTCTCTCTCTCTCTCTCTCTCTATATATATATATATATATATATATATATATATATATATATATATATATTTGAGTCTTCATATTTTTCAGCCTAGGCTTGAACTTCTTATGTTCCTGTCTCAGATTCCTACATTATGGGAATTGCAGTTGTGCACAACTATGCCATTTTCATAGGGTGATTGGAACAAACACTATTTACTCTAGATGACTTACAAGAGAGTGTGTGTGTGTGTGTGTGTGCTCTTTGGTTGGTTTTAAGTAATTTCTCATTTTTTGTTTTTGATTTTTTTAGTAGCATGGATCAAACTAGCAACCTTGCATTTTCCAGGCAGGTGCTGAAGTTGCTGAGCTAAGTTCCCAGCCTAAAGCAATGCCTTCTGTGGTTCTCATTACCTTGAGGATGTCACCTGAAATAAGTAAACAATTTTAAAGGGGTGTTTGCAATTACTAGTAGTATTTTCCTTTACCATCACCTTCCCAAATAATGAATGCTTAACCCTATCCCCTCCTGCATAGCAGCTAACTACTTTGGGAATGTCTCCTTCTGGGCCCTAGGAAAATGAGAGGGCTGAATTGTCCATTGAGGCAACTTCATCCTCTTTGGTTGTTTTTACCAAATGCCTACAAGAACTGTCATACCTCAGACACAGTGAACAACCTAAATGACCTGTTCCATGATCCGTGGCACTGATGACTAACCAAAGGCCAAATCCCTGGTGAGTACACCTTTAAAGAGGAGACTGAGTTTCATTCTTCTTCCCTGGCATCATTTCCTAAGCCCTGTGATGACATTTGCCTCACTTCCATCCTGCCCCTGTTTTCCACTGGTCACTGAGTGCCTCAGTTTTCCCGACCTGGACTGAAACATGGTTCCCATGCAGCAGATGTGCGGTTCCCCAGCTTGCTGCTCTGACCACCGTCTGATGGGCATCATTCCAGGGCTGAAAGTCCAGGGCAATAGCATCTCTTGGCCCCACTTTCATACATGGCAGCCATATGACTGGGAGTGTGGCCTCCCTTACTTCCTGAGCCTGAGGGGAGTCACTTGAAATGGCACTGTAGCACAGCAAGCTGAAGCACAGGATCAGTGCCAGGTAGCATGGAAAAATCCAGGCCCCTCAGTGTGGCACCATGTAGGAGCTGAGCACCATGAGGGAGGGCACAAAACAAGGGCAGGAGCAGGTTCTGTGGAAACCACAGAGGTGGGCAGCCCTTCTCTGATGTGTGGACCCCAGTGCCTGTGAGGGCATCAGAATAGCCCTCTTGCATTGAACAAGGGAGTTCCTGGCCTGCTGTTGCTGGGTTAGGGTGGCAGTGGATACTGGCTCTGTCTGGCAGTGAATTTGCACAACACAGATTGTGTCACTGCCTGACTTTGTCTACCC
Source organism: Cavia porcellus (assembly GCF_034190915.1). NCBI lineage: Eukaryota > Metazoa > Chordata > Mammalia > Rodentia > Caviidae > Cavia > Cavia porcellus. The sequence goes on from NW_026947517.1 coordinate 2,467,327, forward strand.
AGGTCCTTCCTGGTCCACCACAGTCTTCTCTGAACCTTTTGTTCGAACCACAAGAGGAGACACTGCATGTGTAGCTGCCCAAAATATAGCTGGTTCAGTTTGGTGCTATCAGCCAAAAGGTATGATGGGTGACAAAATGAAGTGCCAAAAATTGTGCAGCTCAGGGACTTCTTAGCCTTCTTCTTCCAGCTTCCATTCTCTCTTTCCCCAGGTATCCCTCCATCCTCCTCTTATACACCCTTCTCCTCTCAAGAGCACACATCTGGGCTTGTGCTAGCCCTGGCTGGACTGGGAGCTGCTCTGCACTCCCCCAGAAGAGAGAATCCAGTACCCACAGGTATGGCTGATTTGTTGTCACCCACAACAAACTAGAACCAAAATGTGTTGTCCTTGGTTCACAACGTGGGACTGAGGCTACCAGGAATTCTATTTTTGGCTCTAAGCTCTAGAGTTCTCCTCAGGACATGCTGGTCAGAACTGGGGGATCAAGATCAATCTGATTGTGGAGCAACCCAGGACCTGACCTAAGCTTTGGGTCCCTGTGTGATGCATGTGTTCCTGGATATGTGGAGAGACAAATGCAGATGTTCCTGTCTGGCAGAATCAAGATAGACACAGTATCTTTGAAATGGCTCATATGATATGGGCAGAATTGTATCTACTCAGGGAACAAAGGCTGGGTGCACGAGACTGTGAAGCAGGGCCCTCAGATCTGTACTACACTTTGGAATAAAGGCAAATAAGTGTGCCCCAGCCCAAATGTGTCTGCATTCAAATTCCTGCTGCCTGGGGTCATGCATTTTAGTCCTGTCCTAAGAGCAATGGATGGCATTATAAGGTGTGGCAGTGTGGTCAGACTTCTAATGGCATGGCTCTGGGCCCCTCAGGAGATGGACAGCACCTGGACAGGAGACAGGCACAAGGCTCACTTGTGTACAATGTGACTCTGTCTCAGTGTCCAGCCTCAGGATATGGCCACCATCAGCTCTTCTTTTGTTTTGGCCACCTAGTTGTCCGGCTTCCATTGTGTTCTCACTTTTCTTGCCCACTGTCACCTGAATCACAGCAGAATTGACTGTCGAAGTCCAGTTGCACAGTGAGGTTGTAGGCCAGTGTGCTGGTGTGAGGCAAGCACCTGTGCCATCAGCAATAGGGCTGCTGTGTTGTGAAAAGCTGTGGATTGTGGCAAGAACCCTAGGTATTTTGATCCCCACCACATTGATGCTGGCATCATGATGTACAGAGCAAGATTCGTGCCACTCAGATATCACATTTTACTATAACTTTCCTTCCCATGATCAGTTACTCAGAATCTGTGTGCCAGATAATTATATGTTGAAGGTCCTGCTAAGCATCTCCACCCAGACTTCCTGGCAGCAGCTCAGCCTTCAAAGCTGGGTGGGAGAGGTGGGGAGGGAGGTGGAGGAGGACAAGAGGCTTTGTCCTCCAAGACATCAGATACAGAGGGGCAGGGGGCATCTTCAGCTCTCACTATTACATCCACTTCTGAACCTGTATCCTGTGGTCAGAGAGCAGACAGCAGTTTTGATCACTTTGCTAGAAATCAGGGATCTGAACAGAGCTACAAAGGCAGGACATTGGAGCCAGACTGAGGGCTCCTCCAGAAGATTTGCCGCTTTTCATTTTCACTTTCTGTTCCATAACTCAGTCATCACCAGCTATTGGCAGTGTGGATTCACTTGTCTCCCCAAGAGTGGGCTGCTTCTGGGGATCTGGGGCAGTCAGCACAAAGTGAGATCTCCATGTGTCTCTGTTAGGTTGTGCACACAGCAAGGTATAAAAGTGCGTGTTCCTATGATAGGCAGATTGGTCCCAGAAACTCCGTTAGTAAGCTCTTAACTTGAGGACAGTTGATGATTTTTTCTTGATCCTGTATCTGCCTGAAGGACCCCTTGCCTGATGCCTGGAGGGTGTGCTTCTTGTGAAAGATTTATCATTAGTTACTCTTTTTTTCTCCAAAAGTAAGTAGTGGATTTTCTTACTGTTTGTTTTGTTTGTAATTTATGATTTTTTTACTAGAACTTCTTTGCAGTGTATATTGATTACACTGATGATAGGCACATGGTTTATTTATTATGCAGAATGCATATTAGATCCTATGTGGTGCATGACAGTGCAACCCATCAAGTAGAGACTGTTCTCAAAATTTTTTGCATTGATCACGCAGAACTGAAAAAATGTGGAACAGTTTAGAGATAACATCTTTCAGATACAAAAACATACTTTAAGTCAAATGTATTAGAGAACACACAAATAAAAGAATAGATGAACATAGGAAAACAATGAAAAACAAAGGTGGCCCAACATAGCAAAAAATGGAATACATGAAAGATATACAAACAAGAGTTCAAAAGTTTCAGTGCTAAATAAGAGATATATAAAACCTATAAGAGATTAAAATTATACGCACAGACTGAACAAAAGTTAGGTTTAGAATTTCAGATCTTGAAGACAAAATTGTAGCTAGTTGTCATGAAAACAATGCAATCTTAAAAGTAGCAAGAGACTATGAGAAATCAATCCAACAGGTACAAAATGCATCAAAGAAGAATTGCTTGAGATTGATTGGGGTCAATGAGAAAGCCAGAGACAACACAAATACCATAAAAATTTTCAAAAAATAATGGAAGAAAACTTCCCAAGCATGAATAAAGAATTTGCCATACAAATAAGTGAAACATATAGAACTCCAAACAGACATAACAAAAATAAAACTACATCAAGGTATATAATATTCAAGATTCCAGAAATACAGCACAGGAACACAGTATAAAATGCTGTTACTGAGAAGTCACAGATCACTTATAATTGAAAGCACATCAAATTCTTAGCAGTCTTTGTTGTAGCTTGGCACAACTGACATCATCTTGAGCCCTGCTTTTAACTGGTGCCCTATATTTAACACAAGAGAATGTAAAATTACTCAGAGTACAAGTCCTGTGAGGAAAACAGAATGATCTGCACCACCTGGAGAAAAATTACCCTGTTCAACAAAAGAAACATGATATAGTTGTCAACTGAAAATTAATTTAAGATTGTAGCTCGATTGTTTCTAATAGGATGTCACTTTGTGGTTCTCTGTTTAAGAGCTTTGTAAGTTTCCAGTTCAGCCACTTGTTTGGATTCTGAAATTAGCAGGTAATCTATATTAGTGGTCCTGAGCTCTATTAATCAAATTACAAATTTATCAATTTGTATGCTTTGATTCCTTTATTTTTGTTCATTAACCTACCTCAGTCTTCTCAACACAAATATCCAAGTAAAGAAGAAAACTGTAGTTGAAACAGAAGAACAACTCCTGAATTTGGACAGAAGTACAAGTTCTGAAACGAAAGAACATCCAATCCAGATTGAGGTATCCTGCAAAACTTTCAAAATTAAAGGAAACATAAGACACTTCCATGACAAAGAACAACTGAAGAAATCCATGACTGCAAAACTGACCACTGAAAAAGTAATGAAAGTTATAATAGAGAGAGGTAAAAATGGCCAAAATTCCAAGAAAAACACAGAAACAACCAGGCAGGACAAGTAATTAAACAGAGGAGAAAAGCAGAGAATCAACAGCAGAACAATATTACAACAAAGACAAACCAATACATATCACTGTTAATGGTTGGACCTCATCAACCAAAAGAAATAGATGGGTGAATTGGATCAAGAATAAGATACAAAAATATGCTGTATATAGCAAAAAACATTTAATTGAAAAAGAAATTCAGAGACTGAAATTCAAAGGGCAGAAAACAATCTTCCATGCAACAGAGGCCCAGAAAAGGATGAGAAGATATTCTCTTTGCAGACATTATGAACTTCAAACCAAGAGTGACTAAAAAGATAATGAGCCTCACTACATACATGTTAATGGAAGGTTTTAAAAAGAATAAGATAACAATCATAAATATGTGTTTATCTAATACAGGAGCACTTGGCAATGTAAGGCAATTATTGTTAAAAGACATGAAAATAATGCAACAAAGAATAACACAATTGACTCAAGAGACTTCAATATCCCACTATCACAAATAGTTCATCTATTTGTTTCAGCCAAGAAACATGAAAGTAGAACTAAATCTGTGAAAAAATGAACTGAATAGATGGTTACCAATATGTGATCCAACATATTCAGAATAAACATTCTTCTCAGCTGTGCAGGGGAGGTTCTCTAAAACATGCCATATACACTAGTCCACAGAACATGCTGAAGTAAATGCAAAGAAACTGAAGTTTCCCCATGCATTTTACCTGACCATAGTGCAATACAATTGGGAAATAATTGTAAAAGAAGTTACAAAAATTTCATAAATATATGGAAATTAAATAACACTCTGTCAAACAATAAATGGGTCACAGATGAAACAAAGGAAGAAACTTGAAAATATTTACAAAACAACAAGAATGTGGATGCAAAAGTTGGTTCTCATGGGATTCAATGTAAGCAGTTCAAAGAGGGAAATTTATAGCACTCAAATCTCACATCAGGATATAGAAAGAACATAAATAAAGATCTACTGTTGCACCTCATACTTACAAAAAAAATGACATGATAAACCCAAAGCCATTAAAAGGGAGGAACCTATAATGATCATAGAAGAAAGTAATGCAGTGCAAAACATAAAAACAATAAAAAGGTTTAATGAATCAAAGAGTTGGTTCATTGAAAGAATAAAAAAATTGATAAACACTTAGCCAACCACATAAAAAGAAGAAAAGAACCACTCAAAAGCATTCATTGAGGAAGGAAAACAATAAGATAACTACAGATGGTGTGAAAATTAAGATGATCGTCAGTATCTACTTCAAAAACTTATGCTTCCCTAGGTTGAATAATATAGAATTGAATTGATTCCTAAATACATATGAATTGCCAAAGCTGACTCAAGAAGATATAAAAGTTCTAGATAATGCAGTATCTGTTATGTATCAATGCAGTTAATGAGACTGAAGATCTAATTAAATGTTGTCAGCTACTGGCCAGGTGGTGCATGCCTGTAACCCCAGAACTTGGGAGGCTGAGGTAGAAGGATTGTTGTGAGTTTGAAACCAACCAGGGCTACAACGTGAGCTCAAGGCCACTCCAGTGCATAATAAGACCCTCTGCAAAACACATTAAAATGAAACAAAACAATGACAACAAAAAGGCAACTGACCAACATATAGAATTCTAAGTCTTCATGGATTTACTGCTGAATTTTACAAGAAATGTATAGAAAATTGAAGGCCCCTATTCTTTAATAAAATTGAAAGAGAAGCAGTTCTCCCTATCTCTTTCCTGGAGGCCAGCATTACACTGATACTAATAGCAGAGAAAGACACAACCAGAAAAAGAAAACTATAGGCAAGTTTTCCTAATGAACATAGATGCAAAAATCCTTAATAAAACACTAGCAGACTCTCCTCTTCTCCTGGGGGCCAGGCTCCCTGTTGGTCCAGTAAGACCAGTAGAGGCAGGGAACCCTGGCCTAGGCCGGCGAACTGTTTTCTTTGCCTGGGGCCCAGGATCCAGCTGCCTGTGGGTCATGTAATTCCAGCGGAGGCCTGAAACTCTCTTCTTTGCCTGGGGGCCAGTCTTCAGGTTCCTGTCTGTGGGGTAAGTCCAGCAGAGGCAAGGAACCCTGTCCCAGCCCGGTGAACTGTTTCCTTTGCCTGGGGCCCAGGATCCAGCTTTCTGGCAGAAACAGTGAGTAAGGAGGGAGCAGGGAATTCTGTCCCAGCCTGGCTGACCTCTCTACCTCACTTGGAACAAAACTTGAAGTGCAAAAATATAGGAAAATGACAAAACAAAAGACCAAAACGCAGTCTCAGACATCCAGCCCATCCCAAGAAAGCCTAGGAGCCATGTGCATAGAAGAAAATATATGCCACATACCTGAAATAATAGTAACTGAAATAAAGAAGCAACTCTGGGAAGCCTTAAAGGAAATCAAACTAGAAATAATCTCTCAGGTAAAAGAAGAAATGATAAAAGAAATGAAGGAGATGCTGAACATATCTAAAGAAGACACAGTTAAAAAACTTGAGGAGATAAGTAAAAAGATAGAATCTCTGGATGAACAATATAAGAAACAAACAGAATATGTAAAGCAGATGCAAATAGATATACAGGAAGTCAAAAACTCCATCAAAAGTTGTAAAACCCGCCTCAATGAATGTGAAGATAGAATTTCAGACCTTGAATACAAGATTGCAGCCAGTGAACAGGAAAGGAAAGATCTTATAAAAATAAGAAATCAGGAAATAACAATTCAACACCTGCAAGATGACACAAAAAGGAACAACATAAGATTAATAGGGACAAATGAAAAAGAAGGGAACAACATAAGGATGTCAAGAGGCTATTTAGAGAAGTAGTAGCTGAAAATTTCCCAAACATGAGATTGGAAACTGATATCAAGATCAGTGAAGCATATAGAACTCCAAATAGCCATGACCAATATAAAACTACACCCAGACACATAGTAATGGCCATCTCAAAAATTGAACAAATTATAGAATATTAAAAGCTGTAAGAGAGAAAAGAAAGATCACCTATAAAGGAAAACCTATCAGAATCACAACAGACTTTCAGCACAAACAATAAAGTCAAGAAGAGCATGGAGTGAAGTATTTCAGATCATAAAGGAAAATGATTTCCAACCTAGACTGATGTATCGTGCAAAACTGTCCTTCAAAATGGATGGAGAAATAAGATACTTCCATGACAAAGAACAGCTGAAAAACTACATGATCACCAAGCCAACCCTGGAAAGAATACTGAAAGACAGGCTAGATGCATCTAGGAAAAAAACCACTAAACAAAGCAGACAATTAAAAAGAACCAAAAGACAAAAATGCAACAGCAGAAAGATAACATGTCAACAATAAACCAATATATAACAGTTATAACCATTAATGTAAATGGTCTCAATGCACCAATTAAAAGAAACAGACTGGCAGAATGGATCAAGAAACAAAATCCAACCATATGTTGTCTACAAGAAACCCATCTCACCCATAAGGATACCTACAGACTGAAAGTCAAAGGATGGAAAACAATACTTCATGCAAGAGGAACCACCAAAAAAGTGGGGGTGGCTATTCTGTTTGCCGACAATGTGAACTTCAAGCAAACAATGATCAGAAGGAATAAAGAAGGTCACTACATACTGGTTAGGGGAAAACCAAATTCGAGACCACCCAGTTATATAAAACAAGTACTAACAGAAATGAAACACCAAGTTAACAGTAACACAATTCTAACAGGAGATCTTAGCACACCATTGACACTAGTGGACAGATCAACCAGACAGAAAATCAGCAAAGAAATAAAAGAACTGAATCGTACCTGTGAACAAATGGACTTAATAGACATATACAGAGTATTCCACCCAACAACAACAGAATACACATTCTTCTCAGCAGTACATGGGTCATTTCCTAAAATAGACCATATATTAATTCACAAAACATATCTTAAAAAATAAAAAAGGGTTGAAATCATCCCTTGTGGACCATAGTGCCATGAAATTAGAAATTAATGATAAAAGATACTACAAAATTTCCCCAAACACATGGAAACTGAATAACACACTCTTGAGTAATCAGTGGGTCACAGAGGAAATTAAAGAAGTAGTTAAACACTACCTACAAGAAAATGAAAACACAATACAACTTGCCAGAATCTGTGGAATGCAATGAAAGCTGTCCCTCAGAGGAAAATTTATAGCACTGAGTTCACACATCAGGAAAACAGAATGAATAAACATATAACCTGATGTTACACCTCAAACATCTAGAAAAAGAAGAGCAAGTCAAGTCCAAAGCCAAAAGAAGAAAAGAAATTATAAAATCAGAGCAGAAAGCAATGCAATAGAGACTTTAAAAAACGATCCAAAAAATCAATGAATCAAAGAGTTGGTTCTTTAAAAAATAAATAAAATTGATAAGCCCCTAGTTAACATTATTGTAAAAAGGGCAGAAAAAGCTCAAATTCATGCAATAAGGAATGAAAGAGGAGAAATCTCTACAGACCCTATAGAAATACAGAAAACCATCAAAACCTATTTCGAAAACCTCTACTCTCAAAGGTTTGATAACACAGAGGAAACGGACAGATTCCTAGAAACATAAGTACCTAGAAGATCTAAGTACCAAAGCTAGGTCATGAAGATGTAAAACTACTAAATAACCCAATTTCTATTAATGAAATCAAAAATGTAATTAAATCCTTACCTACAAAGAAGAGTCCAGGCCCACACAGATTCACTGCAGAATTCTACAAGAAATACAAAGAAGACCTAATGCCAACACTCCTCAAACTCTTCAATGAAATTGAAAAGGAAGCCATCCTTCCTAAGGCATTCCTGGAATCAAATATTACTCTATTAACAAAGCCTGAGAAAGACCCAACTAAAAAAGAGAACTACAGACCAATCTCCCTAATGAACACAGATGCAAAAATCATCAATAAAATATTGGCAAATAGGATGCAGCAAACCATCAAGAAGATCATAAACCATGACCAAGTGGGATTCATCACAGGCATGCAGTGATGGTTCAATATGCATTAATCAATAAAAACTAATATACCATATCAATAGAGACAAAAGTAAGAGCCACATAATCTTTTCTACAGATGCAGAAAATGATTTTGATAAGGACCAGCACTCATTAATGATACGAACCCTGCAGAAATTTGGAATAGATGATCTTTACCTCAATATGATAAAGGCCATCTATGACAAACCAACAACAAATATCATACTAAATGGCCAAAAATGGAAGGCCTTTACTTTAAAATCAGGCACAAGACAAGGATGTCCCTTATCACCACTTTTATTTAATATAGTACTGCAAAAACTAGCCAGAGCAATTAGACAAGTGAGAGAAATAAAAGGTGTAAAGATAGGAAAAGAAGAAGTTAAGCTATCATTATTTGCAGACATGATACTCTATATAGAAGATCCCCAAAACTCCACTGAAAGACTCCTAGTTATAATAAATAAATATAGTAATGTAGCTGGCTATAAAATCAATACTCAAAAATCAATAGCATTCCTATATACTAACAACAAAGTGTCAGAAAAAGAAATAAGAGAAGCCACACACTTCACACTAGCAACCAAAAAAATGAAACATCTAGGCATTACTCTCATGAAAGAAGTGAAAGACCTGTACAGGGAAAATTATATTACACTGAAAAAATGAAATTGAAGATTATCTCAGAAAATGGAAAAACTTCCCTTGCTCATGCATAAGAAGAATAAATATTGTGAAAATGGCCATTTTACCAAAACTTTTATACAGATTCAATGCAATACCGATAAAAATACAAGCAACATACCTCATAGAACTTGAGAAATCACTTCTAAAACTCATCTGGAGTAAGAAGAGACCTATAATAGCAAGGACAGTTCTAAGTAGCAAGGGTAGTACAGCAGGTATCACAATCCCTGACTTGAAATTATACTACAAAGCAACTGTAGTAAAATCAACATGGTACTGGAACCAAAACAGAGCTGAAGATCAGTGGAGTAGATTAGAAGATACAACCACAACTGCAAACACACTCAACCACCTTATCTTCAATAAAGGAGCCAAACATGTTCACTGGGAGTACGACAGTCTCTTTAATAAATCGTGCTGGAAAAACTGGCTCTCCATATGTTGAAAGCTAAAACTAGACCCATGCCTATCACCATGTACTAAAATAAAATCTAAATGGATCAAAGATTCAAATATTAAAACAGAAACACTAAATCTATTGGAAGACAAATTGGGTAAAAACCTTGAAGATATAGGAGGAGGTAGAGAATTCATGAACAGTACTCAAACTTCATGGGAAATACTCCCCAGAATCAATAACTGGGATCACTTCTTATTAAAAAGTTTCTGCACATCAAAAGAAGTCTCCAGCGTGATGAGAAGAAAACCCACAAACTGGGAAAAAAATCTTAGTGAACTGTCCCTCAAAAGACTTCAGTCTAAAACATATAAAGAATTTAAAAAAAATCAGACAACCAAAATTCAAAGACCCAATTCAAAAATGGGCATCTGCAATGAATAAACAATTCTCAGATGAAGAAATACAAATGGAGGGGATGGGGATTTAGCTCAGCAGCATAAGTGCCTGCCTTGCAAGCAGGCAGTCATGAGTTCGATTCCTGGTACTGATAAAAACAAAAAAGACCAAAAAAAAAAAAATACAAATGGCAAATAAATACATGAAAAAATGTTCACCATCAATGGTCATTAGAGAAATGCAAATTAAAACCACACTGAGATTTCATCTCATTCCTGAAAGAATGGCCAAGATCAAGAAAAGCAATAACAACAAATGCTGGAGAGGCTGTGGGGAAAAAGGAACTCTCCTGCACTGTTGCTGGGAGTGTAGACTAGTGCAACCATTGTGCAGGTCAGTCTAGAGATTTCTCAGAAAGCTGTGATGGGAAGCACCTTTTGAACCAGCTATTCCATTTCTAGGCATATTTCCAGAAGAACTGAAAGCATCATACCACAGTGATATATGTGCCCCCATGTTTATAGCAGCACAATTTATAATAGCCAGATCTTGGAAACAAACTAAGTGTCCATCAACGAGGAATGGATAAAAATTTGTGGTATTTTTATACAATGGAGTACTACTCAGGTATAAAGAATGACCACATTGAGACATTTATAAATAAATGGACACAGCTTGAGACCATACTCATAAGTGAAATAAATCAAACTCACATGTATAAATACCGAATAGTTTCCCTAGTGTAAGAAATGATAAGAATACATTAGAAGTATGTGGTAATCATGATTTCCAATCATATTGGCTTGAAGCCATATACTGCTTTCACTCATTAACTGCAATGGTTTTTCAATTTTAGTATCTATGATAGCACGAATAGCTAATTTTGAAGAAAGCAACACAACATAAAGGTTAGTGCTGATTTAATATCGTCTTGTTTTGAAGTCCCATCAAGCTGTAGTACATCTGTTTCCACTGGTTTTAACATATTGTACCTTACTATATTTCACCATATGCTATAGTATAAACAAAATTCTTTATAGGCAAAGAGATAAAATGGATTGTGTATTTTCTATTAGCAGGTTCTAAATACCCTGTAATTCTTGCATTCTCTTGAAAGGCTTCACACTGTCTAAAAATGCTTGATATTATAGCATGTGAAGTTACACTCAAATAATTTAAGGAAAGAGGCACTATGGTGACTACTACTATGTTAGATTATCCGGTGGTGAAACACAATGATGCTTGAATTGCTAGATTTTGCACTGCATAGTTCTATTACACTGTCCTATCTTATCTCAATCTTCCCCCTATTTTTAAATTAATCTATTTTCTCTCATTTTTTAAGGGAAAACTATATTACAGAATAATGGGACATATTGTAGCAACTTTTTTGTTGTCCTATTAACCTGACTTGAACCCCACTATTGTACTCCCCATCTTGTTCTGTCTGATTATTATATATTCTGTTTTGTTTGACAGTATCAAGTTTGAGGGTATAGGCAATCACTTTGAAGGCAATAAGATATACTATGTTGCCCAATATGGATTGACTATGATCTTTTTTTTGAAGTCCTGTAAGGTCCTCAGTGTAGATTTTATTGGTTTTGTTCTGTGCTGTTTTGATCAATTCTATTATACCTGATGATATAGACAACTCAGTTTAAAAATAGCAAGAGGCACAATGGTAACCACTTTTGATCACCTGGTATTCTATTTTTGCATCACATGCTATGCCCACCCTTCTGTTCTAACTGACTCTGTTTTGCTTAGTCACATTTGTTTTTATTCTCTTTAAAAAAGTAATAAGATCTGTGAGAGTAATAAAACCCTAAAAGTCTAATTGTTATTGTAAAAGGGAGAGGAAAGTAAGGTGGACTAAGGGATATAACCGCAGGTATGTTCAAGTGTGTAGGATGGAAAACCATATAACTGAGCTTTTGTTGGATCATTGAACGGAACAGTCTCCAATTTCACTGTATGAATGTTCACTTTATATGCTTTAATTTAGTGATGTGGACAACTATTTTTGGGAAGATAATATGTAACCTATTAACTGGTGATTTTGTACTGTATATATTTTTTTCTAGAAATACTGTACCCTTATACTGCATTGTTTTTTATGTCCTTTCTTTTTTTTTCTTTTTTTCTCTCTTTAAATAAAAGAAAAAGACACTACCAAAGTGAATGTCGAAATCATCAAGAAGATTTTAAAACCTGATCAACATGGATTCATCCCAGGAAAGCAGGGATGTTTCACTACATGCAAATCAACACATTTAAATGTCATATCAACACGGAAAAACAAAAGTCATATAGTGATCATCTCAATAAATGCATGATAAGCTTTTGATAAAATCAATCACTGATTTGTAATAAAATGCTACAGTATGTAACAATGGAGAGCCTTTACCTCAATCTGATAAAACAAGCAAAGACAAAAATACACCCAGCATCATACTGAATGGTGAAAAACTAAAAACTTTCACAGTACAATTAAGAACAAGAAAATGATGATTCCTATCACCACTCCTACTCAATATAGCTCTGGAAACATTAGGCAGAACAATTAGACATAAGAGACAAATAAGAGTAATCATATAACAGAAAGTAGGTAAACTATCATTATTCACAGATGACATTATATTCTATGTAGAAGATATCAGTTACTCCACCAAAAGACTTCTAGACTTAACCAAATTCAATAATGTAGCTGAAGACAAAGTTGACAATCAAAAATCAAGAGCATTCCTGTACACAATCAACTCATTAAGAGAGAAATTACAGAAACCATGCCATTTATAATAACTTACAAGAAAATGAAATACTTGGAATGAAAGAAGAGAAAATACTTGGAATGAAAGAAAGTCAAGGAGGTACATATTGATAATTACAGTACTTTGTAAATGGATGTTGAAGCGATTTTCAGAAAATGGAAACATATCCCTTGCCCAAAGTGTGCATTGTTTTCACCGTGTTAATGATTTCTTTTGATGTACAAATATTTTTTAACAAGATGGAGTCCCAGTGGTTGATTCTTTGAAGTTGATTCTTCAAAATTTGTGTTTTGTTCATGAAGCCTCATTAGTGTTTCTGTTGTAATATTGAGATCTCCAATCTAGTTTGACTTTTGCTATTTTATGGTGATAGGCATGGATCCAGTTTAAGTCTTCAGTATGGGGAAAGTCATTTTCTTCAGCATTATTGAAGAGGCTATCTCTCTTCCAGTGAACATATTTGGCTCCTTTATCAAAGCAAGGTAGCAGAATGTGTTTGTAGTTGTGTGTCCATGTTCTAGTCTCTTTGATAGATTACCAGGTCTGTTTTTCTGCCAGTACTCTGGTGATTTTGTGACAGGAGCTTTCTATTATAGCAAGTGAAGAATTGTGATGTATTATAGCAAGTGAAGAATTGTGATGCCTCCTGACTTGCCTTTGTTGCCTAGGAATGTATTTGTTATTCTAGATCTTTTCTGTTTCCAAAAGAATTTTTGAAAAGTTTTCTCTATATTTGTGAGCTATATTAATAGTATATGGATAGGCATTGCATTAAATCTGTATAAGAGTTCACAATATGATTTTTTTGAGTTTTCCATATCCTTAAAAATAGTCTTACTGGTTTTTATACTCACCTGATTTATCCTAAAAGGTATAATCCTAAGAGTTTCAAACTATTGAGTTATTCTTCTAGAGGATATTAGCAATAATAGATATTTTTCCCTATTTGTTTGATACAGGGTTTCCCTATGCAGTTCTGGTTGAGTGTGGACTCACATCTTAGTCCAGTAAATTCACACTGATAATCCTACATCAGCATTCCAAGTCCTGGGATTACAGGTGTGCATGTGACACCTGAAAGAATTCCTGGTGTTATTTGAAAGATGAGGAAACAGTCATGAGATACACATGTACTCATTAACTGTCATTTCCTTAAAGAAAAAGTGTCTAAATTAATAGGTAATACCATTGGAGTGTAGGGAATCAGAAAACGTTTTTCTATGTCTTATGTTCTGGGGATAACAGACTACACCCCTGCAAAAACGGGAGATGTCACAGCTAGAAATATGTGTCAAATTTGAGCACCAATATTATGAACTCAGAGAGTATTTATGGAAGATGAGGAAAAAGACCAGTGGAAAATAATGAGAGACCTGGTGACGTTAGCCTTTTATGACTCTAGATCAGGCTTTATTATAATGCTGAATGTCACAAATATTGAAATAGTCAAATATTATATGTGTTTTAACCTAGAAAATATTAAGGCTTGGCACAGTATCCAAGATATGTTGTAACTTGGAATAAATCATGCCATCTTGAGCCCTTCATTTAACTAGTGTCTTGTATTTGACCCAGGTAAATGGAAAATGACTCAGTGTATAAGTCCAGTGAGAAAAGCAAAATGAGCTGTACCCAAAGAAAAAAATTTAACATGCTCAACAAAAAAACAAGATACAGGTGTCAGCCAAAAATTAACCTAAGATTTTAGATACATTGTTTCCAATAGGATGTTCTTTGTGATTCTCTCTTTTAAAAACTCTTAACTTTCCAGTCCAGGATCACTTGTTTAGATTTTGAAATTGGGAAAGTGAGTCTGTATAGAAGTGGTTCTGAGAACAGCTATTTAAATTCCAAATTTATCCTTTGGCTGTATGGATTCCTATAGTGTTGTTCACGAACTGACCTCCAGCTCCAGAAAGGTTTACTGACACAAGCAAGCACCTGGATTAAATACAGTGTCACCTTAATAGAAGAATAATAGTGAAAAGGAGGGAAGAAAAAAGACAAACACCATGTGTTATGATACCCACCTCTTTACCTGGTATTAAAGAGGCTGAAACAGGAGAATGGCCGTGTATTTAATTACAGACTACCCTACATAGTGAGTGCAAGGTCAGCCAGAACTACAAAGTGGGGCTATGTCTTTAAAAACAAAAATGAAAAATATAAAAAACCGAGGAACAGAGAAAGACTATTAAAAGAAAACAAAAATATTAGAGCTGAATGAAAATTGGCTTAGCTAAAATGGGAATTATGGAATGATGTTGCAGAGGAAAGCTGGTCATGAAGTGGCACCCAGGAGGCAGTGAAAAATACAGTTATGAATGGGACCTATTGTGCTACATCTCAATACTTACCTCCTTCCTCCAATACATCTGCAGTTTATTTGACAGGAAGTCCAAAAGCTCATGGAAATGTCAAACTCAGAGCAAACAAGCAGCTTGAAATCAACGCTTTGCATCATGGCCTTTAGCAGATGTTTCATATTCAAATTGAAATAGGAGAAATATAATCCTACCCTGTTTGTTGGTAAATGCAGCAAGTTGGTTGGGTCATAGCATTGAAGAATGAAGTCATGAATCAAAAGAAGTTCAAAAAATTTTCTTGGAAAAAAAGACAGGATAGCCCTGTCTTTGCAGGAGTGGTCTTCAGTGTTTAGGCCACATATCTATTTTCAGGGGTCATTTATACAGCAAAGTCAGAATATGAGTACAGTGTGGGTCTCAAACTGCAATGTACCTATAAGTGTATAGCTGCTTAACTAATATTCAGAAGGGCAGCAAGTCACCCCGAAAAGGTATGCAGAAAGAGCCAAGGAATTTTGTGGCAACAATAGTCCAGTTGTTCTGGTCTATGTGTATGGTAATAGATGCTTATCTGGATTTCCTGCGGAAGGTGTTGGTAACTGTAGTACATTTCAAGCTATTGTTTTTCTCTTTAAGAGGCATGTAGACATGGTCACTGCATCTTCACCTTCAGGTCTGGTTTTCTTCAGCTGTGCCTCTAGCAGTGATTGTTGTATTTACTTTTTTACATTGATGCCTTTGAAGTTCCATTTCCTGTCTGACTGTGTATCAATTTCTGTCTACTTTGGCCTCCTGTAGTAAAATCACAATACTATTTGAATGGATAAAGCGATATTTATATATTTAATAAAATATTATTTAATAGGGGACTGGGTTTTACCTCAGCAGACAGAAGTACCTGCCTGGCAAGTGCCAGGTTGTGAGTTTGATCCCCAGTAGCTAAAAAAAAGTAATTTAAACTGCAAGGAAAGAAAATAATTTCATTTGTGAAGATGTAGATGAACAAAATTTTCAATTAAATCTGTCAATGGCAAACTAAATGGTAGTAATAGTCATATTTAGAATCTAAGGTTGTTCAGGCTGGGGATTGAGCTCAGTGGTACAAGCACCAGCCAGGCAAGCACAAGGTCATGAGTTCAGTCCCTGGTACCAAAAAGCAAATTTCTACAATTCTCGACCATGTGGTGCTATGAGCATAATTATTGAAATTGATAGTTGTTCATTCAATGGCTCAATTTTTCTTTTGTGGTCTACAAAATATCTACAGATAACATGGTAAATATAGTGAATGATATACTGTCCTCTATACTATGGGTATTTGCTGAGAGTTGTTTTTAGTTTTTATTTTTCCATGTACTTGAATGCTGAAAATATTTGGTAATGCTAGGTAGAGAAACAATGATAATAATTTTTTTCATTTTAATCATATAGTTCACTCTATCCATTAAGTACATTTTATTTACTACAATTATGCTAAGAAAAGTTGATAAATGATTCTTAAATTTATAGGCAGATGAGTTAGTTAGAAATATAGGCAGGCAGACAGTGATATCGGGGAATGAAACTTCTGACCTACTATATTGGGTATGAGTTTAGGTTTTCTAAAACTGAGGAATAAATAATTAAGAACAATGGAGGTAAGAGCAGAATATACTTTTTGACAGAAAGAAATTGAGAGGATTTTGCTCTAGATGGGACATTTCAGCACTGGGAGGTGAGACCAGGGGACATTTACCTTGAGGTCACTTTCCCCTCTCCTATGCAACTTACCTGTGGCATGAAAAGAGTCCCAATCAGCTACTTGCACATCAGCAATGCCACCTTTAAGCACCACCCCAATGGAAAACTATATGTATGCCCCCACATGACATTTTTACTTTGTATTCTTTCTTTTACCATGCCAAAAATGCTATCATTTGGTTCCCTGACCACTAAGGCAGATTGAGTGTCTCCTGGGAATCACTCCCATTTTGAGTTCCTCTGCCTTAAATCCACCTGTGTCTTCCTCCAGGACAGTTTACTTGCCACTGCTGATCTGCATACAACCGCAGCCTTACTCACTGAACATGGGTGAGACACCATCTGGTGTTTTTTTGTTTCTGTTCCTTAGCAAGCTTGTGACAGAAAACCCATCCTGCCATCCCGGAACAGGGTTACTAGTTTCCACACTCCTTAGGCCACACAGCTGGAGGTAACACTGAGATTTTTGTGTGCTGACATACCGCCCTGTTCTCATGGTTACCTGCCAAGAAGAATGGGTGTTGGGATTTTGCCTGTCACACTTTCCAAATAGATTACGATCTCTATTGTTGTGTGTGACCTAGCACAGCTCCCTCATTCCTTGGGGGAGCTACAGCTCTTAGTTCCTGAGATGAAATTGTTCTCCAAGCTCCCTTATAATTTGGTCCTGGGGACCACTTCCTGTCCTCCAGAAAACACGCCTCTGTGGTGCCTGGTTCATAACCTTGTTGCTTTTGGCCTTTAAAAGGCTACAACAACCAAAAAGCTGATCTTATATTAATGCTTTTGTCACAATGGTAACAAGTTGGCAAAAACCCTTCATCTTTAGGCCTTCTTCACTTTAAGGACGTGGTTTTCTCTCACTCTGTCTTCTATGATGGCCCAAGTACTCCTGGCTTGCTCTGCTCCACCAGGATCTCTCCCCTTCCCCAAACTTATGATGCAGCTTCTGTCTGTACAGCTTCTCCCCATATCTCTCATACCAAATCCCACAGCTATCTCAATGAAAGGTTTCTATACACCCTGCATCATCTGCTCCCCCTCCTTCATTCCCAAGGGTCTCCACCGCCCCCAGGGTCTCTCATCCTACCCCTAGCATTTCTCACAAGGCTCTGGCTTCTCAATTCCCCTGCTCTTGCTGTCTGTCCCATCTGAGGGTTCATTTTCTCCTTCCCCTGCATCACCATTTTCTCTGCCTGCCCACCACACTCGGTCTCAGCCATTGCAGTCTTTTGGCAGGCCACATGGTTGCCAGCAGCCATGTTGATTACACACATGCACCTGCTGGGCTCATCTCTACTAATGCTTTGGGAACAGACTGGACCTAAAAGATTAACTAATATTTGTGTTTCTTCTTTTTAACTTTCTGAGCTACTTCCATTTAACCATCAATTCGGTTCCTTTTCTGGTATTCTTATTTCAACAGATATCTATTAATTGATCTATAAGAAGGTTCACTCTAATCTATTTATTATAGTTCAAGTTGGCCAAATATATTTGAGTGCATTCTAATTTTATAAGCTGATTATCAGTTTATATATCTGTTGTCTATTTATCCAATTGTCTCCTCTGTTAGTGGTTATTTCTTTTTATTTGAGCTCAACAACTTTTTCCCTCAACATTCATATTTTCAGATCATGTAATAAAGGTTTATTTGGGTAACAGATTTAAAAGACATTCTTCCACCTAAGTTGCCAGCTGGTCAAAATGATCCTAAAATTGGTTAAACAAAATTCCTTGGGGTGAGGCAACATCAGACAGCACTTCAATTGATAAACAAGAAAGTTTGAATTCTGGGAGAACATGGCAGACAGATAAAAGCAGCTACAGAGGCTCTCTGAAAGACTCGGCTCATAACTCAGGAATGATGCAGAGTAAGGAGTCATAAGCAGGTGGAGATATGCTCTGCTGACCCAGGAACAAACTTGGCTGAGAGAAACCAACTTGGAATGCAGTCCTGGTGCTAGAACAGGAACAGAAAAGCCTCACTGTGGAGGCTGGAGCACGCGCAATTGGAAGCTGCGATTTGGGTTTCCCGCTGCACGGCGGCTGCGTCTACATTGGCTCCGCAAGGAGAGAGACACATGGAAGCTCTGAGAATGGGAATCAGTGAACAGAGTTGAGAGTGGGATGGGCGTGGAGCCGTGCACTGACTTGTGGTGAGGTGAGTGAGAGAAACTGACACTCTACCACAGTTTGACTCCAGCGGAGGACATTCTGGGACTGGGCAAACTTGTGGGAGCAGGGCGCTGTGGCGACTTCAGCCACGTATCCCCCTCTCAAGCGGGATTGTTGAGAAGTGCCTAGCCTACATGATGCTGTTGGCGGACCCAGTAGGCTAATCCAACCCAGATCCCAGAGCCTGAGGGTGGCCTGGAGGGGCGGGCACCCATAGGCTGCCTGATCTGCAACTTCCTGGTGTGCTGCAGTGGGCGGGAACACCTACCTGGCACAATTTGATCAGGCTGTGGCTGACAGGGAGGGAAGCTGGGCCTCCTATATAAGTTTGCATATATAAGGAACAAAGAATATGGGAAGAGGCAGCAACAAGAAAGGCTCCTCGGCCCCCAATCCTGAGAAACAGGTAATAGTGGACACCGCACCAATAGACATAAAGCGCCATCTGGAGAGCCTCATAGATCAGTTCAGGAATGAATTTATCAATGACCTGAAGCTAAAAGTAAGCAGAATAGTTAGAGAAATGCTAAGCACCACCCAAGAAAAAACAGATGGTGGAATGGAAGAACAGAAAAGGAGGGTAGAATTGTTTGATGGAGAAAATAGAGAAAGCATAGAATATGTGAAGCAGGTTCAAAGGGACTACCAGGAAACTAAAAAGTCTATCGAAAACTGGCATAACAGCTTGAAAGAAACTAAGGACAGACTATCTGAACAGGAGGGCAGATATGTAATATGGGAGAATGAAATGAAAAACTTCTTAAAAGTAACAAAGAAACAAACAGCAATAATACAAAGACAAGAAGATGATAAGAGGAGCCATAACTTAAGAATTAAGAACATAAAAGAAGAAGTAGGGACACAAACAAATGAACTACAAAAGCTACTCACAGAAATAATCCAGGAGAATTTTCCTAATTTAGCAAAAGGTAAAGATACTCAGATGTATGAGGCATACAGGACCCCAGCCACCTACAACCCAAACAGAGCAACACCCAGGCATATAATAATAAAAATTCCAGAAATTCAATACAAGAACAGAATATTAAAAGCTGTCACAGACAAGAAACAGACCACTTACAAGGGAGCACCCATCAGAATTACAGCAGATTTCTCTGCACAAACCATCAAATCATCAACAGCGTGGGGGGAAATAATTCAAGCTTTGAGAGATAATAATCTCCAGCCAAGATTGATATCCTGCACAACTGTCCCTGCAAATTGATGGAAAAACAAGGTGCTTCCAGGATAAAGAGGAACTGGGGGAATTTGCAACCACTAATTCAACTCTACACAGAGTATTGCAGGATATTCTAAAAAAGAAAAATACAAAGAATACAGAAATAGTGGCGGGGAGGCCACAATGAATGGAGTGGAGAACAAAATGAAGAAGACAAACTGACAACTAATGACAGAAAAAGAGCTCAACAGAAATGAGGCAGAGAAGATTGGATGATAGGAACAGCTATTTTGGAGAAAATGACGTCTTAATAGGTAATACTGATTTAGTATCATCTTGTTTTGATGTCTCATCAAACTTTTGTTCTTCCATCTCCATTGGTCTAAACAGGTTGTATCTTATTGGATTTTATTATGTATGATAGTATAAGCAAAAACTTTTAAAGACAAGGAGATTATACAGAAACCATTGTTCATTTTCTGTTAGTTTATTCCAAATACCCTGTAATTCTGTCATTCTCTTAAATGGTTTTACATTGATATATTTAATGTTACAATATACAAAGTTGTACTCAAGGATTTCAAGGAAAGGGACAATATGGTAACTACTTTTATGTCAGGATTATCTTGTTTTGAAACACTATTCTGCTTAAATGGTTATGTTTTGATCTGTGTTGTTTTGCTGTTATGCCCTCGCAATCTCCACTCGATTATTTACTTTTTTATTTTTATCCTTTTAATTAAGGGAAAAATAAAGAAAAATAGCAGGATATATTATGGCAACCCACTTTGACTTTCCATTATCTTGATTTAAAGCCCTGTATTATTCTCATCATCTTGATTTTGACTGATGTCCCCCTATTCTGCTTTGCTTGATAGTACCAGGTTCGAAAGTTTAGGCAACAGCTGTGAAGATTGTAAGATTCATTATGACGCCCATTCTCGATGACTTTTATCTACTTTTGAAGACCTACAATGTCTCCAATGTTTTGGTTTTGTCGGTTTTGTTCTTTACTGTTTTGTTCAATTTTATTATAACTGATGATATAGGCAATTCTATTAGAGATAGCAGAAGGCATTATGGTAACCATTATTGATCACCTTGTATTATGCTTTTACATTATCTATTATGTCCACCCTTTTGATTTGATTGACTCTGTTCTGTTATGTCACATTTGGTTCTACTCCCTTCCAAAAAAGTAATAAGAACTGTGGGAGTAACAAAACCCAAAATGTGTAATTGTCATTGTACAAAAGAGAGGAAAAGAAAGTTCTCTAAATGGTATAAGTGCATGTATGTTTAAGTGCATAAGATAAAAAATTATATCACTGAGTTTTGTTGGATCATTGAACAGAACTGTTTGCAGTCTCACTGTTGGAATGTCCACTTTACAAGCTTTAACTTTGTGACTTGAACAATTATTTCTAAGATGACAATATGTAATTCATTAACTAGTGATTTTCTACTGTTTATTTTTTTCTGTAAATCTGTATAACTTGTACCCTTTCTCTGCTTTTTTTGTCTCCTTAAATAAAATTTTAAAAAAAATGAAAGTTGCCACCTAGTAACTTTTTAAAAAATTTGTTTTAATATTAAAGATATTTAAAGAAAAGAGCACTTAACAAATGTGATTGGAGCAAAACAGTTTAAGCAACACAGTATTTCAACACAATACAACCTGACATATCAGTAGCTACCATAATGTCTCTTTCCTTGAAGTAGTTGAGTATATCTTCATACTCAATAGTATCAAGCATAACAAAATATTATAAAGCCATTAAGAGCATGAAAGTATTACAGATTATTCAGAACCAAATAACACAACATGAACAGTGGTTACTATATTATCTCATTGTCCATAAAATATTTGTTTATACTATCACAAATAATACAATCCAATAAGATACAACAAGATAGAACCAACGGAAACAGAAGACTAAAAGCATGTTAGCACTTCAAAACAAGATGATATTAAATCAGCACTGGCTATTATAACGTCTTGTTTTCTTCAAAATAGCTGTTCAAATAATCATAGATAATAAAATCAAACAACCCAGGATGAAACCATTCTGAGTAATGAATGGGAATATTATAAGGCTCCAAAGCAATGTAATGGGGAAGCAGGATTACCACAAACTCTTATGTACTCTTACCAATTCTCACACTAGGGAGACTATATGTTTTTTACACATGAACAACCAGGTACTTTAACCAGGTCAGGTTCACTGACTGGAAGTCCAAGTAAACCCTATAGCCTCATGGGAGAAGGCTCAAGTAAAGTTCATATTACTAAGACAATTCATTATTGCTGATCTCATGGTATATTCATTCCTTCAAATATAAAATTGTGATTGTTTATGATAGCAAATGTTTTCTTTCATATCTAGATGTCTTATGCCTTTTTCTTGTGTTCGAGCCTGTTGACTTAGATCAGAACAATACAAGGTCACCAGTCAAATAATAATTTTTAACACAAATTTATGTAATGTAATAGTGAGCTGTCTAAAATATGTCACACATTTCTTCAGTGCTCAAATGTTAAATCACCCATGGTTAATAGAAAATAACAGTTCCATTTAGTGTTCTATATTAAGCTTACTGCTTGTCCTGCACTGTATAGTATTAATCTTCTGCATGTTTAACAGCTACAGTTCAGAGATAATTATAAATTCCCTTTGGATTTCTTGTGCTAGGATCCATCAGATATTTTCTAAAAAAAAAAAAAGGTTCTATGATGCAGGGGACAACAGAACAAAGAGACCAGCAGTGGGGCTGAGACTGGGGCAGCAACGAGGTCAGGGCCAATCCAAGCCTGTCTGTCAGCACTGGCTAAGCCCTTGGGATAGGGATGCATTTGCTTGGTGTTTTATCTTGAGGCCTGACCCACAACAGGAGGTATCCCTCTCCCCATAGTTGCAAGATATCTGGGCTTCTGCATTGGCCACTTCTAGGACCTAGTCCTGTCTCACTGCCTATATATTTCTAACTAAGTCAGCTTCCTGTAAGAACATGATAGCCTTCTGAATGGAAAGGAATATGGGTGTCATCTCTGAAATAACAACTGATTTGTCAGTTTGGCTGCTAATACACATTGTTTATATATAGAAATTCTCTGAAATGGACTTTACTAAGTGGTGTAAAATAGAAGCCCTAAATAGAAGGTGTGCTGCAGGGATATCCATTGTTAGGCATGAAGGGTTTTCTGTGTAGTGTGGATCAGAGCAGCATGGAAAGGATGTGCAAGTGATTGGCATGATACAGGGTGTCAAGAGCAGGATTTACAAATGAGAGGATCTTTATTGAAAATCAAGTAGTTCTTAGGGTAAGCATGAAGTTCAAGTTGGCTTCTAATTTCTTACTTGAGATTAATAACACCAGCTCTGTCAATAATCAGTATTACATACCTGTTAACCCATGATTTCTGTGTTCCACAATTGAGATCTAATTTTCTCTAATTATGTGCCAGTGTCATGAAGTAGGAATTTGAATCTTTTTTTTTTTTTTTTTTGTACCAGGGATTGAACTCATTAGCTCATGCTTACTAGGCAGGTGTTTATGCCACTGAGATAAATACCCAAACATGAATGTGTTTTCTGTATATTGTGGAAAGTATAAACATTC
This sequence comes from Cavia porcellus, assembly GCF_034190915.1. NCBI lineage: Eukaryota > Metazoa > Chordata > Mammalia > Rodentia > Caviidae > Cavia > Cavia porcellus. Next base: position 2,491,147 of record NW_026947517.1, read on the forward strand.
TTCCTCAGAACATGTTGAAAGTTCTTGGAATGTTACTATATTGTATGGATATAATTTTTAAAACAAAGCAATGATGTTTTATGCAGTCAATTTTCAAGTTGCATTTTTTTTGTGGTGTTTTGCAGTCAGGGTCTTTCTCTCTATTTCAGACAGCTCTGTAACTGAGGCTGGCCTCCAACTCAAGGCATTTCTCTTACATCAGCCTCCCAAGATATATTTGATATTTCTGAGAGAAAGGTGATCACTTGGTGATACTGAGCTATAATTTGCAATGTGTGCCTTGTTTCAATGTTTATACATTGTTTACATACAGTTTTCCATTTTCATCTGAGTTATTATTTATGTACAATATTTGTTGTTATTTATGTTTTGTTGTATGAAAATAAATTCAAATTTATTTGAATGCTGCATAAGTATATTAAGAACAAAGGACTTAGTGGCCTAAATGAGATTTGAAAAGATATGATCTGTAGTTTATCCAAGTGATTCGTGTGATATTTGTCTACCCCTTTGCTTTGTGGATGCTGGTCCTGTGGGCTCCCACTGTGAGCTCTGCTTTAGAGACAGTCTACAGGGACACTTCCGGTGACTCAGCACAAAAATCAGTGCTCCCATTTGGCTGTGAGATGCAATCTATCATCCAAACTGCTTTTACAAAAAATGTGTCTATACATAAAATTAATCACCAAGACATGGAATTAAGCTTTGAAGAATTCATTCTTCATTCAGCTGTGATGTTTGGTTTTACTTTGTTTAGTTTAGTTTTGTTTTATTGAGACAGGCTTTCACTATGTATATCAGCAGGATTTGAAACCCCCATGGTGCCTACAATTTTTTGACTTCATAAAAGCCCTCCTCTCTCAGCCTTTTGAGTGCTGGGATAATAGATATGCACCAACTCTGCTTTGGATTCAGATTTTTATGAGTGAATGTAAGATATCCCAGGCCATGAGTCCCAACCTTCCTTTGAGAAATATATGTATGAATCGTTAGGATCATACTTTTATCACTTGGCCACTCAGCAGTTATCCCCTAACATCACTTGAAAAGCACATTTGCTTATGCACTGACTATGCTGAGCATCATTGGAGCAGTTGTCATTTTAACCAGTTGATTCTTATATTGAATACATTACAATAATCTCTTTTATATTTCTTATTATTTGATAAAAACTAACAAAAAGTATGCAATTATTGATTATCTTTTATTTAAATAATTGCACTGGTAAGGACTTACGAATAAAGCCCTAGGCTAAGTGTGATTCCTTTAGTCCCAGCATCAGTAGAGGATGAGATCAGATTATCATGGCTTTGAAGCTGACTTTGCGAGGAAATTTTGCTATATGATCTAGCAAAATGTGTGGCAGTTGTTTTTATACCTGCATTTGAAGTTTAAGGAAACAGGTAAGTTTAGGTCAAGAATATAAATGTAGGATGGGATAACTGAAGCAAACTGCAAATCATGAATTTTGGCTCAGGAAATGTGCTTTTTATGGTAATTTGTGCAGCGGTCTTAAATATACCTGTATTAGAGTAAAGCATAGTGAAACATAAATGAGCCAGACATTCTCTGTTCTGAAAGTAGAGGCATTAACAAAACTTTTTTTACTCAATGCTATTGCTGGTGCTTTTTGTAGAAAATAAGATAAGGTAACAAAACAAGCAAAAAGGATTATATAAAATTTTAATACTTGTGCACAAATGTAGAAGCCAAAAAACAAAACAAAACAAAACAAACAAACAAACAAAAAAGACAAATCAAATTTAAAAAGGATGAAGAAATAATCTACAGGATAGGAGAAGATTGCATGTTACCCCCTGACAGCTAACATGTAAATCCCATAGAAATGTGAAATGAATACACACTGTTCAGAACAGGTACAAATTGTCAAGAAATACCTGAAGAACTATTGAGCATTTATGCACAATAGAGAAATGCAAATCACTATACCATCTCATTGCAGAGACAAATCATCACAAGATCAAATGAATACTCATAAGATGGCAGGAGAAAAGAAACTATTTAACTTTGTTGATGGAAATGTAAACAAGTACTTCAGCCACTACTGAAGTCAGTGTTCAAAGTATTCAAATGATTAAACATAGTAAGCCCACTAAGTACAGTGCTTCCTTTAGTGGGTCTCATACTCAAAGATCTAAGGACCCATTGCAGTGATTCATGCATATTCCTGTTTACTGCAGCAATAGTCACTTTTCTGTGGAGAGCAGCAGCAAACACTGCTCCATCACTACCAAATGCCAATGATGAACAACAAGTACCCATCAGTGTACTCCGTTTAGTAAATGATATGATATGTTATTTTGAAATAGGCTCTAAATTAGCTTTTCATAGCGTGATAAGCATGACATAAGCATGATAGTCATGCTAATGTAACAAGACCCTCACTATTACACTATGTTTATTAAATTCAACTGTTTTACTTTGGGAGGCAACATCTTGCTATGAAGTTCAGGTTGGCTTTAAGATCACTTTATAACCCAGAGGGTCCTCAAACAATTCACCTGCCTCAGCCTCTCAAGTACGTGGCTTACACACACATGCCATCAGGCCCAGTTTAGATTTGGTAGGTTAAATGTATATTCAGTATTTTTTTCAACTGTTTTGGTTGTTAAAGTATTTCCACTTTTTACCTCCAGCATCTATAACCACTGAGACCTTATTGAGGTGGTGATGTGCATGCGACCAGCCTCATGACATTCTCTCCTGGGTTCAGTGCTTTCAGTGTACTGCAGTGAGACTTATGTGTACAAATGTATATAACTGCTTGTTTTTCTACTTTCCTTCAAAAAGATTTTAAAATTGCCTTATACAATCAATAACCTTGTCTACAGTTTGATGCAAATGCCCACAGTTAAGCAGAGTGTAACACACACACACACACACACACACACAGGAAAGAGATCACATAGTTCCCATGAGAGGTTTGTCAAGGCAAATGAGGAGACCACTCTCTGGAGGTATGTGTTCCTGATTATTACATTTGAGTGATCCTCAGGTTTTCTCACTGTTGTTTATGTGAGGTAGACCAGATGACTACTATAAGATACGGAGTTACATAATGTCCTTGTTTTTGAACAGAGGATCAATCTCATGACCTTGACCTTGCTAAGCACATGCTTAAGCCACTGAGATCAATCGTCAGCACCCTATAAAGTCTGTTTTGAAATTTAAGTATCTAAAGATCTGCTTTGGTGGTGTGGCCCACTTAGTAATGTCAACTTGGATCACCCAGAGAACTGAGGCACAATGGTTTTGGACATAGAGCATCCATTGAAAGGTTGTTGCAAACACCGTCAAAGGAGAAATGGAGGGGAACTTGCTGGGCTGTTGATTCTCATGGAGAAGCTGGTATCACAGTTTTCCAGATATAAACACAGACATCATCATCATCATCAGAGGAGGAGTAGGATCTCAGGACATCATTAATACTCTGCATGGCTACTGTTTTCTTTTGCATATATCTGGCCCTCAACTTGAGCTTTTTGTCTTGGCTCCAGTACTGATCACTCAGCCTGATGGCACACATGCTGCGCCCAAGTGCAGAGACTTTGTAGCTTCCAGCACTGAACTTTGACTCTTCCTAGTACACAACCTTGATAGAGACTTGCATGAACATTGGCAGTTCCTCTAGGTCTCCAGGTAAACTTGTTGTGGTCCTTGCCATGGGCTCTAGGTGTTCAGCATGACTTAAGATGTATATTGTCATAGAATTCAGATTCTCGGCTGGATTCTTTAGGTATCTAGTATGTGGACAGATCTACACCTCTCTAAATCTGACTTTTTGGGAGTAAATATTTTAATAAAATCTTATCAATTGTAAGTTGCATATTAAATCTCTTTCCTTGCAAACCCTGACTACAACAGATGGGAAAGGTTAAGAGGTGACATTTTTCAGACATGACAAAGTTCTTTAGTTAGCTAATGTCCCATGTGAATCCCAGCTATACCAATAGCTTGGTTTTGAAGACTGTTGAGAGATTCTCTATGGATATTAAGCCATTACATTCTGTGTTGCATGATCAATAAGCACAGGTGTTAGGAACCTACATGGTGCTTCCTGTCACCTGACCGTAGCCTTTGTAGCCTATGCTGTCAGGCCTCTGTGTACCTTAATTGCCAAAAAGGATCCACTCACAGACGCAGTCATTTTATATTGACAATTAACTTGTGAGTCTATTGACATGTTATATCCTGCTGTTGCATCTTTAACTTTCATGACAAAGAACATCTAAAGAAATTTATGAACACCAAGCCAACCCTGCAAATAATACTGAAAGACAGTTTAGATACTCATAGAATAAAACTACTAAGCAAGCCAAACAATTAACCAGTATGGAAAGATAACATGTCAACAGTAAACCAATATATAACAGTTATAAACATTAATGTGAGTGGGCTCAATTCACCAATTAAAAGAAACAGGCTGGTAGAATGGATCAAGAAATAATGGCCAATCACATGCTGTCTATAAGAAACCCATCTAACCCAAAATGAAACTCACAGACAGAAAATCAAAGGATGGAAAACAATGCATCATGCAACAGAAAGTGAAAAAAAAAAAAAACAAGGGTAGCTATTTTGTTTGCAGACAATGTGAATTTCAAATCAGGAATGATTCTAAGACATAAAGAAGACACTACATACTGGTTTGGGGAAAAATTCAAGAGGAAGAGATAACTATCTTAAATATATATGCACCAAATTCCAGAACACAAAGTTATCCAAAGAAGGTATATATGGAAATGAAAAATCAAATAAGCAATAACACAATTCTAACAGGAGAACGTAACACACCATGGACACCAAGAGACATATCAACCAGATGCAAGTCAGCAAAGAAATGACAGAACTGAATCAGACCTGTAAACTAATGAAGCTGCTGGACATATACAGAGTGTTCCTCACAACAATTTCAGAATACATATACTACTCAGCATTACATGGGATATTCTCTAAAATAGATCATATAATAAGCCACAGAACATTTTTAAATAAATGCAAAATGTTGTAATTATCTCATGTTGGGGGCTGGGGATTTAGCTCAGCGGCATAAGCGCCTGCCTTGCAAGCAGGCAGTCATGAGTTCGATCCTTGGTACCGATCAAAATGAAAAAAGACAAAAAAAAAAGAAAGAAATTATCTCATGCATATTATAAGATCATAGTGCCATAAATATAGTAACTAATGATAAAAAAACTGCAAAAATCACACAAACACATGGAAATTGAATAACACGCTCTTGAGCAATCCATGTGTCACAGTGGAAATTAAAGAACAGATTAAAAAATACCTAAAAGCAAACAAAAATACAGATACAATTTACTGGCATGTGTGGGATGCAATAAAGCAGTCCTTAGAGGAAAATTTATTGCACTGACTTCCCACAACATAATGAATACAAATAAACAACCTGATGGTACACCTCAAATGTCTAGAAAGACAAGAGCAAGTGAAGCCCAAAGTCAAAAGAAGGGAGGAAATTATAAAAATCAGAGCAGAAATTAATGCTATAGAGACTAAGGCCACAATCCAAAGAATCAATGAATGAAACAGTTGGTTCTGTGAAAGAATAAATAAAATTGATAAGCACCTCACCTACCCTATTTTAAAAAGGAAAGAAAAAGCTCAAATTCATGAAATAAAGAAGGCAAATGACAAAATCACAACAGACTCTTGTGAAATACAGAAGATCATCAACACCTATTTTAAAATTGTCTATTTTCATTGGTTTAATAACACAGAAGCAATGGAGAGATTGCTAGAAACATACGAAGTATAAAGCTTGATCAAGAAGATGTAAAACTACTGAATAACTCAATCTATGTTAATGAAATTGAAAATATAATAATTCTCCTTAGGTACAAAGAAGATCCCAGGCCCAGCTGGATTCACTGTGGAATTCTATAAGAAATACAAAGAAGTTTAATGCCAGCACTCCTCAAACATTTCAATGAAATCGAAAGGAAAGCAATTCTTCCTTAAACATTCCTGGAAGTAAATATTATTCTAGTTGCAAAACCTGAGAAATACCCAACTAAAAAAGAGAACTACAGGCCAACCTCCCTAATGAACACAGATGCAAAAATCATCAATAAAATATTGGCAAACAGGATGCAGCAAATCATCAAGATGATACACCACAACCAAGTGTGATTCATCACGGCATGCTGGTATGTTCCACCATATGTAAATCAATCAATATAATCCGCCATATCAATAAAACCAAAGGTAAGAATCACATGAGCATTTCTATTGATGCAGAAGAAGCTTTTCATAAGGTGCAACTTCCATTCATGAAAAGAACTTTACAGAAAATTGGAATAGATGATCAATATGATAAAGGTCATCTATGACAAACCAACAGCCAGCATCATATTAAATTGTCAAAAGCTGAAGGCCTTTACCTTAAAACAAGGCACAAGACAAGGATGCCCCTCATTACTGATCCTATTCAAAATAGTACTGGAAATACTAGCCAAAGCAGTGAGATAATAGAAATTAAAGGGGTAAAGACAGGAAAAGAGGAAGATAAATTATTATTGTTTGCAGATGACATGGTACTCTACATAGAAGACCCTCAAAATTCCATTGGAAGTCTCCTAGATACAATAAATTCAGCGAAGTAGCTGGATACAAAGTCAATACTCAAAAATCAATAGCATTCCTATACACTAACAACAAAATTATTGAGAGAGAAATAGGGGAAGCCACACCCTTCACACTACCACCCCAAAAAATGAAATACTTTGGAATTAATCTCACAAAAGAAGTTAAAAAAATCTATATAAGGAAAATTAATATCCTGAAAAATACATTGAAGAGAATCTCAGAAAATGGAAAGACATAGCTTGTTCGTGCATATTAAGAATATATATTTTGAAAATGGCCTTTCTCTCAAAACTGTTATAGAGATTCACTGCAATCCCAAAGAACATAGCATCAACATACCTCATAGATCTAGAGAAATCAGTCTTAAAATTATTCTGGAACGAGAAGAAACCTAGAATAGCAAATATAATTCTAAACAGCAAAGGAAATGGAGCAGGCATCACATTCCCTGAGTAGAACTTATACTGCTAAGAAATTATAATAAAATCAACATGGTATTGGAATAAAAACAGTTCTGAAGATCAATGGAAAAAATTAGAAAATACGACCACAACTACAAACAAACTCAACCATCTTATATTTGATAAAGGGGCCAAACATGTTCACTGGAAGAACGACAGTCTCTTTAATCAATTGTGCTTGAAAAACGGGCTCACCATAGGACAAAAACTAAAAATAGACCCATGCCTATCACCATGTACTAAGCTAAAATATAATTGGATCCAAGATAAGAATAGTATAACAGAAACACTAAATCTGTTGGAAGATAAATAGGGTACAATCCTTGAAGACTTAGGAGTAGGTAGAGAATTCATGAACAGTCATCAAACCACATGGGTAACATTTCCCAGAATCAACAACTGGGATCACATCTTATTAAAAAGTTTGTGCATGTCAAAAGAAATCTCCAGCATAGTGAAAAAAAAAAAAAAAGAAACCACAAACTGGGAAAAAAATCTTAGTGAACCATCCCTCTGACAAAGGATTTCTGTATAAAACATATAAAGAATTGAAAAAAGTCAGACTCCCAAAATGCAAAGATCTAATCTAAAAATAGCATTTGAGATGAATACACAATTCTCAGATGAAGAAATACAATTGGCAAATAAATACATGAAAAAATGTTCATCATGATTACTCATTAGAGAAACGCAAATTAAAACTACACTGTGATTCCATCTCACTCCAGAAAGAATGGCCAGGATCAAGAAAATTACCAACAACAAATGCTGGAGAGGCTGTGGTGAAAATGGAACTCTCCTGCACTGTTCATGGGAGTTTAAACTGGTGAAACCATTTTGGGCTCAGTATGGAGATTTCTGAAAAAACTGAGACAGGAAGTCATACTTGATCCAGCTATTCCACTTCTAGGCCTATTCCCAGAAGAACTGAAAGCATCATACCTCAGTGATATATGTACATCCATTTTTATAGCAGCACAAATTTTATAGCAGCCAGATCTTGGAAACAGCCTAAGTGTCTGTAAACTGAGGAATGGATAAAAATCTGTGGTATTTTAATTCAATGGAGTACTACTCGGCTATAAAGAATGATCACATTGAGATATTTATAAATAAATGGGTGCAACTTGAGACCTTACTCATATGTGAAATCAATCAAACTCACATGAACAAATACTGTATACTCTCCCTAGTGTAAGAACTGATAAGAGTACATAAGAGTTTATGGTAATCATGATTCCCCATTACATTGCTTTGGACACTTATAATGTTCCCATTGATTAGTTGTAATGATTTTATCCTGGGTTGTTGGATTTTGTTATTTGTGATGGTATGAACAGCTATATTTAAGAACACAACACATTATAATAACCAATGCTAATTTAATATCATCTTGCTTTGAAGTGCTACCATGTTTTGTCCTCCTGTTTCCATTGGTTACATCATGTTTTATCTAATTGATTTTATTATGTGTGATAGTATAAACAAATCTTTTATAAATAATGAGGTAATATGGTAACAATTTTTGATTTTCTGTTATTAGGTTTTGAATGTCCTATAATAATTTCATTTTCTTTAATGATTTTATTTATTTTGTTACATTTGATATTATTGTATATGAAGGTATACTCAACTATTTAAAGGAAAGGGAAATTAAGGTAGCTACTGATATATGGGGTTGTTTTGTGGTGAAATACTGAGTTGCTTAAATTGTTCTGTTCTGAAAAAAATATAATTTGAAGTCTCCCATATCTTTTACTGCTTTTGTTGATGTGAAAAAAAATGTAGGATGCACAATCTGAGTTCCCAATAATCAATTATTACAACTCTATAGACCTATCTGAACTCATGGAAATTCAACTATAGGCTCCTCCTATTCCATCTAGAATCAACCTTGAACCTAAGTGGTTCTGCAACATATTACTAACTTTTACAAACACAAGAGGGCTAAGTTTCTCAGAGCCTCTCTTCTCCTTTTTAGTTTACATTTACACAGTGTGTAACAATGCCATGTCTCTATGGTCAGCAGACCCTCGCCTTTGCTTCAAACTGCTGTTTCTGCCATCAATGCTATTTTTACATTGTCTGGGTAACCTATTTGTGTTATTCAAGCAACTCTAGGTAAAAAGCAATTTTACTCTTCATTTGCACTAGTGAATTTCACACTGCTTTTTCTCATTTTCTTACAGCATCTTGCACTTTTAATTTTTCCTTATTATCACCACTGTGAGTTTCATACTCACTTGGTCTAAAAGTATTATGCACACTGAGAAATAGTATTGATCAAAAAAAGTGTTACTCTGTCCTCAGCATCTCATGGCTCAGACTGACAAATTCTCCTGTTGAGCATGGTGACTAAGCATAAATGTGATGAGATAGGGCAAATGTCTATCAGTATGCAGTAAAACTGAAAGGCCAGGTCTGTGAGTGAGAGAAAGTGGCAGTGATGAATGAGACCTGAGTGATGTGCACTTGTGATTGATGTAATTATATGGAAAATGTTGGAGCCATTGAAGCTGAATACATATGCAAGCCTGTGGCATGGCCTGGGCATGACTGAACTGAGAATGAGGAGACATCACAGGGGGACAGAAAGGGCAAGATAGTTTTCCTAAATTAGCATCATTTGTTGCTTTGAGGGATCCTTGAACCCCTCCCAAGATCCTGCTCAGGTTTCCTCCATTGTCCACTAAACTCCTTTCTGGTTCTCATTAAATACTTGCTACCCAGCATCATTCAGCCAGGTGGCTAGCAGACTTATGAGCTCTGCCAAGAATTTTTCTCCTGCAGCCCTAAAGATTGTGTCACTTGTTTCATTGTTTTGGGCCTTTCCCATGAACCTGTTTGAGGAGCTGGGGATCCAGGAATGGAACCCAAAGTCTTGGTGCCTCAACAGGGACTCTAGAGTGGAGATGACTGATGAAGAGTGTAACTTACTTTTGCTGAATTTCTGGAGTGGAATACAGCCCCCAAAGAATGTTTATTTCACTTTCTTTGGAAAATCCTTTCTTTTATTTGAAAAAAATCACTTCACCCATTAAATCATGGGGAATTCTGTGTCTGAAGTGCAACAGAAACAAAATGCAGAAATGCATTTCCTTAGGACAGCGGGCCATGTTACTTCCAAGGATAGTTTGGTGCACCTCTTGTGGGAAATTCATGATCATTCTGCTTGTTATTCTGAGGTTGGTGTGGTCACTGTGGCAGATTGGGAGAAACATACATAAACTGCTGCATTGAGGAGCCTTGAGCTCTGTTCTCTGTCTTGCACACTTGGTATCTTTGCTGGGATGTGGTGACATTTGGCAGGCAGGCACATGGAACAACACACGATTCACTTCCCAGTTTTCCTGGATGCCTCACTTGTGCTGCTTCTCCACCTCCTCTTGCTGCTACCCCCAAAATATGCAAACCCTGTAAAATGTCTGGGCAACTCTTCACCTCTTGGAACTCCCAGGAAAAGATGGCTCAAGAAGGTAAACAACATGGCAAATTAATTGCTTGACCTGTTTTGTATCAACAGCAAAAGAGCCCCACTTTAAAAGTTTGCAGTACTCTATTTAAAGAGTTAAAAGGTGCAGGGAGTAATCTCAGTGGCCTAAGTAGCTGCCTGACACACTCAAGTTTGTGAGTTCAATCCCATGTTTCAAAAAAATAAAAACAAGTAAAATCTAGAGTTTAAAATGGCTCTCATGGAATATGGATTTAAAAGTACTTTTGTAATTGACATTATTGAAGGTATCATTCATTATTGTGAAATGACACCTTTGGATTGGAACGTCTCAGTGTGTACTGTTATCACTCCAGCCCAACATCAGGTGTGTCTTAAGAACATACTGGTGCTGAGGACATGCAAGCTATTATTAATTTAGATTGCTATATTCCTATAAGAGCTGCTGAATTATGAGGGGAGAGAGATTTTTCAGACATTTGTCAACAAGTTCATTGCCACTGTCAGGCTATTATCTTCAAATTGCTTTAAAAGCTTGAAAAAGAATTTCTGAAGCAGTGGACACACAAGGTTTTTAGTACTATCAAATAGGAGGACACTGAACCTTGCCTTGCCTTTATAGAAGTTTAAATAAAGCTATTGAATGCCAGGTAGACAACAACACAGGAGCCTCTATCTTTTTATTTTTTATTTTTTGTCTTTTGCCTTTATATCAATACCAGGGATCAAACACATGACTGCCTGCTTGCAAGGCAGGTGCTTATGCCACTGAGCTAAATCCACAGCCCCAGTAGCCTCTATCTTGTTAAAGCAATTAACATACAAAAATGCAAACCAAGGCTACAAAAATGCTTTAAAATATGTTTCTATGATACCTGACACTAGCTTGGAATTCCCTGGTAAGTTTTAGAAGCTTCCTACTCCTTTTCATGATCCTTTACCTCCTGGGAAAGCTGGCCTGTTCTTTTCTGTTCACCTGCATCAAAAAAGAGGCACTTTTGTTATCCTTGGCCTCATTATTGATGCTGGTTATACGGGCATATTGTTGCTTCAATTGTGATCTCTCTTACCCATTCAACTAATTTTTTTTGAATCTGTAGCCCAACTAATTGTCTTGCCTTGTCTCCTCTAAAACTTGTGATGTTACTCAAGGAAATCAAGCATTTGGCTCTACTGTGGTGGCTACTGCTATTCCCCCAGTAGATGAATGCTGAAGCCTCTCTGTAACTATTGACAACCTTTCCTTTTCAGGTTTGTTACACACTGGAGATGATGATTTTGTTTTACTCCACTTGCCAGGCAATACTTTATTTCCCATTGCCAATGCTATTCCCTCTCATCTCTTGAGGATGTACTGGAATGCCTATAGTCCTTGGAATTGATTTAATCAATACTGTCTTACCACTTACCAAAGCCGACTTTTCCTTTTTGCTGTTCTCTGCTGTTTACTCGGCAAGATGCAGGCCTGAGAATTTAGCTCAGTGACATGAGTGCCTGCCTTACAATGTCATGAGTTTGATCCTTGGGACCAAAAAAAAAAAAATCCTCTGCAAGTGACTTTGGCTGTCTATGTTGGCTCCATTTTTATTGATATGACCCATGATCACTTTTGTCTCTATTTACCCTTCTTCCCTTTTCTCTTCAAACGTTTTTGGTTAGCACCACTTTAAACAGTGCCCTCACTGTCTTCACTAATGGAACCCCCATCATGAAGCTGTAACATATGTTTTTATAATACTTGGAAACACCTGTGTTCACTACCACACACCTCTGGTCAATGCAGTGAGCTCTCTGTGTTATACTTGCTTTGCAAATTTTTTTCATACCAAGTCCTTAACACAGTTACTGCCTCTTTTTGTGTACATAATGCTATCCCACACTGATCTTCTCTTGTTATCTCTCCTGTAGCAATAGACTCACACTAAATGTCTCATTTTTGCATCTACAGGCTCCTCTTTGCCTTCCCCATGCCCCTCTTTTTTTTGACATATAGGTAGTCATTAAGCCCTACCTGTTGTTTGATATGATAATGCTATTACTTATTATCAAGCACTGAATATTCTGTTACCTCTTTTTTGGGCAAAGTCTTTTTGACACAGTGTCTCTATATGCAGCTCAAGCTGCTCTTGAGATTAATTTGTAGTCTACCCTCATTTGATAACACTAAAGAAAGCCCCGCCTTTTTTCACCAATCAGCATGTTCCTTGGACAAATTGTTTCACATTCCACCTTTTGCATCTAGAGCCTTTATTTCCACTGGTTTCCATTGTGCTGCCATGCCTCACCCTTTTCCCTGTGATGCTGGCCTCTGCTTAATGACTCATGGTAACATGCTACACACAGTGTTCCTCCTTAAAACTTTTTAATTTCTTCAAGTTTTTGTTGATACATTCTCTGTTTTTATTTGTGCTTCAACACTGCTTGGTGAATCTGCCTGACATGTAATTCAACATCTCCTGGCTGCATTAGCTATCAAGGGTGTATCTTCCTTTTTTAAATTGACAATGGTCCAGCCTACACCTCACAGCCTTTTGCTTCCTGTTGTCTCACATAGCAAATTTGTTATGTAACTTGTATCCCCTCTAATCCCAGTAGCCACACTATCACTGAACAAGCTCATTATTCACTCAAATCTCTTCTCTTGAAACAATTAAAGGAGAAAAATGCTCTTCCTGCACAAGTTTTACTATTCTGTCCATGTGCACTTTCTGTTACTTGTCTTTCCCTACAAGGCTTTCTTCTTCTCTGATTCAAATACATTTTCACAAGGGCATACCTCTAACAAAGCATTTTATATTATATAAAACACCCCAAGAGCCACGTAGGCAGGGTCAGGTGCCCCTACTGAACTGGGTAAGATGGGATGCTTCTATGTTATTGCCTTGTGTGGATTTCTGCTTGTTGTGTTTTCCCCGCATGGAATGACTTGGTACCACAGGCTACTCACATAATTCCACAATTTCTCCTCTCCCTGAATCAAGCCTTCGATCCTTTTATACCAGATCTTTGCCAGTTGGTGTATAACAAATACAACTCGTTTGTTTGTAGTTGTAAATTCTAAATTTGTAAGAAGGTATTATAATTTGGCTTGATTAATGATATGCTCAAGTTTACTCTGATTTTATATTTGTCAGTCTGTTGACATATCAGTTGCCTGTTTGTCCAGTCGGCTTCTAAGAAGGTGCTGAAAGTTGCTGAGCTTGTGATTGTTCATACAGGTAAAGCAGAAAGCAAAACTGCCCATACAGGAGTGCTCAAGTGCACAGAACATCTGGGAAATGTCCTGAGGGCATGGAGTGCTGGAGGTGAACAGGTGTTCCAGCACTGGGAACACGGAGTGTAAGAAGTGAGCTAGTTTTCTTCTGTTTTCATCTAAGTTATCTTCTTTTTTTATCTCTTCTGTGGCAATGGACTCACACTTAGTGTCTTTTTTTTACATTTACAGATTCTTCTTTGCCCTCATAATGCTGCTCTTTTTCCTTTACATATATGTAGTCATTTATACCTACCTGGCTTTTTACAAGATAATGCTATTTCTGATCAAGGATTGCACATACTCTACAGCCCCCACCCTTTTTTTTGGCCTTTTTGAGGCAGGTTATCCCTATGCAGTTCAGTCTGGCCTTGGGCTTACTCTGTAGTCTACCCTCTTTTTGATAACACTAAGCAAAGCCATGCCTTTTTCAACAATAAGCTTGTGCCTTGCATAAATTGTTTCACATTCCAATTTCTGAAGCTAAAGCTTTTATTTCCACTGGTTTCCATTGTGCTGCCATGCCTCACCATTTTCCCTGTAATGCTATCAACTCTCATGGCCTCTGTTCCAATGACCCTTGGTAAACATGCCACACACTGTTCCTTTATTTCTTTTTCATTTCTTCATGTTTCTGTTGATACAATTTCTGGTTTTATTTGGGCTTCACCACTGCATGGTGAATATGGCCGACATGTAGTTCAACATTTCCTGACTACATTTGCAGTCATGGGCGTATCTTCCTTTCTTAAAACTGTCAATGGTCCAGCGTATACCTCACAGGCTTTGGCTTCCTTTTGTTCCATATGGACATTTCTCATGTAACTTGTATCCCCTATAATGCCATTGGACAAGCAATCATTGAACAAGCTCATTATACTCTCAAATAAGCTTACTGCCTTTAATATACTGTATTGTTATCAATCTTTTTTTTTCTGGATGTCCAACAGCTAAGGATTAGAGACCAAAAATGAGAGACACAGATGGGCTAAATCGATAGCCAATATTTTGGCCCCAGCGCTTAAAGCTTGGAGGAGACCCAAGATGTAAAATAAATTCTGCTTGCCCTGCTTGCCCTATCAAAAGAAACTCAGTGAGTACCTAGTGTTCTGATCAGGAAGATGATGAGACCACAGTGGAAAGTGAACTTTGATGCAAGGTGTGCCTAAGGAGAGTCATGCATCACCAGAAAAATCTCCTAAGCATTCCCAGAAATCAGTGTGATTAAGCAATGGCCCTACTCTTGCAGGTAGCTGACACTGACAGAAGATATATGAGGAGCTATGCATGGTTATAAGATTGTTCTTGAGTAGACCTAACTGGCCTTGATAGGAAGTAATGAACCAATTGTCCTTAGTGCAGTCCTTATGTTAGCTTGGTCTTGAACCTTCTGCAGAAAAGTCTGGCCTCTGGAGGTACAGTGCAATGTAAAATATTGTCTGTGCGTGAATCTCGGATCACCCACATCCTCTGACAATTGCTGGCTATGCTGGTAACTGACTACCATTATGAATGTATGGACTGTGCAGTGGTGGGAGCTCTAACACAGCCTCTCCATCTTCTGCTGGTCACCCAACTGTGTATCAACCAAACAAAAAAGAGGGATATGTTGGAGCCATTGAAGCTGATTACTCATGCAGGCCTGTGATGTGGCACAGGCATGATTGAACTGAGAATGAAGAGATGCCTCAGGGGGCACGATAGGCCACAGCTGAGGCCACCTAGACACTTTCTGTGGGATAGTTCTCTTCAGTTGGCATCTTCTGTTGCTCTGAGGGGGGCTTGTACCTCTCCCAAGATCCTTATCAGGTTTCCTCCATTGTCCACTCAACTCCTGCCAGCATGAATTGGCCAGCTGGCTAGCAGAGTGATGAGCTCTGCCAAGGATCACTCTCCTCCTGCAACCCTGAAGACCATGCTGTGTTTCTCATTTCTTAGAGCCTTCTTGGTACACCATTTTGGTGTCTTGGTTTCGAGGAAAAGACCCAAACATGAAACATAAAATGTATCTGTTTTAAAGACTCAGCACTGAAATATTGTTGGTATTGTTGGTATTGTTGGATGATGACAGGACCAAGTATCAAACCTGTTTAAGACAATTTAAGTATACTGACACTGTTCTATTCCATTGTATGTTTTTGGTTCACCAATGCCAAATCCTCTTACATGACACAACTTTCCTCAAGACATTTCCACTCCAATCAATGACCTACATATGAATTATTTTCTGTAGGACACACACATAAATATGCAGGTTTTATGATATAACTCCACTAAGTCATGCTGATGACAAAATTAACAATCCTGAGCCATTCCAGGCCTGAGAGGAGAAATAGAAACCTAATCTGCCCTTCCTGTGAGCTGGTGGAAGTCATGTGGGGAATAGTAGATGAAACTAGCCAATGTGTCCATGTTGTGATTCTGTGGAATCTATTCTGGTTCTCAGAAGAAAAGCAAGAAAATAACTTACTCTTCCTGTGAGCTAACCACTCCATTGGCTGGGAGAGGAGCACCACAATCAACTCCTCCCACCACCAACCATCTGAGTGGCTTAGAGGACATGCTGAGTTAATAGCAATGGAGGTATAAAAACATCTTAATCCTTGTATTACATGATTGAGTTTGTAGCCTAAGGCTAGTATTCTTAAGCATGTATTTAAATTGGGAAATAATGGTAAAAGAAGTTGCAAAAACTTCATAAGTATATGGAAATTAAATAAAACACTCCTAAACAACCAATGGGTGACAGGTGAAATAAAGGAAGAAACTTAAAAATACCTACAATCTAACAAGAATATAGATGCAAAATCTGTACCTTATGGGATTCAATGAAAGCAGTCCAAATAGGGAAATTTATAGTAGTCAAATCTCACATCAAGAAATAGAAAGAACACAAACAAATAATGAAATGTTGCATCTCAATGTTCCAGAAGAAGAATGACAAGACAAACACAAATCCCATACAAGAAAGGAAATTATAAGACCAGGCAAGAAATTCATGCAAAAAAAAAAAAAAACAATTCAAAGAATTAATGAATCAAAGAGGTGGTTCACTGAGAGAATAAACAAAATTCATAAACCCTCGGACAACCATATCATAAAAGAAAAAAATGAAGACTGAAAACCATGCATTGATGAATCAGAAGAATAAAATAACTACAGATCCTGTGAAAATTCAGAAGAGCATCAATATCTACTTGAAAAGCTTATACTTTCATAGGTTAGAAAATATAGAAATGCACTGATTCCTTGATACATATGAAATGCCAAATCTGATTCAAGAAGATAAAAAATTCTAGAAAACACAGTATCACTTAATGAGAATGTAGATCTAATTAAAAATGTATCAGCTGCTGGGCATGGTGGTGCACTGCTGTAATCCCAGAACTTTGGAGGCTGAGGTACAAGGATTGTTGTGAGTTTGAGACTACACAAGGCTACAAAGTGAGCTCAAGGCCATCGTGACTTGAATAATGAGAGCCTGTCTCATGAGCACATTAAAAAAAAGAAAAACAATGTCAACAGAAAAGCAAATGACCAACATCAAAAAAAGTCTAGTTCTTGATGGATTTACTGCTGAATTCTACAATAAATGTAGAAAAAAATTTAAGGCCACTGCTGTTTAATGATTTTGAAAGAGAAGCTGTTCTCCCTAACACATTCCTGGAGGCAAGTATTACTCTGATACTAACACCAGAGAAAGACCCAACCAGAAAAAGAAAACTATAGGACAGTTTTCCTAATGAACATAGATGCAAAAATCCTTAACAAGATACTAGCAAAGTGAATGTAGCAAATCATCAAGAAGATTTTAAAACCTGAACAACTTGGATTCATCCCAGGAAGGCAGGAATGTTTCAGTACATGCAAATCAACAAATTTAAATGTCATATCAACTCAGGCAAAAACAAAAGTCACATGGTGATCATCTCAATAAATGCACAATAAGCTTTTGATAAAGTCAACCACTGATTTGTGATAAAAACCCTACACTAAATAACAACAGATGACCTTTATCTCAAGCTGATAAAATCAAAAAATGATGGGGTTGGGGATTTAGCTCATTGGAATAAGTACCTGCCTTGCAATTGTGTGGTCATGAGTAGGATCACCAGTACCGATAAAAAGAAAACAACAACAACAAAATCAGACAATGACAATGAAAATCCAGAATCATACTAAATGGAGAATAACTGAAAACTTTCATTCTACAGTTATGAAAAGGACATGGATGACTACTATGACCACTCCTATTCAATGTAGCTATGGAAACATTAGGCAGAACAATTAGACAAAAGAGAGAATTAAGAATAAGTATATAATAGAAATTGGTTAAATTATCATTATTTACAGACGATATGATATTCTAAATAGAAGATGCCAAAAACTCCACCAAAGCAGTCCTAGAATTAATAACCAACTTCAATAATGTAGCTGGAGACCAAGTTGACATTCAAAAATCAATAGCATTTCTGTATACAATCAACAAACTCACCGAGAGAGAAGTTACACAAACCAGACCCTATTCAATAGCCTCCAACAAAATGAAATACTTGAAAAGAACCTAACAAAGAAAGTAAAGGACTTACATATGGAAATTTATAGTACCTTGGAAAAGGATATTGAAGAGATTATCAGAAAATAGAAAAACATCCCTTGCCCATTCTGTGCACTGTGTTTTCACTCTGTTAGTAATTTCTTTTGATGTACAAACATTTTTAATAAGATGGGGTCCCAGTGTTGATTCTTTAAAATTTGTATTTTGTTCACAAAGTTTCATTAGTGTTTCTGTTTTAATATTTAGATCTTTCATCTACTTTGACTTATATTTATTTCATGGTGATAGACATGTCCAGTTTAAGTCTTTAGTATGAGGAAAGTCATTTTCTTCATCACAATTTATGGAAGAGGCTATTTGTCTTCCACTGAACCTATTTGGCTCCTTTGTCAAAGACAAGGTAGCAGAATGTATTTGTTGTTCTATTTGCCTTTTGTAGTCTTTTTGGATGATTCTCAGGTCTGTTTTTCT
This sequence comes from Cavia porcellus, assembly GCF_034190915.1. NCBI lineage: Eukaryota > Metazoa > Chordata > Mammalia > Rodentia > Caviidae > Cavia > Cavia porcellus. The sequence continues at coordinate 2,509,971 of NW_026947517.1, forward strand.
GCCAGTACAATGCTGATTTTCTGATAGTAGCTTTCTAGTATTATAGCAAGTCAGGAATTGTGATGCTTCCAGACTTGCCTTTGTTACCCAGCAATTACTTTGGTGATCTAGAGCATTTCTGTTTCCAAATGAATTTCAGAAAATTTTCTCTACATTTGTGAGCTATCCTAATGGTATTTTGGTGGGCAATGCATTGCATCTATATGACAGTTTGCAACAAGATTTTTTGAGTTTTCTCCATAACCTTGAAAGTAGTTTTACTGGTCTCTTATACTCACCAGATGAAACCTAATATGTATGATCCTAAGAGTTTCACACTGTTGAGTTCTTCTTCCCAAGGATATCAACAATAATATGATATTTTTTTCTGTTTGTTTGAGGCAGGATTTCCCTATGCAGTTCAGGCTGACTGTGGACTCATTTCTTAGTCCAGTAAATTCAAACTGATTGTCCTACTTCAGCCTCTTAAGTCCTGGGATTACAGGTGTGCACCTAACACTTGAAAGAATTACTGGTGTTTTTTGAAACATGAAGAAACAGTCATGAGATACACATGTATTCATTAACTGCTATTCCCTTTAAAGAAAAGTGTTTAATTTCGCACATAATATCATTGGAGTGTAGGGAATCACAAGATGTGTTTCTATTTCTTATGGGCTTGTGATGCCAGACCAGACAACCAGCAGAAACAGGAGACGTCACAGGTAGGAACATGAATCAAATGTGAGCATTAGTATTAAGAACTCAGAGAGTATTGTATTTAATGATGATGAGGAAAAGACCAGTGGAAAGCAATGAGAGACCTGGTGGGCTTAGCTTGTCCTGACTATAGATCATTCTTTATTATAAGAATGAATATCGCAATTTTTTAAATATTCAAACTATGTACTTTGTACCCTTGAAAATATTGAGGCTTGGCACTGTAGCTCAGCTGTTTTGTAGCTTGGCACAACAGATGCCATCTTGTGCCCTGCATTTATCTCGTGTTCTGTATTTGACATAGGAAAATTAAAAATCACTCATGATATAAGTTCCATGAGAAAAGCAAAAGGAGCTGTACCCAAAGAAAAAAAGTAACCTGCTAAAAATAGAAGCAGGATACAGGTGTCAAATAAAAATTCATTTCAGATTCTAGCTAGATTGTTTCCAAACAGGATGTCTTTTGTGATTCTCTCTTTTAAAAATGCTTAGCTTTCCAGTTCAGGGCCACTTGTTTTGATTCTGAAATGGGGAGGGTGGTCTGTATATAAGTGGTTCAGCTACTTAAATTCCAAATTTATACTTTGGATGCTTGAATTCCTTTACTGTTGTTCACAAACTCACCTCAAGATGCAGAAAGATTTACTGACACAAGCAAACATCAGGATTAAACGTCAGTGCCCCTGAAATGAAAGAATAATTGTGAAAAGGTGGGAAAAAATCACAAACACCATGTGTTATGATGCCCAATCTTTTCCACAGCATTAAAGAGGCGGAAACAGGAGAATGGTCATGTATGCAAGACAATCTAACCTACATGGTGAGTGAAAGGCCAGCCAGAACTACAGGTGAGACTAAGTATTTAAAATCAAAAATAAAAATGAAAAATGTAAAAAAGAAGGGAGAGAGAAAGACTATTAAAGGAAAACAAAAACAATAGAGCTGAATGAAAGCTGACCTAAATTGGCAATTATGGAATCATGTTGCAGAGGAAAGCTGGCCATGTAGTAGCATCTGGGCAGCAGTGACAAATACAGAGTTAGAAATGGTGCCTATAGTGCCACAGCACAACAGTGACCTCCTTCCACCAATAAATCTGCAATTTGCTAGAATGAAGAGGTCCAAAAGCTCATTGAAATCTTAAACTCACAGCAAGCAAGTAACTTCACACAAAGGCTTTGGAACATGACCTTTAGCAGATATTTCATGTTCAAATTGAAATAGGACAAATATAATGCTGCCCTGTTTGATGTCAAATGCACCAAGTTGGTTGACTCACAACACTGAGGAATGAAGTCACAAATCAAAAGAAGTTCAGAAACCTTTCTAGGAAAAAAGAGAGAAGAATAGCCCTGGGTTTTCAGGAATGTTCTTCAGTGTTTAAGGCACAGACATATTGTCAGGGGTCATTTTACAGGAAAGTCACAATGCGGATACATTGTGGGTCTCAAACTACAATCAACCTATAAACTTGTGGTGGCTTAACTAATATTATTCAACTCTTGGAAGAAGTCATCCAGAAAAAGTATGTGTAAAGAGCCAAGGCATTTTGTGGGAACAACAATCCAGTTGTTTTGGTCATTGATTATGGTAACTGATGCCTCTCTGGACTTCCTGGAGGAGGTCGTGGTAACTGTAGTACATTTCAAACTGTTGTTTGTCTCTCCAGAAGGAATGTAGACAGGGTCACTGCATCTTCACCTTCTGGCTTTCTTCAGTTGTACCTCTAGCAGGGATTGTTGTGTTTAGGTTTTTACACTGACTCCTTTGAGTTTCCATTTCCTCTCTGACTGTATATCAATTCCTCTTTACTTTGAACTCCTCTAGTAAAATAACAATACTATTTGAATGAATAAAGTAATGTTTAAATGTTTAATGAAATATTATTTAATGGGTGCCTGGGATTTAGCTCAGCTGGCAGAAGCACCTGCCTGAGAAGTGCTAGGTTGTCAGTTTCATCCCTGGTACCTAAAAAAAAAAAAAAAAACTGTTTTAAACGGCAATGGAAGAAAATAATTTCATTGAAGATGTAGATTAACAAGATTTTTCATTAAATATGTCAATGGCAAATTAAACATTGGTAATAGTCATATTTAGAATCTAAAGATGTTGGGCTGGGTATTGAGTTCAGTGGTCAAAGCACCTGCCTGGCAAGCACAAGGTCAGGAGTTCAATCCCTGGTACCAAAGAAAAATCTACAGTTGTCAACCCTGTAGTGCTATGAGCACAACTATTGAAATTGTTAGTTGTTCATTAAAAAGCTCAATGTTGCTTTTGTTGTGTATGAAGTACCTACAAATAACATGGTAACTACAGTGAATAATACACTGTGCACTATACCATTGCTACTTGCTAAGAGCTGCTCTTATTTTCCCCACATATTTGAAAGCTGAAAATGACTGGTGATGATAGAGAAACTGTGATAATAATTTTTTTCAATTTTATCGGATATTTCACTACACCCACTAAGTACATTTTATTTGCTACAATTATGCTAAGTGAAATAAATAAATAATTCTTAATGTTACAGGCAGCTGTGTTAGTCAGAAATATAGGCAGTCAGATAGTTATATAATGGAATGAAACTCTTGACCTACTATTTCTGGTAGGTGTTTGTGTTCTATAAAATAGAAGAATGAATTTATAGGAACAAAGGAGGTAAAGAGCAGAATATACTACTGAGAGAAAAAAGTGAAAGGTTTTTGCTCTAGATAGGATATTATAGCAATGGGAAGCAGGCCAGGGGACATTTACCATGAGGTCACTTACGTCTCCCTTAGGCAACTTACCTGTGGCAGGAAAAGAGTCCCAATCAGCTACTGGCACATCAGCAATGCCAACTTTAAGCACCACCACAGTCAAAAAGTAGATATAAGCCCCTTCACCATGTATCCAGAAGAAAAAGGCAGACATCTAGTGGTCATGTGATCCACCTTCTTAGAATAAAGGCCATTTTTACTTTATATTCTCTCCTTTACCACAGTGAAAACCCTATCAGAAAGCTTCTGTCTGAGAGAACAGGAGGGGTCATAAGTGGGTTGTCTAGGACTCTGTATCTTCTAGGGTCTTTATAGAATAAAATCATGGGGTGAGATGGGTTTAAGGTGGGGGAAATTGGGAACTCACAAGGCAGATGGGCATAATTTGGACAGAGCTATGTTTAGCCGGTATAATTAATAGTTCGGGCAAAATCATTTACACTGCAGACAAATGGGGAAGCGAGGTCATAGAAAGCAGGCATTTTACAGAGCAGTAATTCTCCTCTATGGGATTGGGAGGATGACTCCTGACTTCAGCAGGGTGACAGGGAACAATTTAGAAAATCAATTCTTAGAACATGGATGCATTTGCTTGGTATTTTCTCTTGAGGCCTGTCCCATAGCAGGAGTTATCTGTCTTCACATAGCTGCAAGGTATGTGGGCTTCTGAGCTGGCTACATCTAGGCCCTGATCCTGTCTCCCTGGCTATATATTTCTAACTAACTCAGCTGCCTATTAACAACAAGGCTTGCCCCTCAAAGGAGCCAGAAAATTAGTTCAGATTGCTTGCAGGATTGGAAGAGACAATCACCTCCTGCTGTGGGCCAAATTTCAAAACAAAACGTAAATTAAATACAACCAAGTGCTAAGGAGCAACAGTCCAAATAGTTCTCTGATCACCCTGAGGAACTCAAGAGCCCCCATCCCAACCCTCTAAAAGAAGAGTCTCTGCTCTTAAACCTGCCCACTTACTATGACTTGCTCTCCCATTTGCTCTCAATTTAATCAATTTTACCTGAGAATTAACCTTATTGGTTGACCACATTTCTATCTCACCTTATGCTTAACTTTCAGATTCCCAGTTTTCCCCTCCCCTGGACCCATCTAACCCCATGATTTAACTCTAAACAAGTTTCTCAAAAACACAGAGTCTTTAGCAACCCACTCAGAACTTTCCTGTCTCTCAGACAGAAGCTTTCCTTCTCCCAATAAATATATTCCACTCTTAAACTCCATCATTCCTAAAATTCATTCTTCAATTTTAGAGAACACAAACTCATACCGGATATATAGTAGGTAAGGAGTTTCATTCCCTTATACCATTAACATGAGCCAAATTAACATGACTATACTTTTTTAATGTCTGAAATTTGTTCCTTTTCCTGCAGTTTTAGGTGATTAATACAATTCACAGTGATTATAGTCCTGGCAATATCTAAAATTGTATACAATAGTCATTATAAGTGTAAAATAATTGCTTTGATTGTATTATTTAGCAAGACATAGACTTTGCCATGGCACTAGTTTATATCTTACAAAAGAGAAGGTTCACCTATAATTGTTCAGAAAAATTTCTACATTATTGGCTGATTGAACAATTTTTAATTAGATAAACTGTGTATTTTTTCAGTTTCTAGAAGGCTTCTATTATATTATTGAAATCTGTCTGTAGGCCTCTAGGACCTTTACTATATATACTTTGACAAATAATTCTGTTTTGAAACTTGTATGAAGATTTATTTTTATCTTAGTATTAAATTCACTGCATTGACACTGATAGAGTGAAGCAAAATCCCACTGCATTAATTTCCACTGGATACTCATGGCATTGAGCATGTGAATTACTGAGGAGGTAGATTAGCTTCATACATAGACAAGAATCAGTACTGTTAGGATTTTATGGCCCAATAGAGAAGCCCAATGATAGGATTATTTCCAAAAGATGAAAAATATTTCCAAAAGATGAGTAGTATAAAACAAAAAGAGGCCTTTATTCTGAGAACATGGAGAGAGATGTCTGGTACCCCCCCACTGCAGAAGTCCAGTGATCTCTCTGGCGGATACGTGGGGTGGGGGTGTGTAAGTAGCCTCGGTTTGGGGTGGAACCTAAGGAGGGCATTAGGGATGCACAGGTAGCCCATTGGTCATAGGTTTGGCACCATAGGTAAATTTCCAGGTGCGAGAAGATGGCATCACATGTAAATTCCTAGGGGCGGGGGAGATAGGGTCTTCCTGCTTCCAGTTGAGCCTTTCCCAGCTACAGAGTCCTGTCTGGGCCAAAACCCTTTCACAGAATATAAGAAAAAGTATCAGTGTCCTTTCTATTTAAAGAATGTGGAGAGGAGCCTAAAGCCATCAAGGGTTTGCCTTTTTTTCTGATGGATTATGGGATTATAGGGTATATCTGAAATTTGGTCGTGCTGGCACGGACATTGATATCATGTAAGGAGCTGATTGGAATTATATTTTGCCCCTGAGAAAGGAATGAGGAAGTTGTATTCAGGGAAAAACGAGGAAGTAGCCATATGGGTAAGCATCCCTGATTTGATCTTTCACACTGATGAACTACCACCATGATGTCCTGTAATTTATTCTAGGGCAAAACTCTTTAAAGTACATGCTTCAGTTTAAATTAAGAAATGAAAATAAAGAATTTTTGCTATGTGTCTTCTCCCATGGTTAGTGGTAAACAATTCATAAGGAAAATTTCCAGTCATTTCCTTAATGCACTGTAGATAGCATAAACAAAACTACAGATCAGTTCACATTCAGAAAACAGAAGCAGCACTAAAAGGCAGGGATAAAGCCCTTCAATGCAAAT